>NC_046360.1:16877488-17573321 GCF_004027225.2 Strigops habroptila
GTAAAGATTTTAATCTTTTGTATCTAGGACAGCATGGTCTTGCATCAGAGCTAACAGATTCAGTTCCTAATGGCCTGATTTCTTGCTTTTCAGTGAGAACTATGACAGTTAATAATGGACAATTAATTTTACATTCTTTCTCAATCTTTTACTATCATGTAGCAATATGGTTACTCTTCCTATGAGAGAAGCTTTACTAGTTCACCAATTATAAAGTGTAACTTAGAAAAGAAACAACCAGTCTTTGCTGATAGAAAATTGGTGTATCTGCTCAGGTGTCAACATAGAGAGGTGAAAGAATGCAAAACTGAGGACCTGTACCTCTGTTTTAAAGTGGGACATGAGGGTGGTGCTTTCGTCTAGGAACAGCTGAGTAGAAATGGGAAAAAGTGAAATGGAAACCTGAGTGAAGAATCCATGTTTCACATCTAGAAGGAAGTGAACCTGTTGGAACAACATCTTTTCATGCTGGATAAAAAGCCATGTCTTTCAGAAGGCACCAGCAGCTCAAGCCAAACTATTCAAGTTCCATGGACAAACGTAAATTAGGAGATTTGAATTGTTTTTGTTGCAAAAGGGACAGAGAATCAAACCCTGACACTGCAGGCTGTTCCGAATCAGGATCTTGTCTGTCTACATGTCCCTGTGTAAACAGATAATCCAGCTAATGAATGTGTAGACCTGTGCTTGCGTCCTCTTACCTGACTGAGAACAGAGGTCACTGAAATGACCACCTGAATCAGAAGCTGAAACAGGAAAGGAGTTGATAGACTTCCTGAGAAATCGTTTGACTTCTAGAACTTGTTTGGAAACTAACATGTTAGTACTTCTTGTTTGTGTGCTTTGGGATTTATCTTTAAGACAAAGACAATTCAGTTCTTAGTCTGGGAAAGCTTGTTACAGTGTGGAGCTTCGGGATCAATGCAAAACACCATCAGAATGATAGGAGGGCAGGTTCTTATATCTGGAATGAATTAGTACCTATTTGGGAGCACACACTCTTTCTTCACGAGGTAACCTTAGAAACAAGTCTTA
Organism: Strigops habroptila; assembly: GCF_004027225.2. NCBI lineage: Eukaryota > Metazoa > Chordata > Aves > Psittaciformes > Psittacidae > Strigops > Strigops habroptila. The sequence continues at coordinate 16,878,524 of NC_046360.1, forward strand.
ATGCAATCTCTCTTTCTGAAAAAGAAGAGTGTGCAGGGAAACTGAATCTTGTTGGTTGTTTCACCTCAGTAGAGGTAGAGATGCTTCCAGAAAGCAATTCAAAATATGCAGGTTAGGCTCCTTCTCTGAATTGCTCTAGGAAATTCCTGTCTTTCTCTGTTTGTTGACTTCAGAGGGTGTCTGCCAGAGGGAGACTAATATGCTAAGTAGGTGCTTAGGTAATTTGCTGCTGCAAAGATAGCAGATAACAAAGGTGTTACTCTTAAGATACGTTTAACCTGTTTTGTTGGGGGGATTTTTTATGCTGAAGGTCATCATGGGATGATGCAGGTCAGAAGGGACCTCAAGAAGTCATCTAGTCCAACCTCCTGCTAAAGGCATGGCCAGCTTGAAGTCGGAACAGGTTGCTCAGGGCTTTGCCTAGACTAGTCTTGAAAATCTCCAATCTTGGAGACTGCACAACCTGTCTGGGCAGCCTGCTCCGTGGTTTTGACAGTCCCAGTGGTAAAAGCGTTTTGCCTTGCATACAGTCTGAACCTGTCTTGTTTCAGGCTATGTCTATTGTCTCTTTGCTTCCACAACGCACTGCTGTAAAGAGCCTGGCTCCATGTGCTTGATAACCTTTTTGTAGGTATTGGAAGGCTGCTGTTGGGTATCTCCAAACCCATGTCTTTGCCAGACAGAATAAGCCCTGTTCCCTCAGCCTCTTCATATAGAACAAATGCTCCAACTCCTTAACCATCTTGATGGCCTTCTGCAGAACTAACTCAATTTTGACATGTAGCTAGAGCCCAAACCTGAATGCAGTGTGCTAGAGGTGATGTAAAGATCCCTCAGTCTGCTGATGGTGCCCCTGCTACACAGCCCAGGGTGCCACTGGCCGCCTCTGTTCCAGGGCACTCTGCTGGCTCATGGTCCGTTTGCTGCCTTCCAAGAGCCCCAGGTCCTTCCTGGCACATCTCCAGCCTGCAGAGTAGCTGGAGGTTATTCCTGCCCAGGTGCAAGGCTTTGCTTTTGTAGTTGTTGCATTTCTTAAGGTTCCTGTTAGCTCATTTGCTTGTCTAGGTCTTTCTGGGTGGTAGCCTAGTCCTTAGGTTCGTGGCAGGGGTGTACAGGGTTGTCTCATATGAAGTCTGTCTATATCACATCTTTGGCTTGTGTTTCTGACATCAAACAGACTGTTCCTCTGTTTAGATTTGGTTTTCTCAGAGGCCTAGGTATATAAATTGTTAGGAAATTATTTCCATATGGAGTGTATTCTTGTTACCATCAAGACATGCAGCAGCAGCAGGTCAGTTTCCCGACCGGGAGGGAGGAGGAGAGAGTCTGTGTAATTGAATAACCCGGTCTTCAGGGAGATGAGCTGCTTTGGTGTGAGAGGATTTTTAGTCATCCAGGGAACTTCTTGCTTCTTCAGAAAGCTTCATTAGAATAGCTGCACTACAAACTCATCACATGAAATGTTCGTAACGTTCAAAGGCCCCTACAAGATCCAAGCAGTTTGGATGCTACCTCTAATAGAAATTACAAGACAAAAATAACAAACCGCAGGCAATTTGTTGTAGTATTCTTCGTATCTTCAGCCTTTCCTCCTTCCAGTGGAAGAAAAAATAATGTTCTTTATGTGTCACCCCACAGTAACTCAATGTTCAAGGTCTCTTTTTCTAATGATTTGAAAATAAAACTAAACAAATTATCTGTTTCCAGCAAGCACAACAGTAAATGCTGTGTTGATTGGCTTTTAAAGGCTTCGCTTCCTGGAGACAATGGGCAACTGGAGTTGTCCCAGAATTGGAGAGCTTTTCCAAAGTGTAGCTTAGGTGCCTTCTACAGTATCCTACTAATCCCATGGAGTTATGCATGTGTGAGTCTGTTCTCTTTCAAGAAAGCATTTTTACTTGTTTATTCTGTCAAAACCAAGATATTTTTTGTAGCTTCTGGGCTAGGAATGTTGCTCTCTGCCTCTCATTTTGCCAAATACCTCTGTAGAATTAATTTTCTTTGCCCATTTAATCTTTACTAGGTGCATTAATAGGTGGCTTAGAATTTTTGTCAGTGGTCGTGAATTGAAGTAGTCCTTTTACAACTGACAAAGAAACGGTGTTGTTTTCAGATGTTACACTTTTTAACCTGATCACCTCCAAGTGTGTGATTCATCTCCATGTTTGCCTTGACAGAATCATGGAATGGTTTGTATTGGAAAAGCCCTTAAAGCTCATCCAGTTCCAACCCCCACAACGGGCAGGGACACCTTCCACTAGAGCAGGTTGCTCCAAGCCCCTGTGTCCAACCTGGCCTTGAACACTGCCAGGGATGGGGCAGCCACAGCTTCTCTGGGCACCCTGTGCCAGCGCCTCAGCACCCTCACAGGGAAGAACTTCTGCCTCAGAGCTCATCTCAGTCTCCCCTCTGGCAGCTTAAAGCCCTTCCCCTTGTCCTGTCCCTACAGGCCCAAAATTAATTCCAGTTTCCAAAACTGATTTTCTGTGGGCTTCTGTGTAGGTCATGACATTTTTAATTTTGAGGGGGTTTTGGGCGTTCTCACATCTGGACTCAATGTCTTTGAAAGAGTTAATGAAAATAACTTCCAAATATCTGAAATGTCTGTAAATAGGTAATGCATACTTTTAGAAGGTCTCACTTTAGGAATTAAGAAGATGTTCCAGTGAGGTCTTTAGGCTGTTTAAAAGCAGCTAACTGGGGGTGATACACATAGTAAGCCCTTAGTATGTCTCACTTGAACTTCATACTGCTAGGGTCTGAGCTGAATATTAGTGCTAGAATGTTGTGATGCCAACTGCTTACGGTGTATGAAATACTACTGTCTTGGAGATCACATAAAACTAATGATAGATTGCTTACTCCTTTCATCCACTGAATTTCCAAGAAGAGAATGCAGAAGCACTTAGGTAGCGATGCTAGATTTCTCCAAGGGCCTCTGCAGAGAGCACATCTAGCATGACACAGCCATGTTATGATTCAGCTGCTTCAGAGATGTAGAATTGTTACTGTACAGATAAAATGGGAGGTGTTTGTAAAACGACTTAAATTACCAGTGAGAAGAAGAACCATTGCTTCTGCTTACAGATTGGGTGCAGAATTTTATCAGTATTTGTGACTGTAAGCTTACACTTAACTGTGATCTATATTTAATATTGTTATATATATATTCAGAATGCACACTAGTGAAAATTTAGAGTTTACTATAGAAAAAATAGAAATAACTACTGTGCCACTGACTGCACTAAACAGAACTATTCTTAATTTAGACTCCGTAAAATGTGGAGCTCATCTCTGGTAGAGAATGACCGGGTATGGAATGAATATCCTGACATTTGTAACAAGTAGACATTAGGAGAAGGAAATGAATAATAATGTGAATCTGGGCAAAAATTCTGTGGTCTAAATACGAAGAAGGCAGTCTAAGGAATTGCATAATACATGGGTCAAATAAGGGCAGGAAAGAAAATAATTACCTATGGTAGACTCCATATAAAATAGGGATTGTAGTGCAGATGTTGAAGTTGCAAAGATAAAACTTACGAAGTATTAATCAGAATTTTGCATAAACGTTTCTGACGAGACTGAATTGCAGTGTTTTCTAGTGAAGTATGATACCTCTGTGTAGAATGCAGAGGTAAATAAATATTGTTCACATGTTCTCATTATCTTCAAAAATAGAACTGGTAAATAATAGTAATCATCTGTCAAGTCTTGAATCACTGATTTTTGCAAATAGGCAGATTAAACTATGTTAAAAGCAAACCCTGGCTGCCCCCAAGGACAGATGCTCCAGAGCTGGACACAGGTTCCAGGCAGGAGTTTTAGAAAATCTTCAGGCATCCTCTGCAATTTAAGACACGCAGTTGGAGCTTCTGCTGCCCCGCTGAGTGCACTCATTGTGCAGCTCAGGGGGAAAGGAGCAGAGTCTGCCCATGGTTGAGCAGTTCTTCACACTCAGCTCACAGCACTGCTCACTGCTTTGAATTTGGTAATGGTCCATGGTGGTTGCTTGACCTGAAGTTTCTATACCCCATATAGGATCATAGAATCACAGAATCACAGAGTGGTTTGGGTTGGAAGGGACCTTAAAGCTCCTCCAGTTCCACTCCCTCAGGGACACCTTCCAGTAGAGCAGGTTGCTCCAAGGCCCTGTGTCCAGCCTGGCCTTGAACACTGCCAGGGATGGGGCAGCCACAGCTTCTCTGGGCACCCTGTGCCAGCACCTCAGCACCCTCACAGGGAAGAACTTCTGCCTAAGAGCTCATCTCAGTCTCCCCTCTGACAGGTTAAAGCCATTCCCCTTGTCCTGTCCCTCCAGGCCCTTGTCCAAATCCCCTCACCAGGTTTCCTGGAGCCTCTTCAGGCACTGGAGCTGCTCTAAGGTCTCCCCTTAAGGAGCCTTCTCTTGTCCAGGCTGACCCAGCCCATCTCTCTCAGCCTGGCTCCAGAGCAGAGCTGCTCCAGCCCTCGCAGCATCTCGTTCCAACAGCTCCACGTCCCTCTTGTGGAGTTGCCCCCAGAGCTGATGTTTTCAGTAAATAACCAGTTTAATTCTCTGCTGTGTAAGCGATGTCTCCTGTGTGCCGCTGTTGGTTCACACTGGCCTGTGTGTTTATTTGCACAGGTACGTGCTCACCAGTTAGTTTTACCACCGTGTGACGTAGTGATCAAAGCCGTCGCTGACTACGTCCGTAACATTCAGGACACCACTGATCTGGATGCCATAGCAAAAGATGTTTTTCAACATTCACAGGTAAAGTATAACACAAAATATGTTTTGGGTTTGTGGGTTTTGGTTTTTTTTAAACCAATGGTGTTATACCTTTGTGTTGAGGAATTGCATCCTATAATCATAGTGGTTTGCATCAGTTGATAATAGGAATCTTTTGGTATATGCAGTGTCTTAGATACCCTAATTTTACTTTCCAAAGGTAAAAATACTGCATTTACCCTCAGTGCTTTAAATTCTTGATAATCAAAGGCATTTTGATAACCCAATGGTTTTTGTAGTCTGTCTTTGTGCACTGTCATTGAGAGTCAGTGGCACATGAAGGCGATACTTTCAAGCTTTATCCTTACATGGATTGACATATTTCTTGTACAGTAGTAGTGCTGTAGTCCCAAGGGTCACTAGGCATTAATCCCCTATGTGATGCAGTACATGTTAACTGTAGTACTGTGCTGACCTATAGGTGATATGCCTGGATTTGTGCCTGACACATCTTTTCTTTTTATTTTAGTCTAGAACAGATGACAAAGTTACTCGATTTAAGAGAGCAGTTGCTTATTACTCAGCAACTAATAAACCTATGCCATTTCATCCACCACATTACCTAGGTAAGTAATGAAATACGACTCTTCATTTGAACTAAAACCTGCGATAATCCTAAACCAGAAATAGTATTATTAGCAGGTTCTTGTAAAAATGTTCATATTCTTTGGCAGTTTTCATTGGCTGTTGTTTGAGATTTCAAAGGAAGGTTTTCATATAATACATGCAGAGGTTGTGTTTCTTCCCCAAAAAGAGAACAACCTGGACTGATTTTCCTCTTAGCTATTGCTGCATTGGTTCTGGCATTGGACACTGCAGAGTATGGTGCTGTAAGCAACTCATGTCTGGTTACTGGTTCCAGTCATGGAGATAGTTCCTGTTTCTGTTCTGTAAAACACATTTCCTGTTTCTCACTGGATTCACCTGACACGTTGTAGAAATCCCTTTATAGCCTTTGATTTTTTTTCTTTGATGTCATAGCATACCTGCTGAAATTGCAACCACGGATAGTTCTGGCATTGCAGGTTATTCTCCAGGCTTACAAATCAACTGTATGGACACAAGATTTACTCTACACACCTCATTCTTAATACTAAAACTAACTTGAGCTGAAATCTCCTAAAGATTTTTCAGTTGCCTCACTGGGTAACACTAATACAGATTTATTTTTTTTTCTTCTGTTTTTTGGGGGGGTAATGGGTGTCTGTATTTACATTCAAAGACCTGCATTAAAGGGCATTAAGGCTACTCTAGATCAGATACTCAAATGATAGTGTCTGTGACATTAGTTTTGCCAGCTTCTTCATTATGACAGCTCTGAGGCTTTTTCCTATTAAGCTTCCTTTGATACCCAGGTAGAACAGAACTGTGCAGTAATGAACTGAGAGGAGGTGAGACAAGCAACAGAGGCTTCACAAGCTACAAAGTATTTATTAAGGCAAAGATGAATAAAACTGACTTAAAGGCATGCTAGAAAGCAGTAATGCTAACAGAAGATGAATAAGTAAACCATAGAAGCAAAAAGATTAACAGGATAACATTTGTGTCAAATAGTGAGCGTTTGGCTTTTTCTTCTTTTTTCTTTTTCCCCATCCCTGTTTGCAATATAGCAGCCAGACCAAATCAGTTTGGTATGCCTGGGATAGTGCCACCATATGTTCCTTCTCAGATGCTTAACATTCCACAGACCTCACTACAAGCAAAACCTGTGGTAAGTTTAGCCCTCCGCCCTTCTTCTTGGCAGAAGCCTGCTGTGCTCATCAAACTAAAATCAAGGTGGGAAAGGTGTATCTAACTTAGCATGAGCATTCACTGATTGAATTCTGAGTCTGGAACTATAGTGATCTACAGACTCTGGTAGCACAATTTTTGTACATGTCCAAGATGGCTGAGTCTTAATGTGTACATTTGGAAAATGTAGTTTGTGTTAGATGAAAAGCCTTTTTGATACCTTCACTTAAGAAAGATCACTTTATTTTAGGCTCAGCAGATGTCCAGCCAGGGTGGGGCCCAAGGCCAGGGTCCATACCCGTATAGTCTCTCTGAGCCAGCCATCACCTTGGAAACGGGTGGAAAAAGTCTTTCTGAGCAGAACAACTACAGTAACATTCCTCATGAAGGAAAACATACACCATTGTATGAACGATCTTCTCCAATCAATCCAGCTCAGAGTGGAAGCCCTAATCATGTGGATTCAACCTACTTTCCTGCCTCTTCTACATCTTCGTCCTCCGACAACGATGAAGGCAATGGAGGTGCAGTGAAGTAAGTTTTCCATGAGGATGTTTTCTTACTTGGCTTCTGTTAAGATAAATCTACTTTCAAAATCATTCAGCAGTATCCTGAAAGTAAGAAATCTGCAAATTAGTGGTAGGATAGGCCTTAAAAAAATAGTTTAACGTTACTGTGACTGCAAACACTATGGCTGCTCTCTCTGGTCACAGTGTTCCTTAACAAGCAGAAATCCAAATCCAAATAACTTTGGGTGTTTTTCCATTTCTGCTCGTATGTTCTATTGAAAGAAGGAGACACTGAGATTTGTAAATGTCATAAAGCCTTCGAGTTCTTTGTATAAAAGAAATATTCCTACTTCACAGTATTATTCATTAAAACTTCACTGAATTTGTAGTGTGTACACTACTTAAGTTTTGGGATTAATGTGGCTTTGCAAGGAAACCTGGTGTGAATGTCAGAAATTCACCCTTCAGGATAGTGGCTCAAGCCCTCATTGCCAGGCTGTGTGTGGAACAAAGCAGCAGGGAAAAGGGTTTTGCTCTGTTCTACTAAGGTGCCTTATTTACTGCAGGAGTATTTTGACTGGCACTAGATCGTCTTGTCTGTCCTTGGCAGTGAAGTTATGCAGACTTTAACTACTGCTTCCCGACCCACAAAAAGGAGCCCTGAACAGAGGCAGTTTGTGTTTCACTTTGTCTCATTAGGGGTAGTGGCTTATGGTGTGAGAATCACAGCCTTGGGACATCAGCAGGTCTGTGAGTGCTTCTGAAAGTTTGGTGCTGTGCATAATAGTCTGTTACTACTGGGTAGTAAATTCTGAATATGTCTACAATAATGTGTGATGGCTTGGACTTTGCTTTTTTGGTGCAGTCTGTCAACTTTGAATATTATCAGGTGTTCTGCTTAGTAAATCAAGCATGTTTGCATGGCTCCCATGCAGCATAGAACTGGAAATGTATCTGCTTTAGAAAAAACAACAAAAGATATTTTTCAGTGTTTTTGATAGTGTTGCCTCACATTCTATGCAGTAAGTTTTGAGTAAGCTTAGAAACTGAAATCTATACAGTGTCTTTATAGATGACCTTTGGAAGGTCCCTTCCAACCCAAACCATTCTATGATTCTATATCACAGTTTGCGGGAAATTACTTCACATAGTGACAAATATTTAAAGTTCAATCAAGAATTTTTCCTGCATGAACATTTAGTCACTGTAATATGTAGCTCTTTAAATACACCCTGAACGTTGACATACTGTAAATCAATGAATGTTGGTATTAAAGTCTCTTCAAGACTCTTACAAATTGACACTTCTAATACATAGCATCCCTGGGTCTCTGGCCCCATAGTTCCACTAGTGATCACCAAGGATTTATTCCACTCTGTCTTCAGCAGCACTTTAATACGATGTTGTTCTTTGTGTTGTCCTTCAGCCATGTCAGTGGGAACAAAATTGGCTGGGAAAAACCAGGAGCCCAGTCAGAAAGTCAAACACGTGGAGAGCTGGGAGACCAAACAAAGGTAATTCCTGGAGTTCCAAACATCACAACTTACTCTTTTGTGCTAGACAGAAAAGTCTGAGTAGAATTTTCAGTATTGATCTGTAGGATTTAGTGTAAACTTTTGCATGATTTGGTGAATTACAAAACAAGAACTTTAAAGGACAGTCAGAAGTTTTCCAAGGAGTATTGTAGTGAATACATGAAAATTAAATAGGGTGTGTTAGAAAATAGTACATAGAAAACAGTACACTTGTATACTCCTTAGCTAACACTCTCATCCTTAGATATTGGTATTTGTGTTTACAGTAGTGCATTGGTTTGATTTTTCCTAAGGATTACAGTGGTGTAAGTGTCTGTGGATTCAGAGTCCGTTTTGTATAACCTACAGTGAAGTAAGAGCAGCTCTAACATACATTTCAGTGTTAGCCACAGACCATTGTATTAAAACTCAGCTGAGGAGTGGAAGTCCGTTATAACCACCTGGTAGGGTTTTCACATAATAGATGCAAAAGCAGCTCCATGGGACCGGTCAGAATGTATTGCTACATAACTAAGGAAGGATGGGATAACTAAACCCTTGCTAAAGACGTAACATTATCCTATTAAATTTCTTCAATATCTAAACCCATTGCCAAATGAAAGAGTATGATGGTCTGTATTTCAAGGTTGAACTGTGCTTGGAAAGAACATTCCAAGCATTTGCACTAAATGTCTCTGCATCTTTGTGCTGGAACTGTTCAACTCTTAACTTTGTGTCAAAAAACCCCAATCATGAGTGAATTACACTGCAGGCAAACAGAACATTTTCCATGTACCTTTGGCATAGAAATTCCAGTAAACTTGGGCTTTGTGCTTAAAATATCAAGCTGATGATATCATCCATCAGTGGTTATTATTTTTGCAGACTACGCCCCGTACGATAACTGTATCTGCCTGGGGATTAGTCACCATATGCAAATGCTAATTTGACCTATTCCTTTCTTCTCTGTATGCTGGGCCATGTATGAAGGCTAGTGCTTCATCCCAGCTGCAGCCCTGTTTTCACACTGAATTCCAGCTGTGTGAGCAGCCACTCAGCTTCCCAATAGCTGTATGCTTGCAGTGCAGCTTAAATGCCTCCAACTTCATGGATAAATCTTTGTGAGTTTTACTTGCCTGTGCTTTTTTTAATAGCAATTCAGTATTTTAATATTTAGTTCAGTAGCAGGAGAAGACAGTTGCATCTGTTGAGCGTGATAGGGAGAGTTATGAGTACATTTTGTAGATGAACTCGTTATTGTAGTGAAGTATATGTTAATGATGCCAAAAAAAAGTATTTCCTGAAGATTTCAACTGAAAGAGCTATGTGAGTTTCTGAGCTAAAGTGCTGAAAGTCTGGCATAGATCAGACAGCTAGCAGCAGTTTGACGCTCCTTTCACTTTACTTAAATGTCAAGATCCCTTGCTTGTAGTTGTCTCAGCACGTGATTACACATGACAGAGGTATGCTCACCTCATTCGGGTGGAGGTATATCATTAACGAAAGAAACCCCAAACTTTAAACTATGGTAGCTTCTCAGCTTAGGTATTTGAATACCAATATTCTTCCAATACCTAACAGGGGCTAACTAGATCTGGAGCTTTTGACAAGGGCCTGTAGGGACAGGACAAGGGGAATGGCTTTAACCTAACAGAGAGGAGATTGAGATGAGCTCTGAGGCAGAAGCTCTTCCCTGTGAGGGTGCTGAGGTGCTGGCACAGGGTGCCCAGAGAAGCTGTGGCTGCCCCATCCCTGGCAGTGTTCAAGGCCAGGTTGGACACAGGGGCTTGGAGCAACCTGCTCTAGTGGAAGGTGTCCCTGCCCGTGGCAGGGGGTTGGAACTGGATGAGCTTTACAGGCCCTTCCAACACAAACCAGTCTGGGATTCTGTGATTATCACTGGAGCAGCTCCACGACAACCTGGCAAACGGGGAAAGCGTTGCTGTCAGTTTTGTCGTCTTCACTCTGTGCCCTCGGTAATCAGCAGTCTGTAAACTTTTCTTTGGGGTCCAGTATCACTGACTTCGAGTTGTTGGGGTGGTAGAAGACAGGGACAAAAATCTTTAAAATTATATGTATTTGATAATATAATACAGAATTAATAGAGCTGTGATAGCTCATGTGTTTATAAATCATTCTATATTAGTATGTTGTGTTAGAAGTATTCTGTTTTACAGGTTTTAACCATTTCTTCTGTGTATTCTCATTTTTGTAAATAAAAATCTAGATTACCAGCTCTAACATATATGAAATATATTCTTCTAGTAACATCCTCATTGATCGTGTGCCTAAAATGTCATCTGAAAATAATGTTGCCCCTTTGATATTTTGCTTAGCATGTTTTTACTAATATGGACCTTTCTCTAGAAGGTTTTTGGAGGGGGTGTGTATGTTTAGGTTTTTACATGCAGGTTTGTATTTTTCAGAAGAGTGAATAAGCTGAGCTTGCTTGGGTCTGTTTTTTATGTACCTTGTTCTGTGGGATTTCATGGCTTGGGCCATTTTGGTTCCAGGTGTTTTACTCATGCATGATGTATCATCAAGAGAATAAATGAAACTTCAGTCTCGAAGTTTTTAATATTACTATGATAGTTTATAGGCATGAAACTAGTATGAACTCTGAAGGTACAAACAGCTTTCCATTTTGAAGACAAGGATTTTTAGGAATTAACTGCTTTTCTTGGTAGCATTTGTGAGCAATACAACATAAATGCTTTCAAAAGGCTTATTCACCAGGAAGTTTATGGTATAATTTTGACATTTTTCCTGATAAGTTTGTGAACTACATTTCTAGAGAGTAAAATGCCACGTTAATGGTGCAGTAAGAACACGTTGCCGTTTTCTCTTACAATCATCATCTCAGACAAAAGAATTTTATATTTAAAAAAACCAACACATTTACAAGACTTCTAAGTTCATACACTATATAGTCTATAATAATAAAATGTCTATAAATGTCTTTAAATTGAAAGGTGTAGTTTTTCCTGCTTCTTTTTGAAATGCAAACTGAGAAGGGATGTATTAATGGAAGTCTAGAGGAATTACAGGCTTGGTGACTGTCAGTTGACCCATGTAGTTGGTAGGATCTTGGAAATACTCTAGATACGAGGTTATTCACATTTAATTAAGAGGTCATCAGTCCCCTTTCTGCATGTTGCAGTTAATAATATTTATTCAGCAAACAGTGGCTGAAACCTTGCATTTTCTGGAAATCTTGTAGCCAGCTTTGGGTAGTGTATTCTACACACTGGTACAACATGATTGGAAGACTTGCTATTCTCATTATGGATGAAGAAGGAAACTTGCAGTTTCTCTTGGCTTATCTCCTGTCATGTTTCTGTACATGTTCAAAAGCACTTGATTTTGTATGTTCTGTTACAGGCAGAAGGTTCCTCTAGTGCTTCTTCAGGAAGTCAGGCAGCCGATGTCAAAGGGAATCAAACCAGTAATCCACAAATCCCATGCCTGTTGTCAATGCCCACCAGAAACCACATGGATATTACTACCCCTCCATTACCTCCTGTAGCACCTGAAGTATTAAGAGTGGCAGAACACAGGCATAAGAAGGGGTTAATGTATCCTTACATCTTCCATGTCCTAACCAAGGTATGACATTTAAAAGTGAGGTATTGTGAAATAATGATTCTGTAAAGATAATTGCACTTGCTTTTCTGGCTAAAGAATATCATAAATATACATAATTTTTCATGCTTTTGAGTTTGGGTCCATTTTTAGTGCTGCTAACAATCTTTTCTCCTGTTTCCTAACCACTGATCTGTCTGGTACATTTTTCCAGTAAATAGATGATTGTAATTAGAAGTGTTTACTCACAAAATTAATATTTTTTTTATGTATCTATGTGTGTAGAGATATAGATAGATATATGTGTGTGTGTGTTTGTATAGAGTTCGTTTCCATCTGAGAACTCCTGCGGATGTGCTCTGGTGTCTGTGCCAAGTCTTTTCTATTTTCAGTGTTCAAAACCACTTAGATTGTTTTCCCTCACAACCTGATCCTTCCTGTCCCTGGTAGCTAGCCCTGATCGAAACATAGCAGCTATGAGAAATCCCGTTTGTATAATCCTGGAATGTAATTACAGAGGAACTCGATGATGATCTGAATTTTTGTTAATTTTAGTTTGGCAGAATGTTTCTGATGGCTTATTTTGTTGTTCTTTGGCTATATTATGTGCTAGCCTTCAGATCGTGGGTAAGCTGCAAAGCGTTTTCACACAGCCTAGGACTCTGCTCAATGTGTCCAGTAAAAAAAAATCTTAATGGTCACATAAGGACACCTTGAAAAGCAGTGGGAGAGCTTCTCACAGAAGTAGGCAGTGGTAACCTGCCCCAGTGTGTCTGGGAGCTGCTGAAGGCTGTTTTGTGCGGAGTCAGGAAGGAGCCAGAGCAGTGGTGTTCCTGCACACCTCTGTATTTGACTCAGTCTAATCTCAAAAGGCCCAAGTTCATTGTTCCTTTTAAGTGCAAACAGATGAGTCCATGAATGAGGCACCTTTAATCTTCTTCCTTCCTCTTCAGTGATCAAAACACCTTAGTCCTGGTTCTCATATGTCAAGCCCATTCAATGTACATATTTGCACAGCATCTAGCAAAATGGCACTGTCCACATGCCTGTTCCTTTATATTCATCTTAACAATCTGCTTCAGGACAATAATAATCCCCACTGTAGTGGAGATCTGAAATCCATTAAAAAAAAAGTTTCTGCATCAAGTTGATGTTTGGATTTCCTATTTTCCTGTGTGCGTTTTGCACCACACAGTGTTGTCATGTTCTTACGTTTCTTTATCAAAGAAAAGTGGAGAAGAATCAAAAGGTGTATGAAGACTATTGATCCCATTTGAGTTTCACACTGTGCATAGCCAAATATTCTTAGTACATTTAAATACTACTTGATGTTTAATCACAGAATCATTTAGGTTGGAAAAGACCTTGAGATCATTGAGTCCCACTGTAAACCCACACTGCCAAGCCCACCACTAAGCCATGTTCCTAATTGCCACATCTACATCATCTACATGTCTTTTAAATACCTCCAGGGACGGTGACTCCAGCACTGCCCTAGGCAGCCCGTTGCAATGGTTGACAACCCTTTTGGTGAGGAAATTTTTTCCTAATATCCATCCTAAACTTCCCCTGACGCAGCTTGAGGCTGTTTCCTCTTGTCCTGTCACTTGCTCCTTGGGAGTAGACACCAACCCCCTCCTGGCTCCATCCTCCTGTCAGGCAGTTGCAGAGAGCGAGAAGGTCCCCCCTGAGCCTTCTCTTCTCCAGACTAAACCCCCCCAGGTCCCTCAGCCGTTCCTCATCACACTTGTGCTCCAGGCCCTGCACCAGCTCCGGTGCCCTTCTCTGGCCCTGCTCCAGCACCTCAATATCTCTCTTGTAGTGAGGGGCCCAGAACTGACACATGTGGGATTCGAGGTGCAGCCTTACCAGTGCCCAGCACGGGGGGGCAATCACTTCCATGGTCCTGCCGGCCACGCTATTTCTGATACAGGCCAGGATGCTCTTCACCTTCTTGGCTGCCTGGGCACAAGCTGCTCATGTTTGGCTCCGTCAGTCAGCACCCCCAGGTCCTTTCCCATGAGCAGCTTTCCAGCCACTCTTCCCAAGCCTGGAGCGTTCCGTGGGGTTGTTGTGGCCCAAGTGCAGGACCCAGCGCTTTGCCTTTTTGAACCTAATACACAGCCCATGGATCCAGCCTGCCCAGATCCCTTTGCAGAGCTTCCTATCCTCCAGCAGATCAACACTCCCACCCAACTTGGTGTACCATATCTCACAATGGGAGGAAACAAATTAAATACCTGCATTTGCGAAACCTTCTCCTAACAGAGAGAAAGAGTCAACCTAGAGATGGCTGCATAAAAAATAAATCAGTACTACTTAAGACTGTTTTTCTTTCCTTACTATCTGAAATGCTTTTGCACAAGTATGCACAGGGGACCTAAAGTACAGCATGAGTACACTGACGGGTATCTCATTGAATAATTATGGGATTCTTTAGAAACTGGCACGTAGAAGTGTTCCAGTTTATGTTGCTGTTATGTAGAGAGAGACACCTTTTAGGCATAACCTTACACCTATTGTAGTGTTGTCTGAGTTCAACTTGACAATACCCTCATGTAATCACTCCAGGATGTTACCTACAATATTCATTGGTGGGACAGCTTAAATGTAGGGCCTGGGTTAAGTGAAAAATAGCAAAATGGAGCAGTGCTTGAGAGTGCTGGAAATGAAGGCTGGCACCTGGGAGCGATGCAGTGAAGTCAGTCGTTTTCCAAGAAAATCTAAACATGGTTGGAAGTGCAGACACAGAAAACACAGAATGTTGCTGCTGTTTTGAGAGAGGGTTCTCTCATGCTTTTTTCTGAAAAAGTATAAAATGCTAAAGCTTTCCTTGTACACATTCAAACCCAGCTATGATTTTTTGACCAGGTCTTCTCATAATGTTTTTTCCAGCGAGTCCCCAATAGCGTTTTAAATCTTTGCGCCAAACAGGGATTCTTAGACAGCATTAGTATTTTTTTTAAATGACTGCGTGAAATCTAGATCAGTTTCAAATGGGCTCTGACTGTGTAAAAGCACAGTACTGCATTCACGTGCGCTGTTTCACTCTTCAAAGTATCCACATTTGAAGATCACTATTTAGGTAATCCTCACCTACAGAGAGTCCAGGCAAAAGAAAAAAAAGAGGTGTGAAATGAAGACAAAAATGAAGAAAGCATAAGAATGATCAGAGCCTGGAGACTTACTAGAGGAAGGCAAGTTGGATGCATGGAAATCCTCTGTTGGTGTTACCTTCATGTACCTAAGATCCGTCTTATTGCTGAATCATGTTTGTATTGACTAGATGGGATTTATAGTAGAGCTGATTTGGTTACCATGCATACCTCAGTGCTTCCTGTGCACTCTAACGTCATCTTTTTCTGCTTTCTTTCATGCAAAAGGGTGAAATCAAAATTGCTGTTTCTATAGAAGATGAAGCCAACAAAGACCTGCCTCCTGCTGCTCTCCTTTATAGGCCAGTTCGTCAGTATGTTTACGGAGTCCTGTTTAGTTTGGCAGAAAGCAGAAAGAAAACCGAAAGACTTGCTTTTAGAAAGAACAGACTTCCACCAGAATGTATGTACTGTAGAATCCCTTCTTTATTTCTCTTCCCTTTGCTATGTTTTCATATCCATTTGTGCCGTGATTTGACTGAGAATAGCTGCTTTCATCTGTGTAGCTAATGCTGGAGGAATTTATGGCTTATTTGATCCCACAGATAATAGGAAAAGCTATTGTTGATGTGAAATTTTATGTCCTGTTGTAGTTTAAGAATCAGAAATGTTACCATTTCTAAGCAAGCTTTGGGGGTAGTTCTTTAAGACGTCTGCTCAAGCTGCTGTCAGGCTTGCAGCAAGTAAAGTCAGTTTGAGATAGAACACTCAAAGCACATTGCAGAACTGGATTGTAGAAAACTTCTGTGCATATGCATAGGATTTTTTGGGTTTTGTGGGTCGTTTTCTTCCCCCCCCCCCATGAGAGGTGCATGTGTTATCTTACCCTGTCTTCCCAAATGTGCACTTCAGGGTGATTGGCAAGTCTCTAGTGTCCTTCAGGTATTGGCGTATAAAAACTTGATTTAGCGTCCGCAGAGGTCAGGTGTAGTCAAGGTAAAGGTAGACCTGGGGGAAGAGAGACTGAGCTTCTGCAGACAGACTTATGAAAAGATCCTTTGCTGGTTCAGATGAATGTTAATCTGCACATTAATCTGGTAGTTGTCTTTTTAAGTCTTCTATATTCCAGAAAATTCAACCTCCTCATTCTAGAGTGTATAATGAAATGCATACAAAGAAGTGATTGAACTTTACAGTAGCATCTTATAAAGGTTAAAGGAATGCTAAAGCGTTAAGGGAATGGCAGCAGCAGCAGCAATATTTATATATAGGAGTCTGCTGTCACTAGACTGAATTTAAGAATTGGAGATTTAGAATGTGTGAAAGCATCATTTACGGTCTTCATGTGTAAAAGGATAAAAATAAGAATCAGTTGTAAACTTTGCCCATTCCCTTTTCTCTTTCGATTTTTACTTGTGAAATGTTTTCTCCACATTCATAGTGGAGAGGATAGTCTTCCAAGGATGTTTGAGAAACTTTATATTGGTCAGTTATTTTGTGGGAATTAATATTTGCCTTGCTTGAACAATATCTCAGCACATGTATTGTCACAATGTTCTTAATTCTCACCCACACAACATAGTAGTATTTCAGGTTAAAAGTTTATTTCAGGATTAAAGTAGTGACATTATTTGCAGTATGCATTTATCCTCATACAACTTCTGTCTTTAAAAGTGTCCTGCAACATTTATGGTGGTGGAAAAGCTGAGGGCTGAAGTTCTGCTTCTGGTTTCAGAAAGTTTTTATCTTGTAAACCTAGCATGTTTTCTGTAGGCTACTGGGGAAGCCTTTATCAGCTCTGTTTTCACTTATACTGCTTTTCAGAGGTTTATTCTTAATGAATGCTAAGAGCACTGCTGCTGACTTGGTTTAGCTACAGGAGCTCTGGCAAGTCTTGCTGCAGGACACATTCAGCCTCTGACCTACTTCAGTCCTAGGACTGACCACGCTCTTAAAAAATAGGAAAATAAACCTGAATGTCTGCCCAGATGTTAGTTGCTTCACTGCAGTGTTAACAGTGCTGGTGAAGATGGGTTTAAAATAAGATGCAGAGATGTGGTTTGGAAGGGTGATGTTGCAGGAGCACATTTCTTTTGGTCACCTCTCATACTAAGTAGCAAGAATTGGGCAGGTTGGGCAAGACTCAGAGAGTGCATAGAGAGAATAGTGTCTTCAGTGGCAAGAGCAGATTTCTCAGCTCAGTCACGCTAGTTAGCCCGTGCTAACTCCTCTGAGGACCCTGGCTGGAACGAACCAGTGATGCTGATTCTCCTTCAGTGTCTTGATTTGATTTTTTTTTTCCTGCTGCTCTCTAAAATGACTGACTTCTGAAGCACAGGAATGAAGACGAGAAAACTGAAGAATTGAGAGATGTTAAGAGAATTAAGAATTTAATTTCTACAGAAATTTATGTTGTCCCTAAGATTTACATAGGGAGTATATTAGTATCTAAACCACTGTCATCTTTGTTCTACACACCATAACACTGGCAGCATAATAATTGGGCGTGTATAATTTGCAAGTATATTGTATGCAAGGGTCATAGGAGGCTGTGAAAACTCTACAATAAACTAACATGAGTATTATTACTAAATAGATAGACAGCAAGATAATGGATCTTTTATAAAATGAGTGAGTTCCTGTCTTTCAAATCATTATTTTTTATGTAGTGGAAAAGCCAATGAAAAATAACAGATCTGTTGGAAGAAGTAGTCAGCCAGGTTCTTCAGTGATAATTATCTGCTAAGTAATGCCTATGCTGTCCATGTCCTCATGTCTGCTCCCAGAGGGTATGAGGAGCTGAATCGCAAACTTCTTGATTGTGCTTTTGCTGCCAAGGGCACAGCATTGGCTGCACTGTCCTTCCTTTTGAGGAGAGGGAAACCGCGCGTCTGACTTGCTCTTCTTTTGAAGCTCTGAAACAGGCTATTTCCCGTGTTCTGGTAAATACATATGTGCAGCTGAAACCATCTGCCCTTTCCACTCTGTGGGAAAATGCACACTTGTTCAAGCTGTCATGACTCCTGGTCAGATCCAAAGGTGTGTTATTTTAAGCCTCGCCACCTTGTGATGTGCTGTTCTCCATCAAGCGTGTATTCAGCTCTGCCAAAAGGAAAGCTGTATCTTTTGGGCAGTAGCCCTGCTGCAGAATCAAGCTTAGCTCAAGCTGTGCTGTCAGTAAAGATTATAAGGTTAAAAATGAGCCTTGATTAATCTGCATTAGCTAGCTCATCTTCTATTGGTACTGGGTACCTGACACCTCATGCTCAGTTCATGAAAAAAATGCCAAGACCAAAACCACCTGAGGCGCAGTTAGCCAGAAGGGCTCTAACAGACAGCTTCAGCATGCAGGATGCTGTTGCTAATGACTGTAGAGCCTGTAACAGCATTCACACGTGTATCAAGAGGGTTATTACTCTCATACAGATTGATGCTGACCCTTTGTACTTGGGTTGACTGTAAAATGTCATGAGGGTAATGTTCAGAGCAGTTCCTTAGGCTACTTTGAGTATTCAGGTCTGATTATCAGCAGGAGGAATTTTCATATAAAACCCAGTATAATTACACTGTGATGTTGTGTCTGCACACACTCTGATCAGTGTTCGTTGTAGTCTTCAGGGTAGACATTGCTTATTCCAAATGGAAGTCCTGGAGGGAAAACAAAGAACATTCCTCTGAGGACAAAGATCCTCAGCAGCTGAGGAAGAGGTGTGTTTGGCAGCAGTACAACCTCCCAGTACAGAGTTGTCAAAGGTGTAAGAAACACCCTGGAGAAATCAGTGGATATGGACAAGTCCTGAATTCATCTGCTATGTTAAATGCTAAATTTGGGTGAGCAGTGCTACAGTTACTTGTCAAGTACAGCTGTAATTCCTCATCCCCGTCATTCGGAGAGGGCCCTCTCTGCCAGTCCACTGGAGGGACCTTCATATCAAACTGTTCTCTGAGAAGCATGGTTACCTCTCCCATAATAACCATTACTTCACGGAACTTTGAGGCCAGGGTGGATCTCCAGTGTGGCCTCTGCAGGTAGCATGTTACTGAAGAGGGTACTTTTTGAGAGCAAACTGAAGTGTCTTCCTGCAGCCTGAACCTCGTTGGTCATGGAAGTTGTCATTCCCAGCTTAAAAACTTTGAACCAGGTTTGAATGTGGAAACATGGGATTGCAGATAGAAAACAGAGACAGAAAATATTCCCTTCTTTTAAGCTTGAGGTCTTTGTATTGAACTATGTGAAAGAAACAACAGTGAAACCTTTGTGTTGGGTACAGCTCAGTTTAGTTGCTGTCTTCTGCTGCTGCAGGAGCTTAGAAGCAGAGGAGTTGGTCATCTGAGGGGTCTTAAAAGTGGTGTGCATGTGGAGTTTGCATCTGCTTGCCTCTGGAGGGCCCTCAGTATCACCTCCGTTGTCAAATGGGGTTGAAAGAAAGAAAAAAGAACGCCAAAACACGAACAGCTATTTTATGTCCATTGTCAAGGGGTTGGGGTTTCTTTACTGCTAACAGATGAAACTGTTCTGCACTGTGTTTTCCATCTGTTTCCTGAGAGAGCTGGCAAGTTTTGGTCCAAAAGTGCCTTTTGCTTCTAAGACCTAAAGCAATTAAACAAGTCTTTGAAAGCCTACAAAGAAAGAATCCATCCTTTTGTTGTTCATGTTTGCTGTCCCAGGCCTGAACAAGAGGTGAAAACCAGTGTGATGAACTGCGCAGCTACTAGAGCAGCGCTGCTGGCTGGTGAAGCATAACAAAGACTGGTAGCAACCAAAATAGAACATGATTTTGTAGTGAGGCTACCCACTAAATATATCAGAATATTTATTTCATTGCTGCATGTTATCTTTGTAAAACTTACTCTGAGCTATAGGAAATGTACCTGTAATGCTAGGCTAGTTTTGTTCCAGAAAAGCATGAGAGTGCTTTGGGATGTTCTGGAGGTTCTTCTATAATCCTCACCATCACCTGTGCTGTGATTTGCCTGCTCCTGACTGTGAAATGACTTGTAAGGCTGAGCTGTGGTTGCTGGAGGAAGCTGTGTAAGGGCTGTCCTGGCACCAGCCAGACTCCATTAGGTCCATAGCAGGGGCATTTCGAGCAGCAGGAGCAGGTCTGTGCTGGGCTGTAACCTGAGGCTTCACTAACAAGCTGCCTGAATCTTTCCACACCACATAACTGGGCTCTGAGTTGAGAAGGGTGCAGACAAATTCTTGAGCTGGTCAAAGTTGGGGTCATTCCAAGGCCGAAGGGATCATTTTGCAGTCTTGACTTTTTTTTTTTTAAGCTTGTGTTCCATTTCGATTGCCTTCACACATAAAAAAGGAGGTGATCTAGCAGCACTCGAGAGGTGAAGAGTCTTTGGTGTGGCTGAAAGGGAGCTTAGGAGACACAAAAATACTGGCCTCTTCACAGAAAACAGAACCCCAGCCTGGTTTGTGTTGGAAGGAACCTTGAAGCTCATCCAGTTCCAACCCCCTGCCATGGGCAGGGACACCTTCCACTAGAGCAGGTTGCTCCAAGCCCTGTCCAACAATGTATTTATGTATTCTTTTAATTTATCACTGCAGGTTTTTGGTCAGTGACACACATATTTTAGGGGGAAATTGCATTTTCAAATTCTGCTGCTTGTTTTAGAAAAACAGATGTAGTTCCCTTATGTTATATATTTGAAAATATTAATGTACCATTCCTAGTGTGCACCTGGCTGCATACAGTGAATTTTGAAGTGGTCACAGTTGAGAGATGGTCCATACAGAGTTTGAATTACCATTTTGGCAATGTAATACATGTAATACAGAACACTGGTATCCATTGAAGTTTCCAAGTGATGCTTTTTGAATGGAAATCTCTTGTGTACAAAGTTGTACAAATGCTGCTTTTTAATTTGGAATGTTTTCTTTCCACTGTTGCCACTTTGCAGTTTCACCAGTGATAATTAAAGAATGGGCTGCTTACAAAGGAAAGTCTCCTCAAACCCCTGAGCTGGTGGAAGCACTCGCATTCAGGGAATGGACCTGTCCCAACCTGAAGAAGTTGTGGCTGGGAAAAGCAGTGGAAGACAAGAACCGAAGAATGAGGGCATTTTTGGCCTGTATGAGATCAGATACACCAGCAATGCTCAATCCAACTAATGTGCCCACTCATCTTATGGTGCTCTGCTGTGTACTAAGGTCAGTGTTATGTTAAGGTAACGCAGAATGCAGGAGGGGTCATCTCTCTGACATACTTAACTTTGTATTAAACCATGAATATAGAAAGTATTAATTCATATTTGCAACACCAGTAGGAGAAGGGGTTTGCTTTGGTTTTAGAACATTGCTGCTTTGAGTCTTCAAAGCATGCTGTGTGCTCAACATTTGCTGTTTCAGTCTCTAGAGGACTGAAGAGAGGAGGAAAAAAACCCCTGGGTTGCAAAGAGGCCCTTGTAGCATTTGTATTAGTTTACCCTTACTCTAGGCTTCAACTTACTGAAAAATAACATTTGGGGTCTCAGAGGCTGGGTTGGTGAAGTTGTAAAGCAAAAGAGAGAGTTCTTAGAGAACAGCTGCCTAGCAGCTTATCCGGATGTCAAGTTCACAGGAATGCTACTTTGCCTGTGGTGCGTTGAATTCCCTGTGTTAGAATTGTTCCTCTACTTGAGATGATGGTAAGCAACAGTTGAAGTATTAATTCTATAGTTCAGCTTTTCAAAGGGAAAGTCACAAGGTCCAAAATACTTACCTCTTTGATTCTCAGATAGAAAATGGACTGAGGCATTGAGAGATGCTTACTTTTTTGGAAAGGGATGATTATTTCAATACAACTAGCTTATGAATCTGGCAGAATCTAAGTTTAGCATGTTGCACATGGAAAAACTTCAAGCCATTTTTGAAAGTGATAAATATATATTTGTCTTCAGTTCTGTGGAACTTTGCCTTGCCTTTTGAGCACTAAAAATCCTTCTTTTTCTCCTTATAGAATAGAAAGTATACCAGAAATAGTTCAATGGGTATCTTAAAGCAGAGCTCCTCATTTCATTACGCAGCATGTTTCTCTCCTGTGACGTGGCATATATAAATTGTTGGTTTTATAAAGACAATCAATCTTTCTATTACTTTATTTTTAGAATCCACTTATGTTTTAAATTCTATTTTGGTGGCCTGTCCTTCCCTTCCCCTGCAGAAGCAGGGTTTGCAAACTGATCCACAGCCAGTAGCTCCTCTTCCATGTGAATTTAAACAAATTCAAACTTCGAATCTATTTACTGTTTTGATCTTTTGAACTATTCAAGTCTAGACAACAAAAAAGATGTTTTATTGTTGCATTCTTGTGACTTCTGATCCTATTAAAGGAAGCTTCTGAGTAATTCTGGGCTTCCTCTGTAGGTATATGGTACAATGGCCAGGGGTTCGTATACTTCGTCGCCAGGAACTTGATGCTTTTCTTGCCCAAGCATTGTCTCCAAAGCTCTATGAACCTGACCAGCTTCAGGAACTCAAGGTAATTCTGAACTGTATAAGAGATTTCTTCCCAGCTGATCCATGCTGTTAACTCTAGTGGGTGACGTGTGCATGCCTGTCTTGCTAAAAGCCTTGCATAATTACGTATACTTTCCAAAATATTAGTCTTAGTATTTTAAAGTGTTGCCAAGATTGATAATCGGTTCTGCTTCACTGCTTGGATAGGTAACTAAAACAAACATACTCCATACTGCAAAACCTTCTCTTACAATTCATTAAGTAATTCTCTCTTGGAAGTTGGAAACAAATGTGCTTCCCTTGGAAAAGATTTAAAAAAAAAAAAAAAAAAAAAAAAAAAAAAAAGCTTTCTTCCTTGTGTGGCTGTTTTTAAACACTAACCTGGGTCATTCTTCATGATTCAGCATTCAAAAGATTTTTGCTGCTAAGTGTAGAAATGAGAGAGACTTGCATGATCTTCAATGGAAAAATGCAGGAGAAAAAAACCAGTTTATTAATACTCACAGAATCGTAGAAAGAATTATTTTGAGGACTTTAAAAGTTGAGATCTCAAAGTTTCTACTGTTTCTAATACAGTAGTATTATCTGAAGTAAACACTGCTAGGTAATCAAGAGGGTTGTGTAGTGTGGTATCCTTATTACAAATGCAGGGTGCCTGTCAATCTGTGCAGCAGCATCTTACTCTGGGGGATTTCTCCATTCAGCCTTCGTATACTTACAGTGAAATTTCCTCTTCTAGCTTTGAGCTAAAATATACATGATTTGGTTTTTGCTTTTACCTTGCTTGCTCTTCAGAATTTGTTGAGAACCTGTTATGAAGTTCTCTGAGTAAAATGGTAAAGCTTAGTCCTTATTTTTTATTTAATCAAATATTTCTCTGAGTGGAAATAATTTTAGATACTAAAAATAATTTTAGATAATTTTTCTACATAATGTATGTTAAACCAAATAATTAATTTGATAAGTGGAAGTTATGGGAGGTATTAGGATGTATAGGGACTGCACAACAGGAAGTGATACATCTTCTGCTGGCTTTGATGATCAACATGGTGAGATGCTGATTGCAGCTTCATCATGCAGCCTCATGTTGAAGAAATCATTTCAGGTTGGCTTTCAGGTACTGTAGGATTCAAGTCAGGCGGGTCTGCTCCAGGCAGTGCCTGGATACATGCTGTTCTTAGATCAGCAAGGAGCAGGTACTGGTTTCCCAAGTTTGTTTGTATTCACAGGTGCACACTGCAGAGGGGCACAGTCAAAAGCAGTGAGACACTGTAATAAAGCTCACTTGGATTTCAGCTATTAGGCTTTTTAAGGAATATTTTGCCAGTGATACCACATCTGTAAGAGCATTCTCAAAGCCAGCAAGTGATTATTTCTCTTCTGTGAGTGATGAGCACAATATGGAATGCATGTAGCATCCTGGCAAGGTTCTATCTATAAAACATCTATCTATAAATCATAGAATGATGGAATGGTTTGGGCTGGAAGGTCCTTACAGCTCATCCAGTCCCAACCCCCTGCCACGGGCAGGGACACCTTCCACTAGAGCAGGTTGCTCCAAGCCCCTGTGTCCAACCTGGCCTTGAACACTGCCAGGGATGGGGCAGCCACAGCTTCTCTGGGCACCCTGTGCCAGCACCTCAGCACCCTCACAGGGAAGAGCTTCTGCCTCAGAGCTCATCTCAATCTCCCCTCTGGCAGGTTAAAGCCATTCCCCTTGTCCTGTCCCTACAGGCCCCTGTCCAAAGCCCCTCTCCAGGTTTCCTGTAGCCCCTCTAAACCAAATCCGGCTGCTTATGGAAACCCAGCACTTAGCCGTAGAAGTACTAATAAATGTAAGGGGAAGAAAACAACTGAGTCCACTTTAGAATCCTATTTGAACTTGTCACACAGGAAGGAGAGAATTCACATGTTAGCAACTGTAATGGCAGAGCTAGCAGAACAAAACCTTCATTCCATATACCAAAGAATGAATGCCAACAGCAAAAATAATAAACAAAATCCAACAGGAAGACATTTGGCCTTTCCCGCATTGCTGAAAAAGATGTGAAGAAACAGGATGGAGACAGCTATAATGAACACGTGATGAGTTCATGTGAGACTGCTTGTTTGGTTCAGCACTTGAGACTGGATGGCTGCTGACATGGATTAGAAGCCTATTAGGCTCCTGAAAACAGCATTTTTAAGGACTCATTGGGGCTTTTTCCTGAAAAGCAGCCGAAATGTAGATCCTGTCCATCAGGAGAATCATTCAGGTGTTTGCTGGAGCTGCTTTTCAAGGTATTTACTAGGCATGGGTGCTGGAAGCCCTATGTGCTTACTGGGTCTTTCAGAACCCCGGAGATCCTGGTCCAAAGATGATGATAATTGTTTGCATGAAGAGCAATACTTGTCTTCATGAAAGCATGTGGCCAACTTCTGCCAAAGGAGTCAGTTATCATGTCTGTTCAGAGGAAATGTGCGTAGCTGATCTGAGGTAACAAACGTTGAACTTAGTGGAATATAGCAGAGAGCCTTGTAAAGTCTGATGGGAGCCATGAGAGCATGGTTCAAGACTCCAAGCTCTCCTGAAGTTCAGTAGTTGTACCTGTGGGTATAGGTGGAAATTCACATGACATTTGTAGGCAAGGCTTTTGTAGGATGCATCAAAGAACAGTAGTATATCAACCACTGAGTCTTCAGTGTCCATATTCAAAACACAACACAACAAACATCATCTGGGGGTGGAGATATGGCAAAGGTTACCCAGAGTTATCAAAATTTCACCTGTCTTAAGATGTGATGCAGAGAGGAGGAAACCGCACTGTGAATATTGCTTAGAGATCTGAGAAGGGAATTGCCAGAGAAAATACTTTTTCTATTCCAACACAAAATGAAGGTCAGAGACAAGGCAAGTGATAAACAGCACACACTGGATTGTTGTTTAATAGAAATTGTTCTCAAGTTTTATTTTTAAATCCTACATGAAGAGTCATATGGATCATTTCCATAATATATGTTGGTTAGCTGAAAGATGTAATGTTTCATGTAATGTTGTTACTGTCTTCATACGGTGCAGCTGCTGCTGCTTTTTGTTGAAGTCAGACAGAAAGAGCAGTTGAGTTTGAACCCAGCTGCATATCTGCAGATTGGTCTGGATAGTCTTTTGGATCTTAAAGGTTGCTTATGCGTAAGGAAGGTAACATAGTTTAATTTTAAAATTTAATACCAAGGTCTTGAAAATGTTCCCAAGAAAGGGCTGGTATTTTCAGGAGTATTTTAGAGGACACCAGTAGTGATATTTTCTTATTCCAGAGCTAAAAATATATTTGCTGCAAACAAATCCTTTTTGCTTCCACCACCAGCTGTTACTCACTATTTAATTCTACCTTTGTGTATTTACCCTGCATCCTAAATAAAGCTGTTATATGCATGAACGTTACTTCATTAATGAGAGATGTCAAATCCTGAATGAAGGTAATAGAAAATCCATTATAAAGGACTTGGAAATGTGCTACATGGGAAGAAAAATGGAATGCTAACATTGAGCTCATTCCTGAAACTTTCTACAGAAAATCTCATAAGCATAAGGTTATTCGCAGTAAATTTTAATGACGTTTTCTACTGCTAATTTCCTGTAAGTGTCTTTGAAGCTTTTCCTTGCTATGACATGCTTTGGAATTGTTTGGAAAACTCTGTGCTTCAGATTGATCAATGATCTTAATGCAGCTAAAGTATGCCTCTTGCATGGGTTAGACACCACGGGCCAGAAATGAAAGATGAGTATCTGATTAAAAACTTTTCACTGACTTCTTGATAATGAATTTGTTAAAGCATTAAAATATTAAAAGTAATTTCCTGTGCTTTGTTTTTGAGAAAATAGAGGGGTTTGGATTTATCTCACATTAAGTAGACGGATGGGAATACCAGCCTTTCTGAGCATTGCAGTTGTGCATGTACAGAAGTAGATTCTGGTAGGTTCTTCTAGACCAATCAGCAATTACATGTGAAGAGCCTGGAGGACCTTTTAAAATCCCTGTTTTCAATAGTTTTGAAAATAATGTGACTATTGGAATAACTCTGAATCCATCTCACTGTGATCTTACTACATTCTTTGGACAGATTGAGAATCTCGACCCGCGAGGAATTCAGCTGTCTGCTCTATTTATGAGCGGGGTCGATATGGCACTTTTTGCAAACGATGCTTGTGGACAGCCAATTCCATGGGAGCACTGCTGTCCGTGGATGTATTTTGATGGAAAGTTATTCCAGACCAAGCTCATCAAAGCCAGCCGGGAGAAAGTTCCGCTCATTGACCTCTGTGATGGTCAGGTGGGTACATTCAGAAGCGTGACAGTATCAAGTGTGCCACATTTTCAGAAGTGTTAGATGTGGTTGTTATGTCATTGCTTAAAGTATCATCTCTACTTAGAATCCTAGACTGGTTTGGTGGGAAGGGACCTTAAAGCTCATCCAGTTCCAACCCCCTGCCGCAGGCAGGGACACCTTCCACTAGACCAGGTAGCTCCAAGCCCCTGTGTCCAACCTGGCCTTGAGCGTATAACACCTATTTCTTTTTTAAAAGTGAAATAGGTGTTAAGTGCCATCTCAAACATCTCTTTTAAAAGAGAAATAGGAGGTGAATGGCTAATAGGTACTTTTCAGCTCTGTTGTTTACTCTTCTCCTATCTCCTGCTGATGATTGAGATGGTATTTTGGTAGACTTGGAAAAAGTAAACTGACATACACATTAATTTCATGTTTTCCTCTCTGGAGACTGAAAGGTGAGTGCAATTGTGATGTAATGAACCACCGAGCTGCAGATTCTCTCTGCTCGTTTGTTCAAGCACTGTCTTTCTGGGTAAAGCCAGCGAGACTGTTGCAAAGGACTACACTGCAGTGGTTTTACAGTGAAAGGAGATTCGTGATTTGTAACGTACTTTCCAGAGCGCGAAGTCATTCTTATGGTCCTTTTTTCACATTTCGTATGACCATCTTAAAATACAAATGAACTAGTTCTTTTTTGAATCCTAGTTATGCAAAGTTATATCTAACTATAAAACCAGGAAACTGATAAAAAATCAACAGTTTACTGAATGACCTATTTATTTTTCATTTATTTTACTTTTTGGGAGGTATGAAATAGTAACAAAACATCTCATTTCTTGTTTCCAACTCAAAGAAAATGATCATAGATGAAATATTGGTGATGGTTGTGGCCCCTCACAGGTTTGTCAGCCTCCAGGTGTACTTCAGCCTGTTCACACAGACCGGGTTTGTGGTCCAGGTTTATGACGATTGTTCTGCTTAAAGGGTTGAATTAAGTGTTCAGGAGACTATAGACAGAAGTTTCTCAGTTCCTTTCTGGAAACCCCTTTTTAACTTGCAAACTGTTTCTGTGTTACTGACTTCTAAATGGTCTCTGTATTTAGACTCACTACCAATACATAAAGATTTTCTTGTGAACAATTTGAAAATCACTGAAATATTAGTGGGTATGCAAGACAGATTATTGTAACTTTCTAGCTAGCTGTGTGGAAGCTGTTAGCAGAAGTTATCTACTGTTCTGTTCTTTTGCTTGTTCTTTGAATTTATTATGTAAATGTAGCTTTATACAACTGAAATCAGAATTTTAACATCTCTTTGTGACGTCTTTATTCCTAGGCTGAGCAGGCAGCCAAGGTTGAAAAGATGCGTCAGAGCATCCTAGAAGGATTAAATTTCTCCAGGCAGAACCATCCTCTCCCTTTCCCACCTCCACCTGCCATGCCTTTCTATCCAGCTTCTATGTATCCTCGACACTTTGGGCCAGTCCCACCACCTCAGGGCAGGGGGAGAGGCTTTGCTGGTAAGTGGTTGACAGCAATGCAGAACATGTGGGTGTGAAGCATTACCTTGTCTTTCGCATTCCCAGAACTAGGAACTGATTTGCCTGTTCAATTTCATAGGAAGAATACATAAAAGCAAGTGGTTGGCATGTGTCGTCACGTGCCAATCACTGTATTTTGTTGTTACTTTTATTAGCCGTAGCCTAGTAATATGGAATGTGTTGTATTGCTGAGTATTTCCATCAGGATTTTTAGTAACTGTGCCAGATCAAAATATTTTTACTTCTGTTGTATAAAATAGAAAAAAAAGAAATGAATCAACACTGTATGATATGAAAAGGCTCTTATTTGCACTGTATGTTGCTTCAAAAGTCTATAAATATTAAGAATGCCTAAATTCATGGATACTGTTTAACAGGGTTGAAGACAACCTTTCCTCCTGCACCCCTCTGCATTTTGCTACAGTCGTTTAGCCATTGGCACCTTTGAGTGTAAACGCTGATACAACCATTCCAGGCTGTTTCTAGAATCATTCCCTTTCTCAAAATCTCCCTGGTACCAAGGCCCATAGGTGAATTGATACTGGACATTGGGAATAAGACATTCTCGGGGTGCCATAACTGTAGCCATCAGACCTCATCACCAAAAAATTGTCACAAGCCTTTAAAGTGCTTATTATGCCACAGAAGTTGGCATTCGCGTTCCAAACCCAGACTGAAGGCCTGCTCTTTGCATAAGAGACCCCGTGCTCCCTAGGGCAGCAGGACACCTGTGGCCAGGGCTCCCTGGGCTTGCTCTCATGCAGCATTGCCCGCAGGCGCACAGCCCTCCCTGCTGACTCCAGAAGAGTGGAAGGAGGCAGCAGCGTCTCTGCTCGTGGCCTTCCCGGATGTCTTTGCCCCCTCACAGATTGTCC
This sequence comes from Strigops habroptila, assembly GCF_004027225.2. Lineage (NCBI taxonomy): Eukaryota > Metazoa > Chordata > Aves > Psittaciformes > Psittacidae > Strigops > Strigops habroptila. Next base: position 16,907,902 of record NC_046360.1, read on the forward strand.
CCTGTCTTTCTTTACCCTGGGTCTAACAGGAGTCTATGGCTTTGGAGGCCCTTATGGGGAAACAGTAGCCACAGGCGCTTACCGGGCCTTCCGGGTGGCGGCAGCGGCAGGACACTCCGGAGCCTTCTCTGGCAATGACAGCAACAGGACTAGCAAGTTTCAGGGCGGTAATTATACCCAAAACCCTTTTCTTAGAGCTTCTGGCAACAGCTTCCTTCACTTTACGGTTTGGTCTGAGGCTTTCCTACTGACTGCTGGTCTCCCTCCCTAACTCTCAGCTCTCCCTCTAGAGCCTGCCCAGGCTGATGTCCGCTCTGCTCTCCCAGGTCCCTGCCACAAGTCCCCTCAGCACCAGCCTCTCCCATGCCTAGAAACCCTTCTCCCAGCACAGGGTAACTGCAAAACCCACTGGGAGCCTATGTCTCGACATCTGTCATCAGCTGAACTTCGCTTGACTGTATCATCATAGAATCAACTAGGTTGGAAAAGACCTTTAAAATCAAGTCCAACCATTCAACAGTTACTTCCTAAAATTGGGGGCAGTTGAGCAATTTGCAAAAGCAACCCAACGTAGAAATGACTGACTGCATTGTTACTGCTGACCCTGACACTGTTCCGCCATCAGTGTCGGCATGGACACAGGTGTGAGATTCACTCACCTGCCTCTATGCCCATTTCTTGCCTCCTCTACGAGGTGGGACAGTGGAAACCTGTTAATTCCAGAATTCCAGTCCCTGTATAGCGTAAAGCTTTTCCATGTGTTTAGCTGTTCTTTCTGGCCTCTGAGCTTTTATCCTTAGAGCGAACGTACCTCTAACGCTTCATTGTGTGAATAATTTTGCCCCTGTAGACAATGTGCATCTGAAGTTGAAAGACTTGTCCAGGGCAATACAAACCTTTTTGAGTTTAACCAGTAGCTTAGTTCCCAGCCTATTAACGTCTGGTGACTAATCATGGCTGCATAGACACTGTGTTTTGTAACCCTTTCAGTGCTGATGGTCTTACCAGTAACATCTGGCTCAGTTGCACTTACCTGGATTTCTTGAGCTACATGTTATGCCCTAGCGTTGACTTTTAAGGGCAAAAACACGGGTATAAAGATACGAGCAACTTGACTAGAAGATACATTTTTACTTTTACTTTTAATTATTTTAGATAATTGCAATTTTAACTGCTTTCATGGTAGGGGAAGGATGAACCTACCTTTTACACGCAGATAATTTAAATGCTATATTTTTATAACAACTAGTACAGATAATTCTGACTAGTAAGTTGTTTATAGCCATTGCAATCTGCGTATCTTATGCTGATATTTGGTGTTCACTAAAAAGTGCCTTTAAACCTGCAAAAGTTGCTTTATTAGGAATGCAGGAAAGAAGTAATCTTCAAATAGCTCATAAAATTGCACTTCAGTTTCTTAACGCTTATCTAAAGTACATTTTTAATTACTGAAACTGAAGTGTAAGATCACTTTTCAGAATTAATATCTCTTTTTATAAAGGGAGAGAAAGAAAGACTCTTGAAGTTATATTATTTCTGAAAGATCATAAAATGAGAATTTATCTCCCAATTTCAACAGAAGAAACTGTATGAGAGAAAATCTGGGCAAAGCAGGTTTTTGTTCTTTCCTAACTTTAATATTATGATTGTGAAGATCAAGGTTTGGTTTTGCTTTTATGTGCAGGAGTCCAACCTATTCCTTCTCAGGGAGGGAAACTTGAAATTGCCGGCACTGTGGTCGGCCATTGGGCTGGAAGCAGACGTGGACGAGGGGGTAGAGGGCCATTTCCTCTGCAGGTTGTTTCTGTGGGAGGACCAGCCAGAGGGTAAGTGCAGTCTTGTACCTTCCAGATATCACTGAATGAGCGGGGGGGAAAAATAAAACGGAAAAGTTGGGGACATTTGAAATTGCATGCAACACATTTTAGACCACAGTAGGTAAATTATGCCAGATAATTTACCATTATATTGAATGGTATATTCAAGAAAATATATAAATTACTCCAGAAAAGCATCTACATCCATTTTAAGATGTTTTTTATGAGTTATTCAGATGAGTATAAATGTTTTTATGTGCAAATAAAATTCATACTCTGATGTATAGATATAGACATATATAGATAGGTACACACACACAGTAAATTGTTCTGCATGAGGAAATGACTTGGGAGGTTTCTCTTACATGAAATCAATAAATACATTATACAACATCAAAACTGTCACAGCCCTCCATTACTTACTTTGTCGTGGTAGAACATTTATTAAGATTTATTCTTAACTTTTTTAAGAACTTCATTATGTAATTTTCCTGTAAAGCAGAAAACACCTGAAGGACATTTCAAGGTTTAATAGTTCTCTGCTACACTCATGATGGTAGATGTGCTTAAAAGAATATTGTATTTCTTCAGCTCTTCCACTTCATTTCACTGCAGCTGAAATTACAGGTGCACAATACTTCTGAAAAACAAATACTTTGTTACGAAAATATCTAGTCCTTTACTTTTAAGATTATATTTTGGCCATAGGCTTAATTGTTCCGTGCCTTACAAAACTGTCTTATCTTTAATTAAGATTATATGTATTACAGGAGACCATCCCAAAGTAATGTGATTTATACATTATGTCTGTCTTTATCTATATTAAAGGAATAAAGTAGGTGTATTTATGCCATCTTGAGCTGGGAAGCAGCAGTCTGAAAGAATAAGTCTGAGCTGTATGAATTCCTCTCTATCCATTAACTTAATCAAATGTGCACTATAAAGCTCAAGTCACAAGAGCTGTAGGAACGCCTGTCTGGTTGGACTGAGGGAGGAAATGCTTGGATGTTAAGCCCTGGGAGACTGAGAAGCAGGGGAAGAAGCAAGAGCTGCTGGTGTGGGGAAGGGGAGAGACAAGAACAGCAGGAACAAAGATTAAGAGGTTCAGCAGCAACAAAAAACATTGATGTAAGAGCAGAGCTGACGCTTTGAGGGGAGCAAATATAGGTAGGAACATTTTATTCTTAGAATGCAATTCAGCTGCCAAAACATAAACATCTAGTGTTGCTTTAGATGCTTCAGACAGCTATCCGCTAGCCATGCTGGTCCATGGGCCACGTCTGCTCTTCCAGAGCCGCAGCAGGAGAGCAGGGGAATAAGCTGAGGTGTGTGATGAGGCACCAGGCTCCTTTGGGCATTGTAATCTTACTCCTCAGTTTCAGTGGACAAAATAACATTTTTTTACAATTTAAATTAGGTTAGTGTGTGGTCATAACTCCTGTTTTTCGTGAGGATGCATGAACAGAAGAATCTGGCTTACTGCAGAGCCGCTTGTCTCCAGCGAAATGCACTGGCTGCAGTAGTGTTTGTGGAAAATGGGTAATCTACAGTGCTCAGGCTGCTGTCTGTCTGAGGCGCCCTGAGTGATGAGCTAGGGACACCTTCAGGCTCAGAGCTGGCTCACATTTGTACATACCGTTGGCTTCCTCCACAGCGTAGCGGTTCTTCCATTTTCTGAAGAAGCAAATACATGAATATATACAAAGCATCAGTAGCCAGGAACTAACAAGTCCTAAATTGAGAGCCCTCCTTACCTAGGAAGCGGTCAAATCACTGAAAGGGTTACTGCTCCTGCAAGTGCCTTTCCAACAGAGAAACACTATTCTCCAATATTAGCTTTTGAGTTAGAGAAAATATGTTGGAGGTACTATCTTTGGACCCAGTTAGGTTTGGGTGCAAGTTGTCACCTCAAAAAGACAGGAAAGCTGTCAATGCCAGATCTTTTCTCCATCAAATCATAATTTCTTCACGTGTAGAGTTACTATATTTGTCAAAGAGAGAAAAACTACTTCGGACAGCTTATCTCTTTGTTGTGTCAGTTGATACTGAAGATAAAACCTAGTAGGAAAACACTACTGTTAGTGTCCTCTCTAAAGACAGGCATTCTAAATATTAGGGTCGTCTTGGCAGATGGTGTTTCCTAGTCAAGAACACTACTAGGAAACAGTTTATCACATGGTCCTGTGCACTGCTATCTTGGGTTTTGTCTAGTTTAGCAGAGGGCATTGCCTCAGGCATGTTTACACCGTTGTCTCATGCAACACTGAGCTTGGATGTTGTTGTTACCGTGTAAAATTATCCCAGGCAATTTACTGGCTTCAATCCATCAATGTATTTAGTGTGATTTTCTAAGTAGGAAAAATCTTACTCAGTTCCTTGAAGGGCACACTTTCACCTTGTAAAAACGTGGCAAATGGGGTAGGTAAGCCCTGTTAAAATCTTAGGAAAGAATGCAGTGAGAGTTACTCACATAGAAAACTCAGCTCTTTCCTTCTTATTCTTAGTGGTTGCTTTTAAATCCCAGTCTTTAATTTCTTATTGCTTAATGTGGGAATTTGCAGCATGTGTGAAAGGACTTGCATGGCTCAGAGCCCCGCTGGGTCAGGTCAGCGGAACTTAGGTTTGGCAGCACAGCAGCAGAGGAAGTAGGAGCACTGCAGACAGGATTTGGAGCAAAGTAGAACAGTCGTGTGTTTCTAGGAGAGAAAACTAAAAGAACCCTGAGGTGAGAAGTAGTCCTTGACATAATAGTAAGGAATTTGAGGGTTTGCAATTGATGGCATTAAAATAGTGTTAGCTGAGTGAAAGTTGGTTTTGATCTGATCTAATATTTGTTGAATCAAATCAAAAAGCCACCCCCTGATGTGTCCTGGTTGGAAGCCTCTGTTTGAAAGCATCCAAACTTGATAAATTGCTACATGTCAAATACGCCTGAAGCCTCATTTTTTTCCTCAGGTTCTTGGATAATTTCATATTCTCCCATCAAAACTGAAGCAATTTTGTATTTTGCCTTCCTTTCTTTTATCTGATTCCATCTGTCTAACATGTTTATACGTGGGAAGTGTTATTAAATGGGAGAAATGGCCTTATAAGTGGTTCAAATTGCTCATGTCTGTTTTTAAGGTGAAAGTATTTTGAGCTCTGTTTTTAAAGTACTGTAAGGATAATTTGACACTTTGGGAATGTTTCTGAAAAGCTGGAAAATACCTGTTTGTTTCTCTAAAGTGAAATATAGAAATAGTAGTTTTATTGCTGCAAAAGCAAAAGGTTTGTTAGGTTTCACAGGCTTGCAAGCAGTGGAACCCTTTAATTCTGAATTAGTCAGTCATATTGATGCTTTAAATGTTAGTCACTAGCCAGTAAAGCTAGGGAAAAAAAATCTTCCACCAAAATAAAATTTAGATTAGTTTTAAACAAAGCTGATGTGTATTTTTCTTTCTTCCTTTTCCTCACAACTTACAGGCGTCCTAGAGGAGTTATTTCCACTCCAGTGATAAGAACTTTTGGAAGAGGCGGAAGGTACTATGGGAGAGGTTATAAAAGCCAGGGAGCAATTCAGGTAATAAAGCCGTGTGCCTGACTTCAGAACACTCTAGTTTACAGGCTAGTATGGTGTGGACTTCCAGACCAGCTAATATTGACAAGCACAACTTGAAAAGATAAAGTGTTTCTGACAATGATCTTGCCTACGTGTTGAAGCTGTAAGCTGCATGACCAGTGATGGAGGACAGGCTAGTGTTGTACCTCAGTTATAAGCTAACTTCGGTTATAAAGACAGACATGGAAAAATGTATTTTGATACAAAAGCTGTACCTCCACAGCTCTAACCAGCCATGAGAGTAGAAGAGAACTTAGAAAAATGGGAGAAATACAAAGCTGAAATAAATCAGCCCTTTCTCTTCCTGAGCCCACTCTTCCCAGCTTTTTTTCTGGGACCACGGTCCAACCTTGTGAAGAAGAATTCTAGGGGTGGAAGGGTCTTTGCAGCTGCATGGCTCCAAATGTAAGAACTTACTCTAGACTCCTAGGAAATAACAGAGCAGTCTTTGCCCCCATGTGCACACAGTTTCATTTTCAGTGACAATGTATGAAGCCTCTGTGGATCATGGTTTTTGTCCTTTCCATGGATCCTTTAAATATAGCTGAAGCAAACTGCTGTTTCATGTTAAATGCCAGTTGCTGCAGGGTTGGTTACGTTTTCCTCCCTTTTCCATTGTTCCTGTTGCTGAGCAGTTTTGAATGTTGATGCAAGTCCCAGTGGACTTAGTGTGTGACTGGGTAGTAAATAGGTGGGAACTTTGACAGTATCATATGGATGTGCAATTTGTCACAGAGACATTAGTATATAAGAGGAAGGAAGTGTTTGCAGGTATTCAGACAGTAAGAGAAGGAATGTTCTCCAGTGGATAAAGAAGCAACTACTAACTTCAAGTAAAACTTGTTATGTTCTAAGTGTAAAAATTCAAATACTTCTCTTCCTTGTTAATTTTCTTTGTACACAAATTATATACATCTACAAATGTACCTATGTATTTAAATCTTTACTTCTTTTACTTTAAATAGAAGAGAAACCACTATGCTAATTATATAATATCTAATTCCAAGTACCTTAACCTGTGAAATAAAGGAAGCCCTGGAAAGGAGCTCCCAAATATTCTGGGCTTACTACAGGTTTACGTATGTAAATGTAGTTCAGATAGTACCTGTAGTTGGGATGGTAGATAGTCTCAAAAGACAATCAAAAAGTTTGGGTATTCACATTTTTATTAGTGATAGGTAATTTGGATGGTAAATACTTGTGATCACAAGGCTCTGGGTCTAAAATTGTGCCTGTGATACAAGAAGAAAGAAAAATGGCATTTTGTGTTGACTGGTCCTGAGCTCACTGGATTTTACAGTCATCAAGTCACTATAGTGTAATGTTCTTTTTACAGGAGGAGAAAAAGAGGTGAATTAAAATGCATGTGGCAGGGAGGACTTGGGAAACTTAATACATAACAAGTAGATTTTGATACCCAGTTAAGACTAATGGGCAGCAGTTACCTGACTGTCGGGCCAGGCATTAGAGACCGAGTGCCTGTGCAGGGCCAGATTCACACACATGAACCTACAGCAAAAGCCTCCCCACAGTGGCTTTGCTGACACTCATTATGAGATACAAAGAAAGGTTGGAGAATCTGACAGAAATAAGCATTTTGTGTTTATCAAACATAAGAGATGCCTATTTTTTCATGAGATGAGACCCTTCACTCTTGATCTGGAAAGAAAAAAAGTATGTGTTTAATGTAAATCTTAATAAAGCCCAAAAGGAAGTTCATTTACATTCATGTGATGAATATTCCTTGTCCTCCATATGCCAGTCATACACCTATGCAATGTTACTGCATTTTTTGTGGTTTTCTGGGTAACAAGGGTTGTGATCCTGATGCAACAGCAGTTCTTAGATCTTACCTACAAAATCATTCAGCAATTCAACAAAGTACTAAGTGTGCTGTTTCTAGTAGGTAAAAATGAAGATGATTACACTATGAAACTGTTTGCTATTGTTTGAGGTGTATAAGATGTCCATATCCTAAGTCATTTCTTAGCACTTGACTTTGTTAACAGCATGACAGATAAGTTTGTTGCTTCTTAGCAACCCAACCTACTTATCTTGATGTGTTGTTTAAAGCCTGTTACATTTCTGAAACACTAAGATTCGTTGTTGCAGATACTTAAAAACTAAACACATGTTCTAATGCTGCATAAATCTGTTTTTTATTGGTACACTCAGTCTTGTAAGATTCTACTATGTGCTTTTCATGTGAAGTCATTTCCCTCACTTCAGAAGCATATAGACCAGTACAGATAATACTGCATGGTACTTCTGCACTTCAAAGAATGTCTGAAAAAAGTTTTGGTTTGTATTTGAATAACATGTAATCATATCATTAAATTATAATGTAGATGAACCAAGAAGCAGAGTTAAGCTGTATATTGATTCTCAGTTTGGGTGTTTCCAGACATCTATGTAGCTCTTACATTGGGAAATAACTGCAGCATCCAAGTTAGAAAGGGCTTTCTACCACAGGAGCTTCCGAGGGCACAGCCAGAGGGCACTCAGAAACACTGAAGCTCCCTCCTCATCTACGCTGTGCTGTTTATTTGGGATGCCACTTCTTATTTCAGCAGTCCATAATACTGGTATTGGCTTGTGATGCTCTGCACACTGCATGCTGCCTATTGCTAGTGTCGTTGTAACAGATTGTGAATCTCCAGCAGTGGTTCTCCAGTAATTTTCTTCTTTTTTTAAAAAATAGGGCAAACCTCCTTATGCTGCTTCAGCAGAAGAAGTAGCCAAAGAACTTAAGTCAAAATCAGAGGAATCTAAATCCTCAATTGTGTCTTCAGATGGATCCCTGGCTGAAAATGGAGTTGTGAATGAGGAAAAACCAGCTTCCCAGATGAATGGGAATACAGGAGACATCAGGGCTTCCAATCAGTCTGAAAGTGCCTTGAGTAATGACTCTAAAATGTGCAATACAAATCCTCACTTAAATGCACTAAATGCAGACAGTGTTTGCCATAAAGATGATACTCTTGAGGCCACTGTCTTAAAAAAAGAAGAGTAAACTTATTTTTTATAGAGGGTGAAGGATGTTGGGAAGGGTCAGGATTAGGAATATCTGGAAAGAAAGAGAGCCTACAGTTACGTACATTTTTTCCTTTCCGTAAGAGAAAAATGAGGACTTTGGAAATTCGGATCCCTCTTTGATGTCAGAGATTTAAACAACACATTTTTAGTTTTAACCAGTTGTAGTCAAAATGCTACAATAAAACAAAAAAAGGAAGAGAATGAAGAGCATTTGACTCCCGCACTTAAAATGAAGTATACATAAAGTTTAAACTGGTTATGACAAAAGCTTGTAGTTTTGTTTTTTGAAATATAAAGAAAACAAATTTTGGCAGTCTTTAAGTATATATAGCTTAAAATATAATTTTTAGTACTTGGCACCATATGTATGCCATTATATTTGATTTTGCATTACTGTGTCACAATAAAGCTTTCTTCAAGGCTTTGATTTCATGATTATGGGGGGAAAAAGGCACAACCACAGTTTTTTCTTTCTTAAATTTCATCACCGTTGACGTGGTTCTTTTGTGTTAAAATGTGCAAACTATCGAAACGAAAAATTATAGAGTAATACTGCAGTTCTGCTGATTTTAAATAGACATCATACATACTTTACAAGCAAGTTAAATGGAGCTAAACTTGAAATCATAGAAGATGCAAATGACCTTTCAAAACAAACACAATGTGTTCTGAAACTTTTTGTGACTAATACCATGCATCCGTGATCAATGAACTATGTGGTTTTGAATCAGACGTAGACCATTAGTACTACTATTTGAGCTAAACTTCTGCATGGTTCATCATTTTTAAAGTGTGTAGTTAATATTATGCATGTTATTGTCCTCTTTCTTCCATTCTTACAAGTACTGTGCCCATTTGCAAAACAAAAAAAGCTAATAATCAGTAATAGTCCTATAAAAGATGTTAACTATGTTTAGTCATTGACTGATCTTGCTCTAACCTTAAAATTTTGTGATTATTGACCTCTGTTGCATTTATTCTAAAACTTTAAAAAAAAAAAAAAGATTATCTAGCCGTTTGGATATCAGCGTTCCCTGTGTACTCACTGCTGTATGCATCCCTGTTCTCTGTTGCTGTTTTATGCCTTCATATTAGCAAAGATGAAATTCTGTGAAAAACAAAAAAAAAAAAAAGCTTTGATCTTCAAAAAGAAAAAAAAAAAGTACCCCCCTTCTGTAGCAGGAAACAAATGGCTTGTTCTTGAGAACTTTCCCATCAAGGATTTAGTATAAGCAAATATACCTGTATCATTTTGATGTTTTTGTTAGTGTTTCCAAACTTAATGTAACTTCAAAATCAGAATCATTTCTTTATATTCGTTTTCATATAATTCTCCTGATGCTCTTCATCACACATTAGTGATCAGAAATGAGGTGTAATTCCCCATTCCCTACCCGCAAGAGCTAAGTAGGTATCTTAATGTAAGTTGAAGGGAGTTCTGCCCCAACTCATGGATTGTGCAAGAATGAACTACTGTTGGGTTTGATTGGTTGTAGATGGATTGTGGTGTGGTGTATTTGAAGGCTATTGAATGCAACTTACAGTGCTTAATAAAAATCTTTATTCTTTTAGTATAAAATACTGTATGCCTTTTTTGTCAACTATTTTTTTAATTAACATGTTGTAAATAAAAGTTTTCCTATGCCCAAATGAAGTGATTGAGTTGGAAGCCTGCGTGATGTCCTCTCAAAGACAGAGAAGGAGACCCTGGCCTCTGCACACCACAGGGGTACTGCACCAGGTCGGAGCAGTGCTTGGTCCTTTTCATTCTATGCAGCTACTCCAGATGTCCATGGTCAGATGTGAGGTGGTGCATAAGGTGCAAATAAGACAGAAACAAGAGGGATGATCCTTTAAAGTAAAAGGCCAACCCCAGGTGCTCACAGGGTTTGAAATACAGGGTGATTGGTGATGCCTGTATCTGAGAACAGGTTATTCTGTTGTGCTGGATTTTTCTGTACATCACAGATCATACTGACATACGAAAGAATCACAGAATGGGTTGTGTTGGAAGGGACCTTAAAGCTCATCCAGTTCCAACCCCCTCCCACGGGCTGGGACACTTTCCACTAAACCAGGTTGCTCCAAGCCCCTTCTAACCTGGTTAATACCAAGAGAGCTTTTTGCTCTGGGCATTCCTTTCCTGGCTGATCTCTATCCTAATGTTCATCTGTGTGCTCTAGTGCCTGACATGGTGTTAGAACCAGGCTCACCCTGAGTGGATTGGTCACCCATTGTATCTACACGAGTGGTGTTGCCAGCTCCACGCTCAGGGTGGGTGTGGCGTGTAGCACTGTTAAATGGTGGTGACGGGTTGTCCTCTGGCCTGCTGCAGTCACAAGAGCTGCAGAGGTGTGAGTGGTTGTGCAGGTGCATGGCAGCTGTGGGGGGATCTCACTGTTGAATGCTGGTGGGACGTGTCCCTTCCTCCCTGCTCTGATGCAGTGTTACTTGCCCCAGGTTAGAGCTTGTCTCTTCTGGAACTATTATCCAACCTCTTGTGGTTGAAGGCAGTCACCTCTGTGACATAATGCAGTTGCTGGAATGGAATAGACAGTATGAGCATAAACGTGCATGGGAGGTTTCACCAGTGTGCCACTTACTGCGAGCGTTGTGTCACGACTTCTTTCCTCAGTGTAACTATGCTGGGGATTTCTAACATGGGCAGTCAAATGATGAGTGATGCGCAGAAGGGCGACTAAAATGAGGATGTGAATGTACAGCACATTAACTAGTTCACCACTCCAAATGGGAGGTGCTGCATGACGTGTGCGTGTCTGGCCTGGAGCACATGTTTGCATCATGGCCCCTTAAACCCTGCCATGGCCTGGAGAGGCTGAGCCTGGCTCCTGGGCAGGAGCTGGGTTGGGGTAGGACGAGCCTGTGGCTGTGGTCAGTGCCAGTGGACACAGCGGTGGGGATGTCCCAGAGCGCCCTGGTTCCCTGACTGGGAGCACCGGTATCAAACCCAGAACCAGCACCAGGTTTAGTGTTTGTGGCCCCGGGGCCTGGTGGGTGCAGCATCTGGTGCTGGGGGCTGCTCAGGAGTTGGCAGGCACTGGCTGATGTTCTGTGAATCAGCACCTTCTGGGAGCAAGCACAGGGCTGCCTGTCCTCTCTCCTGCCCTCAGTAGCTTTCTGTAAGAAATAGGATATATTTGGAAGTAATGTAGTCCTCTTCCAAAGAGTTCCACTACTTCTGGGATTGGTGATACTGTGGAATGACAGGTTTCGCCTGGGCTGCCTCCCAAAGGACGCCTTTCACACCTGAGATTGTACATCAGCAAGTAGGTTCTGTTCTGTACTGTGTGACATGGGCCTTTTTAATGTGTTAATTAAACTAGTTAACGTTTTGCGATCATCTGTTACCCATGTATGGACAAGTTGCCTGCCTCTCCAGCAACACCACTGTGGGTGGCCGTTGGACACCAACACTGCGCAGGGTGGTGCTGCTGGGCTGTGCTTTGGTCGTGGTCCCCTCCGTGCGCTGCTGGTCCGTGCAGGGGTTGGGATGCCAGGGGCTGCAGTAGGCAGCTCCTGGGGACCAGGGTGGCTGAAGGCTTCCTGGCAGTGACTCAGGGACAGGTCTCAGGCAGCGAGCTTGGAGGCCAAAGCCAGCTCCTAGCCATGATGCAGGTCTGGGTGTCCAAGGACACCCCTGCGGGGGCAGGGTCTGGAGTAGATACCTAAGGATGGGGGGTCAGGTTCTTACTGGTATTTATAACAGCCAAAGGGCTCTGCAAGAATAGAGCATTTTTATTTCTAAAGTGAAAACTGGTAAGATGATGGCTTTTGGAATAGAACAGATCACAGAATCCCAGACTGGTTTGTGTTGGAAGGGACCTTAAAGCTCACCCAGCTCCAACCCCCTGCCACAGGCAGGGACACCTTCCACTAGAGCAGGTTGCTCCAAGCCCCTGTGTCCAACCTGGCCTTGAACACTGCCAGGCATGGGGCAGCCACAGCTTCTCTGGGCACCCTGTGCCAGCGCCTCAGCACCCTCACAGGGAAGAATAGGAGTAAGAATAGAGTTAGAGTTAGAATAGAAGGCAGAGCCCTGCTCCCTGGCAACTGAAGCATCAACGCTCCTCCCTGGGCTGCCCTCCCTGTTTGTTTAACTGTTGTTAACAGCTCACAACGGTCGGTGCGTGTCGCAGGCAATCACTTCTAGCGCTGGTTTTACACCCGGTCTTCAGCGAGCCCTGAAGCGCAGCCGAGTGGGCCATCACTGACAGCGCAGACGATTGAGGGGCCGGGATGCCCGCGCGGGGGGACTCCAGCCCGGAGCGGTGTTCTCTTGGCGCTCGTGTGTTCAGTGCTGGGGGCAGAAGGGGATGAGGCCGGAGCGATCCGCTCCACGGGAAGTCCCCTCCCACCGGGGCGAGGAAGCGCCGCGACCATTTTATGTCCGGCGCTCGCGGTTGTGCTGCTTCAGGCGGCGGCTGCGCCATGGGACGCGCCGGGGAGTCCTGAAGGAGCGAGTTCCTCGGGGCTGGCGGGGCCCTGCAGCGGCCACCGGCTCCGGGCTGCTCCTGCCCCGACACTAGAAGGTTGCGATGACCCCCGCGAGCAGCGTGCCCAGCGCCGGGCGCAGGATGGAGCCCGCGCCTGATCACAGCGAGGGCGGGGAAGGGGTTAGAGCAGCCATCGTCCTGCGCTGCCAGGAGATGGGAAGTGAGACCGTGGGCACGCTTTTCAGTGCAGTTAGCGCTTAAGAGCGCGATCACCCAGCGGCAGGAGGCAGCTGGAGCTCCCTCAGTGCGGTTCTGTGTAACCCTTCGTACTGCTCCAAAGCCCGCAGAACAAGCCGAGTCCGGCCAGCTCAGTGCCGGTGAAGAGCCCTGGGGTAAGCTGAAATCAGCACCCGCTGCCCCTCGGCCGGGGTCTCGCCGGTTACCGCTGCTCCCGGAGCCGGGGGTCCCGCAGTGGGGTGGAGCAGGGACGGTCCCCAGTGTCCCGCTGGTGCCCCCGGTCCCCGGGATGTCCGTCCCTCCCGTGGGGGAGTGCCCCAACCGCAGCAGTTCTGCGGGGGTAATGGCAGCGCCGCAGGGATGCACCCATGGCCACCGGAACCCTCAGGGTGGGTTTGCAGTATTTAGTAGTCCCATCTCTAACTGGGACTACTAGAAGTTAATAAAAGGAGCTAGTTTTGCATTCATCATTACCTAAAAGAAAATATATTGCTTAAATCTGCTTGATAACTTCAATGAAGCCAGTCGCAGTGCCCATGCAGTGTGTAATTCCTGCCTGCCTGTGGGTTTTGCTCTGCTCCGCTCTGGGTGCTGCCCCGAGCCTGGGGATTGTTTGTGACCCCTTTTTACTCCTTATCTGGTGAGTTCGGGAAGCTGCACCCTCCGTTTGTCTGGGCCGCTGTGAGTGCCCGTGGCTGCTGTTCAGTCGCGTCCTCCAGGCCCAGAGTGGCCACAGGTCTTGCCCAAACGCTTGGCTGCTGCCTGACCCTCACTCATGCCTTGACACAGACCTTGACCTGGTCCATGAGCCCATGCTCTGCTCAGCCTGCCGAGCCCCGGCCCAGTCTAGGGCAGGAAGGGATGCAGGGGCAGGAGGGGATGCAGGGGAAGCACACAGAGGATGCAGCATGCACCAGCACAGCCCAGCTGAGGACAAACCCATGGCCCTTCCATGGCACAGAGTCCCCATCCTGAGTTTTGCCCCAAGATCCCTCTCCTTGGACTGGGTGGAGGAGTGCAAGAGGCTCCTGAGCCCCTTCCCAGGGGCTTTGCTTTCTGATGGTAAAGCAGCAGGTAAGAGCTAAGTATCGTTCCTTTTTATTTAATGCCCAAGTACAGGATGCTGATGCCATGAGGATTCGGGGGTTTGGGCAGGAAAAGGTATATTTCTGAAAGTACCATGGGATTGCAGTCTGTGTGTAGTTTGGCAGTTAGACCTGGGGGCTCACCAATGTATTTTGTGGGATTCTGTGGGATAACTGACTGGAGGTGTCTCCTGGTTGAAATCACAACTGTTCACACGTGCCGATGGGGACTAATCCAGCAATTTACAAAAACACAAGTGAAGAATAAAACCAGAAATATTAAGTAAAAGTTGGGCAGGAATGTCATAAAGTGCTGACAACATTCAGCTTGATTCACAGCGGCTCCGTCACAGTATTTGTAATGAAACATCACATTTAGGACCTGCTATCAGGTGTATGGAGCATCTGCTGCTCCATGTATGGAGTATGCAGCTGCTGAGTGCAAAGTGTGAAGGACATGGGCAAAGAGCCGAACCGAGGGAAAAGAGAGGGAGAAGAACAAGGAGCTGTGTGAGTGCCGCTGCGGGGATGGGATGGGATGGGGATGGGATGGGATAGAACGGGATGGAATGGGATAGGAGCAGAGGGCCAGCTGACAGGATGCTGCATGGTTGGAGGGTGGTGGTGGAGCCAGGTGGCTGCCTGGGGTGCCAGCCCAGAGATACAGCACCCAAGTGTGCCGAGAGCCTCCCGCAGAGGATGAGAGCAGAAAGCCTGGCCCGCAGATCAGGCAGGGCTTGCTGCTGCAGGTGCTGGGCTGCAGGTGTGCAGATGACACCTGGTTTTCATCTGCCTTTTCAGCCAGTGTGTGGAGGTTGTGTCTCGGGGTGAAGTCTCAGCAGTGGGGTTTGCCGTTCCTTTCAGCTTCAGTTTCAGAAGTGTTGTTTCTAGCAAACTTCATCAATGCAAACATCCTTTTGCTTTGTGCCAGAGCCATGTTGGTCTAACAATTAATTCTGCTTCATTTATATTCATCTTACTTGTTTATGAAGTTTCAGACTAGAGAACGCCCCTCTCGGACTCTGCTGTGTGACGGATGGAGACAGATGGCAGCTCCTGCGCACAGTGTGCGCTGGGTGAGAACCAGCCCAAAGCGACTCCAACCTCCAAGTTATGAAACCCCTTACAAATGGTTCAAATGTTTATAGAAAGCATTTTGCACGAGACTCCACGTCTCCTGTGGACACAGGATGAGATGAGTAGCCACATCTCCTGAGGAACTGTGGCCAAAAGCCGCTTTTAAGTAGCATTTTCTGAAAGCTGTTGACCAGAGCAGAGCCTGGAATTTCCCTCCCCCCAGAACATGCCACTTTCCTCCCAAATATGGCAACCAAGTGCTGATTTCCAGAGGTTGCAACTGATTATTTTCTAATAGTTGTTCTAATTGCTGCATCTCAACCCTAGTACCTGGTCAGTGACTCCTGGTCTTCCGATAGCAGCGATAAGCATCCTGGCAGGACTCACTCCATGAACCAACCGTAAGAGAAAGGATTATTAAAACACACGTTAAGACATATTAACATATTTTGTTATAACAACACATTATTTGTAAGAAAAATTAACATATTAATAATAATAAATAGTAGCATATTTGAATGTGAAGACAGCTATAGAGTGAACTGGGTTCCCTGGTGCATGCCACCACCCCAGTTGTCCTGGCTTCCCTGGTGACTGCTTACCCTGGCATAGAACCATAGAATCACAGAATCAACCAGGTTAGAAACGACCTTCAAGATGATCAAGTCCAACCCTTCCTCAGCACTGCCAAGGCCACCACTAACCCATGGCGCTGAGGCCTTGGCTACATGGTGTGTGAACACTTCCAGGGACAGTGACTCCAGCACTGCCCTGGGCAGCCTGTTCCAATGCCTGAGCACCCTCTGGGGAAGGAATTGTTCCTCATCTCCACCTAAACCTCCCCTGGTGCAGCTTGAGGCCGTTTCTTCTTGTCCTATCCCTTGTTCCTTGGGAGCAGAGACCAGCCCCCTCCTGGCTCCATCCTCCTGTCAGGTAGTTGTAGATATCAATAAGGTCCCCCTTGTCGTAGAGATCCTTCTCTTCTCCAGACTAAACCCCCCCAGGTCCCTCAGCCGTTCCTCATCACACTTGTGCTCCAGGCCCTGCTCCAGCTCCGGTGCCCTTCTCTGGCCCCGCTCCAGCCCCTCAATGTCTCTCCTGTAGTGAGGGGCCCAGAAGTGACACAGGATTCGAGGTGCAGTAGGAAGCAACTCATGAATTTTCTGAGTGCAACCCCAGGGTTGGAACTGGATGATCTTTACAAACTATTCCATGATTCTATTATATTTTCCCCTTCTTTCCACCATTCAGTTCTTCTGACCTGCCTGGGAACTGTGCTCTGCTTTTCACTTTGCCTTGGTGCTGGTGTGTTCTTGCCGCTGTTCCGGGCAGGCTCCAGTGCATGTTGGGGTCTCAGATGTTGGTGCAGCAGATGAAGCGGGGCAGTGGAGGAGTGGGTGGGATCACTGCTGCTCTCCCAGCAAGTCGGTTTTGACGGGAGTCTCCTCATTGGCGCTGCTCCCGCCTCCTCTGCCTGCACTGGGGCAGCCCCTTGCTGCTGCCTCCTCGCACTGGTAATGGAGGTTGTTCTGCTTTGCTGGTAGTTGCTGTACCTGCTAACCTGGATTCACAGCGCCATGCACTGCCTGGATCGGCTGTTGCTACAGAAAACAGAGTTTAACCAGGACTTAAGAAAGCAGCAAGAACTGCAGATGGCATGAGAGGGATGTGCTGGAATATCACGTCTCAGTGGCTTATCATTTTTTTATGTAAGTGAATGTGAAACGGGTGCTTCAGACGTTACACTTGCTCGCAGGGCCTGAAGAGGGCTGCCGAGCCTAACCTGCTTGTGCCTGTGGGGAGGAGCTGGTGGCAATGGGCAGTGGAGTCTTTTCTTTCCCCGCAACCTCTATCACAACTTTCCCTGAGCACTGGTGATCTTCTAGTGTGCATGAAACTCACACACAGAGCAAGTGATGATGAGGATAAGGCCAGGTTGGACGGGGCTTGGAGCAACCTCGTCTAGTGGAAGGTGCTCCAACTCGTGGCAGGGAGTTGGAACTGCTTTAAGTTGAAGGGACCTTAAAGATGAGCTTTAAGGTCCCTTCAACCAAAACCAGTCTGGGATTCTGTGATCCTATGATAGTATAATACCCATGCTGGGAAACAGCAAAACTGTGGCACGTACGCAAGCTTTAGCCCTGGCGCACCTCATACAAAGTAAAGCTGATTCAGTAACATCCTTGCACCAAAAGGCTCCAGGCACTGCAGCTTTAGCAGGTGCTGGTCTCTGTGGTCACCAGGCATTCCCCCGGGTGCCACCCCACACAGGTGTTTGGGTTCCTGTGGGTTAAGAAGACCAAGGGGTGGACCCCAACGGGCCTGAGGGCCTCCACAGAGCTCCCTCCAAAGCCAGCACCGTGATGGGCCCACAGGGAGAACTCCCAAAGTCACAGCGGTCCCACCGCGCCGCTCAGTGCTCCCTAAACCACAGCCACTGTCCGAACTAGGACCAACCCCGGCTGAGCCCTGGGGCACACGTAGCATGAATGGTGAGTGAAAAGATGTGGTTGGCATGATCCCTCCTATCGCGTGGGCTTTGAGCTTCAGGACCACATTTAATGGAATCACTTCTGGTGCTGAAATCAGCGTTTGCTTCTGTCACTGGGCTTGCTAAAATGTGATGGTCACCTCGCTGCTTTATGTACAGGCAAAAACCACTTCACAAATATTGCTGTACCCAGTGGTCATTAAGTTGTAGGAGGCTTTGGTTGCCAGGTCTTGGCAATATGATATTGTATGATATATAATGATGTAATATTGTCCCTCTGTGAGGCAGTGCTGGGCAGTAAAGCCAGGCTGGCTTCCTGCAGAAGGCATCCACTGATGGATGCTGCTGCTGACCTAAAAGGCCACAGGGCACAGTCTGGGAGATGCTGCAAGGCCTCCTGAGGCTCTAATATAGGACTGTTCAACTGCCCACCCAGCTGTGGAACAAACAGCACATTGCACATTTTCAAGATTAAATGCCACATCAATGTTTCAGGCTCAGACCCACCTGCACTGCACCTTCAGCTGCTTGCTCAGGGGCAGTGATCTGGAGTGAGGAGCATCTCTGGTCTCACCCATGCACCACCAGGAAGTGCATACTTGTTCTTCTTGGTCCTCTTCTCCCCTGAATAAATAGAACCACAAAGACAAAGATGAACCATGAAGGAACTATGAATCCATTAGCAGAGAGGACTTCTGGCCCACTTGCTTACCTCTACGTTATGCTGCCTGATGCCCACCAAGTAGAACTAGTGACTGGGTGGAGTTACCGACTGTTTCCCACTGCACTGCCGGCTGCTTCCCAAGGGCAGGTTCCTGCCCTGTGCTCCTGCCTCTTCCTGAGCCTCCTCTCCACGCGTGTCCCTGTGGCTACAACGCAGCAGTGCAGTGGACGCTGGGAGTTTGCTGAGTTATTACAATTATTTTCCCTAAAAAACAGAATAAATATCTGAATATGTAAAATCTTACAAGAGAGACTGATCCATTTTTACTGACACCTGGTCACAGTTCTGGGTTTTGTCTATGTACCTTGTACAGGTTCTGGTGACCAACATTAAACACAGAACTTTAATGTCAGTATGACAATGATGCCCAATGAGGCTGACACTGGATTGTGTGCCAAAATACAAAGCAAGAGAGAAGCGTTAAGTGAGAAGGTGCATGTGTGACTGATGAATGCAAACTGCATTGAGAGTTAAGAATGAAAAATAAATTATTTAACTATGTCTTTAAACATTTGCTACATGAAAGGCCCTTTTAAACCAGTCTCCTTCCATGGCTTTAGCCATTTTAAATAAAAATGCTGCTTACATGCTTGAAAGCCTTGTTTCCAACTGCACATCTCAGTATTCCTCCTGGATTGGGGTGTTGGGTTTATTTGGATGTTTTGTTACAGCATTTGAACTACCACTTCTGTGTGTTTACTGTCCCTATAGCACAACCAAGGGCTGCTGGGTGCTGCTCACCCTCTTGTGCCAACCAAAATGGGACAGTACGCTACAGTGTCCAAACAACGGGAATTCTGGTGTCAGAGGGGAAAACTGGAAGGGATATACATTGTCATCAGCTGACCCTCTCTTGCTGCAGCTCACTGACCCCCGGTGTGTCAAGGCTGGTTTCGTAGGTGGCTTCCTTGCAAACATTTACTTAAAGAGTAGATAGGGCCAGGGGAGAAAAGATAACTTGGTTTACTTCTCTACAGTAGCATGGAAATAACTATAGGGACAATGTGCCTAAAGCTACAGGGCAGTAGAAAATAGAAGGACCTTGTACAGACCACCACAGAGGAAATCCATGGGAAGAACACTACAAAACGGCAAGAAAAAATGGGAAGCTCAAAAAATGTTGGGAATCCTTCCCCCAGTGCTGCTGATTATGGCTGAGCCCTCCCTGAGCACCACACCAGAGGTGGGACCTGAGGGCTTGGTGGTGTGAGCTGCTCAAAGTGAAGGAGCAGATGGAGGCTCTTCCCAAGTGCTCACTTCAGGATGTCACTGTTGGTGAGACATCTGCTCCCGAGTCATTTAAATACTCCCGAAAACCCCATCCTCTCCCATGAGCTCCCAGACAGCAGCAGGTCCCTTTGTGCAATGTGGCCCCTGGGCTCCCAGTGCCCATGTGAAGGCTCAGCTGCCTGTGTTTGCCATGCAGATGTTCTCCCGGTGTCTATTTGGGCCTATGCTGCTGGTTTGCATTTTTTTTCCAGATGGTTTAAAAGTATGGATTAAAAACTCACTTCAAAATCTAAAAACCATAACTTGATTATCAAAGTGTGCTCTGCTGAGGCATCTCAGCTCCACCGCTCACTCCTCCTTGCCCAAGAGCAGCCAAGCACCCTCCATACGTGGCTTCTAGGTGGAAACACACATGGAGAAGCGAGGACAGTGAGACAACATCACCAATTAGTTTCTTTATCTGCTAATCCCTGCTAGCTAGATTAGCATGGTGTCGGAGTTGCCAGAAGAGAGCCAGTGAGTCTCCCATAATTCATTTCTGTGCAACGTTGGCTCTGGCATCTTCTATCAAAACTGGATAACCCAACTGACTTTGCAGGAGTGAAAACCCTGATGCTGTGAGCACAGCTCTGCTGCTGGATGTAACCATCACCTGAGGAGCAGCGCGGGACCACAGGGAGCCCAAAACCGTGCCGGCCCCATCGCAGAGGGGCATCTGGTTACACCCTTGTATGTCCTAGCTGTACTTTGTGGTGTTCACCAAAACCCCTGTGGCATTAAGAGAGGGTTCAGCTCACTGGCGGCTGTACTGGAGACATGCTGACACTAGAATTTTGAGTGGTCCTTTGGAAACAGGGCTGTTTTCACGGAGATGCCAGGTGGGACTTGAGGAGAGGTGATGAGGATGAAATTCTTCATGGATCACAGGGACTTGGTGTGAGCAAAGCCCATAAAACAAGTGGGAGAGGGAGCTGGGCACACAACATGGTGTGGATGAGCTGTTAGGCTTGCAAGTGCTTCCATGCTCCTTAAAATACTGGTTTTATGAGGGAGAGGCAGTGCTCCAGGTTTGGTTCGGGTGTGCAGTGGCACGAAGCCAAATTTCCCCATGACTGTCCTGTACCAAAGGGCATCAAACCTGCTGAAAGCTCTATTTAAACCCTGCACTGAGAGGTGCTGGTAGATGCACTTGGCATTGACAAGCAGTGAGCGGACTCTGTAAAGGTGCGTGCAACTCCTGTGATGGTTCCCAAGCCTTTCCTCCTCATCCTGCTTTACTCCCTAGACTTGCTCTCCAACTTGCTGGTTGAAGCTCCAAGCAATTAAAACCATGCTAGATCAGTTTAAACGTACAAGAGGTCTCATTTTGAGAGGGCAGATACTTACGCCACTCAGCATGATGAAGAAAATAGGCCCTTTTGTGCATCCTGAGACATTCAAAACAACTGAGTCATGGTGTGGAAAGCAGGGCTGTGATCTTCCCGCTGCACTACCACACCTTGAGCTATGCCAGAAATGTCATCTCCATCTCAGAAACACCCACGGTGAGCCAGAGCGTGCCACTTCTGACCCTGCTCCAAGCACAGCTCCGCGCCGACACCGGCTGGAAGTCACCTCTGTGGCAGGTCAATTCAGTGCGTAAGGGGAAGAATTTGAACAGTCCCTCTCCAGTTGTCCAAACAAGTTCTGACACATCGACAATGGCCTTCTCTCTATAGAAAATCCTAGAACTGGTGTTATTTGCCCCCTGGAATTCCCCTTGTCCTCCACATGTGATTTCTGAGCATTTTTGCGGGCTGATGAAAGAAGGCAGAGAAATGTCCATCTTCGTTTTTTGCTCTAAGATAAATAGGTTTCCCACCCCTCCAAATGAGATGGATTCAAGATGCTGAATCCACCGTAACTAGAATTAAAATCACATCTCGGTTGGGATTCCCTTTGTCTGTACTTTGTAGGAAGCTCTAGTGCTTCTCAGGGAGGCGTGCCAGCGGCTACTGAACACCCTCGGGACACCAACCCCCTAAACGCCGCACAGTACTATCGCTGTAACCACCTTCAGCATCTCGCTGTTGAGGGGGAGCAAGGTTCTGCATCCTCAATCTCAATGCAGAAGAACTTGAGGGTTCTTCTTTTTCTTGCCGCTGCTGCTGTGCCATATCCATCTGAGAGGAAGCTGGTGTCTGTGGGGGTGGGGGGAGCTTGGGGTACATGGATGTTATGTGTCTCAGTGTCCCTCACAGCACACAAGTAGTATCCTCCTTCTTTTGTCCTCCATAGGCACAAGGGATTTATTTTTTTACAAGGATTTTTTTGTTTTACTTTGGACAAGGGCCTGCAGGGACAGGACAAGGGAGAATGGTTTTAACCTGACAGAGGGGAGACTGAGATGAGCTCTGAGGCAGAAGCTCTTCCCTGTGAGGGTGCTGAGGCGCTGGCACAGGGTGCCCAGAGAAGCTGTGGCTGCCCCATCCCTGGCAGTGTTCAAGGCCGGGTTGGACACAGGGGCTTGGAGCAACCTGCTCTAGTGGAAGGTGTCCCTTCCATCCAGTTGGAACTGGGTGAGCTTTAAGGCCCCTTCCAACCCAAACCATTCTGTGATGCTCTGATTTTCACCCCCTTAGGGCAGCAGCCCTGCTTGCAATGGTGAAAGGGCTGCCACGGGCGGAGGTGAGTAACTTTAAAAGTAGTAATCAATTCTACTAACTAAAAAGCAGGTCATTATTTTTATATCTTAACGAAAATCAACAGCCGTGCGCATTCACAGGCCCGTGCCCGTCGTTACCACCGGGACCCCAGCCCCCAGGGTGTTACTGCTGCCGGCGGGGAAGCACCATACTCACAGCTACTTTCCAGCGTCCCTGCCCCGCGGTGGCTCGTCCTTCGGAGAGGGAGGGCTCCTGCGCTTCGCTTTTGCGGGCACACGTTTGGCATCACCCCGGTAGCATCACCCCAGATAACGACCCTTGTTGTCCCCTCCCGCCAGCCCCCATCCCGGGGGCAGAGCCGCTCCTGGGACCGCTCTCTTTATACACCACCCGCTCTTCGGGGTATAAACCCGCCCGGACGCCCCGAGCCCCCCGCGCCCGCCGAGCCCTGGCCGCGGCGGAGGAAACGCGGCGGTGTTGGAAGCTGACGTAAGGACATTACGAGGCAAGGGCCACATTTCGGAGTGTTTATGAGGAGGCTCGGTACTGTACTGTCACCAGGGGGCACGCCACAGAGCGCATTTAGCCAAACATTTTGAATAATAATCATTTAACAACAACAACAACAAAAAGCCCCGGTCCGGCCGGCGCTGGCGGAGCCGAAGGAGCCATGCAGCCAAACTTTGGGGAGCCCGGCAGCATTGTTGTTTTCCTGACAGCGCTCGCCCGCCCTTGAGGAGCCGTAACTGCATTATTTGATATTTTTTTTTCCCTCTTTATTTTGTTTTCTCCCCCTCCTCCCACTCTCCAGCCCCCCCTTTTCCTCCTTCCCCCCGCGCCCGGGCTCGGCGCCCTCGCCGGCGCTCGGCGGGAGCAGCAGCCGAGGCGGCCCCGCGCAGCAGCCGCCGCCAGCCCCGCTCCGCCGGGCGCCCCGCCGCGCTCGGGAGGGAGCTAACATGGCGACGGTGCCCGTCTATTGCATCTGTAGGCTGCCCTACGACGTAACCCGCTTCATGATCGAGTGCGACGCCTGCAAGGACTGGTTCCACGGCAGGTAACACAAAGGCATCGGGCCTTTCCCCCCGCGTCCGCCGCGCTCCTGCCGCCCTTCGCCGCCGTTTCTCGCCGGGGAGCGCGGGGCGCGGAGCCGCCGCCGTGTGCAGTTTTCCAACAGGCCTTTTTGGAGAGCAGGAGCAGGAGGAGGAGCCACTCTACCCGGCTCCCATCGCTCTCCCCCGCTGGAGATATTTTTTTGTGTGTGTTTTGTCAATTTTGCGGGATTCCCCGCACAAAGCGCCCCCCCCCACCCCCCCGCCGCCATCCGCGGGGCTCCGGTGTCACCGGGGCGGGGGGGCCATTGTGCGGGCTCGGGGAGGGGACGCTCCCGCCGCCCGCCCGGGCGATGGCAGCGCGGCGCCGGGCTCTCGCGGCCGGAGTCCCGCACGGGGCCCGGTGCGGGCCGGAGCGAAGGCAGGCGGGGTGTCAGCGGGCTCCGGCGCAGCGGGTCGGGCCGCGGGGAGGATTCCGGGCACCCCCCACCCCCCCCCGGTGCTCGGCGGCTCCCCGGGGCGGCGGGCGCGGGGCGGAGCGGGGGGCAGCCGGGGTGTTTCCCCGCTGACAGGGCTTCCATCGCCGCCAGCCCTGCGGCTTAACCCTTGGCGGGGCGGGCCGAGGGCTGAGCGGAGCGCGGCGGGGCCCAGCTCCAGCGGAGGGGCGGCGGGCGAGGGGAAGCCGGGGCCGGGCGGGGCGAGCGCCTGCCCTGAGGCGGGGAGGGCTGGGCCGGGCAGACCCCGCTCGGCCAGAGCCCGCCCCGGAGCCCGGGCAGGGCACCCCCGCCCCGCCTGCACCTCGGCCGCGCCCCGGCGGCCCTTCACGGGGGGCGGCTGCCCCCGACCACCGCCGCCGGCCCTGCCCGCCGAGGCGCCAAGGCCGGGGCCTGCCGTAGCGACGGCGGCCGCCGGGCGGGGGGAAGCGGCGGCGGGGGAGCGGAATTGGGAGCGGGGCGGGCCGGGGCGAGGACTGTCCTTTTCGGCTTGTTTCTCCCCAAACCGCCCGCGGGAGCGCCGGCGCGGCAGACAATGGGCGGGCGGCCGCGCAGGAGTTGGGGCGGCCGGGCGCAACTTCAGAGCGCGGTTGTTATTATTGTCTTCCTCTGAGAAACGGGGAAGTTGGTGACCGGCGAGCCGAGAACTTTAAAATACACCGAACCCCCCGGGCAGCCGCTTCAGCACCGTCCTGCGGCGCGTCCCGGGCCGGCGGGGGTCCCCTTGGCCAGGGGAAGGTGAGGAGGGCGGCCGGGCAGGGCTCCGGGCTGCCGAGGAGGAGAATGGCACGTTACTGGCTCTGCGGCAATTCTCCGTGAGTGATGGAAAGTGTAAAAAGTGGAATTAAAATCTGGCAAACCACCTGGATGAGTGCTTTTTATGACAGGTATTCAGGAAGGTTAAGCCATAACACTTTCATTCCAGGCGGCTCTGATAGTTGTTTCAAAACAGTTGATGGAGATGAAGGCCAGAAGCAGTGCCTGCTGCCGCTGCAGCACGCAGATGCCGAGTAGGCCCCGGGTCAGCTGCAGATACTCCCCAGAACTACCCTTGCACCCCACAAACGATTAAAGAACCTTTGCTGTGTTGCTAGGGTTGATGTCCTGCCAGCAAACTGGCAACAAAATACTGAAATCAATAGTTCTAGTGCCAGTGTTGGTCGCTCTACACATGTGGTTCTGGCCATGAGGGTTAAAGCGATTGTGCTGGCCCGTGTGTCAGTTAAGACTTGGGTGCGGATGAGAGGGTGAGGCTGCTGTACAGGCTGGAGAGAAGCTTCAAATGTGGCGTGCTTGAAACTTGGAAAACTTAAGAACATGAAGAAATGAAGATTTTCATGCAAAGTGGTGGTCGAGGGGACTTGTGAGAAGAGGAACAGCAAAAGGAGTTAAGCTGCCTGCATGTGGTGGTGCATTTTGATTAAAACAGATGAAAAGAGATCAGTTGTAGCTGATCAAGAAAACATTTCATGGGCAGCTCAGGGGTGATAGCTTGTGCATGCACAAAGGTGTTTTACTTTGTGGCATATGGGGGCACAATTGAGTTGTAGGTCTATTGCAGGAGCGTTGTCCCCTTTTTGCTTAGCTCACAGAAGCATCCAGAGATTGATTCTAAAGAAAACTGAGAAGGACACCTCTGCCTGTGTCAGAACCTCAGATAATCGTATGGGAGAAGTTTGTGGAGTGATTGAGTCGAAAACACTGGATATATGTCCCTGTTTGGTTTTCTTGGTGTTCTGTGAACAAAGAAATATTCAACAAAGAAAAATAAATGTCAGGATTTAGTTGTATAAAATTGTCCTGTCCCTCTCGTAGACACTCAAAGTACTTGTAGTGTCATTGTTTATATGGAAACTGTGCTGCAACCAAACCCATGCAGGTGTGGCAAGGCTCATACCATTAAGGAGGCTTGTCCAATTTTTTAATCATTTAACCCTACTTGTGTCTCTTTTTAACATGACATACAGTGTGTGTTTCAGAATAAAAAGTGCCATTTCTGCTCTGGCTTTGTAGAGGCAGATCGGGTGTTTTCATGCTCCCTTTCTGACTGTGGTTTCCAAATATTTAAATAAATGTTTTTCATGGTTTTATTCACTTGGCAGCCATAGTGTCCTTGTGTCTGAAGTTGGGTAACATCTCTGTGGCAACTTCAGCAGCTCTAATGGTAAATTTTTATTATAAAAACATCAAATGTATGTTAAGCTTACTTAATGTGGTTTAGAAGTTGGAAACGGGAAGTTGGAGCCATCCCTGCATTTTGGACTAGTGTTCTCCAGACCACCATCGATGGTTTGCTGACGTGCTGTTGACTACAGTTTGGAGCTCACTGCTTCCTGTTGCTTCCCAATACAGGTGCCAGAGGGATGGATTCGGGGTTCTTCGGAGCTTTTAGAAATAAAAACTGATCGTTTTTATTACCATTTTCAGAGAGGATTTCTCTTGCAGAGTGGTGTTAGATCTTTCAATAGAAATCATGAATTAATCCTGAGGAAGGCCCAGGTGGTCCCTTGCTGCATGGCTGGGGAGGTGGCACCTCGGAGTGCTCCCTGCTCTTGCCTGGCACATGCCATCGTTGTGGTGGTGGGCCTGCATGCAGCAAAGTTGCTGCATTGGACCATATGGCTGGATCGATATATACTCTTGATGGACAGAGATCAGGCATCCGCATTGGTTTTGTAAGTCAGTGGACTTTGGTAGCCTTGCCTGTGTGGTGGTGTTGCTGATCTATAAGAAGAAAGAGTAAAGAACCTGTCCCTTTCTTTCCAAAAGCTGTCTGCGCCTCTCTGTTACGAATCCATGTTACCCATTACCAGAGACCCTGGGACACTGTGAAGTGTATTGAGCTATGGAGCCACCAGCATGTTTGCAGAATGCTGGTTGTGACTTCTCCTTAAATTGAGTTTCATCGTTTTGTGCTTCCTGTTTGCCTGAGCAGCTCGAGACAAGCAGCTGCAAGCTCCATCTGGAGAGGATGGAGATGATCTTATAGGCAAAAGGAAAATAGCGCTAAGCAGACAGTGGGGTGGTTTGACTCCTGTTTTTATGAGGAGCCTGTGTTCTTTAATGTGGCTCTTTGGTCTAATGAAATCCCACACATCTCAACTACTCCTAGAACTTTGCTGTGAAAAGCCAACCTCAGTGCTCCGTGCTTTCCTGGCTCCTCGGTCGTTCTGTCATAGCACGTCTGTGTTATGTCCCCAGCTCTTGGGTCCCTTCCTGATGGGGAGCTCCTGGCGTTATCCTGCATGTTGCCCAGCAGCAGGGCTGCAGGCAAGAGCAGTAGCTGAGGTTGTAGGTGCCCCTCTGCTGTAAAGCCTGTTGATATGGGAGATGGCTCTTTGGCACTTGGAGAGGAAGAGGAGTTGCATCATGTGCTGATGGATCAGCAGGTGCCCAGTCACTCTGCTGCCTCACTGGTAGGCCTAGACGGACAAACAGCTTTGTGCTGGCTGTGCTGAAGGCTGGAGGAGATGTTTTCTGTGTCATCTGCTGTGCAGGCTTGCATTAGATGATATGGGACAAGGCAGTTCCACTGGCTTGGTGGAGGAGCATGGCCAAAGCATGTTATGGCTGTGCTGTGCAAAGGGTGATGCCTTCTCCTCTGCTCTAGTGACAGTGCTGGTCACGCTCTGTGAATCTGTGCATGATGCAGGAGCTGCCGGCTCCAGGGACACCTTCTGCTCCTCAGTCCCTCTGCTGCAATTGCATGCACAAGGGCCAGTTTGCTGACAGGTTGCGGATGTAAACTACTGAGGGTTGGAGCTGGTCATGTTTAACAACAGGTCTGCATGGATCTTGTCTGTTACGGGAGTGTTGCAGGATCCCAGAATCCCAGACTGGTTTGGGTTGGAAGGGACCTTACTGCTCAACCAGTTCCAACCCCCTGCCACGAGCAGGGACACCTTCCACTAGAGCAGGTTGCTCCAAGCCCCTGTGTCCAACCCGGCCTTGAACACTGCCAGGGATGGGGCAGCCACAGCTTCTCTGGGCACCCTGTGCCAGCGCCTCAGCACCCTCACAGGGAAGAACTGCTGCCTAAGAGCTCATCTCAGTCTCCCCTCTGACAGGTTAAAGCCATTCCCCTTGTCCTGTCCCTACAGGCCCTTGTCCAAAGCCCCTCTCCAGGTTTCCTGTAGCCTCTTTAGGCACTGGAGCTGCTCTAAGGTCTCCCCTTCAGGAGCCTTCTCTTCTCCAGGCTGCCCCAGCCCAGCTCTCTCAGCCTGGCTCCAGAGCAGAGCTGCTCCAGCTCTCGCAGCATCTCCATGGCCTCCTCTGGACTCCCTCCAACAGCTCCACATCCCTCTTTTGTTGCTGCCACAGAGCTGGATGCAGGACTGCAGGGGGGGATCTCCCCAGAGAGAACCTGATGTTCAAGCAAGGCAAGTCCTTTTGTACGCATTTGTACCACTAGAAATCTGTACTGAGTTATTCATTGCAGCTGTAGGTGAAGGAACGTAAATCATTTTCTCTGCCGTGGATATTCTGTTACCAGTTCTTACAACATGGACCTGTTGATGTAGGGTGGGATCAAACAGTCACTTGCTAAATAAAGTAACAAGTATTTTTGTATTTGTTTTTCCACCCTAGGAGTATTTAAACTTTGATACTTATTGTCCCAGGTGTAGCTGAAGTAAGTGACTTAGTAAAATTAACGAAGTTTTAGTTATGTAAAAGTATTTCGTGCTGATACCATAGAAGAATAAAATTATGATGGGAGTTAATCCAGGTACCTCGGTGCTCAGGATGGTCTCTGTCTGGGTTAGGAAAAGCACATTTCTGTTACATTGCAAAACTGAAGTACTGTGTATGGGGAGATTCTGCCCTCCCACTGGAGCATTCAGCATTGTCCTTTTTAATGCAGGCCTGGTTTTGCATGGCAGCACTTAAGTCCTCTCTTTTACATAGGCTAATCTCGAGCTGTGGCCAAATTTGGGGAAAATTTTGAGATGAGAATAATCCTAAAAATACAGTGCTGTTTCCTTAGTGTTATCACAGTGGAGGGAGTTACGCAGGTTAATTGTACCATGCCCAACATGATTGCCTTTAGCGTGTGCGAGTTCAGATAGGAACAAACTGTGTAAGTTCTTCCAATAACTCAATATTTAAGATTATCCCATGTTTTTCTGAAGAGTTATACTCAGGAATATACTGGGGGATTGACGAGAGCAGCTACCATGGATAAGCCTTGCTGGTACCTCTACCAGAACGCTGGCCCTTCTGCTCTATTCCAGCAAAAAAAGAAACCCGGATTGGTTAGAACTGATTCTGCAGAGCCCGCAAAGCACGCCCGTTACCCTCCATAAAGTGTCCACAAGGACACTTCAGTGGGTGTTATTTGTCTTGGAGGGAACACAACCCAGACAAACCAAGACAACCTTTTTTTTTTTTTTTTTTTAATATATGAGTTGTCGGTGTGGAATGTGGAGAAGATTCGAACTTAAGATAAAACTGTTAAAATGCTTCTTGTTTTCAGGTTGAAATCACTGCCATTTTAATCCTCCTTTCAGTAGCATCGCATTATTTACACTATAAATTGAAAGTCGTTCAGAGAACCTAAGAGGCTTTTTTCATTTTAAATCCATTTTATATCTTTTAAAAAGTTCTTTTTAAATGTCTGGGGCTGCAGAGAGGTAGAAACACATGGCACATGTGCCCCAGAACTGATGCTGGGTTTGCGGCCTCGTACTGTTGTGTGGTCCCCCAGTGATGACTGACACCAACTTCCCGAGCTCTGAGAGTCTGGTGGATGGTAAAGCGAGTTGGTTTTGCATGCTTCCAGCCCTTGTGTTCCTTGTCCTTTGGCGTGGCTAAATCAGCTTCTTGTCTTACCATTTCACATCCATTTGTACTCTGAGGAGGAGCTTGAGATTCAGAATGGAAAATATGTCAGAGTTTTAGTATGCCATTAAAACTTGAAGTTGACCTCAGGGAGTCTCCTGGGCCACAGCAGTAGCAACCACAGCTGCAAGAATACTTTGCAAGTGTTTGTTAAAAGTATAGTCTCAATTTGGGTAGCAGATTTCTAAATACAAAGTTTTACCTGCAGTTGTGTCTGCAGAGAAAATAGACTAAAGAGTTGAAAGCCTGCACTGGGTGAAGATTTAAAAGGTTGAATATTACTCAAAAAAAAAAAAAAGAAGCTTGCATGGAAATTGAAGTTCTCCCTTCACCTTTCCATGGTGAATGCTGACATCCCCAGGAAAAGCACTTGGCACAGCACTCAATCCTGAATGGTAGGCTCTGTGTTTAGATATCCATGGAAAAAGTGCATCAGCTTCCCCATTTCTGAGTCTCCTGTCCTCTTCTGAACCACTGCCCAAGTAGTGGATGAGTTTTCAATGGATGTCCATGCAACACCTAAGTCTGCAAAGCTGGCTTTGAAGACCAACTCATGGTTTTCTTTTGATCAGTTCTCTGCTGTAGGACTGAGCATCATTCTTAGACACCTCTAGGTTTACAGTGCCTGGGTGTCTTCTATTTAAACTTGCTCCTTAGAAGACCTCGAGGTTTCAGTTTGAAAAAGTGTTTAACTGAGACTTTGAGTCTAGTTGTGAAAAGAACTGATTACTCCAGTTTATGCAAATAGGAGTATAAGTAGCATGAGTGCTTAGCTGGCCTGAACATTGAGGTTTTGATGTGTCAGCTCAGAAATCATGGAATTATTCTCCAAATTAAAGTATGCTTTAGAAAATCCAAGTCTAAGTAATACTAAGTGTGGACAGTAACGTGGGAAGAGCTGGCCTACGAGTACATTATTTGGTGCACTGGTACCAGAGAGTAAGTATAGAAGACAAAAGGGTGTTGTATATAAAGATTCTTTCTATTTAAGAGGGGTTTACCCAGATTTTGCCTCTGAAAGGATAAAATGTTGTGAAGATTAAGCACGATTTTTGTTTAATAAAAAAGGAACATTAGAAAAAGAGTATGAATTAAGGAGTGCTCTTCAGCAGCCTGAACCTTTAGCTCCACTGTGTTTGGTGAGCAGTCCTGCAAGCACCCAGGTGCCTGTTCAGTTCAGTAGTAGTGGGACTGTGCCATTACCAGGTGCTGGCTCTTAATCCAATAAGTTAAAGCAATGTCAGAACAAAGAAAATCAGTGGGAATTGATTCCCTGAGGCTATCTCTTTACTGCTGAATAGCTCTAGAATGAAGGAAATAATGAAGGGACCTTTGTTAAGGGCCTGTAGGGACAGGACAAGGGGGAATGGCTTTAACCTGCCAGAGGGGAGACTGAGATGAGCTCTTAGGCAGAAGCTCTTCCCTGTGAGGGTGCTGAGGCGCTGGCACAGGGTGCCCAGAGAAGCTGTGGCTGCCCCATCCCTGGCAGTGTTCAAGGCCGGGTTGGACACAGGGGCTTGGAGCAACCTGCTCTAGTGGAAGGTGTCCCTGCTCGTGGCAGGGGGTTGGAGCTGGATGAGCTCTAAATGCCTTCCAACCCAAACCAGTCTGTGACTCTATGATATAAAAGTGTGCTGTAGCAGCACTAGGGTGCTTTTTTTGTGATATAGGTGAAATCAACTGGATTTTTCATAGTAACCATTTTATGCATCTTAACTGTGGCTGGGAACACTGTCATATGGGTGTATATTAGAAAATCTTACACTTGCTGAGCAATATGGATAATAATTCCTTTCTAGATCTTTATTTGAAAAAACTGAGCCTGTGCCCAATCTATTTTAGGGCATTATACACAATCTATTTTAGGATGTTACCTAGCTGTTTGTTACATCTAAATACCATCCATGTGGAATATATTGGCAATAACAAAGTGTTTAGCAAATTTCACAAAGTCTGTCATGTGGACTTGTTCCTGAGGGGTTTTTCCCCAACTCCATGTAATGACTGAGTAGCTCAACCCCTCCTGAAGAATACTCTCTGAGGGACAGTGCTGTCCCTGTGACCGTGATCTCTGGTAGTGTAGTGGGGTCAGACTGCAGCATCTCCTGCTTTGCTTGGGTGCTTGGTGCTCTCCAGACCTGGGATCCCAGCCCAGGGTGCGTCCTGCCTGGTGAGGGATGGTTTTCCTCTGGTCTCAGAGAGCACAAACCCCTCCTGTCGAGCTCTCCTGGCCCTTGGGTAGAGTTGGCTGACAATGTGTGAAGGATACCCAGCCAGCAGTCCATGGAGGAGTTCCTCTCTTTGATTCCTCCCAGGCACATCCCCAAGGAATGATGGGCGACAGACACTTCTCCAGATGAGGCTATGGCTCAGTAATGTCTTTACAGACCTGAGCAGATGTGAGGACACCAAGTTGCACTGTGGTGTTCATGTGCTTACAGTCGCACAGCTAACTGGCGCAGGCCTCTAATGGGATAATCCACAATTTTTAGTATCTTATCAATTAGTTTTAGCAAGTGGTTGAGAAAAGCAGAAAGTTAAGCAATAGTATATTTTGATCAAAAAAAAAAAAAATTAGGATTGTAAAAACAAGAATACATTTAAATTTTCTATTTGCAGTTGTTAATCTGATCATCTAGAACTGTGTGAGGTGAGAGTAGTTGGAGTTACAGTTTTTGTTTGTATTTAATGGCTTATGAATTTCATTGTGTTTTCCTCTTTCAGCAAAAAAATGAGGTACATTTACTCTGAGAGAGAGCATTTTTCCTTAGTGTTTTCATGAGGCCCTTAGTGGTGTGGTGGCCCTTAGTGGTGGCCTTGGCAGTGCTGGAGTAAAGGTTGGGCTTGATGATCTTAAAGGTTTTTTCCAACCTCGTTGATTTTGTGATTCTATGGTCTGGCAGACTGAAAGGATGTATCCAGTGAAAAAAAGAAGCGAGATATTTCTGCAAGGTGTCATTAGTTGTGATTTTTTTGTTAAACCTCCTTTTTTGCTGTTAACATCTCAATGGAAGGTGATGGAAATGTGGAAACTGGCAGGAACACTGTTCCTGTGTGCCACTGTCGTATGTGCCACTCTTTGGTCTGGAAAAGCTGGATTTGATATGGCCAAATTGTAATGATTTAAAAAAAACCCTAATCAATGTATACTCATTGTTCTAAAAAAAAAATTAAAAAATCTTCCTGTGCTCCTTTGGCACGGTGACACCGTGTCTACACTGTGTGTCGACAGCAGAGTGGTCTTAGGTGACCAGATGATATCTTTGGTTTTGGAGGGCTTTGCACATGGAGCACGCATGGTTACAGTATGCATTTGTGATTGTGTATAAAAATACACTCATTAAGTGTGAGCCATGTGGTTGTGATTTACCCTTCCAACTCGGGTCTGTGTTGCTCCTGTGACGGTGCTGAACAGTGTCCCATTGTGTGTGCCTAGTGCTGGGCACCGCACAGGCCTCTACCTTCTACTGCCAGATACAACAAAGGCTGCAAATGGTTTTTATTATGGTTATAGATGAACGTAGAATAACGTGGGAGCATGTGAAAAAGCCAATGATTGTCACTGGGGAATACAATCCCCATAGTCAGAACATGACCAATATTCAATCCCCTGTATTGACCATCTCACCAAACCTCTGGATAGGGGCAGGAGGAGGAAGCAAAAGGGCTTAGACTTCTGCTGCTGCTTGGCCTGTGTCTGAACAAGGACAGCGTCACCTGGATCATGCTGTATCCATTTGCAATTTTCTTTCTCTCTGTTCATGATCACTGAATACCTTTAAATACAATTGCAGCAGTTGCTATGGACTGTAAAATTAGAGTGTATCTAGTGTTCTTTCCATTTTAATTTTTTTTAGCTAAAATGTGCGGTTTATTGCCTGGAATTAGTTGAAGCAGGACCATTTGAACCTCCAGCTCCTTACAGACTGCTATAGGCATAGCATATGAGCTACTCCTCATATACCAGAAATATTTCTTGTGGAATCAAAGAATGCTGTTGTGGTGAAGAATCCTGCTGGATACCTGAGTGAATCATAGAATCCCAGACTGGTTTGTGTTGGAAGGGACCTTAAAGCTCATCCAGTTCCAACCCCTGCCATGGGCAGGGACACCTTCCACTAGAGCAGGTTGCTCCAAGCCTCTGTGTCCAACCTGGTCTTGAACACTGCCAGGGATGGGGCAGCCACAGCTTCTCTGGGCACCCTGTGCCAGCGCCTCAGCACCCTCACAGGGAAGAGCTTCTGCCTAAGAGCTCATCTCAATCTCCCCTCTGGCAGATTAAAGCCATTCCCCTTGTCCTGTCCCTACAGGCCCTTGTCCAAAGCCCCTCTCCAGGTTTCCTGGAGCCCCTTTAGGCACTGGAGCTGCTCTAAGGTCTCCCCTTCAGGAGCCTTCTCTTCTCCAGGCTGCCCCAGCCCAGCTCTCTCAGCCTGGCTCCAGAGCAGAGCTGCTCCAGCCCTTCCAGCATCTCTGTGGCCTCCTCTGGACTCGCTCCCACAGGTCCCTTGTAAGCAATTCTCTAGGTTCCCAAATAATGATGTATTTAACTTCTTTAGAGCCTGCTGTATTAATTCAGAGCAGAGTGTGTGTCCT
Source organism: Strigops habroptila (assembly GCF_004027225.2). Lineage (NCBI taxonomy): Eukaryota > Metazoa > Chordata > Aves > Psittaciformes > Psittacidae > Strigops > Strigops habroptila. The sequence continues at coordinate 16,942,270 of NC_046360.1, forward strand.
GACATACCGTGTCTTCTGCACTGACTTTGTCTTCCAGTTTACACTTTATATCAGAAATAGGAACATTTTTTCCTCCACAGCTGTGTTTCACCCTGCAGTATTATTCACAGTCCCCTACAGTTTTACTCCCACTTCTAGCAATCCTGGATTCATTGTATTCATCAAAACGTACCCATTCCTTCTGCAGCACCTATAGCTGTTTTCTTCAGAGGTCTTGGGTATGAAGTACTGGAAGCTGAGCAGTACTTGGGTGAAAGGCCCACGGTGTTGGTAAAACTAGTCATGAGGATTCAGTAAATAACATGCTGCCCTTGGAGTGAGCACAGAACCAGTGACCCAGAATCGTGCTTGGGGGTGAACAGGTATCTCCCATGGTGAGCCTGAGCTGGTGCTGTGGCCACAGCAGCCATTGGAGTGCTTTGTGGTGACTTGCCCAGGCTGGGTTTTGTAATACTAACTCCTACTCCATGCAATAAACTAAAAGCTTGTCTGGGGGAAAAGTTACAAGTTTCTTTGTGCTTTCCTTGGTCCTTCAGCACTTTGATCTGTTGTTGCAGTGTGCCTGGTGCTCTGGTTGAAATGCAGGGTGCCATGCAGCCTGGAGATGATCTGCTGCAACTGTCTGTGTTTTGTACAATTGTGGAGCATAAAGATAGGCTGGATTTAAAGTTGCTGTGAAAACTGTTACAGTCAGGCCTCTGTGTTAAATACTTGACATTTGTATTTCCAGACATAATGGTCAGACACAGACATGAATGCAGAGGACAGGGAGATGGGACAAGGTGTCATCATTGGCTTTGCTCCTTCTTTCCTCCTGAGCTTTGGTCAAGGCAGTTAACTGCTCTTTGGTTGCGTCTGGTTTATCTCTCTCTCATGCATACACATTAATTAGTACATTGATATTTTAAATGTAATACATAACATAATGAAGAAAATGAATAGTTTATCTCTGGAAGAGAAAGAGGAGTGGAAGTTGTTCTGGAGGAGAGAACCAGAAGAATACCAGGGGACCAGGAAGGTCTGGAGCAGTGCTGTGGTCTGTGTTTGCTGGGTTTCCACTCTTGCTGGGTTTCCACTCTGATGGCTGGCTCATGACTCAGGCTGCCTCCAAATCTGAATTTGCTGTTAGAGGCATCCTCTTAGCTCCCCTTCTGCCAGGCACCGACTGACTCTGGGTCCCAAGTTTGCAATATTTGATGGTCATAATGATGCTGCAAGGGCTGGAGCAGCTCTGCTCTGGAGCCAGGCTGAGAGAGGTGGGCTGGGGCAGCCTGGAGAAGAGAAGGCTCCTGAAGGGGAGACCTTAGAGCAGCTCCAGTGCCTAAAGGGGCTGCAGGAAACCTGGAAAGGGGCTTTGGACAAGGGCCTGTAGGGACAGGACACGGGGGCACAGGACAAGGGGGAATGGCTTAAACCTGCTAGAGGGGAGATTGAGATGAGCTCTGAGGCAGAAGTTCTTCCCTGTGAGGGTGCTGAGGCGCTGGCACAGGGTGCCCAGAGAAGCTGTGGCTGCCCCATCCCTGGCAGTGTTCAAGGCCAGGTTGGACACAGGGGCTTGGAGCCACCTGCTCTAGTGGAAGGTGTCCCTGCCCGTGGCAGGGGTTGGAACTGGAGGAGCTTTAAGGTCCATTCCAACACAAACCAGTCTGGGATTTCTATTTTGCAGAAGCCCAGCAAGCTTGTAATTGCATGGAGCCTTCCTTTGTTATTTCGGTATCTTTAAGGCAGAATGTGTATCTTGAACACGCTGCGCTCCTTTGCAGCTTGGCAGTGATGTGGCATAGCAGATAACTGACAATCCACTGTGATTTTTTCTGAGTGTGTGTCAGAACATTTAGCTCTTGTAATATGTGCTATCTGAATCAACAAATCTGTGTATAAGTTGCAGTTTCTGGAATGCTGCTATCAGAGATGTGGGTAATGTCATTTACTCGCTCTTTTTGGATTTCATTTGGAGTTTCATTTTTTCTCAGCAAAAGTTACCTGATTTTACTTCTTAGGTAACTGAGCGGTTAGGTGACATCAGCTATGTTTTCCTCCTGCACGTTCGCTGCTCACTGTAACAGTAAGACCACATGAGCTGGTTCACAGGTGATGTGATTGTGTTCTTCCCATTTTCAAGTTGAACATGGTCCTTGTTGGGTGATGTGGGTATTGCTGTAGATGTTTGTATTCTAGATTCATTTTTGATGTTTGCAAGCTGTGTCATGTGGGGAGTAGGTAAGAAAATTGGTGTCCGTAGGGTGGCTATGGTGACATACCATACACACACCATACATACACCATACATGCACGCATACACCATAGCACTTGCAGTCCAGAACTCCCCCACGTGCTGGGCTGCACCCTCAGAGCATGAACATCAGGTTGAAGGAGGGGATTCTCCCCCTCTGCTGTGCTCTGGGGAGCTCCCCCTGCAGTCCTGATCCAGCTCTGGGGCAACAAGACAAGAGGGACGTGGAGACGCTGGAGGGAGTCCAGAGGAGGCCCCGGAGCTGCTGCAAGGGCTGGAGCAGCTCTGCTGTGGAGACAGGCTGAGAGAGCTGGGCTGGGGCAGCCTGAAGAAGAGAAGGCTCCTTAAGGGGAGACCTTAGAGCAGCTCCAGTGCCTAAAGGGGCTACAAGAAACCTGGAGAGGGGCTTTGGACAAGGGCCTGTAGGGACAGGACAAGGGGAATGGCTTTAACCTGACAGAGAGGAGACTGAGATTACACATTAGAACGGCTGGCTCCCTCCCAGGTCCCAGGTCTTGATTGTGCCACAGGTCTTCAAAGGGACAGAAGTTTCACGAGGAGTGTCACAGTCACTTAAGGAAGGATGGAGTACCTGACACGAACCCAGCCTGTGAGGACTGAAAGCATTCTCTTTCTAGGTAAGGTTCTATCTTTGAGGAGAGCAAGGCTGAACTCTATTTCTGTGTTGATAAGCCACTAGAAGGGAAACAATATTAACACTTTATGTCATGTTTGTAAAAAGGCATAAAAGCTGTCTGGAGAAAAAGAGAAAATGTATTAGAATCACAGAATAGTTTGGGTTGGAAGGGACCTTCAAAGCTCATCTAGTCCAACCCTCCATGCAATGAGCAGGGACATCTTAACTAGATCAGGCTGCCCAGAACCACATGCAGCCTGATCTTAAATATCTCCAGGGATGGTGCATCCACCACCTCTCTGGGCAGCTTCTGCCGCTGTGTTACCACCCTCACTGTAAACAATTTCTTCCTCACGTCCAGCCTGACTCTCCCCTCTTTTAGTTTAAAACCATTCCCATATAACTTATGTAGCTTTGGAAATAAGCGCCACTGGTAACAGTTTGCATCTTCCTACTCTTTTTCTATATGAGTTCCAGTAAATGTATCATCTCGCTATTGTGCCACACAATCTGTAAATTATAATTTTAAAATCATAATTTTAAAGAATAATGTTAAATATAAATATAAAGTTAATTGTGCTTTGGAATATGTATCAGAAAGAAAACAACACTTCATCTAAGACTTCGCAGAAGCATAGCAAAGTCTCAGTTCCATGTGCTAGGTGATGTAGGCTAGTACCATGTGCTAGGTGATGGACCCAGAGGCTCCAGGTGTATGAACAATAAGAGCTACTCACTGTGTCCATGGAGACATTTAAGCCACAGCTCAAAATGTAACATGATTACATTTTTTTACAGTTTTTTGGTAAGTGGAAATCTGCTCCATAAATTGTGTGCAGTGTTTGTGGGTTTGCAGACTGAAGCAAATAGCGGTTTACAACAAATAGCAATTTACAACAGTGCAATGTCACAGCCGTATGAACGTGCAGTCTCCAGAGCACCTTCTTTACTAATGCCACAGAGCGTTGCTGTGGATTTTAGGTCCTGTTAGTGCTTCTCCACAGTTCAAAACAACATGTTATTAAGAAATATTTCAGGGTTCCCATGTCAGTTTGGACCAAATTAGTTACTCAAATGTGATGTTTGCGCTTCTGGACACATTTGGAGTAATTTGGAAGTAGACTACAAAATTACAGGAGGCTGCAACATGTGTTTCCTATTGGAAACAAATTAATGTTTTGTTGTTATTTGCTGGTACTGGCATAATATGAAACTTAAGGAAATCAGTTTTAGCCAGTTTGCTTTGGATATTATTGCTTATATGTGTTATCAAATCTACTTTTAGAACTTTTGAATGTTTTCTGCTTTTAAATGACACGAACCCACATAAAAGATTTGATAAGGAGAGAGAAGAAAAGCATCGTCTTAAACCCATCTAGTTCGACTGCCAGAAGACGACCATTATGGCCCATGAATGCGACCTTATGGCCACTTTTGAAGCTTGTCCTTCTCTTTCCATTCAGACTGCAGAAAGTATTACAAGATTTTATCTGTTCTGGCTGGCCAAGACAAGTTTTGCAGCAATGTCAAGCAGGTAGTGAACAAACAGATGAAAAAAATAGACACAGGAGTAAACAGGCACACTGGGGAATGAGGAGTAGGAAGGGTTTTTTAAGAGTTGCTAAGAGCTGTGTTGAGATATTGTTTTCATAGAATCACAGAATCCCAGACTGGTTTGTGTTGGAAGGGACGTTAAAGCTCATCCAATTCCAGCCCACTGCCACGGACAGGGACACCTTCCACTAGAGCAGGTTGCTCCAAGCCCCTGTGTCCAACCTGGCCTTGAACACTGCCAGGGATGGGGCAGCCACAGCTTCTCTGGGCACCCTGTGCCAGCGCCTCAGCACCCTCACAGGGAAGAGCTTCTGCCTCAGAGCTCATCTCAATCTCCCCTCTGGCAGGTTAAAGCCATTCGCCTTGTCCTGCCCCTACAGGCCCTTGTCCAAAGCCCCTCTCCAGGTTTCTTGTTGGCCCCTTTAGGCACTGGAGCTGCTCTAAGGTCTCCCCTTCAGGAGCCTTCTCTTCTCCAGGCTGCCCCAGCCCAGCTCTCTCAGCCTTGCTCCAGAGCAGAGCTGCTCCAGCCCTTGCAGCATCTCTGCGGCCTCCTCTGGTCTCACTCCAACAACTCCACATCCCTCTTGTCTTGTTGCCTCAGAGCTGGATCAGGACTGCAGGGGGGTCTCCCCAGAGCACAGCAGAGGGGGAGAATTCCCTCCCTCAACCTGCTGCTCATGCTCTGGGGGTGCAGCCCGGGATGCAGGTGGCAGTTTTGGTTTTTGTTTGTCCAGGATTTCTGTGGGTGGTGGTTGTTTTTTTGTTGTTGTTGCTATTTTGGGGTTTTTTACTGGGGAAACCTCAGCAGTGTCACTGGGGAAGTGCTGGCAGCAGCCGGTGCTAGAGGTGGTGGGCTTGGCTGCTGTGCAGGGGTGCTGCTGCCTGGGGCCGTGTTGGCCATGTGTTTCCCAGAAAGGGATCTGGAAACATGGTTTCCATTTAAAATTCCTGGTTAAATCAAATTCTGAAATTTCCTGAGTTTAGGAATACTTTATTCCATGTATTCAGAGGAGGTTTGAGTCTATCAGGTGCCTTGAGAACCGCGTCTGCTTCCTGCTGTTTCTCTGCTTTAGCTTACATTTTGGTTTAGACAAACTTACCTCATAGACTATCTGTGTGTTACTTTGGAAGTTTGTTTAAACTGCAGCTTTACACAATAGGTGTGACTTTCACAAGCGTTGGGTATCGCCCTGCTTCTCTATGAGCAGCTGCGAGACCAGCAGTTCCTTCTGGCTTCTGGTTAGACCATCACATGCTGAACATGTCTTCCTGAGTTAAAATGAGTGTGAACCTCTCCTCCCTCCTTGGGAAATCAGAATCCCCATTGCTGCAGTCCCGGCTGCACTCAAGCCATGTTTCTCACATGAGTAAGCTCCAGTTCACCTCTGTTGTCCTAAGAGCAATACTGTGTGTTCGCTGAGTCAGGCTCTAAGACTTAATCCCTAAATAAAGCTTAAAAGAATAGTTTTGTGCAATGTAATGTTCATTTATAGTGAATTAATTTTCTAGGATTCACATAGGAGATCCCTGGGAAGTTGCCCTGCTGCAGTGCCTGAGGGTTACTGGTGTTTGGAAGGCATCATGTCTTTGGATGAGATGCTGTTGTGAAAGCTGTAATGAACAACTACTGCAATAGGTGTTGATATGATGTGTGGGTATGTGCTCTGAAATTGCTGTTGAACAATGATGAACGCCAAACGATGCAGCACACAGAAGGAATCCACTCAGCAGCAGTGCCGTGGGATCTGTTTCAGTAAATAGAGGTTCTGCCGAAGTCAAGGGGGAGCAAAGGAGCCCCAGCATCCAGCCTCATTGACTGATGCCTTATCATCAACCTGTTATGTCATACAGCTTCCAAAAGTGAAATCGATCCCTTTGCAGACCAGGAGGAAGACCAGTAGTACCAGTTAGCTGGTGAAAAGTGTGCATTTAGGGCTGAGTTACCAGGTGGAGCAAATCACTGTGAGTCCATGGACAGAAAAGGACCTAATTTCATACCATCCTAATGATTAGTCTGAATGTCTGATCCTAGGAAACCTATGTGGTTTGTGCCTCTGGATAGTATAAATACTACTACCATGTTTTTCTTTCCAAACATGCAGGTTTGCCTTTTTCCCCTCTATCTTGTATGTTATCCATTATTCTGAGACATATGTGCCATCTGCTCTATCAAAGAAGGAGATGTACCATCTCCATGATGCTATCTTCAGCCATCTTCTATTGTCATTAGTTTTAATATAGCAAGGTCTTCATAAATAGAACAATGAAAATCATTCCCTTTCCTTCTTCCTTCCTCATTATACCATCGGTTCATTGTTGAAGCTTCCCCTGTGTGCATTACAGTTGGCTCAGGTTGTTTGCCATACAAGATAGAGCATGAAAAGGTAATGACGGTATGCTATCGATCAGGACTGCTGTGTGTTGATAGATACATATATATATATAAAGAATACATAAAAGTGGTATTGTGAATGAAAATGAGACCCATCCAAATGTTGGGGTGTATTTTAGTGAGATCTTAGCATAACAATGCCTATGCAAATTACAAGTGACCTCAGATTTGAAAATAAGTTACATAAATGGACAAAGCAATTAAAGCAGAGCAAACTCATGCAGTACTCAGAATTGTATTTATGCCTATTTTAGTACAAGTAGTTGTTGTTGTACAAAGTTAATGATGTTGCCTGGGGCTTTGTTGCTGTTTAGGTTGTTTGTAACATGTTGGTTTGCATTTGTCTGGAGTTTGGTCACACATGTACACCCACATCTTCAGTGTGCTCTTCAGCACGTGTGACTGTGTGTGATACACAGAATGACCAGATCCCTGCTGCAGTGGATGGCGGGTTAGAAGGATCATGGCAAACTCTGCCTTCCTAATATAGTGGTTCTCTCTGCATATTACAGTGCTGGAGAAATCAGCATTTGATGGCTTGTTTAAAGAAGGGCTGGCTTGCTGATGGGGCGGGCAAAATAAAGCAGTCCCTTTTCTAGGATCGTGTTTGTGCACAAATCATAGAATGATGGAATGGTTTGTGCAGGAAGGGCCCTTAAAGCTCATCCAATTCCAGCCCCCTGCCATGGGCAGGGACACCTTCCACTAGAGCAGGTTGCTCCAAGCCCCTGTGTCCAACCCGGCCTTGAACACTGCCAGGGATGGGGCAGCCACAGCTTCTCTGGGCACCCTGTGCCAGCGCCTCAGCACCCTCACAGGGAAGAGCTTCTGCCTAAGAGCTCATCTCAATCTCCCCTCAGGCAGGTTAAAGCCATTCCCCCTTGTCCTGTGCCCCCGTGTCCTGTCCCTACAGGCCCTTGTCCAAAGCCCCTCTCCAGGTTTCCTGGAGCCCCTTTAGGCACTGGAGCTGCTCTAAGGTCTCCCCTTCAGGAGCCTTCTCTTCTCCAGGCTGCCCCAGCCCAGCTCTCTCAGCCTTGCTCCAGAGCAGAGCAGCTCCAGCCCTTCCAGCATCTCTGTGGCCTCCTCTGGACTACCTCCAACAGGTCCCTTGTAAGCAATTCTCTAGGTTCCCAAATAATGATATATTTAACTTCTTTAGAGTCTGCTGTATTAAGTCAGAGCAGAGTGTGTGTCCTGACATACCGTGTCTTCTGCACTGACTTTGTCTTCCAGTTTACACTTTATATCAGAAATAGGAACATTTTTTCCTCCACAGCTGTGTTTCACCCTGCAGTATTATTCACAGTCCCCTACAGTTTTACTCCCACTTCAAGCAATGCTAGATTGCTAGTGACATCACTGTGTTCATCAAAACTCACCCAGTTCCAACCCCCTGCCACAGGCAGGGACACCTTCCACTAGAGCAGGTTGCTCCAAGCCCCTGTGTCCAACCCGGCCTTGAACACTGCCAGGGATGGGGCAGCCACAGCTTCTCTGGGCACCCTGTGCCAGCGCCTCAGCACCCTCACAGGGAAGAGCTTCTGCCTAAGAGCTCATCTCAATCTCCCCTCAGGCAGGTTAAAGCCATTCCCCCTTGTCCTGTGCCCCCGTGTCCTGTCCCTACAGGCCCTTGTCCAAAGCCCCTCTCCAGGTTTCCTGGAGCCCCTTTAGGCACTGGAGCTGCTCTAAGGTCTCCCCTTCAGGAGCCTTCTCTTCTCCAGGCTGCCCCAGCCCAGCTCTCTCAGCCTTGCTCCAGAGCAGAGCAGCTCCAGCCCTTCCAGCATCTCTGTGGCCTCCTCTGGACTACCTCCAACAGGTCCCTTGTAAGCAATTCTCTAGGTTCCCAAATAATGATATATTTAACTTCTTTAGAGTCTGCTGTATTAAGTCAGAGCAGAGTGTGTGTCCTGACATACCGTGTCTTCTGCACTTTGTCTTCCAGTTTACACTTTATATCAGAAATAGGAACATTTTTTCCTCCACAGCTGTGTTTCACCCTGCAGTATTATTCACAGTCCCCTACAGTTTTACTCCCACTTCAAGCAATGCTAGATTGCTAGTGACATCACTGTGTTCATCAAAGCTCACCCAGTTCCAACCCCCTGCCACAGGCAGGGACACCTTCCACTAGAGCAGGTTGCTCCAAGCCCCTGTGTCCAACCTGGCCTTGAACACTGCCAGGGATGGGGCAGCCACAGCTTCTCTGGGCACCCTGTGCCAGCGCCTCAGCACCCTCATCTATTTATCTTAGAATATCTATTGAAAATTGGGTGGAATTCTCTGGTAGTAGTTGATTACTTTACTGGACATCAATAAAACCATTGCCTTCCAACAGCTGAGGAAACCAAATTAATTCATTCACAGTTCAGTCAACACTTGCAAATAAAAACTGGAGAAGAGATCCTAATATAAAGCCAGACAAAAACAGACTTTTTTCCCCACAACAAATATACAACAAATAAAAAATCTAACAACGTATTAGGTCTATAATCAGAAATACCTGATCAGTAGTAGGAGAGATGCATATTTGCATCCAAAGAATGACATAAAAGCAGTTTTCATTTGAGATACCAACTTAAAGTTTGTGAAAATAGTACTCCAGCTTCAGGAAGGCAGAATTGTTTTCTGAGCCTTTTGAGTGTTTTCTTCAGAGGGCAGAGCAGCTATGGCAGTCATCAGTTGTTTTACTTCAAAGTGTTTATGTAGCTTGAAGTAACTAAAGGACTAAAACAGACTTGATGGACCTCCCATGTAGATGTTTAATTCAGATCATATACCAGTGTAACTTCAGCAGTAAAATTACTCATATTGCTCTGTATAAATGAGCCCTCAGACGGGGTACAAGAAGGCAAAGACGTAATTTAATTTCACTAAGCTTAAAAACATCTGATTAAACATATTTCCCCTCTTCAGAGCTTGATCATTTCCAAACCCACCTTTGCCCGTGTACATGTAAGTGTGGATGTGTCTATCCAAGTTGAAATCCAAACCCATTTTGTTATCTGTGCACAGGAAAATTATCTGAACTCCTTTTTAGCAGTGGAAGAAAGCCATTTCTTCCCTGGTTCTTGGTTCAAGTCGCATGGAGATTTTCTCTTAAACCATCCACAGAAACTGAAAATTACTTCCTAAGAGGAAACAAGACTGAGAATGATGAGCCTGAGGCACAGCTTTATGCTACTGAAGGTGTGGGTGTTGAGAATCACAGACAAGCACGGCAAGTTTTCATACAGCAAGGTTTGTTGTGCATATTTTAGCTGTGCCCAAGAAGCAAGTACATACACACACTTGTAGCCACCTGGGCAGGTCCTTTTCTTTTCTCCCTCTTCCTGCTGCATGCCCGCAGCTTGCAATCTGGAAAGAGAATCACATAACCACAGACTGGTTTGGGTTGAAGGGACCTTTAAGCTCATCCAGTTCCAAATCCCTGCCATGGGCAGGGATACCTTCCACCAGAGCAGGTTGCTCCAAGCCCCTGTGTCCAACCTGGCCTTGAACACTGCCAGGGATGGGGCAGCCACAGCTTCTCTGGGCACCCTGTGCCAGCGCCTCAGCACCCTCACAGGGAAGAGCTTCTGCCTCAGAGCTCATCTCAATCTCCCCTCTGGCAGGTTAAAGCCATTCCCCCTTGTCCTGTCCCTCCAGGCCCTTGTCCAAAGCCCCTCTCCAGGTTTCCTGGAGCCCCTTTAGGCACTGGAAGCTGCTTTAAAATCTCCATACGAGGCATTGGGTGGTGTTGCAAATCACATCTTCTCACCAAGCCATGGTGCAGCCTTTCTGCTGGCCCCTCTGCAGCCAGGAGAAGCATGCTGGAAGGGTTTGTGCGTGTACAGCAAGGACTGGGGATGGGAAATTAAAGAAGTGGGAAGGAAAAAGATATGATCCCAGTTTATACTGGGTGCATATCGGTACAGCTGACTTCAGTGCATCTGGGCCAGTCTGCATTAGCTGAAGGTGTCATCCATGTGTCGTTCAGCGGAATCAAGTGTTCAGAGAAGAGAGACAACCCAAGTTTTTCACTTCAAACAATTGGATTTGTTTGTCTAAACTTTCTGTTAAGTTCTCTCGGCCTTCAGGCTGCAAAATTCCTTGCTCTCACCCAGTCCCATCAGACAGCTGGCAGTGAAGATGTGCACGAGGGGAGGGTCTGAGTGCTTTAAGCACAAGTCTCGCTTACTGCTGGAAAGAGGGGAATGTAAAATAGCTTTTGCACATGCTAATGATCTTCTTAACAATTCTAACATACTTGGTTTGCACAAGGTACATAGTTTTTATAAGTAAATAGCACTGCTTTATGGTTCACTGTTTTGGGTGCTGAGTGTCAATGTATATTTTTAAATGTTTTTCATTTAAATGTTTTTCATAATTTTCAGCTCCCTGGCGTTTGCCTTTAAATTCACTTTGGTCTCTTAATCACTTGGCAGAGCTGATCAACTGGAAATTTTCCTGCTGTTTACCAAAGCTAGCAAGTTACTTTGAGATGCATCACAGATACTAATGGAAACCTTTCAGGCACCCTGGCTGCCCACATCCCACTAAGATCTAACGCTTGCCTGTCCTGGCAGCGTGTCTGCTGAGAGCAGGAGTAAATCCTGACCCAATGACCAGTGAAACAGGCATCTCCAATGGCAGCATGTCCCATATCCCTGTTGTTCACATCCAGCTGAGCTGTGTCGTGGTCAGGTTTAGTCCCAGTATGGTCACAGTGCAAGGGAATGGCATTGCTCCAGGTACTGTGAGGAGTTTGGAGGACAAGTGACAAAATGAAGAATTACTGAGGGCTCTGCTGGATTGCAATTGTGAGTTTATAATAGGCCACTATTACAGATAGTTTAATAAGTTGTGGATATTGCATGGCTGGTTTTACTGTGGGAACAGGGCATCGTTACAAAAGTGTTTGCAGTAACATTACTGTTGGGAGGAGGAACAAAATCACAGGGTCATAGTAAGACTGCAGTCGGTTTGTAAGGTTTCTGCATAATGGTTTAGTTCCTGCTATGTATGTGCTTATTTATAGAAGTTAATTCCTAGAATCATAGAGGACAGGAAATAAGAAATACGGTTAACAAGGTGGTACTTAAATTGTTTACAGTTGGACTTGATCTTAAATCCTAGATCAACCTAGTTGATGGCAGGAGGGTTGGAACCAGATGATCTTGAGGTCCTTTCCAGCCCAAACCATTCTATGATTCTGTGATTCTGTGTTGCAGTGCTGCATTACAAGGAAAATTAATCAGTTCATCTGGCTCAGCTGAACCCAGTTCCCACTCCTCAGTTCTTGGTTAGGCCCAGCTTGTGTTGTCCCTTCTGCCTTGTGTCCTTTGAGGGCATCCTGGGGACTCTCCCTGGAAGGTGGACTGCCCACTTGGCAACGTGTAAGGTGCATCCCTGGTAGAGATGCTTCTCATCTTCAGACCCTTGGGGCAGCACAGAAAGCCTGAGGGTGAAATCAAGCGTTGTTCCCAGTGCTGTCTGCTGCCATGGTGGGCTGGTGTCTTCCAAGTGTCTCTCAGACTGGTCTTCCACCGGTAGCCTGCGGGGTCTTGCATACATGGTGGCTGGATTGCTGGAAGTGTCCAGCCTCCTGATCCATCGTGGGTGTGTGATATTAAACCCTGAGACTATGACCTTGGCCTGTAGGGTCTCAAGGATCGAGCAGTGTGGTATTGCTGGTTTTTGGGTTTCTGACTTTCAGCTTTGGAAAATACATTTGTCACTGATATGCACCAGTTCTAGGTAGGCCACTTAACAGTGTGATGCTGGCAGAGATTTTGATTGTGCAGTAACTTTAGACTGCTGTGATCTAGAAACTTTGTTTATTTCTGTTTGATTGATTTCCTTGTTCCCAAGATATGTAATATTTCATTTATACAACAATACCAGTTTGCTTTTGCTGAGGAACAAAAGGCACTGGCTAATAATAGATACTTTCTCAAGCAGTTTTGACCTGTACTCATGCAGAAGGTGTGCTATTAATGAAAACAAATGAAGGCTAAGTCCCAGTACTTCTTTCTGGAGAACAGTTTATGCTGGTTTTGTTACGTGGCTGTAATACAAAACTATTTTGACAGTATGGGCAGCATCCTAGAGCTTTTTATGGAGCAGTGGTGAATAGCAGAGGTGACATGTTGAGTAAGGAAGAAGTGCTGAGACACTATCACAGAATGTTATTGGTCGTACAATACAAGGATGCATTTTTTCCCCCAAGGCAATTCCCTTTCCTACTCCCTTCTGCGCTGGGCAGAATTAGCCCGTGGTTTCCAATGTGAAAATAAATTGTTGTGGTTTAAGCATAAATACATTGCTATTATTCTGTTGGTGCTGCACTTGACTCTCAGGATCTGTCAGAGAACACTCTTCATTAATGATTATTTGCAGCTGATAAATAATGACTTGTTTGGATCAAACCTAATTTCACATAGAAGTTCTGAAGTGTGTGTGCAGATAGACAGGGGATTTGTAGCTCTCTGGAGAGCTGCCCGTGGAACCTGCTAGCGAGCTGGGAGCTGGAGGAAAGGTAAAGGACAATTTTAGGCGTGAATCCACTTTTTGATTTATTGCAGCTAAACCAACAAAGAGTTTAACTCCACAGGAGCCCCAGGACCAGGACTCAGCTTGCAAGTGCTTTGTTCATGTAAAGCTCTCAATGGGAAAACTTCATTATTTACCTCGTTTGTTTTCTAGATCTCAGCCATCAGGAAACTTAGTGTGAGGATTTACTCTACTGACAAGAGGCTCTTATAGGAGTATCCTGTGAGGATGACAGGTTTGAAGGCATCGTGTCTGTAAGGTGAACATCAGGCTGGTCTGTGCAGTAAACTGGTAACAACCACCAAAGTGATGTACTTCGCTGAAGACCGTGAAGCTGCTGCTTTCCCTGAGACAAAGCAGAAGGGAGTGGCTGTCATTTGAAATCGCTGCCATTGCATGAAATGACCTGTCCTCGAAAGAGGCACAGTCTCTGCTTCTCCATACACAACAGAAACGCTCTTCAGATTCCAGAGCAACATGCTCTACTTCAGCATATTTACTCTTCCAAAAATATTTGCTTGAGTGACTCTCTGTGCTCCTTCCTGCTTTGTCATTCCTGGGAGCTGAGTTGTTTCTGCTCCAACTCAGCATGCGTAGCAGGATGTCAGTTAAAGTCTTGCACTGCAAAGCTCTGAGGTTTCTGCTGATTGTAGGTCACAAATGAAGAATCTGTACTGAAGTGTGAGAAGAGCTTTATGAGACCCTACAAGTATGTGTAGCATTTGCTTTTTCCACTGTTAGAGGCATAAGTATGTGGGGAGGGGGCTTCATTTCTGTTTCTCTGTATTGCTTAACATAACTTTTAAAGGATGTGAAAAGTTGCATCTGAGAACATTTATGATCACGTCAGGCATTCAGTCTGTTGCTGATCTGTGGGCTGTTGTGTAAAACTTCAGGTAATACTGACATACACTTTTGCTTACTTAAGAGGCAGTTCAGATTTTCCTTGCTGGTTCCTGTCACATTGCTGTTATTGACGTTACTGTGTCTGTGTCTTGACCTGTGTGGGTCCCTCTGTGGAGGGATGGCTGTATTGGTCACAGAGCTGAGTGCCACCAGGTCTTTCTTCTAGGCCCCTTTTAAGTACTGAAAGGCCACAATAAGGTCTCCCCAGAGCCTTCTCTTCTCCAGGCTGAACAAGCCCAGCTCTCTCAGCCGTTCCTTATAAGAGAGGTGCTCCATCCATCTGATTGTTTTTGTGGCCCTTCTATGGACCCTTTGCAGCAGGTCCATGTCTTTCCTGTACTGAGGACTAATGGTCTATTCAGGTGTATCTCCATTGTATTCTGTAACAGAGGAACGGAGATGCTGTCGCGCTGAGTGGGCTGGCGTCGGGCTGGTTTCTGTTCTGCAGTCGTTAGCTAACACCTGGCACATCAGTTGAAGATGAAATGGAAAACCTTATGCAAAGAACAGAAGGGAACTGGTGAGAGGAGCAGGAGAGAGAAACCAAGCAACAGAGGACAAACGTGTGCAAACCAGTCTTTTTCCACACCTGCAGGCTACCGGCTTACACCTTCAAGTGGAGGGCTCCGTTGCCCTCATCAACATCCTTTGTGCAGAGCTGGGGCACAGCACAGAGCTTTTAGGGTGTGGATACTGGGGTGGTCTGCAGGTGGCAGGTTGGGCTTTGTATCCCAGCTCCCGGCTCACGATGAGCACTGCTAGGCTCCCTGCCATTCCCTTATGTCCACGTCGCCTGGGAAAAAAGGCAAGTTTTCTTACTGTGTGTGGCCAGATGGACTGGTGCCACTTCTTTCAGTTGAGTTACACAAGGAATAAATTGAAAAATAAGAGGGTGATTTGGAGAGGAGGGTTATTTTTGTGTTATTTGTTCAATGCACTTTTGACCTTTTGGTTTCAATTCACTCTCATTTTGCAATTTTTTCCTTGAGTTTTATTTTGTTCCTGCTTTTTACCACCACTCCTTTCTCTGGTTCCTTCCCTCTTGGCTTATTTCCCATCTGCTTTTGGGAAATCCAGACAGGAGAAGCGGCAGACCAAGAATGAGAACAGCTGTAATCACACAGGGCTGAGCACTTTCTCCACCAAATGAGCTGTGTTTGGCCAAGCCCTGCTGCCAGCACTGAATCCTTGGCGTGGCAGCAGGTTATCTCCACAGATGTCCTACATCGAGTGCAAGTCCTGCATGTGGCAGAGGGTTCAACCCAGGCTGGTGCTGCTAGGAGTCAAGGCAAGAGGGCAAAAGTCAAACAAAGAAACTGAAGGGCATAGGGCATGAATGTGGGAAAGAAACTGTAGAATAGCAAGATCTGAAGCTGTATTTGGATGAGTCCCTTGATTTCCATTAGCATGGTCCTACATGGCAGCCTGGTGGGGCTGAGAACAGAATCAAGGTCTGATTATACAGTTGTGGAAAGACGATGAATTTTAGACGTAGATGGGAGTATGTTGCCCTGCAGAAAATTGCATGAGCTGTTCTCCCTGTGTTGTCCCTGGTAAAGGTGACCTCTTCAAGGTGTTGCCTTTGATGTCACCCAGATGACAGACATTGCAGTCAGCTGGAATATGTGACTGAACATCGGGGTCAATCTCAAAAGTCTTTAATTGTTGTAAATTATATGACAGGGAGGTGAAAGAGAATTTTGATTTGATATAAAATAGCAAGGGGGAAAAGAGTCTGATCTGGCACTTTTCACCCACCCCTTATTTAGAAACCTTCTTTTCAGCCTGGATTTATTTGTGGTTGGTCTATTCTTATGAGAGTGTTGTCTTTCAGCAGTAGGAATTAGGAGAGCTGGACTTGCTTCTTCAGTCTGCCAGGGATTTTCTGCATGACCCAGTGAGCCCCATGGAGCAACTTCTGCGTTCAAAGACTAAAACTCAGCTAGTCTGTGACTGTGGATGGTCTGGCCTGAAATGGCGAACACTGACAGCTTGGTGTACTCCTGAGGTATCTCCATGGGACAACACAAAGGATGGTCTAGGAACGAATTGGCGTTTGGCTTGGAGTTGTAACATCTGCGGTGTACCCACATCTGCATTAGCTGATACCTCCTCAAGGGTGGTGTGTCTGGCTGATGTATCCTCAGTGAGCCTTTGTTCCTAGTGAAATAAAATTAGCTACAAGTGCTGTAACCTGGACAACTGCTCCTCAAAACTGTGACGTTACATTTTGCTTCCCAAAAGCACAACTGTATGAGTTGTATTCAGCCCAATATTACATGTTTTTTTGTCTTCCTTTCTTTACTGCTATCAATGACAAAAAAATTACACAGTAAACTCAATATTAGTATAATAGCAAATGAAAGATGTCATACCCCAGAGTTGAATGAATGATGTCAACTGGAAAGATGCATTCCCTGATATGTTTTCTTGGTCTGTACATTGCCTCAGTGAGAAGAGGTTGTTGGAAAATGTCATTCATTTTACACTAAACCATAAGCCTCCTTCGAATTATATCTTGATATGAAAGAGAACATCTTGGCTGGTCTTTGATTTAGATGCACTGCATTTTAAATGTGTCCTAATTATAGTGCTCATTGCTTAACATAAATTTAATGAACATCCTCATTTATATGGACAAGGTTGGCAAATAGGATTTAATGGCATTAAACCTTGCGAGTCTCCCAAAGGAAAAGAATCAAAAGATCTATAAAGAAAATGTAACCTTATTATTTATAACAAGGCAAAGCCCAAAATCACCAGCTGTACCTTTCTGTAATGGGCTCGGGAGCCCTTAGAAGGCACAGCATGGAAGGGGCTTGTGCTGTGCTGCAACTGGCCATTGACTGCATCGCACTGCGCTGGCTGAAACACAGCTGTAAGAAACTTTCAGTCTAAGGTTCCAGTCTTGCAGATGGACCCTTGGATTTGTTTTGTTCCCAGCTGTCTGGATCCCTGGCAGTGTTCAAGGCCAGGTTGGATGGGGCTTGGAGCAACCTGCTCTAGTGGAAGGTGTCCCTGCCTGTGGCAGAGGCTTGGAACTGGATGAGCTTTAAGGTCCCTTCAACCCAAAACAGTCCGTGATTCTATGATCAAGACCAGATTTCCTCTGATCAACTCTAGAAATGACCACAGTGGTTCATCAAGGCCCAAAAATAAGGACTGAAGGAAGACATCATTGTTTTCTTGGTTGTGCTAAGCCTCGTGCTGTAACGAAATCCAACCCAAAAGAAATCCCTGTAGATATATAAAGTTCCAATGGGGATAGGGCAGATGGGCAGTGAAGATGGCATTACAGCATTCTTGGTACTCAGGAGTCCCAGAGACTGAAATTCTATGGATCTGGAAAAGTGTTGAGGATGCACATCTCTGCTTTTGTCATTTAGTTTCATGCTGATATCAGAACTGCTTGATTTTAAGAAGCACTGGCTTGTCAAATTTTCTCCTTAGGCATTGAGTTCAATGGTTGGAGGTGGATGGTCCACTCACTCCTTAAAAACTTTGGTCACCCTGAATGCTGTTTCAGTGAAGTTACAGGAATTCAGATGATAACAATGGCAGTTACTTACAAGCCAAAGAGACCTAAGGATACATTGCTTTAACGAAGAGGTAACATAGACCTATATGGACCTCTGGGAACCTCTTACAGGAGGCTTAGGGTGTGGTAGTCATCACAGCCAATGCATCGTATGGACTTTAATGGGGTGAGGTTGGCACCACAGTGACAGAGCTTTCCATCTAGACCAGCTTGGTGGAATTGCTGTACTGCAGGCTCATTTTTTTCCTTAGATACGATCTGCAGTATTTAGCCTCCAAACCCCTCTGTACAGTTATTTAAGAGGCGGGGGAGCACATCTGAGCTTTAAACAAAGATCTGAGTGTTGCTGCTTGGAGAGTTATGCCTTGTACAAGTCCTACTTCGTAGAAAAATGCTGTAATTGAAGGTGCAAATTGGGCAAAAGTTTCTTGCAGAACTGCATTTCAGCTTCGGTTTGAAATCAGTGGTGAGCACATGCTGAGGGACTGCTTGACTCGGGGACTGAGTTTATCAATAACTGATGTAGTCAGAATCCCAGACTGGTTTGGGTTGGAAGGGGCCTTAAAGCTCATCCGGTTCCAAGCCCCTGCCATGGGCAGGGGCACCTTCCACTAGAGCAGGTTGCTCCAAGCCCCATCCAGCCTGGCTTTGTACACTGCCAGGGTATCAATAGTAAAATCAGTAGCAATTCTCTGACAGACTTCATGGAGCCTGTTTAGGGTCAAGACTGTGGTTGTATGAAAATGTTCTTTGTGTCTGTCTGTGTAGGTTTATACATGGATGGACATAGCTGTGGGTAGATACAAAAGTGATTTATTTTTATTCTTTTTTATTTCTGAGAGGAGAGGTGATAAATATGACAAATTCCACTGTTGATGTCAGAGGATGCATATTTATTGAGTTTTATTCTGGAAACTAAAGTGCCTTGAAATGAGTTAAAAGAAAGAAAAAAAAAGGAGAGATACTACATAATCAGAAGCTAAATTGAAAGGAAATGTTGGTTTGAATATTACTGTGCCAAAAGGACAGAACTTCCTCTGAAACCCAGGAAAAAGGTATTTGACACAGAATAAAACATCCAGTCCTGAGAAGATGGGGAGTAGATCTGTGCATATTGGAAAAACAGCTTCGGGTTTGCTGGCATGCTTCTACCTTTTTTATTTCATTTTAATGTTTAGGTTTCTATTAATAAGACATAAGCAGATCCAGATTCAGCTCCCACATGCATAGAAGAAGATAGACTTTAAGAGCAGAAATTGACTTAGATGATTAAAATTCTTGCATGAACTTACATTTTGCAATGATTGTAATTTCACACCTTTTTGGGAATTGGAACTGTCTTGTTTCTGTGGTGCATGATGCTGGTGTCAGCATCTAGAAGTCAGTGCACAATAGGAAATGCACATCCCAAATTCTTCATGTGAATCGCTGTTTACGTTCCTGGATCAGGAAACATGCAGTAAGGATGTTTCACAGTTTGTTTATGTTGATATTTTCTCTTCTACATGGGCTTTCTGGCTCTTTGGTACTGTTTTCGTTTTGTAAATTTACATGTTTTGCTTAAAGCAAGAGTGGGAGCGAGATTACATCTCTGCTTGTCGCATGACCTATTTATTGTTGCTTCAGAGAAGCACAACGGTGTCTCTCCACCTCTTAGCTTCTCATGGAGTGCAGAACTAAGGAGCTGTTCAGTGGCAGGGGGTGACAGCCAAGGCTGTGCTCCATTCCTTGCCACCCCTTCCTTATATCAAAGCCAGTGGCACTGAAGAAGTTACCTGAATCCAAACTGATCTGGGGCTTCAGTCAGCACAGGCTGCAGAGTGGAATGATTTATTGGCACGCGCACCTTAGGAAAGGCCATCGCTATTTCCTGGCCTTTTTTAAGGGAATGGTTTGAAAATTAAAGCAGTAATTTTAAGGGAATGGTTTGAAAATTCGTAGCAGTAATTAGAGCTGTAGCATGTTGAAATAAGCATGGAGAAAGCCATGACAGGCCATTGAGCTTTTGGTGCTACTCGTGATAAAGGTGGTTGTTTCTCTGGAAGGGCAGCTGCAGTGTTTATATTGCTGCCAGCAATTTAGTGAACGTCCGTCTTTAAAAACCTGGTATTTTCCTGATGAAATACTGGGGTTCTTGAGTACCAAGGGAAAGGAAATGGATTTAGCCTTTGGAAATACAGAAATTTAACTGTGTCTCCAAGAGTCCAAGCTTTTCTGAGCATGAACCCTGAGGAGTGGGAGGGTCCTGGGTTGGTTTGGTACCCACTTGCAATGGAGTTGTATCCTCTTGTTACTGGCAGAGCTGCAAAAGCTGAGCTTCACCTTTTCAACGGACACCTAGTGGTTCTTTGGGCTCCTTAGTTGCCAGAATAACTTCAAAGACTGGTGGATTTCTAACAGTTATGTCAAAATGTTCAATATTGAAAGTTAAATGTATCTGGTTGGTATGACCAAACTGTGACAGATGGGAAGTGGAACTGCATTGATTTATTAATAATTACGTTTAATAATCTCATGAATAAGTGAGAAGAAGTTCTTGGGTTATCAGATTTTTTCAGCAGCTGTAGTAATTACCTTCAGAGAAGGCTGTGGGAGAGTGGACACCCTGGCACACCCCAGTGCACCCTTGACAAGTAAGAGGCAAGCTGTTTGCTCAAAGTACCCTTCTCTCTGGCCGTGTTGTGCCATCTGAGGACTCAGAGATCAAAAGAACTTTAAACCCATTGAAACATTGCATTCTTAAGAGCATAACAGAGATGGCTTTCAGGTTACATATGGAGAAAGCTTCTTGGAGACTGCTCTAGGGTAGGAATGGGGAAAGAGAGGCATACAGTCAGTTTGGAGGGAGGTTTATTTAAATTAAACAGTACTTGCTTTCAGGAGGTTATTTGGCCACTGCTTACAGTTTGTCATTGCTCCTGGAGGGAACAGAACCGTAGGTCGGAGCTTGCATAAGTCTAGCTGAGCGCTCAGCAGGGCTCGCAGTGGTGCCAGGCTCTTGTGCTCTCTTGGGTAGTGCAAGCGGTGCAGCTGTACAAGGGCCACGTGCAGTTTTACCTAAGAGATAAGCAGGCTGTGGTTTCCCCCCTGCTTCCACCCTCACCTCACAGTGCAGCACAACCATCTGCCTGCTCCATCCCCCCAAGAGCCTGAATGTCAGGGCAGGTTTTGCCCTGGATGCTGTGCTCCCCACTGTGATGGGCCCAGTGGAGGAGGTTCTATGAGCCTCAGTGGAGCATTTGCTAATGGAGCTGTATTGTTCTAGCACATGAACAAGCTGCGTGGCACCCTGTGAGCAGAGCCAAGAGAGTCATTTGGTTCCAGCCTCGGCAGATAAGCAATTGAAGCTCTGGTCTTGAAATCGAGTGTCCACAAACGAGGACAGGAGGACATCCAGGCACCTGGTAACTACAGTACAAAGACACTCTGCGGGTCATAAAGTCTCTGAGTGTGTTTGCATATCATGATTGCACACGTTTCACTCCTAGGTGAAGCGAAACCTCTAGTTTGCAAATGAAAAATGCCTTTTCTGTGAATAGCCTCAAACATAAACCTAGAATCTGCTTTTTCTGTGACTTTCTCTGACAGTAAACACCCCATGTAAAGATTTGTGGTTCCTAAGCACAGTAGGGGTTGAAATACAGAACCAGTAAAATGGAATTCTTGTGCAGGTTTATGTTGTAAAATGCTCTCTTGGCTCTTCCTGGAGGCTTTCTTGATAACTGGGTGAGAACAGTAATGTTGGCTGGCTCCTGCAACAAGGAGGAATTTGGCATGCAAAGGAGAGAGAACAAGGCCAGGAGGAAGGTGTGGTCTGCACATTGACTTGTGTTCAAGTCCCAGACAGCTGCTGCAATAAAGAAACAGCCTTGGGTGCACCAGAAGTGAAACTAATATAGCGAAGTTATTATCTTCAAATCTGGGTGGTTTGTTAACGGAGAAAATGGTGTTACTATGTCAAGTTGTAGTAACATCAACCATGTTGACAGCCGTCAAGTTGTCAAGTAAATGGGGCAGATTGTTGGTAATTACTGAGTATTCATTTGGGCAGGGAAGTTTTATTCTACAGTGGGGTCATAGCAGCAGCACTGTGAATATCCAGAATGAGCAGTTAAGGGCATATTGACACTTTTGTGATCAGGCACTGGCATCTCAATGTAGTTGTGTTTGTGCCTTAACCAATGTGGCAGTATGGTTGTAGTCACTGGTGATTCTTCTAAATGAAAACAGCTTTTGAGTTGCTCCTGCTTTCTTAAAGGATTGGCTGGCCAGAACCTAGACTGTTTCATGTCTTCTTGAGTTTCTCCAAGTGGCAGAAAAAAAGAGTCTTCTAATTCAGCATGTTTCAGGGACCCCTGGAAATCGCTGTTTTTAACAGACAGTTGCTCTGAGAAAAATAAGCCTGATGTCAGTAGGCTTAAATTTGCTCCATGGAGGACCATGATCAGGAAAACATACAGGACTCCACAGACCAGCAAAGGTTGGGAAGCCAGTTTGAAGTAATTACATTAGCTAAACATGACATTGAAGAGATAAAGGGATGTTTTTGTAACAGCTCACCGGGACTCCAGTCCTCTTTCCATATGTTAAATATGTGAAGATCGTGGCTTTCTGCATTACTCCAGCTGGGAGAACTGTATGTTTTTAAGAAAGGAAAATTAAATTAGACTTGTGTTTGATATGTTATTGAGCACTTCTGTTACCTCTTATGAAATTAGGTAATCAGGCTGGTTCTGTGGCAGCCAGGCATTCCCCATGCTGGAGGAATTCCCAGCTGAGCAATTAGGGCAAATGTTTGGTCCTTTGTGCCCCAAGAGCAGCCCAGAAAGACTAGAGCAACATCCAGAATCTTGTTCATAGTTGAAATACAACTGCACAATCGAAAGAAAGAAAAATGCAGCCAAACCCGTGCTGCTTTGTAAGGAGCTTGGCTCTGTGGAGCCTGAGAGGGGTCAGGAGTGATACCAAGGGATGGAGCGTTGTGCTCAGGTGACTGGGTGGTGGCGCTGCTCCTCTCCCAACGTAACTGGGACCTGTGGTTTAGTAAGCACCAAACAGTTCATCCACTAATAGTATATAGTAACTAACATATGGCTTAGAAGCTTCTGAGTGTGAAAGCCACTAATGAAAATCAGACCTGGGCTTTCAAGTGGCTTCATATCATCAACTAAAAGAATCTTCCGTTTGAATGAATTTTGAATGTAGGTAGAGGCTAAAAATGTGGTTTATGCATCTAAGCCACTGGAGTAGCTTTGTGTATTATGCCTATGAACAGTAATGCAACCATGTAAAAATAGTCGCTCTCTGCAGAGTGATCTAAACTTTTGTTTCCTTTGTAATTTGTTGAGATTACAGAAGTCGCAGGGGACTTCAGCGAGGGGATCAGATAAAACTCCTTCAAACAACAGGATGTCTTTTTCCACAACTAACCTGCTTACCAAATAGCAGCTGAGGACAGATTATCATTAATAGTGTTGAATGTAATAGAGACAAAACTATTATACTGTAGGGAAATAGATCCTTTAGCCTCAGTTGCTAAATACGGTTTGTTTCCAGTGTTATTAAACTTGTTTTATGACTCAGGCTTGAACAATCTGGATATTATTGATTACGTAAAATCTGTAATTCTCTGAATGTAATTTAGGTTCTCAATGTGCATGTTGTTTCTACGCTTACTTTTGCTTTAGCTCCCCTTGCAGTTTGGGGTGCACCTTCTGAAGAATGTTCAGTCCATGTGTTTAGGACTCTGGCTGTGATTTCTGCTCTCCGGTGAGTTCAGTGTGTGTTGCTGCTTTCAGCCTGAGCAGCCGGCCCTGATCCCAAGCAGCCCGTCACCTCACATCACTGGGGTTTGAGATTTACCTTGAGCCTTTTGCAGATATGGCTCTGTGATAAACATGTAGATGGATCTTACACTGTATACTGCAGAGAGGGGGTCTTCACACCAGAAACAGGGCAGATTATTATGTCTAAGAGATAAACAAGTTGGTGCTAAGCATCTGCACTGGCTGGCAGTCCCTCAGCCATTTGCAATTAAAAATGGTTCTACAGCTGGCTTAGTTGGCTGTAACACTTGTTTTTCAGCAAGGTCCTGATTTCACTCACTTTTACACATAGTTTTATAGAGGTCAAGTAATTCCTGCTTTCTCTCCATGGGCTAATTCTCTGCCGCATACCACAACTGCAGACAGGTTTGAAAAAGAATCGCAAAATGTGGTTTAGTCAACCAAAGAGCAAAGTTTGTCCAAGACAGCGAAACTCGTACAGCTAGCTGAAGTGCAGGGATGGTGAAGCAGAGAGAGCAGCTCCTTGCAGTAATTCAATCCTGTTGGCATTTCTCAACCAGACTGCAACAGATTTACTCTGTTCCTCTTTCTAAAAGGAAAGGGCGCCTACTTCATAAGCAAGCAATTAGCTTCCAGTGAAACTGCAAAGAGCAGAAAGTGGGCAACATTGCCATGCCCCAAAGAATTCTCAGATAATAAGTAAGGTAGAAATGGTGATACATCCCACCCTGTGCCTCTGAGAAGCACATCCCTCTCTCTGGGTGCTGGAAGGAGTGGTGGGACCAGGCTTTTCAAATCAGAGTAGAAGCGTAGTTGAAGAGCAAGGAGAGCACCACTTGCAGCCCACCATGCTTTCGGCAGCAGTCGTGTTCATGCCCTTTTCCTCATTGCAGCTTGGATATGGGTCTTGGGAAGGGCTGGTTGGGGGCTGCTCTGGGATGCTGGCATGCCTCCAGCCCCTGAGTACCTGGATGGTTTTGTGGCTTTTATGGGCATGGCAAGTAGTCAGAAGTGCAGGTGGTGTCTGAGTAACTTGAATACATGTCCTGTATTAGCACAGTGTTTCTGGTATACACTGTACGTACATGTTTGTAGCCTGGTGGCAATAGTTGTGTGGACATTTCCCCTCCAAGGTGCAGTCTCCGGTTGCTTGTCCATAGTTAGCATTCCCTAGACAGTACGAATTCCCCAAGAGTCAGTCTGTGCTACCTGTAGCACCTCCACCTTCTCCTGGTTTTTCCTCCAACCTCTTCAGATTGAAGGAACGTGGTCAAAACTGTGTAGAAAAGAAAAGAAGCCCCTTCAAGGTTTTTATAAGGGGAGGCTAATTCTTCCTGTTTCAAACACAGAGTGTTAGCTTTAAACAAAACCCAGCACTGGGCCTAGAATTGTGGAAACCCAAATTCTGGACATGTGGAAACCCAAATGTAGATTTTAGTTTCAGAAAAGTGACCATGCAGATGCCAGAGCTGGGAAGCCCAGGGAAGGCTGAAGTCACAAGGAAAACATTTATTTGTCAATTCCATGGGAGCATTTACATGCACTAGAGCCAAACCTCTAAAGCAAAAGCTCTGTAGGTAGGTAGCACAACCCAGCACTTGCACAGATTATCATCTCCAAAGCACCGAGCAAACGCCACTTTATTGTACTACAGCTGCCTCCAAGGCTACCAGGCAGGAATTGCTGTCACCGCTCTACGGGGCGAGTCAAAGAAGTGATGCAGTTTTCTTGGGACCAAATACAGTCATAACACCGTGATGGACAGTGCGGATTTCCCTTGCCTTTACATTTGTGTGCTGCTGAAGCTGCTGTGCTCCTAACAGGGACCACAGACACAGGTTGGTTTGGAAAGCAGGTGTTTTGCTCTAAATTTATGTTTCTAATGCACTGAGGGTAAGCATGTGCAAGGTGATGTGAAATACTCACTGTCCACTATAGAATCATAGAATAGTTTGGGTTGGAAGGGACCTTCAAAGCTCATCTAGTCCAACATCCTGCAATGAGCAGGAACATCTTCAACTAGATCAGGTTGCTCGGAACCACATCCAGCCTGACCTTGAATGCGTCCAGTGATGGTGCATCCACCACCTCTCTGGACAACCTGTGCCAGTGTTTCACCACCCTCAGTGTAAAGAATTTCTTCCTCACATTCAGCATGAATCTCCCCTCTTTTAGTTTAAAACCATCACGCCTCGTCCTGTTGCAACAGGCCCTGCTCAAAAGTCTCTCCCCATCTTTCTTATACTCCCCCCATTAAAAGACTGCAGTAAGGTCATCTTGGAGCCTTCTCTTCTGCAGCTGAACAACCCCAACTCTCTCAGCCTTTCCTCATAGTGCAGGTGCTCCATCCCTCTGATAATTTTTGTGGCCTCCTCTGGACCCTCTCCAACAGGTCCATGTCTTTCCTGTACTGAGGACTCCAGAGCTGAACACAGGACTGCATGGGGTCTCACCAGAGCAGAGCAGAGGGGCAGAATCACCTCCTTCCTTCTTTCCCCTTTTTTGTCTTTTCTTATTATTTTGTCCTCAGTGTTGACCGTTGCATTTCCACATGCTGTGATGTGGACACAAGAAATGCTGTCATTTAACAGTGCCCCAGCATTAAAAATGTGAAGCATGAGTCTCTGCTGCTGGAAGTTCTGATTTTCCTGCAGCACCTGTGGTATTTGTCAGATGGTGGAGGCTTCTGAAACCAGATGGGTGTCTTCCTTACAAATGACACCTTGCTCTTAAAGAGCGTTATTGTGCAACGCTTGATAAATGACAGATGAAGAAATTACACCAGTTGTTAAGGGATAAGGATGAGCTGAGGTTAATTATTAATTATGACCATTATTACCTGTAAAAATGCTGTGAACACCATTTTTGCACTGGGATAGCTGCCCCACCCGGGGCTTTGATGCTTTATTCTTGTGCTGGAGAGAAGCCGCTGCTGCTTGAGAGCCAGCAGCCAGCCCTGGGCAGCCCTGACAGACCCTGACAGACCCTGGTGAGCACCCCGGGAGATGGGCCCATCAGCACAACCCTGTGCTCTCCTGCCTTACAGAATCATGGAATCTCAGATTGGTGTGGGTTGGAAGGGACCTTAAAGCTCATCCAGTTCCAACTGGATGGAAGGGACACCTTCCACTAGAGCAGGTTGCTCCAAGCCCCTGTGTCCAACCTGGCCTTGAACACTGCCGGGGATGGGGCAGCCACAATTGCTCTGGTCACACAGTTAAAAAGCAACAGCTGGAGATAATTCACAGTCAGAGACACCCACCCAGAATGCTTCATTGGAGGACACCACTTTGTACCCACACACACCTCTGAGGAGGAAGCCACCAGCACCCGTGCCGTGCCCTTGTGTGCACACCGGGGACGTGTTCAGCATCTCATTCACAGCCTGATGGGGTGTAAGCGCTGCACCACTTGGCTTGTGAGTCCTTACGGCAGAGTGGGATCTTGCTGGGCCATCAGCACACTGGTTTGGGGTGTCTATGGGCTTTTTGAAACATTCTTGAACTGCTGCTACAAACGAAGCAAATAAATCTGCTCCTGCTGTTGGTCACAAGGCTGCTCCCGTCTCTGCCTCCTGCCTCTGCTCCCTGCCCGTCCCTTCGCAAGCTCTGCCTCGCATTTCCTATGCTGAGCTTCTTATGTCCTTTTTTATCTCATTGGCAGATCTGAATAATTACACAAAAGTGCTTCTGAGAGTTTTCCCAGTTCTTCTCTGTCAACGGTAACACATCCAGGGCTCGTATTGAGAGCTGACTGTGGGGCTGGCTGCAGCCGGGGGGGCCGCTCCAAGGATGCCGCCTCGGATCCGCGTGGCCTGACACCGGGCAGACCCGTTTGATCCTTGTAGGGGGTCAAACGCTTGGCTCGAGTCTTTTTTGTGTTTGTATTTCTGTTAGGCAAATGGGGCTGAAAAAACGAGTGAGAGGGACCAAAGTGGAGTGTTCTCATGAAAAAAACCCCATCGATTCCAAACACAAAGCACCATTTGTGCTCAGGGGGTGAGGGTAAGGACAGCACTGCTCAGCTGCACAGATGACTTGGGTTTCTTCAGTTGGAGAAATGCTTTGATTCTGTTCTATTGTTAATTAACTACTCTAAGAAAAAACACATTTGTAAATTAGGCAGGAGATGGCTTCAGGACTCTGCACAGGCTTCTGCCAAAGTTAGCAGTGTCCTGCTTCTCATGATCTCAAATTCCCTGTTTCTCAAGTGGTCTGCAGACCAACCCGAGGGTAGGTCACTGCTGAGGCACTGATGGCCCCCCTGCTACCAAAATCTTGTCACAGAAAACCAATACAGCCAGCACGAAATCATAGAATCCCAGCCTGGTTTGTGTTGGAAAGGACCTTAAAGCTCATCAAGTTCCAACCCCTGCCACGGGCAGGGGCACCTTCCACTAGAGCAGGTTGCTCCAAGCCCCTGTGTCCAACCTGGCCTTGAACGCTGCCAGGGATGGGGCAGCCACAGCTTCTCTGGGCACCCTGTGCCAGCGCCTCAGCACCCTCACAGGGAAGAGCTTCTGCCTCAGAGCTCACCTCAATCTCCCCTCTGCAGGTTAAAACCGTTCCCCTTGTCCTGTCCCTACAGGCCCTCGTCCAAAGCCCCTCTCCAGGTTTCCTGTAGCCCCTTTAGGCACTGGAGCTGCTCTAAGGTCTCCCCTTCAGGAGCCTTCTCTTCTCCAGGCTGCCCCAGCCCAGCTCTCTCAGCCTGGCTCCAGAGCAGAGCTGCTCCAGCCCTCGCAGCAGCTCCGTGGCCTCCTCTGGCCTCGCTCCAGCAGCTCCATGTCCCTCTGGTGTTGTTGCCCCAGAGCTGGATCAGGACTGCAGGGGGGGTCTCCCCAGAGCGCAGCAGAGGGGGAGAATCCCCTCCCTCGACCTGCTGCTCACGCTCTGGGGGTGCAGCCCAGCACATGGGCTCAAGCACACGCTGAAGCCAGGTCATGGGGAGCTTCTTGTCAATTAACTACCCCAAGTCCTTCTCCTCAGGGCTGTTCTCAGTTCAGTCTCCCCCAGCCTGTTTTCGTGCTTGGGATTACCATAACCCAGGGGCAGGACCTTGCACTTGGCCTTGTTGAACTCCATGAGGTTTGCATGTTGCCTGCTGTCCAGCCTGTCCAGGTCCCTCTGGATCCCATCTCTTCCCTCCAGCATGTTGACTGCACCACACAGCTTGGTGTCATCAGCAAACTTGCTGGGGGTGCTCGATGCCACTGTCCATGTCACCAACAAAGGTGTTGAACAGTGCCTGTCCCAACACCAACCCTTGAGGAACACCACTCCTCACTGAAATCCTTGTTCTCCTGGCAGGAATGTTCTGCCATTTCCATGTCTTTAACTATGGAAATTCCAGTCTCTATGCCTATATTCATGTAGAAGCCCACAAGTGGTTCTGCTGGTGGAAATGCCTGGTGAGTCAAGCTCTGCTGGGGGCACAGGCTGGAGCTGGTTCATATTTTAGTCACAGGTCACCTGAGGTGTTTCAATGGGGTGATTGCTTGGACAGTTTGTACTTGCAGTTTCACGTACAGTGAGGATAGCAGCTTCTGCCTGCAAGTAGCTGTAAATGGCCAAACCTCATCCAGAAGCCATGTGGCAGTTGGAAAAGTCGACTGCATCTCTTAGAGGGCCACTTGAGTCTGAGGTCAGTTATTTTTACTTTTCCATTTTGTTCTGGTGAACGTTTGTTCCTGCTCTCAGACAATAGCTCCCACTGCACCGCAGCCTTCGCCCAGGCATAGCTTTTCATCCCTCCTCCCATGGCAACCCATGCAGCGCCCAAGGGTCTCATCTCCTGTACTTCAGCTAAATATAGACTTTTCAAGCCCTTGTATAGAGCCTAATCCATACCTTTACGAAGCTTAACAAGCTGAATCCAGTGGCATAAGCAGCTGATGCAGCTTTATGGGTAGAGGAATCCTCTACATTTTCTTACGCTCACTCTAATCTGCCAGGGTTTGTTTAAATTTTCTACTGCTTAATCTGGTATTTTACTGCCTGTATGTGCTTGACTCTGAGGACTGGGTTGTTGGGATGATTTTTCCTGTCTGTAAACTTACTCTTCAGTTTTCCATGCTATCTGCCCAGGGAGACCCAGTCGTTTTGTTTTCTTTCAAGTAAATGTTTAATAAAAGAAGCCATCAGCCGAATCTGCAGTTGCTTTTACACAATTTCAGTGTAACGTCCTGTTTACCAGCCTGTTCACAGCCTCAGCTCACTGAAAATGAGAATTTCCCTGGCTTTGGTTGCAGAGCTTCTCTCACCCTGTCCTCTTTGGTTTGGAAGGAGCTGGGTCGCATGCACAGACTGGCAGCTGCAACAGGATGAAAATATCCACAAAGGTTTCTGGCAGAATCTCATTTGACAAAACATTTTCAATGGTTATAAAAAAGATTTGTTTCCATATCTGAGCTGTTTGGCTTTTTCCAGCTTGGTTGCAGACTCAATATGGGTTTTGTTGATGCTCTTTTCTAAAAGCAAGTCCATCTGTGGTTTGTAACCATGATGTGTACAGTTACACCTCACTGTGTGCCTTGGATTCAGAAGTGGTTTCAAACCCACCTTTGTAAACAGGGGGTCACGGTTTATTTTAACAGTTACTCCTCCTGTTCCAAACATGCACGTGTTTGTGTGTGTGCTCACGTACAGGCATCAAGATTTCTGTGGGCTCCATGGAGCTGCAAGTAGGTTCATGACAGCAGTGATTTATGAGGCTTAAAGAAGCATGGAAGAGGTGGTCATGCACTTTCCTACCTGCCAGCAGCCAGGAGGTTAGGGCCTTCCTGAGTCTAGACCACCACATTTAGTAATTGCTGGTGTATCTGACCTACATGAATTTCTCCAGTTATTTATCTTGTTTGTAATCTTGGACACTTTGGTATTGTCCTAAGGAGCTTGAACACAGTGAGAAGGGTTTGAGAGATTCTGTCAGATGCTGGCAGAACTGACCTACCCTGTTGCCTTGCCAGTGGCAGAGGAGCAAACATCCTCTCCTCTGCTTCCTATGGAGCAGAACCAGCAGGTAACGACTCTGAATTCATCTTCCCACACCAATTCCCACCTCGCGCTGCTGGCAGGATGCAAGGAGGCTGAACTGTACCGTATGCATGGAGGTGGCATTGCCATGACCAGTGCCCAAACCCGTTCTCTGGCAGAAGACATGTAGTGGTGTTTTCTGCCACCTGAGGAGCACTGAGAGGCATTTCAGATGGTGAAGTAGAGAAACTCCAGGAGAGCTCTTATTGCAGTGAGATCTACCCTTTTTTGTGCAGGTTAAGGTGAGGCTGCCTTTATTGCCTCTCGTGGATCCTCTCACCTGGTTGAACTCTCATGGAGCCGTGACACCAGGGCTGTATCTCACAGCACCCAGCTGAAACTCTTCCTCTGTGCTGCAAACGTGCCTTGCAGCCTGGGCTACGTCAGACCGAGCAAGCAGGAGCAGGATCTTTACTGTGAGGGTGCTGAGGCGCTGGCACAGGGTGCCCAGAGAAGCTGTGGCTGCCCCATCCCTGGCAGTGCTCAAGGCCAGGTTGGACACAGGGGCTTGGAGCAACTTGCTCTAGTGGAAGGTGTCCCTGCCCGTGGCAGGGGGTTGGAGCTGGCTGAGCTTTAAGGTCCCTTCCAACACAAACCAGTCTGTGGTTCTGTGATTCTATGAATCCCGTTTGCTTTCCTGCCATTGGAAGGAGCAGTGCTGTGCTGGAGTTTACTTGGCTGGCTGCTTGGTGCTTCAGCTGTGCAACAACTTCTTATCTTGGGCCTCCCATTACTTTGCAGTTTGGTTTTGTTTTCCCCAGTGCTGTGTTCTGGAAGCATTCAGGTGGTGTGCCCGCGAGCTGCACTGCATTGTTGCATATCTTGTGCCATCCAAAATCATGTTGGTGGGTGTTCCAAGCAGCTGCCATGATACAGCCCATCTTCTTAGCAGCCAGAAGTGCTGTGAGCGATGTGTTTTCTTCGCCTCCTCATCTTCATATATTGTAATGGATATGGAACCCATAGAAGTCTTGCGTATGGTATACCTTGCCAGGAGGACTCTGGTACCTAGCAGCTGTCTGTACCTAGCAGCTGTCTGTACATGCTTGGTAAAGATGTTTTGTTAATCAGGTTTACATAGGATGGTGCTTGGAGAACTTTATGTAGAAACCAAATGGTCTCCCTGTGTAAAAAGATTGTTTGGGACTCCCTGCCACATTTTAATGGAGGTCCACAGTAAGCTGGAAGTGGGCTTCTGACTGACACCTATTTTAGCATCACACCAGGAATGTTGGATGAAAAATTCCAGTCTGACTGTACTAGTGTGAAAAGCACCTAAGCTTTTGTTCGAGATAGCCGTGAGCAGTCAGCATAGCTGCATAGTAAGTGCTTATTGGGGGTTGGGTTTTTTCACTATTAATTTTGTGCTTGCATGTTTGGAGGTGGACTCAAGCTAATGTATATTTGCCTTTATGTATTCCAGCTGTGTGGGTGTTGAAGAAGAAGAGGCACCAGATATCGACATCTATCATTGTCCAAATTGTGAGAAAACCCATGGGAAGTCTACTTGTAAGTACACTGGCCTGGCTGGTCCTCAGGCACACTTCAGGTTCTCTGTGTTTAAACAATAGAGGCTTTTTTTTTTTTTTCATTACAAAAAGGCACACCTAAATATCATGTGTCATAAATAATGGAATTCAAACTGTGAGGTAAAAAAAGATGTTAGGTGGAGAAAACCATGGGCTGGATTGTGGATGCAGCTCCCTGCCTGACCTCAGGCAGCGTGTCTGAGCTGATGCAAGGCACCTTCCTGGGGAGCTTCGGTCCCCAGTCCCAGCAATGAAAATGCTCATAGAATCTCAGACTGGTTTGGGTTGAAGGGACATTAAAGCTCCTCCAGTTCCAATC
Source organism: Strigops habroptila (assembly GCF_004027225.2). Taxonomy (NCBI): domain Eukaryota; kingdom Metazoa; phylum Chordata; class Aves; order Psittaciformes; family Psittacidae; genus Strigops; species Strigops habroptila. The sequence continues at coordinate 16,974,726 of NC_046360.1, forward strand.
CCCTGCCACGGGCAGGGACACCTTCCACTAGAGCAGGTTGCTCCAAGCCCCTGTGTCCAACCTGGCCTTGAACACTGCCAGGGATGGGGCAGCCACAGCTTCTCTGGGCACCCTGTGCCAGCGCCTCAGCACCCTCACAGGGAAGAGCTTCTGCCTAATGTCTCCTCTGAATCTAAGGATGTTTCCTTCCTCACACGAGTGAGGAATTGTGAAGGCACTTAGTACTGTGGGCTAGAAACATTGCACAGGGACAGCTCATTGCAATACAGTGAGCTTTGGAAACTACATGGGTGTTTTTTGTATGTGGATGAGAAGAGTAACAAACAGTATGTTACGCTTGTCCTGGATATAAAACTGTAGCGATTTCAGTGGCAGTCAGAATTGTGAGATGCACTGAGGGTGCCAATTCTTGCAGTTCTTTCACAGGAAAAAGTTCTCCTGAGTACAGGTGACAGTTGATCTCAGTGGGAGTTTTGTCTGGGAAAGAACTGTAGGATGTTTGCTTTGGTCAGATTAATTCACAAATTCTTTCTGTTATACAATGGGTGGAAAAGAAAGGAAACCAATCCCTGTAAAAGATGAAATGTTTTACTCGAAAGGCATTTCTTGTAAATAAGCAACAATGATGCAGAGGTTCTCGCTGCTTTTCAACCTTAGAGCAACACAAGAGAGGAGCAGCACTGTGCTCCTCTCTGAGCAGGCGAATGAATCACATTGCTCCTTTTTTAGTGTGAAATAAGGGATGGAAACTGGCTTCTGCTGTGTTAAAATTCAGTCATTTGAAAACCAAGCAATTATTTGTGCCTTAGAAGTTACGGTGTGAAAGATTTCTGGGGGAAAAGGGAAGAAGTCAGAAATGTTCATATTGTGGGGCAAAAATGAGAATAATTTTTCCACTAAGACTTTCTCAAAATGAAGTGTGAACTGGGAATCTGAATGACCTGCAGCAGTTCCTTCCTCTCAGATAGTCTGCTAACAACTTGGGCCCAAGCAGGGCACCCACAGATTGGGCAAGCTTCAAAAATCCCTTGGGAGGCTTCAAAATGAAGTGTGAACTGGGAATCTGAATGACCTGCAGCAGTTCCTTCCTCTCAGATAGTCTGCTAACAACTTGGGCCCAAGCAGGGCACCCACAGATTGGGCAAGCTTCAAAAATCCCTTGGGAGGCTTGTTCTGAAAGGCTGAACAAAATCAATATGGCCCTGATTTAAAAAACAGTTTTTCTAATGTTTTGTTGGAAGATTTCTGTCAAACACACTGGAAATTGGTCAAACAAGTAACCATGAATCATCTTGAAGTGACCTATTTGGAATTAGAATGGGTTGTGTTGACAAGGCGGGTATGACTGCAGATACTTCCAGGCTGTGACTGACCTGGTGCAGAAGCAGCAGCACAGAATTTCCAGCCCCTGTGTTTTGTGTAACATTGAGATGTGTCTGATGCTTTGATTTCTTTCACTTTGCTTTGAATTACAAATGATGAAAGGCACCTACTTTTCAGTGTGAAGGGGAAAAAAATCAGAAGCAGCAAAAGTTTATAATCAGGAATTAAATATCAATTCTATAAAAACTGTGTTGCCATATCTTAGAATTCAAGTAATGCATGTTTCAGTAATAAGATCACAAGTTTACTGTACCAGTTAAGATGAGGAGAGTTGAATCGACAACTGTTTTCTGATACTTTAAGAAGGTTTTTGGCTATCCAATTCTCTTTATCCAAATATAAATCCGACTTGGAAGCGTGTCCCTCAGTCTGCGCTGTGCAGCACAGCAGAAAGTGCTGCTGGAGCGTTGTCCGTCATTGTAGTCTTAATGTATGAGGTTATCAATGTGGTAGGAATACAGAACATCATATCATCCTGCAGCACAGCAGTAGAATTTGGCTTCCTCCCTTCAAATGCAATACAAACAGTTTAATGATGTACAAGACCATGTATCAAAGTAGTGGAGTGTAAAGATTTGAGGAGCATTTGAACATTAGTTATTGGTAATCTTACCTTGAGTTTTGGTGGAGTGCAAGGGGGCAGGTTCCCAAGCTGCACAACCATTTTCACCATCAACTTGTAGAGTCATGAATCCTGTTGACAAATGAGGCTGTTATCCTGCAGCCCCTCCTTGCGGAGTGCAATAGTCCAGGGAAGTTGACTGATTAAATGAAGACAGGAACAGCTTGGCTTAATGCATTCTTCGTCAGGCATTTGTATGCAGGGCATCCTCCCCACCACTGGGGCTCTAGGAAGATGATCACTTTCATTTGCTTCTTAACTGGTACAATATATATTTAAACCAGTTATCTAGCACAATCAGTTTTGTAATAAATGAGTAAGAGTTGTTCCAGAGCCAGTAGTTCACTGGTAGGATTTAATGATTGCAAGATTAGCAAAGGGAAACACAGACACCAATTGTCTGTTATGCAACTTGCCTGGATTTAAAAATACACATGTATTTCTGGAGCACGCATTCCGCAATATATGTTTTCCAGATGTCAAATTTAAAAATCATTTTCCTCTTCTTACATTTTTCCACTTCACCAATGTGGCTTAGTGGCTACTATTGCAGAAGATTGCTTCCTGTCATATGACATTTGAAGCCATTTTGGTTTAATGAAATTTGTAGGGACTCCTCTTTGGGAAAAATTATACACATTCATACAAAATTTTCTGACATCATTGTAATAAAATGTGTTTTGTTGAGGCAGACTTGGCTCATTTCTGTAACACGATCTGAAGTGTTTTCAGTTGGATTGCTGTCTCGTTTGCAGCAGTGAAAATCAGGAGGAATTCTGTGGAATTGGTGCAGTTACATAGATGCAAGCAGAGCAAAGTCAGGCTGAAACTGTTTATAAGTAATTACAACCTTTAATATAAACCAATAGAGAACTAAGAGGGTGCTTCTAGGTATCCCTTCTTTGTAAATACATATGAAATAATGTATTTACTGCTTTTGAAGTGTAGAATTAGTCATTCTGAGATACAGTTTTCATAAACATATACTCCCTCTTCTCTCTGAAGGGTTTTCTGGAGAAAACCCTTTTTTTGGACCAAGTTATACTTTCCAAAGATCAAATTTGGATCAGAAAGTTCTGCAGAGAAAGAAATCTGTAATCAGTTAAGAAAAAGTGCCCTTTGTGGCCAAAGCTCGTATTGGTTGCACATGTTAATGGGCCTTCAATGAGTACTGTGGTGTTCATAGTAAAGATGAAACATGAAGAGAATGGCTGAAGATAGGCCAAATATTGACGGTTTGATGTAGCATGATGGACTACAGCTTGCTGCCATCCGGGAGATAGCACCTCCTGGGGAGCCTTCGGGTGGCAGAGGCATCATTGTTGCTGCTGCATCAGAGACGAATGCGAAAGGTGGATGGGAGAGGTGGATGAGAGAGGTGGATGGGAGAGGTGGAAGCCTGCTGGCGCTCTGTGCTGAGAGAAATAGCTCCCTGGTGCTTTCTGAAGAGTTGCAGTGAATTTCTTAATTCAGCACTAAATTGCCACTTTGATTTCTCGACACTTGGTGCTACCTGAAGTGCAATAAAAGAACACACTAATATGACAAGCTCTTTAATTTTCACTGTGGCAAGTGACACCTGTTTCACTGGGACTTGTGCTAAGAGTCCCAGTGTTGGTTTGGATCTGCTGCGGGGGGAGGAGGCAGCCGTTGGAAAGGGAAGGAGAGGAGGAAGGTTTGGCATTCATGTAGGGCTTGTTTCCTTTGTTACCAGGAGCATTGAATTAATACACTAAGCCTGAGAGTCATTAAGATAAAGAACTAGCAGCTTTAATGAATATATCCAGCTAGGCTGGAGAGCTGCATGGAACTAATAAAACCAACATGCTTTGTGCAAAACCTGGGATGGATTCATGGGGAGATAACTTGAGTTATCCCAGGGTTGTGGCTGGGAAAACAAAGTTAGCTTCTCCCAAACCTCGTTTCTTATAGTTGTGGCTTCCAGATTCCTTTCTTTATGAAAAAGTATGTGGATCCATCTGAGCGTGACTGTGCAAAGAGTGAGGAGAGTACTGTCCATGCATGGTTACTGAGGAGTCTAGTTCCTTTCCTGGCTGTTTTGAACAGTGAGAAAAGCATAAGGAATCTTGATTTTGAGGGTAAAATACTGAATTACGTGATGTAAAACAAGGATGAAAAGTAAAAGTAAGATGTGACATACGAAAATTCTAGTAACAGAGGTTAGTAGAGGGAGTAGAGGGACAAAACCCAGTTTACTACCAAAATGAGCGTGTCTGGGCAGACTGTGGAAGGAGGAATAGCTGAGGGAGAAAGTGCTGACTGAAAGGAAAAGCTGGACCAGTTTTTCTTGCTCTGTGTTATCTGGTGTCAAAGAGGCAAAGCAGAACTACACTGACATTTGACTTACTTATTTGTGCTTATTCCAGCTGACCCTTTTTCCATGAGAACTTGCCTATATGTCTGTCACGCCCTGGCAGCGCAGTTGAGAGGCGTTCTGCTGTCATCACCTCAAGGCCTAAGCCTGGCTTGCCTTTCAAAACCTAGGAATAAGAGGAGCTCTAAAAATTGCATTTGCAGTGCCCTTGCATCTTTTTTTCCCCTTCATTTCTTTTCCCTTTATGTGCACACTGTGTGCAGGGCGTAAGCCAAAGCCCACCAGAATTGATGTTGAATCTGCCATTGCTGCACAGGCCTTTAGACTAAGGTAATTCATGACAAATATGTTCATAAAGATCTATACCGCATATTGAGAAGGCAGAAAAGTGGCTTTCTAAGAGTTTCACGATAAGGATTAAGTGTGTAGTCTGGCAAGTACAGAATGTCCAGAGCCTGTGTTTGCATAAAGCCTGCGGTAGCTGTGCAGCTCAGTAATTACCCGTCTGGTTGCCCTTATGTTACAAAACGAACACTGTTCAGTCTGTAATAGATCTTCAGGCTACAGTATAATTGTCTAATGGTGAATTGAGAGCAATATTAAAATTTGCAGTGCAGCATAGTGGGGGTTCCCTCTTCTCTGCTCGCATAAGAAATGAAATGAAGACTTGTCCTTCCTTCAAATGTCTTAATAATTCTACTTAACAAACAACACTGTCCAATTCATTCTTTTTCAGTGAAAAAGAAAAGAAATTGGCATAAACATGATACTGGACAGACAACAGAGGTTAAACCTGTGCAGAATGGGAGCCAAGTCTTCATAAAAGAACTTCGAAGTCGTACTTTTCCAAGGTAGGTTGTTCAGCCCGTTTCCTTTGAAGCTGCTGCTATTCCTTGCTGAAAGCATTACACAGTACAGAACAAAGAAGTTTAAATGAACACTGTTTTATTAAAGATGTCCCAGGCTCTTCCCTTTTTTTGTATCTGTGCAGCCATATTCAAATCTACTCTTGGTTGAGCCTCGTTCCTGTGGATTTCCATAGAAGCTAGTACCTGTGAAGACAAGGACAAGAACATGTTTGGCCCCTACAACATTTGTTTGCATAAGAAATTAGCCAATTTATTTCATAGAATTATCCAGTTCTCAAAAATACTAATGGTTGTGCTTAAAGTCTGTCTCCATCTTGAAAAGAACAATGACATCCTCAGTTGCTGCAGTGACAAAGGCTCTCTTATTTGGGGTAATGAATAGTGCTAATTGTTAGGTGACATGTTCCACACTTTATTAGGCTGCTTCACAGCCATTTGTAAGAGTGATGATTTTCTTCTGGTTCTTTAATGTAGGCCTTAGCCAAATAAATCTTTAATTATTAATGACTAATTATTTTAGAAGAATCCTTAGAGACTAGTAAAGTGTGCTTCGTAAACACAAAACTTCTTACAGATGTGCTCCTTTCCTTTCCTTTCCTTTCCTTTCCTTTCCTTTCCTTTCCTTTCCTTTCCTTTCCTTTCCTTTCCTTTCCTTTCCTTTCCTTTCCTTTCCTTTCCACCCCTTTTGTTTTTGCCCCTTTCCTTTCCTTTCCTTTCCTTTCCTTTCCTTTCCTTTCCTTTCCTTTCCTTTCCTTTCCTTTCCTTTCCTTTCCTCCCCTTTCCTTTTCGCCCCTTTCCTTTCCACCCCTTTCCTTTCCTTTCTGCCCCTTTCCTTTCCACCCCTTTCCTTTCCTTTCTGCCCCTTTCCTTTCTTTTCCTTTCCTTTCCGCCCCTTTTCTTTTTGCCCCTTTCCTTTCTGCCCCTTTCCTTTCTGCCCCTTTCCTTTCCGCCCCTTTTCTTTTTGCCCCTTTCCTTTCCTTTCCTTCCCTTTCCTTTCCTTTCCTTTCCTTTCCTTCCTTTCCTTTCCTTTCCTTTCCTTTCCTTTCCTTTCCTTTCCTTTCCTTTCCTTTCCTTTCCTTTCCTTTCCTTTCCTTTCCGCCCCTTTCCTTTTCGCCCCTTTCCTCCCCTTTCCGCCCCTTTCCTTTCCGCCCCTTTCCTTTTTGCCCCTTTCCTTTCCACCCCTTTCCTTTCTGCCCCTTTCCTTTCCTTTCTGCCCCTTTCCGCCCCTTTCCTTTCCTCCACTTTCCTTTCCACTGCTTTCCTTTCTTTTCCTTTCCACCCCTTTCCTTTCCACCCCTTTCCTTTCTGCCCCTTTCCGTGCCTTTCCTTTCCTTTCCTGTGGCCTGGGGTGCCCACTGCGATTGCTGTCACCTCTGCAGTATCTCTTGAGTCACTCCCCAATTGTAGAACACCAGCATGGACCCCATTTGTGTTTGTTTCTCACATAAACATGCACATAAGAAAACTCCGCTGCCAAATTCAAGTTTCTGAGGCAGAAGGCTCCGTAGCCAAAAGGAGCACCTGCAAGATTCAGGCCTCTGACATCTTCAGTTGTGCCATAAGTAAGACAAAGTCTTGTTGAGAAATCTTCTCTTCTAAAGGAAACAAACGAAATCTGCAGATGTTCACAGAGCAAACCCCATCCCTCATCACTCAGAATGTGATGAACACAGAAAGAGGGTCTCGGTTTGGAGACAGAAACATCATTGCTGATTCCCAGCACATGACAGTAAATTACGACCCATGGTTAGTCCCTGGGTGAGGCTCAGATCAAAAGGAAAGTGGAGAGAGCAAAAAGGCAGAAAATATCATTCATGTCATTCTGCTCCTGAATGTTTAATACCAAAATAGCATTAGAGTAGTAACAATAGTGGTAATAATAATTAAATTGATGGTTCACATACTTCAGTGTCAGCACCAAACTCTCCATTTTAGCATGATTATTCCTAGATGCTGTGGTACTGATCTCTCTTTATAACTATGTGTAAGTTCCTCTGGCACATCAGACTTAAACAAGTACACAAGATATATATGGACACTGTAAAGTAAGTGCGGAGGTTTAGTGGTAAATCGTTGTGTGCTTCTGGCTCCTTAAAATCTCAAGCCTTTGCATGTTGCTGGTGTGTGGTACCAGTGCTCACTTAAATGAGGTGCACTCCTTTTAATGCATTATTAATTAATTTGCCTCCTCATCAGCCATTGCCAATTCCCCATAGCTGGGGTGAGCCAGAAATAAGTTGGTTTTCTACAGCTTATCCCTATTTGCATCTGGCCACCTTGTCCTCTGGGGGTCAAACCACACTGGGGCAGCCTGAGCAGGCCCTGGGCGAGGGGTTCACCCTGTGTGGTGGGGTTGAAGGAGGAGCCCCCATAGCTAAAGGGCATCAGGAGCTTCACTACAGGTTGGGCTTCATGGGGTGGTGAAGGTGGTGAGGTGCGAGCATGCTGGCCACCACGGTGGCCCTCGCAGCCTCATCCCCTTTCGCACTGGGTTTTGGTGCTATATGAAGACATGGGCTGTAGTTCAGAGCTGCTGCAGGAGATGGCAGTCATGTATTAGCCTTACCTGCCTGGGAGGTAGTGCTTTTTGGGATGAACACAGTTTTGCTGTTCCACCACACCCAGCCAAAGCCATGGCCTGCCACGTGGTTTTTGGAGCCCAGTTGGCAAACAGCACACGGGCCGGGTGCTTTTGGGGCTGGTGGTTCTTCATAGACAGTCACTTTTCACTCTGAATTCAGAGTTTTACTCTTGAAAAGATCTAGAAATCAGACTTGAATTTCCCTTGTGAGTTGCCGGTGCAAATAGCTGGTCTTCTGATGGAGTGGCCCGTTCCTTAGCCCCTTTGAAGCCCTCCCACGACTTGAAAATGATCTGCAGAATATTTCCTGAGCAATTTATTTGACTACTTAATTATTTGCAAAGTATTTCCTGGGCAATTTATTTTAGATTCTGTAATGTTTTTAATCTTGCCTTCTTTGGAGTGGAGCATTTAACACAAATTTCTTTAAGATTCATCACAGGTAACTCGAGAGTTGATATTTGAGGAAAATGGTCTTTCACTGTAAACTGTTATTTTAGGAGTTTCCAGTAGTTGATGCATGAGGCTTCAGCGAATCAGTTCAGGATGATTTTAGTGTGCCCTGCGAGCTTTGCAATAAACGGCTTTTGGGCTTTTGTCTTATGCACCTTATTTACACCTGATTGCTTACTCATAACCCTTTCTTTCAGTAGGGAAATGCAGAATATGCCAAACCCCTCACCATGGAATCTGTGTTTACTTTTTCAGTGCTGAAGATATAGTGGTGAAAGTGCCAGGCAGCCAGCTAACAACAGAGTATTTGGAAGAAAATGGTTTTGCAGAGCCCATCCTCGTCCCAAAGAAGGATGGTCTGGGTTTGTCTGTACCTGCTCCCACCTTCTACGTCAGCGATGTTGAAAACTATGTCGGTGAGTACCTGGTGCATTGTGCTGTTTTGAGCTCGGCTGCTTTTATAAATACATATATTTGTATAAAAAATTGTGAAATATACTTTAAAATATTGTCTATGTCCTGATCTATGCTGATGTTAACATTTGCTATGTGGTGGTAGCTTGTAATTAGCAATCGATTCATTCTTGTTTCTTGTACCAACTTGACAATGAGCCCAAGCCAGCACATAGTACTGCAGTAAAGAAACAGCCATAGTAGCATCAAGAAATAGTTACTTCAGGCCAGGTCTTAATTGATTACTGCCACCTCACTTTATATGGAAGGAATTACTAGACTGAGGCTCCCACTCTGCAAAGGCAGGCCAATTTTTAACACTGGTGTCAGTTAGAGCTATTTTCATTGCTGCTGGTCATTTGGATTTATTTTGGCATTCTCCTGTCTCCACCCTGAGCAGGGTATTGTACTGCATCTTCTCACAAGTCATCACATCATCCCACCTTAGAAGACATCCCTTGGCCAAGAGCCATGGAAGTGCTCTGAAGTTACTTCTCTTTGTCTCCACATCCTGCTTCCTTTAGCATGTGTACTCTCGTCTCTTGTCCTTTCTCCTCTGTGTCACTTTCTGTCTGATTCCGTCTCCTTCCAGTCTTCTGGCAAGGCGCCATCCATATGGAGCCATGACTCCAGCTCCAGTGTATCTGTTTGTATTTCACAGCCCCTTTATCTCTGCTAACCACCCCATCCTCCTGCCACTGACCTGTTCCCCAAACTGGAGGGTGCTCACCAGCCACTGCTGCTCTTGATTGTATCTATAGTTGTGTTCAGTGAGATAACTACAAATAAAGGAGAATTCAAGACCCCTGATTTTATTGTTATCTCTATCCCATTGCTTCTACAGGAAACATATTTTCCTTGCCCATCTGGTACACTTAGCAGATTTTCTTTTATGACCTAGGTGCTCCTTATGCATCTGTTGGCTTTGTTTTAGCCTCTAGCTGAAATAATCCACCCTAACAGAACTGTTAGAGCAAAGCTGAAGGGAAGGACACAGGTTGTTTAATCTGATGCTGGCACCAGATTTAAAAGTGAATGGCACAAATATGCACTGCTCCAACCTCCATGGGGTTAGTTTGCCTGAATGGGATTTCCCAGGCAGGGATTTATCTCACTGATTTGTAGTTTATTGCATTGGACCTAGAATGTCTTTTAGAAACAACCTGAAGTAAGTAGCAGAGGACAAAACAACACAAAGGAGACTGCCAAATGCATCATTACTGTTCTGGTGTTCCATTAAAAAAAAAAGGAATGTTTTCCCTCTCCTAATGTGAAAAAAGCTATGAATGATACACTGGGAGAGGAAAAATACAGCCAATTAAAACTGAAGGGAAGAAAGGCTGGAGAGATGCTTTTCATGCAAAAAGAGAGTGTGCTTAGAAATGGGCTCTCTTTATAAAGCTTTGACTTTCTCCATGTGTTCTCTGGTTTGCCCAGTGTACAATTCCATTAATTGACTAAGACTGTTAGTATTAGCACTGGGGATTTGTATCCAACAACGTCTGTCAGATGAAATGTGTAGGTACTAGGAGATTATTCTCTGTACTCTAATACAGAGACAATGGATTTTTGATAGGTGTCATTTGGGGTAAAATAACAAAAAGTCAATTTTTTTGTGACACATCTGAAATACGGGGAAAAAATTTGCGATTTGCCCTGCAAAACTGCTCCTCGAGTATAGATTTATAAGTAAAAATTTAAAATACAGCATTAAAGAACTTTCAATTTTGGAAAATCACCTTGACAAGATGTCCTGTGCAGTGTTACAGACTATCTACAATCACAAGACTTTTACAGCGTGGCGGGTGGGGCTTACTCTGTGGATATACAGGTATTTGCGTATAATATTCACCAAGCAAATAAAATTCATAATGAAATTAATAGATTTAAAATAACATTAATCCTTTAAAGATAAAACCTGCAGAAATAATTATGTCAGGGGCATGAATACAAAAAGCATCATTTTACGCATACATGTTTTATGTATATACACATCTTTTAAAGATAAATCCTAGAATCCCAGACTGATTTGGGTTGGAAGGGACGTTAAAGCTCATACAGTTCCAACCCCCTGACATGTGCAGGGACACCTTCCACCAGACCAGGTTGCTCCAAGCCCCTGTGTCCAACCTGACCTTGAACACTGCCAGGGATGGGGCAGCCACAGCTTCTCTGGGAAAAGTCTGTGCCAGCGCCTCAGCACCCTCACAGGGAAGAACTTCTGCCTAAGAGCTCATCTCAATCTCCCCTCTGGCAGCTTACATATATAATGTATGTATACGTGTATACAGGGAAGATACAAAGGCTAAGAAGATCAGAAAATCAAAAGATTGAGATGTTTCTTGAGATGTTAACTCACCCCCGAGCACACAAAATGGGGCAAGTCAGGCTGCCCTTCAATCTCTCTTTTTCGCTAAATTCATTTGTAGGACCAGAGAGGAGTGTTGATGTCACTGATGTCACCAAGCAGAAAGACTGCAAGATGAAGCTCAAGGAATTTGTGGATTACTACTACAGCACAAACAGGAAAAGGGTCCTCAATGTGACCAACCTGGAGTTCTCGGACACGAGGTAAGAGCCCAACCTGCTGCACCATGTGGTGTCTGGGCTATGTGGTTGGGTTCAGCTGGGAGAGTCTGAGCAGCCTCTGCTGTCTCTGGTGGTTTCTTCTTTAGGAAGTGGTGTTTAACCTTGGGACAGCGGCTTCTTGTCACTCTGGCTCTCCACTGCATCATCCATCTGCAGCCAGTCCAGGCAAGGCACAGAAGTGAAAGTGCTATTTGCTGTGTGGGGAGAATGGTACATAGGGGACTAACTGGGCCAGCATTTGTCATGGTAATTCATGCCTGCATACCATCAGCATTTGTGTGCCATCAGCATTCACACAGCAGAACAGAATGTTCTGTTACTTTTCAGTTTTATTTTAACTCCAGTCTTATAGGTATAGTTATTTCAGTGCAACTGTATACTAGAACATAACTTGATGCTCCAGGAATGAATTCTCTGCCTTGCCTGGTAGTGAATGACAACAGAGTATGTTCCTCATATGATATGAAGGACTTAGATGCAACTTGATAGTTACTGGTAAGACCAAAGAAAGGAGGACAGAGATGACCACAATCATAGAATCATAGAATAGTAAGGGTTGGAAAGGACCTTAAGATCATCTAGTTCCAACCCCCCTGCCGTGGGCAGGGACACCTCGCACTAAACCATGTCACCCAAGTATCTGTCCAACCCGGCCTTGAACACCGCCAGGGATGGAGCATTCACAACTTCCTTGGGCAACCCATTCCAGTGCCTCACCACCCTCACAGTAAAGAACTTCTTCCTTATATCTAATCTAAACTTCCCCTGTTTAAGTTTGAAGCCATTACCCCTTGTCCTACCACTACAGTCCCTAAGGAAGAGTCCCTCCCCAGCATCCTTATAGGCCCCCTTCGGATCACAGAATCCCAGACCGGGTTGCGTTGGATAGGACCCTAAAACTCATCCAGTTCCAACCCCTGCCACGGGCAGGGACACCTTCCACTAGAGCAGGTTGCTTCAAGCCCCTGTGTCCAACCTGGCCTTGAACACTGCCAGGGATGGGGCAGCCACAGCTTCTCTGGGCAACCAGCGAATTCTTCAGGCAACTAATCTCCTCAGAGCTTTCTTTTTTAAAACGCATTCTACAGCAGTGAGCATCCTGCTTGTATAGCACGGGATTGAGTGCATCAGGTGTTGTTTAATGAAGTCTTCCATTTAAAGTAGCAGAGAGTGAGTAAGTAGGTGAGGTGTGGCTTTAGGTAGAGCGTAACATCACTGAAATTGTTATAGTTCTGTAATCCTATACCGTGTGTTACAGTTTTAGTTCCAGTGCTTTTGCAAGCTCACCTGCAACTTGTACGGCAGCAGTTCACGACTCGAGTGATGCTGAGATCTCAATGGGCAGATAGGGAGTGATGGTACAGATCAGCTCTGAACTTGAGGCCTAGGTGCTTTACCGGTGCGGTGAGCCAGAGGTAATGGTGCTGGAGATGTGAATGTCACCAGCCCTCAAAGACAGGAAGCCCATTTTTCTCCTCATGCTTCATATTATAATTAGCTGATATAGATGCCCAAGAGTTCAAGTTACTGCTTTGTGCTTTACAGAGCTGTATTCATCACCTGAGCTGTGCTTTTATTGCGGAAGTAGGGAGATGCATCTATGACATATTGAAGTTCGTGCAACTGTGCAGATAATTTTCACAGTGCTTGCAGTCCTTCTGGGGAGCTGGTGCTTCTGGAAGGGCAGTGTCAGAGAAGGAAAAGATTCCTTTATGTAAAATGCTACACAGAAGATGATGAGAGTTAACATAAAAATAAAGAATGGTTGTTGTGGGGAGGATTCCATTTTAGTGAGAAGACTTCAAGTGGTCTTAAAAAGAAAGCTGATGAATAATTACAAGCTCATATTTTGAAAGCCATTACCTTTAGCCCTGTAGTTAGTGTTTTAGGAGCACACACCCATTTCTGCAGAAAGCATCTCCAGTAATTACAGACTTCAAGGATTACCAGGATCTTCTGTTAGGATTTTTTTAGCCATTATCCCAGAATAACAGGAGATCTTTTGTTCCGCAGGACTGGTGGAGCTGTCACTCAGCTCCTGCTGATTTAGACATTAATAAGCAAATATTTTATTTCTTAACATAGGCACTGACACTTTAATTGAATGCACTGCTCCATCTTTCCCTGCTATTTGAAATGGAGCTATTGTTATCAGTGGTTGACAGTGAGCATAACTGACACATGGGAGCATTTAATCTTAGTTTGAAGTGCAGATACTCCTCCTGACGTGGTATTTTAGAGCATCCAACAGTGAACTTCCACTCCCTGCAAATATTAGTCCAAGATTTTGGACTATTTAAACATAAAATTTAGCACATTCTGGCATTAAATACTTTTATTATCTGTTTATTATGCCCCTACATCATCTTAATGGTGATTTATAGTATATATTACATATTTAATATAAACATAAATTATGTATGTGTACATTATAAATTATATACATAAATTCATACAATATTAATATATGCTTAGTGTAAATAAGTATGTTCATGTGTATACATTATATAAGAAAATATTATACATGTTATATTTAAAATATATTTACATTATCAACCCAAATTAGATTTTTTTCCTTCTTCTGAGTTTTTAATGTAATTTAATCAGTCTAACAAAAAAGATCACTGTGATTTCCAGCATCAGATTGAGACTTATTTAGTCCTTAAGTACTAATGTTATTTTTATTAATATTAAGCTTAACTTGCAAACTTTCTGAGGTTTATGTAGGGGTGCACACATTTCACTGTCTCCTCTGAAGGGGCTGGAGAAGTGACCATGATCACAGGTCTGTTAGTAACTGAGCCTACACAGCAAGAGGCAGGGACTAAGAAAACACAAACAGCATAGACTTGATCAGAAATACTGCTACTGAAGGAAGTCAAAGGATCATTGCTAAGTTGTCATACTTTAAAAGCCTTAAGTCTCTGTCTGTAAACAGAGATTTGACACCTTTTCTGAAGGCAGAGCAGTCCCACTGGCACACAAGGATGTGCTGTGCCAGCGTTAGAGTCACGCTCTGCTTTTTGTTGTATCAGGGTCCTTGTACTCATGTTTGTTTTCAATTCTCTCTGTAAAGGATGTCCAGTTTTGTAGAGCCTCCAGATATAGTTAAGAAGTTGTCCTGGGTGGAAAACTATTGGCCTGATGATGCTCTTCTGGCTAAACCAAAAGTCACCAAGTACTGCCTGATCTGTGTGAAGGACAGCTACACAGATTTCCACATAGACTCGGGAGGAGCTTCTGCCTGGTACCATGTTCTGAAGGTGAGGGCCATGTTTTTGCAGTGTATCTAGCCACAAACTAAACTTCATATGCAAAGACCATCCTAAAATTCTCTCTAAACCTCAGGTCTCAGGCTTTTTAATCCTCAGTCCTGTTGTATCCAGAAGTAATATGCAGAGAGAACCTTAACTGCTGGAAGTGGGTATGTTCTCAGCAGTGCCAGACTCTGCTGGGTCATGAAGCCACTTGGAATGCGGAAGCTGTCCATGTATTTTCACTGTATTAGGATTTTAATATTTGTTCGGTGCCTTCTGCACGTATGTCACCCAAGGCCTGAAGATACTACATCCTGCTGTTGTAGAGGAATGGGACCTGACACTGAGAACTTTTTGCACCATCACTCTCACCAATCTGAGCAAATATGGTCAGCCAGTGATTGAATTATTTCAGCCACAAATCTGACTAGTACATTTTTATTTCAATAGTGTTAGAATACATAATGTTATATATGTCTTTAGATTAATACTTGTGTGTGTGTATCTGTGCCAGCATTGTTTGGTTTGGACACTTGTTGCTAATTTTATGTTTTCTAATTCAGGGAGAAAAGATATTTTATCTCATCAAACCAGCCTCTGCAAATATTTCTCTTTATGAACGCTGGCAATCAGCAGCAAACCACAGTGAGATGTTTTTTGCAGACCAAGTAGATAAATGCTACAAATGCACAGTTAAACAAGGACAGACACTCTTCATTCCATCAGGTGAGCAGGCTGTGGCAGGTGAGGTTTCTGCTCATTTTAGAGCTGCTGAAATAGCATGTCCAAAGTGCTAGAGGGATATGATTTGATGATTTTCTCAAAGCATAAATTCAGATTCTCAGTAGAAGTACAATTTCATGTGCTTGTAAAAGAAAAAAACAACCAAACCAACCAAAACCCAGAACTTTTACTGCTTGCTATGAATATTTTAGCAGCCTTTAAAAAATACAACTAGTAAGTGGTGTTCTACTCTTCGTGTAGCTGGGCTGAGTTCTCATGAGTTCTCCCTCTGTATCCAGCTATGACATTGGTTCTTTTTGCCATCTAACAGAGAATTCGTGTAGAATTACTTTCTGACCACAATTCCCCACAAAATCCTTTTCATGGTCATTGATTCCCCATGACACAAAGGAACTATAGCTGCCTGCAGAAATGTGAGTGTGCATTTATGGTTCCACATGAGGCTGAAAACCTGGGCCTCACAGATTTTTATGGAGTACTTGATAGACTCGGGCTTTCATTGCTGGTTAGGGGTGGTGGATTTTGTTCTTCTTAGTTCCTGGGAGGATCTTTATAAAGATAGGTAGTTGATCAGAAGATAGTGTAGAGTTTATACTCCTGACCCTGTTCCTCACCTTCCTCTCACCATCAACCATGAACAGCATTGCTGTTTCCAACAGTCCGTTGTTACATGTTGAAACTATGATCTGTTTGAGGCAGGGATTTTCTCTCCCTCTATGTGCCTTTAAATGATGCACTGCCCACTCAATCCATAACCTGAGTGAGGCTTCCAGGCAGCATGAGTAAGTAAGAGCACTAGTACTTGTGATTTGGAGGCAGCATCAAGTAGTGCCATATGTCTGTGTGTGAGTATATTCTTTTTACACACTGGAATTTTACTTTGACTGTAAAAAATGGAAGGCAGGTATTTTTCTCATGATCATATGTGGAGCAGATGGTGGAATAAACACCGAACAATTTATAAGAATTCACAGAATCACAGAATCACAGAATCATGGAATCTCAGACTGGTTTGGGTTGGAAGGGACCCTAAAGCTCACGCAGTTCCAACCCCCTGCCACGGGCAGGGATACCTTCCACTAGAGCAGGTTGCTCCAAGCCCCTGTGTCCAACCTGGCCTTGAACACTGCCAGGGATGGGGCAGCCACAGCTTCTCTGGGCACCCTGTGCCAGCACCTCAGCACCCTCACAGGGAAGAGCTTCTGCCTCAGAGCTCATCTCAATCTCCCCTCTGGCAGGTTAAAGCCATTCCCCCTTGTCTTGTCCCTACAGGCCCTTGTCCAAAGTCCCTTCACAAATACACTGATTTGATTCACTATATTTGATTCACTATATGCATAATATATAAAAGATTCATTAATTTGACTGGATTTTTGTATGAAAATAAATTTTTGGAAAAGCACCCTGTTCCTGACACTACAATAAATTTAGTGTCAGGAACTGTCACAGATTTTTACGATGATGTGAAAGCAGCTACCATTATGTAGCTGCTGATGCTTTTCACAGTGACAAGAAAGTAACGTCAGTGTGAGCAGAATGTCCCCTCTCACCATCTGACAGTTGAAAGTAGTCCTGGGACTGGGAGGCAGTGGTGTGTAGCAACCCTCTGGGCTGGGCCTTTGTCATGCAAAACAAACAAGAGGCAACATTGTATGGTTCTCTGTACACGGTTCTGGTGCTGATGTTGATTGAAGAGCTGTATTGGTACCCAAAAAGTAATTTGAGTTATAACATCATGTTGTGAATAAAGTCTCTGTTACTGTCATTCCAGTTTTTACCCTCAGGACTCTTTCTCTTTTAGGTTGGATTTATGCAACTCTAACACCTGTAGACTGCCTGGCCTTTGCAGGACATTTTCTACATAGTCTAAGTGTTGAAATGCAGATGAGGTAATCTGTCTTTAGTATCTAAAGTTAGGTGGAGGTTCAGTTTGTAATACACTGGCCATCGTCTCTCTTGTTAATTAGCCTACACACTTCTACTGGTTACTACTACACATGCAGTAATGCTGATGGAGCTCTTTTGGGCAGTTTTGGAAAGTCTACCCACATTTGTCCCCTTTGACCATGTTCTCCTGTGCTGAGCTATTCCAAGCTGTCTTTACACCCATTGCATATTACATGGAAGGATACATGAGGTGCTTGGCTCAATGTGGCCACATCCTGAAGGAACACTGCCAGTTTTACCCTAGAACATGCCATTTGCCTTCTGGATAAGCCCCCACCTGCTCAGCTGGGCTCTTTGCTGAGTGTAAGACAATAAGTAGTCACTTCACTGATGCTGGACAAATAATGCAATGAAACTACCTAACGTCTGTTTCACTCAGTTTCTTCCTAGTGTTACTCCTATGTTTTGCTTTGAAGCCAGAATACGTGGTAGCAGCACAAAGAGATGAAGCACTGCAAAATGAACCTCAGGCATTTATGTGCAGTGCTTGTCACTGAGGGACATACTTGTGCCCTGCTATGCTGTGAGTTCATGTGGCTTTGTATTACAGGGCGTATGAAGTAGAAAGACGGTTGAAAATTGCCAGTCTGACCCAGTTTCCAAACTTCGAAACTGCGTGTTGGTACATGGGAAAGCATCTACTAGAGACATTCAAAGGTAAAACTGCATTTCTTCGCCTGCCTTAATTGCTTAGCTTTGGGGGCCTGAAAGCAGTTACTCTTAATTTCTGCTGATGTGCCACATAGAAGATGGTGGCCAAAACCAGTCTTGAAAAGTACTTTTAACATACCAACAGAACATGCTAGTCTGGTCCAGCTCTCCTGTTAACCTACTGCCATCTCACTCTAGGAAGGACCTTAACTGCCCCTTTTACCTGTGCCTAAGGGAAAGTTTCATCTTCTTTATAAACAGAAGCAAATAGTGTTGTATTACTTTTTTGGATGTTAGTTGCCTGTCAAGTCTGGGTTCATTCCCTGTTTTAACCTCATGAACTACAGGCTCTGTCCACCCAAGCCACAGAGTCGCACTTCCTTCTCCCATCATACTGCTGATCCCTGTTGAAGTACATGGGCAGGTCACAGAAACACAAGGCCAGGGGAACACCAGCCATGTGGCCAGTGGGAACACTGAGAATTAAAGCAAAGTTTCCTGTGAAATTCAAAATCTTCCAAATCAGATTCCTTCAGAGTTGATCAGAACATCCATGTGTGTGTGTTCTTCATAGATTTAGACTCGCTTTGCTCTTTGCCTCTATTTCTCTTACTAAAAACGTGTCTTGAGGCACCCATCAGATCCTTTTATAATGAGAAAAATGTGTGTAATTAATAAGCAAGGTGAAGGGTCCCTCTGAGTGCTGCCTGGAAGGGGCCCCTTTGTGACCTACTCAACAGAAGCTGGAGTGAGGGGAGATGTTCAGGCAAGCTTGTACTCATGTCCAAGTGAAATGCTTTGCCCACTATACCCTTTGTTTCCACACATTGGTATTTGCTTTTTTGGTCAGAATGAAAGAACTGCTGATGGTACCTTTTTATTCCCACAGCCTAGGATGTGTGAACATGGAAGCTAGCTTGAGTATGGCACCAAGAAAGGAACCAGAAGGATTGCCAGTGTAGACATAACTTACAGGAGCACAGTGTAGGAAGGCTGAGTTGGATTTGTGACACAGTAAATATACTCCTTATTACCATCAAGTTATAGTACGGATTCATTTCTGGTGACCAACTTTCAAAGAGTTAAATTTCACAGTTAAACTTTTTCAGATGAAAGACTTTATGTAAAACACCTTTAGCTCTCAGTGCTTGAATGGCATTTTTTTCTCCCTCTACTCAGGTTTGCATAAAGCTGGGCAACAGCCTCCTGCTCATTTACTCCAAGGAGCAAAAATTCTCAATGGTGCTTTCAGGTCATGGACTAAAAAACAGGTAGGAGAAGAAGCCTGTTCTAATATTGTCTGTTTGCCAGTCACAGGAACAGAAAGCAAATGCCAAAACAAATAGTATCTCTGTAGCAAAACAGCTAATTCTGAAATCCCAAAGGGAAGGGACTGGGAGAACGTGGAAGGAGGGCAATAGCTGGGATTTCATAGTGCCACATGAAGAGACAGCAATGAAAAAGGTACCACAAGAGATTTAAAAAAAGTCACCTCTGCACACAGCTCAAGGGATACTGAATGGATGTTCCCCTGACTCTGAGTCTGTTTGCGTGCCAAGTCAATCAAGCAGAGGTTGTGTATGCGAGCAGGGCCTAGAAAAATGCCTGCATTTTTGCCTGCACAAGGTGTCCAGTTCCTGCAAATCAACATTTTAATTGAGCCAGGAAATACATCTGGGTTGGAGAGAAGGCTTAAAGGGATTTGCAGGCTAAATTTCCTGCTGCAGCCATTGCAGTAGTGTTATTCTTGCGTGTTTTGCTCCTCGAGCTTGGGGGAATTAGCTGCAGGAGACAGGCCATTCAATCGTAAAACATGACCAGGCAAACTGGCAGCTTCAGGATTTTCACGCATTTCAAGAAGGGATGAGCAGCTGAGTACACGCTGTTGCACACACAGTTAGGTCAGTTCGGTGGCTGCCCCACATTTAAATGTAGTCTAGGACTTGGCTGCTCCTTACTGCAAAAAGACAGTGCTTGAGCCTGAATTCAGGATTGCTCCCTGGTTTCCAGTAGAAGGATTAACCAGTGTGTGAGCTCCCTTCTCCCTGTCACCCTGCTTATTTTTCCACTTGCCATGCAGATGAGAAGTAGTGAGTCCAAGGAAGTTGGATGGTGTTGGCATTCAGGTAAAGTTGAACTTTGAATATTATAAAATGATATGTGAATGCAAATGTTAGTCCTGCCAGGGAGCTTCCAAAGTGCCCTGCTGGTGAGGTACATGACTGTTGTACTCACTGAAGACACCAGCCTGAGACAATCTTTCCTTGTAGATGCAGAAAGGGAATTCCTCACAGAATCTGATATTAAGGGGTGAGCAAAGTGATGTTACAGTTGTGAAAATGCAGTAATATTTGAAAAAGACTATTGACTTTGGTGTTCTCTCAGGACAACTACACTAACATCCAGAAGGGGAAAAAAAGGTGTATTTTTTCCTTATCATCTGGCCTGTTGAGGCACTCAGTATTGATTTCATTACATAGGAAAAATACGGATGTGTCACTTAAAGAGCTTTTTATGTATTTTTGCAAAAAACATGCATAGAAACAGCAATCTGGCTTTGTTGTGTTTTAGGCTTTAGCAGAACATGAAGATGAGCTACCAGAAAATTTCAAACCAGCACAACTTATCAAGGACCTTGCCAAAGAAATAAGATTAAGTGAGGTTTGTGCTGTTTTCATTATATTAACTATGTTGGTCTCTCAATAATCCAGGCTATGAAATGGGTGAATTGAAATAAATGAATCTTTTTCCCACTCTCTTCATTAAAGGAATTCATATGAGGTTTCACACTGGGGGACTGCTCAGGACTCGTCTTGGGCTGACTTGCCACATGCTCTGGGCTCCAGTTTGCTTTCTCCTCAGTGTTACGCTGTGTCTGCCTGTCATGCATCCTTTCTCCTCCACCTTCTCCTAGCTGGACTGGCCACACTCCCTCCTCTGTCCTTTTTTATTCTTTCACTTAGCTACTCCTACCCAAAAATGTGATAGAACTCACAGAACGCTGTTCCTATCCCCATGATCATGCTCCCTATGTAGGATTTCCTTTTCCTTATGTTCATAGTCTTGTCTATGACACTATCTGAACTTGGAACTATTCTTCTATACATTGTCCCAGTAAGAAGCCTTGCTCTTGGCTGGCTTTTAGGCAGAGTTACTATGGGAAATGTGATAATTATAACAACAAACTCTCCTTCAAAAACAACCCCCAAAAAAGGAGGTTGCATGGAGGTGGGTCTCCCCTGTGTGACAGTGCAGGGTGGCCATAGCTAGTTCAGTTGTGACATTCTGCTACATTCCCCCCCCTTTCTAACTATATCCAAAGACCTCCAAATTGAAATCTATCTTGTCCTTTTATCCTCTTTGATGTAGTGTGTAAGTTTTCTATTGTCAGAATGGCAAGTTAAGCAGAAAATTTCTTTTTAATTAGTCAGACAGCATTAACTTTAATTAGGCAGCTATTTTACTGCCGCTTTTTCCTGAGGGCATGAAATATGATTCTGCTACATTTATCACATCTGAATTACATGCTCAAGCTGGTTAGCATTTTAAACAAAAGACCATTCATTTTGTACGGGCAGTCCATCCAGCAGTCTGACCTGGGGATAAAACCTGGGAGAGTGACATTCCTTACAAAGCTGCTGGAGTTTCTCCAGGCCAAACCCGTGCCTGAGCAACATGGGGTGGGAATTAGCGGTGAGCAGTGTGTTATTGTGTGACATGGTCTTTGTTCCCTGTCCAGCCTGACCCGGGAATGCAGTTATCCCTTTATGGAAGGGGGGACCTTTGGGGTTTGTTTCCCCAAGGAAGGCAGGGTGAGGTGAATACCTAACGCGAGGCAGGTGGGTCTGAATGCCTTTCCATTTTGTGCTGAACCCCAGAATGCTTCAAAAGCCAGCAAAGCAGACACGAGTGCCAACACTAACGCCGAGGAGATGTGTCCTGTGGAGAAGGAGGAGGCACCATCACCCGTCCAAGCAACGCCTCCACCCCAGCCTGTGGAAAAGCTCCCGAAAAAAAAGACTCCCAAAACTGTGAAAACTCCCAAACAACTGAAGCCATCCAAACCTCCCAAGCCCCCCAAACCTCCTAAGCCTCCCAAAACACCAAAAGTTAAGGGAGAAGGGAAAAAGAAAGGAAAGAAGGCAAAAGAGAGTCCACCACCAGCCATCCCCAATCTGGACTTGCTGGAGGCGCACACAAAGGAGGCTTTGACAAAGATCGAGACACCAAAGAAGGGGAAGGTGGGTCCCATTTTCACTTCTCCCGTTTCTCTTGCCATAATAGAGATAAATTCTAGGAGTTGGAACTGGATGAGCTTTAAAGTCCCCTCCAGCCCAAACCAGTCTTGGATTCTGTGATATGCATTTGAAATGGAACCTCCGAGAAACCTATGATTCAGGCTGAGTCTGGCAAACTTCTGCCAGTTGACAGTCCAAACTGAGGAGAGGTGAAAATGAAAAGACATTTTTAATGGATTTTTTTTTTTTCCCCTTGAACCATTATATTCTTATTTCAGGTGTTATTAGCACTCATTCATTTCCATAATCAGTTACCAAAGATGAAGGAACTCATTTCTAAAGCATCTTATTTGCATAAGATTTTGGTCTAGAATGAGTGACTGAAAATAAAACAATAGTTTGCTTCCATTTTTGCCCATGTAATATAAGTTTCATTTTGATGTCCTTTAATTCAATGTGAATTCTGCTGCTGACTTCAGCAGGGCCCAGGATTTCATTGAGGCACTGACAGAGTGATGTGTTGTACGTTGTTTGTTAAAAAGTATCTGTAAGTCTTGTGTAAAACACTTCTGAATTTCCTAGTGGTTTCTCTGCAGTCTGTGAAACCTGCCCGGGGAGCAGTAGGCAGGGGGATCACAGTACTCCTGGACGTTAGTATGTCAGGGAGAAAGGCAGCTGGTCTTCTGCATTCAGCCATTTTTGATATTTGGGTTCAAAAAGAACCAAATCAGGTTCTTTTTGAAGACTCCAAATCAGGAGTTTTCATGTTCTAATCCAGCTAAAAGGTGTGTTTCTGTACCATGCTAGCACTCCATCCTCATTGAGATACATGCTGGCTTTTTCCCCAGGCTGCAAAGAACGTTCTAAGTGCTCCCAATAAGGAAACTGCTACTAAGCAGAATGAGGTGGAGAAATTTGAAGTTCGAGAGCAAAATAAAAGCAAAACAGAAGCCAAATGGAAGTACAAGGTAATGTGCCCTGTTAAATCCTGCTGCTGATTCTGCCACAGAAGCCAAGTGATAGGTGAAGTGTGGAGAAACACTCATAGAAATACTCATAGTAAGCAAGAGAGTATGAGGCACCGATTTTCAGTTCCCAAAGAAAATGGGAAGTAATCACTGATACAGGGAGGGGAGGGAGCAGATTCTTCAAAAGCATGTGCTGAATTGTCCATCTTCATCCTTCGGGAAGCCCATGGGAACACTGTGAATAGCGGAGATTTATCAGTGCTGATCTCTTGAGATTCTTACTTGAACACAGTTGGTACTGCTTTCAGTCTGGAGCAGTTCCACAGAAGTCAATAACTAATGATGGCATGAAAGTAGAGTTAATGAAATCTGAATTATGCCACATGAATTTAAAGCTTGCCTTCCTGGAGGGCTAATGTAGGGTGAGTAAAATTCATTCATAGAATAATTCATTTTTTCCTTAGGTATTATTTAAAACAAGGTGACACAAGGCTTTCTTACAGAAATAACTGCTTTGTGAACTTCTAATGACAGAGGTGCAAACAAATCCCCCCAGACAAAGCAAAAGTACATGCTTTTTCACCCGGGGAAGCTACTAAGAATCATGAATCATTAACATTAGAGACATCTAAAATTTTTGTGTAGAACTAGTCACAGTTAATGTGATCAGATCAATATGTACCAATGAATTCCACAGCCAGTATAGCTTAGGAAAGTACTAGGCAATGCTTAAAAAATAATCAAAGGTTTCCACTGCACTGAATGACTTTGATATTAAATTACTAAATTCATAATTCAGGCTCTTCTGAAGGTGTGAAAGAAGCAGATGGAGCCTAGGAAGAAAACAGTTGTATTTGGGAGGCTATAAGCACTGTGCTGGATTCTGTCCTTACTCACACAGGCACAATGCTGCCGAGCAGCGTGCTTAGTGCCTGCTCTGATCCACAAAATGTGTGTTTAGCATTTGACCTCAGTATGTACCAATTTAAGAGAGCAGTATTTATACTTGCCATCACGTTTCTAGTGTGCACTGCTTAAACTGGTGCTGAAGTGCTTCCTGACTGGGGACAAGTTCCTGACTAAACCCCACATTACTCTATGGAACACTGTAATCCTCTATCACTCACCACATTTGGGGGAAGATATTTTTCTCCTCATACAGATCAGTGGATTCTGAGGTTAGCTAGGGATCTGAAGTAACAAGTCATTTAACTGATTTTATTGTTTTGGCTTGGGTCTTCCTCCTTTCAGAACAGTAAACCTGATTCACTTCTAAAGATGGAAGAGGAACACAAATCAGAAAAGACACCTTTGTCGGGAAATAAGGACAACAAATTTACATTCTCTTTCTCTAACAAGAAGTTGCTTGGGTAAGTAAAAATCTGACAATACATATCAACTAAAAAAGCAGATTAAAAAGTCATTATTTAGGATTATAATGTTTTTTTATACAAGAAGGTGAAAATCTGCCTTTGTGGTCAATGTAGAAAATACACTTACACAAAAAGTTCTGTTCTCTAGAACTTTTACCTAGAACCCAGCTTAATTTGCCATAACAGCAAAGACCTATCTTTGAGGCTGGTAGTTTGCTTGTGAATAGTGTCTTCAGCATTCAGCATTGAGTTTTGGCACTTCAGGTTCTTACTAGTTAAGTTATATTAAGTGGTTTTGGGGCAGAATCTTCATGGTACAATTCTAAGAAACTGTTAAATGAACTCTGCATTCCAAAGTTCTGTGGTGCACGTGCATTATGCATATCGTGATACTCTTTGAGACAGCTTTACATAATATAGTGCTTACTTGAAGCCAGCCAAGGCTACTCCAGTGGGCATTATATTTTAAGATACAAATTTTATGTTCAGAAATGTGTTTGTAAACTTACTTACGAATTGCTGTGGCGCTTCAGAACGTACCCAAGTGTCCTGAAATTTCTGCATAAAGATACTCACTGTCTTCTTCTTGTGTCCACTCACAAGATGTTTTCCAGTCAGAGTGTTGTTACTGATTTGTAATTACTTTTCTTTCAGTTCAAAGGGAGTCAAACCCCAGCTGAACACCAGCGTGTTTGGGTCACTGCAGAATTTTAAAGAAGACAAAGCAAAACCTGTACGCGATGAATATGAATACGTGTCAGATGATGGTGAACTAAAAATTGATGAGTTTCCAATCAGAAGGAAGAAAAACACTACAAAAAGAGAACTGCCCTGTAAGAATGTTTCCTATTTTGTCTGTATCTGTACAACAAAGTCTTGGGTATTGATTGGCCAAAACTAGTCTTTAAAATCTATATGATTTATAATAAAGCAAACTGTGTCTTAACTGTCAGTCCAATATAAGTGGATTAGGAGTGCTGGGGTTTGAAGGGAAAAGAACCTGACTTTCTTTCTTGTTTTGTTTTTAATTCAGTTTTGTCAGATAAAAAAGACACTCTGCAGCACACTCCTGTTAAGAAGCCAAAGGTGGAGTCAGTATCATACAAGGTATGGTTATTATTGTACCTATCACAGGAAGCACCCGTTGTATGTCTCTAACAGTACGTACGGCGGGGCTGTGATGGCAGGAGCAAAGCCTTCTTATGGCTGCTGCCACATCCTCTCCTTCACTCCACAGTCACAGCCTGCCCAGAATAGGTGACAGCCATACATTGCCAGGAATGGATCGTGTGGTGCTGTGGCTTGAACTGCTGGTACCTGGTCAGGCCTGGTGGGAAGCTTGTGGGGACCATGACAGTTGTCCAACACCACAAGAACAGGAGCAAGCTGTAAGAAGGAATGGGAAGGGCCATACCTGGCTTGATGTTACGTTGCTGACAGACAGAAGGGGCTGTCCCAAGCTGCACTCTCAACCTGTGTCTGTTCTCCTATTTCCATTCACTTTAAACACTGGTCATTAAATTTCCGTGTTCATGTTTGACAGATGAAACTCCGGGTATTCGTACAATGGAACTCATGTCATCTCTCGTTTCACATTACTAGAAGCCGTTAATACCTATTATGTAGCAATTAAAGGTTTTGTTTGCTATCACTTAGCAGAGTCTCCCTCTGCCCATTATGGGTTTACACCTAGAATGTTTTCGACTCAGCGTGATACTTTACATGTCCCTAAGTCAAGGCAGTGTCAATGTGCCTGTTGATAGCTTGCCTTCAGGAAGCTGAACAGCACACATGGAAGCTTGCTCTGGGTTAGCATTGAAGCTCAATAATAGAAATTAAATGACATTAAAATTAAATGTTTTGTCCAACTGTGATTAATAAAAATTATCTTATAATATCTGAATAAATCAGGAAAAGCAAAATACATTGTTAACACAGAACTGTAGCCGACTGAAATGTTTGACCCTAAGAACTAAGAAATCCTTTTCATCTTGGTTTGGCTCAGAGATACTCAAGAGCAAGTGCAGACCTCCTTGCCTCAGTTCGTGGTTGCTGCATGGAGACCAGTATACAGAGAACAGGGAAAAACCTGCTCGTATCTCACTGTGCAGAAGCTAAAGGAGGGAGGCCAGTCCCTGGAGAGGATAGTGCAGGCTATGCATAAGGGCTGGGACTTTAGAGGCCTGAAAACAGGGCTGGAATGGAGAAAAAAAGTTGTTCTGTTATACTCTAGACTACAGTGCATAGAGCAGATGCAGGCAGCTTCCTTCAGAGGCCTCAGATGCCACTGTTTCTATGTGGCTATCTCATTCCTCTGGCAGTTCTCCCTGTTCTCTTGCAGTAGTGATGCCAGAAATGGGTCTGTCCCTGTGTCTGGATTGGCTCTGTTACTAGTTTTGCAAGATACAGACCTGTGCCCTGATGCATATCTGGGCTGACAGAGATATGGCCACACATTTGCTTCTTTTGCTACATGGGTTGTGGTCTCAAGAACAGGAGCAAGGGCTGAGAAGGCAACAGCACTTGGAAATGCCACCTTATGGTGGTTTGGTGCCATGTGCAGGATCAGATCTCAGAGCTGGTTCTCCAGGGCTGGAAGGGGATAGAAATCCTGCCATGCCTATAGGCTGCAAGGCAGCTGACATTTACTGTGCACCTGATTTTGTTTGTCTTTTGGTCTTTTGTTTTATTTAATGAAAGCACGTGACAAAGGCCAGGCCTGTGTCTCTGGAGGAGCAGAAGGCTGGGGACTAACTTCCACTCTTTTGAGCCTGTTCCTTGTTTTTGCAGAGCGATGACTCGTCAGATGAAGATTTGCTTCACATTGACACAGAGGCAAAGCCAGGGCGCAATTCCAAAGTAAAGAAAGAGAGTGGAAGTTCAGCAGGAATTCTTGATCTTCTGCAGGCAAGCAAGGAAGTTGGGGGTTTGGAGTATAACACCAACAGGTACGCACCGAGGGATGGTGTTCCCTCTTACCCATAAACAGAAATGGCTTTTTTGTGGCTGTGTGTGTGAGAATGAATTCTGCACCTCAGTAACTGCTTTTTTTTTTTTTTCCCAGTAAAAATTCTTCCTTTCTCCTGTCATCTGGAGGCAGAGGAGGGAAAGCGAATGGGAAAGATTGTGGTGATATAATGTAGAGGCATTTCCCATCTGCAAATGTTGAACATCCATTTTAGCAATAATACTATAATAGATGAATCATTCAAAAGGAAGGGAGAGCTCAGTGAATGCAGCTTGAGGGCATGAATAATGGTTTTTAGTGAAGTAACAATTAAGTAATGTAGTAATGTTGTAACGATAAAGTCATCTAGATGACCAGCACTCCTTCCATAAGGCATTATAAGGTGCTGTGCAGTTGCCCCAGTGTCAAATGTTTGAGGAATAAAAAACAAGGAATTGTCTACCCTCCCTCACACCCCTGGTCATCATTCTTCTCCCCACCAAAACACATGGCTTGGAAAACAAACTCTTTCATGGATAATTCTATACATAAAATGGAGGTGGTTGCCTGACCTTGGTTGGGTTTTATATGGACCTTTGTGGGTGGACATTGAAGCTGGCACTCGATGGTTTGGAATATGGTTAATAAGGGACAGCAGTAGAGCTTTTAGTAATCCAAACAGTGAGCAGTGAAAAGCAATACAGAATCAGAAAATATGGTTCCTAGACTCAAATCCTGCAGTGCAGGATTGTCTGACACACGGGTTTTGTTTGGGCTCACCTCCATAAAATGGATGGGTTCACTACCTCCAGTCTTTTAAGATCTTAAACTACTGCTGGAGAATTAGGTAGCAGAAGCATCCATGTTGTTTTGAAAAAAGCCAGTGGAACTCTTCACATATGGAAATGTCTTGCTTAACTCAGACAAACCCCCAAGAAGGGCTTTTGGGAACATCAACTGAGTTTAAGGCTTCTGTGCACGTAATTGCACTACAGACATGAACTGCTACATCTTATGCACTGTCCTCCCTTGTAGTCTGCTGATGAAGTAATCTTTGCTGCTGCAGTCTTAACTGGGTGATTTGTCCCCCATCTGTAGAAGACCAAAGGTATTCAGCTAAGCACTTTCCACTGCTCCATAGGAACCACAGCCTTGGTAAATTGCTGGCACAAGTTTCTAGCCTCTAAGTACGCCTGTTGTGCAAAGAAAGGAGTTATCTCCTGAAAGGTGAGAATGACAGGCCAGGTGGAGATGTGGGAAATCATGTGAAATGTGTGACAAGGCTGTTCTTGTCTGGCCTTTTAATAAGCCAGTTCCATCTCATCTCTGCTTTATTTGAAAACCAGGCAGTCTGGACATAGAATTGTAGAATCATAGAATGGTTTGGGTTGGAAAGGACCTTAAGATCATCTAGTTCCAACCCCCTGCCACGGGCAGGGACACCACACATTAAACCATGTCACCCAAGGCTCTGTCCAACCTGGCCTTGAACACTGCCAAGGATGGAGCATTCACAACTTCCTTGGACAACCTGTGCCAGTGCCTCACCACCCTCACAGTAAAGAACTTCTTCCTTATATCTAATCTAAACTTCCTCTGTTTAAGTCTGAACCCATCACCCCTTGTCCCACCACTGCAGTCCCTGATGAAGAGTCCCTCTCCAGCATCCTTGTAGCCTGCTTCAGACACTGGAAGCTGCTATGAGGTCTCCACGCAGCTTCTCTTCTCTAGGCTGAACAGCACCAACTTTCTCAGCCTGTCTCCATACAGGAGGTGCTGCAGCCCCTGATCATCCTTGTGGCCTCCTCTGGACTCGCTCCAACAGCTCCATGTCCTTCTTATGTTGAAGACACCAGAACTGCACACAGTGCTGCAAGTGGGGTCTCACCAGAGCAGAGTAGAGGGGCAGGATCACCTCCTTTGACCTGCTGGTCACGCTTCTTTTGATGCGGCCCAGGATACGGCTGGTTTCTGGGCTGCGAGCAGTGTTGGTTCTCCAGGCTGGCTGCTTGAGGCAGCATTTATCCTACTCATGATTCATATAAGTAGTTGTTGCCCATGGCAGGGGAGTTGGAACTAGATGAGCTGTAAGGTCCCTTCCAACCCAAACCATTCTGTGATTCTATGGTGCATGGGAGCAAGAAGTGTGTTACACCATTTTATACGTGCAAAACACCAAAACCAGTTTGCTTTGAACAGTAAAGCCAGATCCCAAATCTCATGGTATCATCTTTTTCCTCCCTCCTTTCTCCAGGTCTGCTTTGGTTATAAAAGCCATAGAATCTGTGGAGGAAGTAGAAACAGCTGTAGGAGTGGTCTGAGAGTTGAGAACAGACTGGACAAAGAGACTGGTGCTGTCCTCACTCGTGCTGTGCATTTGCTGGCTGTTGGGGGTGTGCAACGCAGGAAGAGCGCAGCTTGCAAAGTTGACAGGACCTGTTAAAATGGAATGAGGATGTCCCCTCAGATAGGAAGATATTATCTAAACCTGGGAAAGATGGGAAGCTAAAAGCCATGACTGAGAATTCCAAAAGATGTGCCTTGTGGTCAGTGGAGAACATATGGAATAAGTTACCAGGGGAAACCATAGAAGCATATTTTATCAGTGAGTTTAAGTGTATATATATATTTATATATTTTTTTTTTGATGTTCAGAGAGAAGATGGAATTTTTTAAGGTCACAGTGTGGTGACAGAGCTATAGAGCAATCAAAAGGAGGGAATGTTGCTGAACAGAGACACCTTCTTCAACCTTCTCAGTTTATTAGGCAGTTGTCTCTTTCACAGTTTAGAGATTAAAGCATGTTATATAGACTGGCTTCATGCAGAGTACATCAGTTGTGAAGTGCCAGGCAGCTCTGTGACAGCAGTCTTGCCATTGTGCAGCAACATTGGGAGGTTGTTACTCATTGCAGCACAGTGACTGGGACTCTCATCTCTGTGTTGAACAGAGGTGTGCATGCCAAGTTTCCTCTAAGAATTCTCTTTTCAGTCCTAATGGGGGTGAAAAAGACAAATGATTTTTAAATCAAGTAACACAGTCACTATGTATCACAGAATCCCAGACTGGTTTGGGTTGGAAAGGACCTTAAAGCTCATCCAGTTCCAACCCCCTGCCACGGGCAGGGACACCTTCCACTAGAGCAGGTTGCTCCAAGCCCCTGTGTCCAACCTGGCCTTGAACACTGCCAGGGATGGGGCAGCCACAGCTTCTCTGGGCACCCTGTGCCAGCGCCTCAGCACCCTCACAGGGAAGAGCTTCTTCCTTTTATCTAACCTGAACTTCCCCTGTTTCAGTTTGAACCCATCACCCCTTGTCCTACCGCTACAGTCCCTGATGAAGAGTTCCTCTCCAGCATCCTTGGAGCCCCCTTCAGATACTGGAAGGCTGCTCTGAGGTCTCCACGCAGCCTTCATTCTCTTCCTTGCTTGGGAAGTATCTTTTGCTGTCTACAACAGGTTAAAACTGCCACTCAGTAATGGAGGAGGACTCAGGCCTTTCAGTTTCCTCCCTCCAGCCTGGGCTCTGTAGCCAGTGTACTTGTAGACTTTGTGGTTTCTGAAATCACAGTCATTAACGCAGTCACATAACTAAACTCTGCGTGAATTACTACACTGTGTGTGGTAGTTCAGTGGGAATGTGTCATATCAGTTTTGGCTCTTGTATAAACAATTAGGCTTTGGCAGTGTGTGTTGCAGCTTGATTGAAGAAAGCTCCTGATAAATGAAATGACTATGTTTCATTTCATAATTACGCTAGGCTTTTTAAATGGCCATAAAGTGCTTTTTAAAAGAAATAAAGGGAAGAAATATGATATACAAAACTACCGTGTCACAGTGTAATGCCAGTGTGGTCATGTCTGACTCTCAGCAATAATTTCCATCTTTCTTTACTTGTAAGGCAGTAAAAGGTAGGCATATATATGTATTTATACATCTATATATATCAGCCTTGAAAAGAGGAGACTCAGGGGACACCTCAGAGCAGCCTTCGATTACCTAAGGGCACCTACAAAAAAGTTGGAGAGGGGCTTTGGACAAGGGCCTGTAGGGACAGGACAAGGGGAATGGCTTTAACCTGACAGAGGGGAGACTGAGATGAGCTCTGAGGCAGAAGCTCTTCCCTGTGAGGGTGCTGAGGTGCTGGCACAGGGTGCCCAGAGAAGCTGTGGCTGCCCCATCCCTGGCAGTGTTCAAGGCCAGGTTGGACACAGGGGCTTGGAGCAACCTGCTCTAGTGGAAGGTGTCTCTGCCTGTGGCAGGGGTTGGAGCTGGGTGAGCTTTAAGGTCCCTTCCAACCCAAACCACATTCTATGAATCTTTTGCCTGTGGACCACGTAGCAGCTGCACCAAGGTTTACCATGCCGTGCTGGGTGTTGCAGGGGAAGCTGGCAGCTTCCAGTTTGGACCTCCTTCAATTCCTGCACTGTACACAGCTAAAAACTCCAGATGCTTGCTAGGCAGGGAACAGTTATTGCAGTAAGCTAATCTCTCAATCATGTGTCCTTGTCTTTACAAGAGTAAAAGGAAACAATAAAATCCCTAACAGGGAAGCCATGCAAAATCCCAGACTGGTTTGGGTTGGAAGGGACCTTAAAGCTCATCCAGTTCCAAGCCCCTGCCACAGGCAGGGACACCTTCCACTAGAGCAGGTTGCTCAAAAATCACAGAATCACAGAACAGTGAGAAGTGCTCTGGCTGCTTTGCTCCTGCTCATTTCTAGTGTTTGCTAAGTCACAGTTGTAACTCACAGGTAGTTTTCTTCCATAAATATATTGGTTTTGAAATCATTGCTGAAGCTACAGGAAGGGGATATATCCTTCCAGAGCTTACAAATTGCTTCCTGGTTCTTTCTGTATTCTTTTAGGCTTAGAAATCTGCAATGCTTCTAATGCAAGTACACACAAGCACATGCCCCAATGAGTAACACTTTGCCCCATGCACAGCTCTGTCTCTTTGAGACATTTCTCCCACACGTTCAGGCTGTGGTCTGACTCTCAGAACCACTGGTTTTGATCATATTCCACAATTTACTTGTTGAAGTGTGTGTTACTTAAGGCAGTTCCTCTCTGATTTGCTGATTTAGTGGTCACTACTTGATGGTCTGTTTGCAGTGTTTTGAGAGGCCGGTGTTTGCAAAAGCAGTTGGGGGAAAAACTGGAAAGAAAATATGTTAATTTCTTATAGATGGTGCAAAATATGCCTTTGACAAGGAGAAGGGTAAGGCATCTGGCATGATAATGAAGGGATTAAAATGTCTCTTTCCTAACTAAGTATTTCAATGTTCTTCTATTCATTGAGTTTCTAGCTGCTAACCCCAGTCTTAACTCATTTCCAGGATTATTTATAAATGCAATTAGTGCCCAGAAATTCCCATTATGTCTTGTACGTTACTCTATCCCGAGTCCGGTAATGGTTTAAAGTGGATTATGTTAAGATAAAGTAAGAAAAAGCAATGTGGTACTGCTAATTTGCTGGGGAAATGCTGCATGTTGGTGGCTTCTGATGCATAATTGTAAAAAATATCATTCCCACAGCAAGGGGGGATTTTGCATTTTGCATTTCGCTTTTTGCCCAAACTCCAAAGTTCTGGCAGCGTTTGATGATGTTTTCTGCCTGCCACAGAATTAATGTCTGACTTCCTCTGTGGAGATTATCATTCCTCTACGTTCTCTGTGGTGGGGAGCTTGCTTTCCACCTCACTAAGCATAGGTGCCAGTCAGAATTTACATGTTGTTTGACCTCAGCCTGCTCCACAGGAATGTGTTTCTTTCCGCGTAGGTTTGCTGTGCCTGCTGATGACCGGCAGTAAAATACCAAAAAGCAAGTTCCATGAAAGCAAGATTTTTACCCACCCTGCAGTCCCCCCATCCAGTCCATGTCTCTCCAGCATCTCTCATAATCAATCCATCCCACACCCACATCAGAAAACCCAAAAATGCATTGTAGAAATTTCTTGTTTGTGCCCCACCATAGAACCATAGAATGGTTTGGGCTGGAAAGGACCTTAAGCTCATCCAGTTCCAAACCCCTGCCATGGGCAGGGACACCTTACAGTAGACCATGTCACCCAAGGCTCTGTCCAACCTGGCCTACCATGTTCTCTGCCAGCAGATCCTGGAATTGTGACAGCCCCAAGTGTGAACTGTCGCCCGTGATCATGAGCTTCCTTTCAGTTGTTCAAATTCTTCCTCTACTCTCTTGGCAGCATGTCACAGAAGCCCACCACAGCATCCCCCTCCAGTGCTGACCCATAAGCCCTCAGAGCTGGTAGTAGAGACACTGTGTTGTTGCCAGACTCTTTCCAGTGGTGCCCAGCAACAGGACTGTTGCAGATTATCCTCTTAAGTTTTACTGAATCTTTCTATATTTTGTGTATGATTATGAAGCAGTTAACTATAAGAACATCTTGATTTAAGAAGTTAGCCTCTATGTTAGCATGGGATGCTGTGTTAGCTTAGAAATTAGATGCTGTGTTGCTTCGGGTCCCTGTTCTCTGTGACATGCTAGCCTTAGTCCTTACTCTCTAGAGCATAACCAAAGCACCTAGGGTCTATTGTATATAGGATGAGTTATGTGACAACCTGGCAAGGTAGAAATCTCGCTGGCCAACTTGGCAACAAAACTTACTTTTAAGGTGACCTAACGTAAACTGCCTTCATTATAATACTAAAAAGCACACCCACAGATGGAGAAGACCCTCGCCCAAGTGAAGACCCTTCCCCTGCGCAAGCGTAGTAGCAGAAGAGAATGACACTGCAGATATTATAATTGTATGTAAATCACTAACCAATCACTGTAACTGGGAGTGCACTACCTTGTCATTTTGTGTATAAATGTAAGGATGAAATCGGCATTGGTTGTGCTCTATTTATGGAAATTTCACCTAGCACCCAGCGCTGCAATAAAGAAGTGCCTGCTTCTTAATGCTACATTGGTGGTAAGGAGTTTTATTCCCCAACTTTCGGTGACAGGATGAGGAGCAATGGCCATAAACTAAACCACAAGTTTCATCTCAACATGAAGAAGAACTTCTTTCTATTGAGGGTGGCAGAGCACTGAACAGGCTGCCCAGGGGGGTTGTGGAGCCTCCCTCTCTGGAGACATTCTAAACCCTCCTGGACATGTTCCTGTGTAACCTGCTCCTGGTCTCCTTGCCTTGGAGAGGGTTGGACTGGATGATCTCCAGAGGTCCCTTCCAACCATAAGGATTCTGTGATTCTGCGTGATTCTATGAATGCTGGTTTGGGCCATGAAAAGCGACCTGACCCCTGTCCTCACCCACCAGCATCAACAGCTCCCAGGGAGCTGCCCATCGCATGCCAGCTTCCTTGCTTCTGGGGCAGCACCCCAAAAGCTAATGGGCTGACTGGGATACTGCCGGTAGCATAAGAATCACTTGTGGCATGTCCAGCTGCTCAAAGGGCAGTAATCAGGAAACCTCCCCTAGCAGCACTGTGCAGGAAAAGGAATAAGCTGTTTGAAGGGGGTTCCTGCGTTTCTGGAATCACTGATAGCTCTTGCGTTTCTCACTGTTCCCCACAGTCAGCCACCTGCCTCACCCAGCACACAGGAAGCAATCCAGGGCATGCTATCCATGGCAAACCTCCAGTCCTCAGAGTCCTGCCTCCAGCCATCGTGGGGTACGAACCAGGCGAAGAATAACTCCATCTCCACACAGAACTCTAAAAAAACAGGTGGTGGCAGCAACAAAAACACTGGCAAACGGTTACTGAAGAAAAGCACAAAGAACAACATCGACATAGAAGATTATGATGAGGACCAGGACCACTTAGATGCCTGTTTTAAAGATTCAGACTATGGTGAGTACAAATGAGCTCTGAGGGTGTGCCTAGGGCTGCATGTACATACCTGTGCATGTTTGCATATACACCCATGTTTCTCATGATGCGCTTGTTCATGTTCTGTCCCATTGGAATCCACTGGGTGTTTTGGGAAGGAGGAGTGCAAACAAGAGACCAGCATGGCAAAATTAATCAAACACTGTAAAGATAGATAGGCTGACTGCAGAGCTGGTGGTGACGTGGCCATCCAGGCAGACTGTATCTGGGGCATGTGACAATTAGAAGCTCTTAAGAAACATGGAAGCCCACTGAAACCACACCAGTCAGCCAAGAAACAGGAAACTGTCCCAGAAATGTGTCATGTACTAGTACTTATGACAGAAATGTCTTTGTCTACACAATAGCAATAAAAAATCTAGCTGAGTGAGAGGTTGAATTTGTACTTGGAAAAGGGATCAAATGGTGTTTTGAGTGCTGGCAGAGAATGCAAGCATCTGAAGCAGAAATGGGCACAAAGCCAGTTTGCACCAGTTATATCAGTTCTGCCGTAATAATTTGCAGGGGTGTTTTTGAGTATAAAGAAATGAGGAAATGAAGAAAAGGAATAATGTGAAGACTGGTAGGGGCTGGAAAACCTGAAGTCCCAAAGAGGGCAAGAAGTTGGTAGAGGTTTATGCTGCATACTAGGAGAGTCTGTGTGTGTGTGTGAGCCTCCCTGACAAGCAGGGCCATCAGAAATCATTTGTTAACATTGGAAAAGTGCAGTATATCTTTTCACATTACTAACAGAGACACTGAGGTGAGACGGAGATGCTGCGACATGTTGCAGAAGGTTGCCCAGCCATTTAGAGCGCACTTGCATGCAGTGGCGGTGCTGGAAGGTGCTTTGGGAAAGGGCAGCTCCGTGAAGCTGTTGGACAGGGCCGTGGTTTACAGACAGATGCCACGTGTGAACACACACCCTCTGCTGAGGGGTGGATTTGCTCATTGTGTGCCTGTGCTGCCAGTGAACGGAGAGTCTTCGAGGGGAGCGGGCTTGGTTTCCAGAGGCTCTGTGCCACCTCTGATCAGCACGCTTCTGGTGTCAATGGCCAGATGCCACAGTAATGCCAAAATCGTGAGTGAGGTAACAAATGGCAACCAGCAAGAAAATCAAGTGTATGTGGGGAAAAAAAAAATAAAAGGAGAAACTTCATAGTCCAGGTTGGGACAACGTTTAGAGAGATCAGTTGGTGTTTATCCCTCAGGCCTGTGAAGGGTCCTTCGGCAGAATGGTTCACATTTATCTTTTGGATACTTGCAGTGTGTCTTATTTGCCTCTGCCTCATTGTGCAGGAGTCACAGGAGCCAGAAAGCTGTGTGCTGAATGAAGTGGTTGGCTGATGTGCCTTCAGTACCAGTCTAACTTGAGAAAAGGAAACCTGTTCGTGTCTCTTCCAGCTGTGCTGCTGCTCCACAGACAAGAGGAAGAGCTGATTTTTCCTGTCTTAAGTTTCACTGTGTATCCTAAAAGTACCTGGTCACAGTTTAATGACAGCAGCTCCCAGGGGTAGTGTGTGAATGAGAGTAGGAGAAAGTCCCCTGAGTGGTGCAGCGGTGTCACCACTCAGTGGTATTCTGGGGCCCTCGCTATTGTAGCTGTGCTGCCTGTAGTTACTGCACCCACACGGAGCAAGTGGGCCTCAATGTGAGCGTAGAGCTGTTTCCTGCACTGAAACTATTGCCTTTGTTTCCTACTGTAGTTTACCCTTCTCTTGAATCAGATGAAGATAACCCAGTTTTCAAATCCCGATCAAAGAAAAGGAAAAGTTCAGATGATGCCCCTTACAGTCCAACTGGTAAGTCCATATAGTCGGTCCTGCCCCAACTCAGGCTAAGTTGTGCAGGTCCCTAAGAAACCAGCCATTTCACAAGGAGTGTGGAAATTGTAAGACCACAACTAGCAATTTCTTTATCATGTGAAGGATTAATCCTTCCCAGCGCAGTGGGAGGTGACAGCCTGCGCTGGGACTCATGCCAAGCAGTGTTAGCCTTCCTCTGTCAATGAGGTGGCAGGAAAAGTCGTTCCTCGGTGGGTTGTTGGTTTATTTTTCTTCACACTCTTGGTGATGGAACAGTTGGTGGCCACCTTAGCAGTAGTATAGCAGTGAAACCCCAGACAGCTGAATAGCCAGGGCTTTTAGGTGTTGGCTGTGTAAAGAAGAATGAGAGAGAGCGTGGGAATAGTCTCCTCCAGGTTCAGCCAAAACTGGTGGTCTGGAGGGGTGGTTTTGTTGCGGCTCACCAGAGGCAGTGACAGGCCAGGAGGTCCTTAGACTCCTTTGATGTGTCCGCTAACAAGGAGGTCTCTGCAGCTTGCTCTGTGTGTGACAAGCAGCCCATGTCTCATCAGCTTGTGGCACTCATGTCCACCCCCAGCTCGTGGGGCAGTGAACACTGTCCATTTGGAAATGATGCTGGAGTCGCTCATATCTGTAGTGTAGGCAGAAACCTCCATGGCTTTGGCTTCAGGTAGCTGCAGCTGCCAGTGAAGTTGCTCAGCTGTGTTTCATCCTTATTGGCAGCTTCTCCCCAAGCCACCGTGACTGGAGGCTGTTGGCACCTCCTGGCTTTGCACGCATCCTGGGGAAGGAGGGCAGAGGCTGCGGGATCCCTGCGCAGGAGGTGGGTGGTTACACTGCTCTCACAGGCACCTTCTGCACATCTCATCTGCATCTGCTTTCCCTGCAGCACGAGTTGGCCCCTCAGTGCCTCGACAAGACAGACCAGTGCGAGAGGGCACAAGAGTCGCCTCCATAGAAACTGGGCTCGCCGCTGCTGCCGCCAAGTTGTCACAGCAGGTGAGGTTGCTTCAGAAGCCATAGCTGTCAGGAAACGAAAGCCCTCTCCCCAGCAGCAGCCATGCCCCAGTAGCAGTGCCGTGTCAGCCCTCCCCAGTGTTTACTCATGCCAGTGACACGAGGCTCAGCAGTCTCAGGAATGTGATGAAAGTCCAAGAATGTCACAACATATCTGACAGCACTGCAGCTCAGAGCAGGTGATGTGTTGGAAGTGTAGAGAAGGATGAGCGAGCATAGCTACCAGGCTAAGACAGAAGGAGGCTGCCTGAAAGGAGAGTGCACGAACAAGCACATTGATGTGTATCTGGTGTGACTGGTGTGATTGCCTTGTCTATGGAAATTGGCTGCTGGGAAGCATAAGGATTAACTTCCAAAGGCTTGGTGAACTGTGGGTAACTGTGGGTCAGTTTAGCAAAGATTGAGGCACTCTGAGTGTTGCTGAGTGTCCGGTCTCTGAAGAGTTCAGATAGATGCTAAGTGCCCAATGCATACAGGCCCCACAAATGTGATACTGGGAGGCATGAAGGTGACCAGGTCTGCTGGAGCAAGGTTGGTGAGACACTTTGGCACGCTGCTGGAGATGCAGGTTTTGGTGGTGTTGGGCTTCTGTGGTGCGTACTGTTGAGTAGAAGAGCTCTTAAGAATGGCGGCAGGGTTTCATCAAGGAGTGGACTGAAAGTAGGCAAGGGAAACAAGATGGTGGCAGAGCACTGTTCTCATGGTATGTATGTATAAGTGCAGTTACAGGTGGAAATTATGTGTATGTCCTAGCAGGAAACACAGTCTGGGAATCAGTGGGATGTTTAATGTCCTCCGTGCTGTTGTGAAAGTGTATGAAGATACCTGAAGATAGGAGGTGACAGTTTTTGTGGAACATCGAAAGATTTGTCCATGCAAAACCCCGCTGGTCTCTCAGGGCAGGGTCGTTTTGGTCCTGGCTGGCTCCCGCTCGCTGCGGTGCGTGCAGAGTTGACAAACAAGGAGGCTCTGCACAAAGCACACACGTAGGTCAAGAAAGGCAAAAAAGGCAAACATTTGCCTGCAGCAGAGAGACCTGTGAGCGAGACGGTGTTGGAACAGCCCCTGAGCAGTTTGTACATGGCAAACTTCATGGGTTTTCGTTGTATCAGGACCCTAAGCAACGCCGCTGGCCCTTGCCGTAGCTAAAGGTCTTCTGGGGATTAATGTGAGCTTCATGTTTGTCATTTTAAAGGAGGAACAAAAAGGCAAGAAGAAAAAAAATACCAAAAAGAAGCTGTCAACCAACAACGTGAACAAACCGGCTCAGGAAGGCAGCTCGCCAGAGCCGAAGCTGGAGTCACATGCCAGCAGCCTCACAGATCACGAGTACACCGCAGGGGCCAGCACCTTTGGGGTCACCCAGCCTAACAGGGGATCGCAGCCGATGGCACCCGGTGTTTTCCTCACACAGAGGAGACCCTCATCATCCTCGCAGAACAATGCCTCCGCCAAAGGTACCAGGAAATGCCTGGGGTTATGGTGTAGGAATGGGGAAGGGTGAACTGGTCGTGTAATCCGTGCCTTTTGCAGGGCCCTGACATGTTGCATCTGCCATGGTTATGTAGAAGTGCTTCAGTAGGTCAGATCTGGTCAGAGATAGGGCCCGTGGCCTTGGCTGTTCTGGCTCCGTGGGCCTAAATATGCGTTTGCTTCTAGGCTGTTTGTTGCAGGGTGCGAGGCATCCCGTGCTAGGAAGTACTCCCGAGCATGTCCCAAGGCTCCTGAGGACACCTGCAGTGGTCACATCACAGTCCAGCCTGTCTGGTGAAGTTTGTCCAGGGGAAGATGCATCCATGAAGGCTGTTCTGCCAGGGCTAGGTCAGGCTCTGCTGTGGTTGGGTGGCGTTTGTACACCAGTACCTGTGCTGACGTACACATGAGGACATCCTCCCAGCACGTGTACAGCAGTGCACATCTGCAAACTTGTCTTGAGAGTTGCCACAAGGGAGCAAAGGAATATCAAACCTTGGGAGTAACACAGCTACACAACCAAAGCCAAGAGAGAGGAAGAGGTCGCTGCTTGTCTGCTGTAGGGAAATGGTTATAAAGCTGAGGCTGTCTTGGAGTCTGGGCTAGGACCTCCTATTCTCTGCTTGAACTTTGCTCAGTGAGTGTGACAGAGGCAGGTGTGGGACAGGCACCATGCAGTGTGAAGATTAAGGGTGTGATTCCACTGGGAGAGGCCCTGATGTTTTAGCAAAGCAATGTGGCAGATGTTTCCTGCATTCCCCCCTGTCTTGAGTGGGGCGAATTAGAAGTAGAGCAGCGTCCTGGCAAACAGTAGAACATCAGAGGATCTGGAACAGGCCATACAGGACATGCATAGCCCGTGGTAGGTGCTAAGGTCCTGCCAGGAGCTGGTAATACTTGTGGCTGTCTGCAGAACCAGAGTGGAATGAACGTATTTGCTTGGAATTATGTCTTTCTGGTGAAATGGTGGCATTAGTCTAACAGGTCCAAGCCAGTGGAAGATGTGATGGGAAAAGGAGTGCTGAATGGAGCCAAACCCTAGTCTGGTTGGTGAGTCAGGGCATCGTGAAGGGAGCCTGATCACACCTTGCCGATGGCATAGCTCAGTCCTCAAAGGAGGGAAAGAGCCATGTGCCAAGAAAGCAAGTGGCTGACGTCGCAAGGAGCAGAGCACTTGCAGAGCCTCCTGTGCAGAGTCTTGGGACAGCTGGGGGCACCAAGGGGACTTCAGGGCATTTCTCTGCATGGAGCACAGGAGAGTCCCAAGTCTGGGATTGCCCCAGATTGGGCATCACTAGGAGTGAAGGAACTGTGGAAGGAGATGGTGGGATGAAGCAGAAATTAGGGAGCTCTAGGGCCTCCTCAGGGAAGGTCTGTTAGTTTTAAAGAGTGAGGCAAAAGGATGAGAAATGAGGAAACTTCCCATGGAAGGTGTCACCCGCGTGGTCATGGTCTTTAAGCCTGGGACACTTAATGCAGATGGGAAAAGTGGGAGAGAAGCTGAGTGTCTGCAGGTATTGCACACAGTTGTGCCAATGGCAGCATGATGGGAAGAGAACAGGCTGTATGGGTTTGTGCGTGCCCAGCAGTCTTGGGTGCATTGGTGACCAGGGAAGTTTCTGGCCCTAAGGTGGCAGCTGGTGAGCAGAGAGGAGCTGCAGCAGCTGCCCAGGACCAGCGCACAGGGAGCACAGAACTCACTGAACCACACAGCTCATGAGCAAGGGCCTAGGCTCATGGTGGTGGTGTCCTCTCATGGCTATGGGGACAGGGAACACTGTCCACTTTGGGTGTGTTGTGCCTTGGTGCTAGTCTGAACCTTTAGGAAGTAAGTGTGTGTGTGCCCGTGCCTGTCTGTCTGTGTGTCTTTTCAGTGCCCTTCTGGCAGGGCTGGACATAGGTGGTCTCTGTAGTGCTGGAGGAAGAGAGGGCAAGAAGAAATGTGGAGCTGTGATGGTACATGTGTTGGTCTCGGCGCAGTGGGCAAGGGACCAGGCATCCTCCGGCAGTGCTTGGCGCAGGACTCATGGTGGCCCACGAGTCCTGGACTACAGGTTTCCCTTAGAGGTGCTCGGAAATCCCTGGGGGCTACTGTAATGGCCTGCTAGGTGTGAGGAGCTGAGGGTGCCTTTGCGTGCGTGTGCAGCCCTGCAGAGCAGGAGGGTGCTGGCATGGCTGGGCTCTGACCGTCACCCTGTGGGCACACAGGTCACCCTCGAGCAGGGAGCTGGGCCGGGTGAGGGCACAGGGCAGCAGGAGGCGCCGCAGCAGAGAAGCGATGAGCTGAGCCCCCACCCCGAGCAGCGGGGCTCCTGCTCCAGGGACGTGTCCCGCCGCGGTGGCGCTGGCTGGTGGCGGAGGGGCGGTGGCAGCGCGGAGGCGCCGGGCAGGGCGGGCTGCGGAGCGGCTCCGGGCGGCGGGGCGGGGCGGGCCCTGACGCTGCTGCTCCGCTCTCCTTCCAGGGAAGCGCACGAAGAAGGGGATGGCCACGGCCAAGCAGCGGCTCGGCAAGATCCTGAAGATCCACCGGAACGGGAAGCTGCTGCTGTAGCGGCGGGGCCGCGGGCAGCCGCCGCCGGGCTCTCGGCCACGACCACCACCACCCCGTTAACTTTCAGCGGTCGGACTGTACAGAATCCTGCTATAAATATTTTTTAATATAGATGTCCTTTCTCAGAGCGCTGAGACTGACTAGCCGCAAAGTTAATACTAACCTGCCGCGGAGAGCGGGCGGCCCCGGCCCGGCCCTCAGGCGGAGCCGCGGGGAGGCGGGAAGGCGCCGGGCCAGGCCGCGCCTCTTCCCGCTCGGCGAACGGGCGCAGCGAGCAGGGCCGCGGGGCCGCGTCGGGGCCGTGGGATGGGCGGGGGCCGGAGTTGGGCTGAGGTTTCGGGCTGAGGCGTTGGGCTGAGGCGATGTGCTATGGCGGCCGTTGTGCTGAGGCGTTGGGCGCGTTTCTCAGGCACCCCCTGCGTCGCCCTGTATAGCTGCGCTTCCCGAGGCTCCCTTTTCCTAGAATGTAGCTTGTACATAGCTTTTGGAATAACCACCTCCGGTTTTTTATAAGGGGAAAGTCTCTCTGGGGCGCCGCCCGCCGGTACCAGCTCTTTGGGTAACTTCTTGTACGAGGAGGGAGACGAAGTTATTTTACTAGCACCTTGTGGAGTGTTTCCGTGTTTTGTGACGATGTAATTTATTAATGTTTGTAGCTTTTTATATTTGTACATTTCTTATGGGCTTTGTTTATATACACACATTACCGGGGCGCGGCGCCCGCGGAACCAGCGCCCCCCGCGGGAGGCGAGGCGAGGCCCGCGCCGGCATGGGCGTCGCGCCGGCTTTTTTTATTATGATTATTATTATTAGTATTATTATTTTTTCGCGACATGTACATTTCTAACAAAGTTTATCGTGGCTATCTATCTATGACGGTGTTTTATTTACCGATTCATATCAAATGCTCTTGTATCGAGTTCACAAAATCTTCAAGTAAGCCTAGAGCAAAGTTTAAAAAAAGAAGGGGAAAAAAAAAAGGGGGAGGAAAAAAAGAAAGCAAAGTAAACTATTTCAGGTTTTGTACACAACCGCCTGGGCCTGGCCTTTTTGTGGGGTGGGCAAGGGGCAGTGCGCGGCTGGGGGAGAGCGGCAGCCGGGTCCCCTGGGGCGGGCAGGAGGAGCAGGCAGGCAGCCCCCATGGCATGCCATGCCGCTCGGCTGCTTCCTCAGCAGGAGCAGGCCCATGGGGGGCTCTGCTGCCCCTTAACAAGCACATCTCGGGGTGCTGAGCCCTGTGTGCCACCCAAAACCCATACTGAGACTTCTACTTGCTGTAGCACTGCAGGGAACCCTGGCTGATTTGGCATGGCCTCGAGTGTCCTGGTAGGATACCCCATGGCCCTCCCTGACATGTCTGCCCACCGCCAAGCACTGCTCTCATCATCCACCTCCCTTGGACAAGCATGCACATGCATTTCCCTCTGCTTCCTCCCTCCACCTCGGAGGTCACCAGGTACTTCCCTTTCCCCTTCTTTTCACCCACTGACACATCAGATACCTCTCCTTTCACTCACATCTACTTTGAGCCATTTCTCCAGACTGACCCTCCTGTCCCTGGGGCTGTTTTCCAAATATTTCTTTATCACAAGAGAGACTGAACGCGATACCTACGGATGTGTGCATCTGCTCCCGCTCCTGCAGGTCTCTTTCCTAA
This sequence comes from Strigops habroptila, assembly GCF_004027225.2. Classification (NCBI taxonomy): domain Eukaryota; kingdom Metazoa; phylum Chordata; class Aves; order Psittaciformes; family Psittacidae; genus Strigops; species Strigops habroptila. The sequence goes on from NC_046360.1 coordinate 17,018,479, forward strand.
TACAAGGCCATTCACATCTCCCACACCTAGGCCGCTACCATGGTTCTTGGCCACATCATACTGGCAGGGACACGAGCCAACTACGGCCTGCACAGAGTCACCCATTACCCCTTCTGACAGCCCCAGCAGGCTCAAGGTTAGCCTGGCAGAGTCCTCTACCTAGAGGTAAGCGTGATGTGGCCTCAAACCCCAGTCATATTGGATTTGCTTACTAGGTGGCAATGGCACAATGATAATACAGAACTTTTCACTGACCACATCTCTTCAAACAGGTTGCCTTTGGACGAAGCTTCACTGTAAGGAATTCTTTAAGAAGGACCGAAGGCTGGGTGTGTTGTTGAGGTATTGCTGCCTTTTTGAGTGCCTTTGCCTCTGAAATACCTACACTGGTTCCTAGATCTCTGATGCATAGCAGGCAAACGCAAAGGCTACATGTGTGCAGGAGAGGTGGTTGCCTTCTATTTTGTGCAGTATGAGGCTTTGCAGAAGTCATCCCAGTTAAATGCTGTCAGCTTTCAAAGCAGGCAGCCTGTGGTGACACATGGTCAGGGGATGAAAACGGTGTTCCTCAGGGGAATGTTCTGACAACCCATTTGGATTGAGGATTCTGAAGGAATGCTGAGAAGTTACTTTCAGCCAAGCATAAGCTTTTGGCCAAGGACAGCATGACAGGTGTATACAGGAGCCCAGGGAATGTTTCTGTGGGGAACAGGGTACCAGGCCCTGGGTGGACATTTCAACAGAGTACAGACAGTTTGATCCTCTCTGCCCATCCAGCAGAGAACTTGGTCAGATGTTGGCCAATAGCTCCTTACAAAGTCCCAGGCCAAAAAGGTAGAGCTTGTGTAGAGCAAACTGCAACCACATCTAGTTTCCACCCATGAGTTCCCTGCAAGAGAGGGGAAACCACTGCAGGCAGGGATGTGTTCTGCCTGCATCCTGCACCTTTGCCTTCCCACTCCTGCTCTGTGTTCTCAGGAAACATCTTGCACTGGCTTACTGACTTCGTGAGAAGCTCACCCAGAGCCAAAAAATAAGGTGTTTCATTTTCCTGTTGGAAAGGTGTTTTGGCTGTTAGCTCCATGGGGAGTGGTCAGTGATCTGTTATGGATTTTTTCACATACAAAGCCCAAAAGAATGTGTAGGTGACCTGAAAAGTGTGGCATGAGGAGGTTTTGTGGCTATGCTCTCTTGAAGTCAAATTGCTTCAAAGCAATTTGAGTGGGATGGTCCCTCAGGGATTGAGGGATTAAGCATTGATAGAGAAACTGCTATGCCTGCAGCCTCTGGGGCTTTTGTTCTTCTCACATTCCCATCCAGCATCCCACAGTGCTCAGGCTGCATGAGGTGGACAAACCCCACCAAGCATATGACACCTGTGGACACATGCTGACCTTGTTGTTTGCGAAAACAACAGATGAGACAGTTGTGCTACTGCACCGCTTGCTTTGGTACCCTACATCAGCACATCATCACACAGACACCATGACTGACCGGACTTCCCTGGACGCTGGTGAGTTTTTGGGGTTGGTCTTGCAATATGTCTTCACAGAGACATTTTGGACCTGAGGGGAGGTGGCTGATGGTAATAGCAAAGGTTCACCAGCTGGGGGAGTTCCCAGTTCAGAAACAGCCACGGCCCGTAAAGTAGGACCTGTTGTAATAAAACGCCTAGCAGCTCCTAAGGCTGGGTGACACCTACAGCCTTTGTTCACCGGGCTTATTGCAGCGCAGCTCAGGATGCCCTGTGGCTCATTCCGGTGTACTAGCCCTCCGACGAGGCCACTGCAAGGCTCTGGTTCAGCCTGTGCGGAAAACACCCTCACAAATAAGCAATGACAGAGTGTAGCTGCTGCAGTCCAGAGGAGACCATGCTCTGGCAAACCAGCACAGAGCTGCAGCTCTCATCCTGTGACACGAGGTACCCGTTGCAAGCAGCAGGGAGGGCAGGAGAAGTGGCATGGAGGGTCAGGAGGAGCGGCTGGCATGGGGCAATGCAGAGCAGGACCTGCCTGCCTATATACCTGGGTTCAGCCAGGAGGATCCTGGCTTTTGCAAAGTCCCTTTTGACACCTTCAGAAAGCACACGCAGGAGAGGCCAGCTGCTCCATCTTAACCAACAGCTCTGGCCTTGTTCACACGCACAGAGGCTTTTTCAGCAACACAGGGCCAGGGCTGTCCATAGGCAATGCAGCCCCTGTGCATTGCTGCTGGTGAACACTGGTCAGCCTGTCCTTCCTCCTGGCATGGGGTGCCTGAGACACCTCTGAACAGCAGCAAGATGGGCAGCTTTAACTGGAGGACAGCGTAGTTTCCAGTGCATGCAGCATGGCCATCAGAAGTTTGAACAGTGTCGTTACACTTTCAAAGCATTTCTTTTCCTTACTCACAGCCAGTAGCTCGGTTTGACGCAGATGCTGTTTCTTGGGTATTTCCATGATTACGTTGCAGAAGGGACTGCCTTGCTGGCCTCCTGGGTTGCTAGGGGCTTATTGCCATTTTGCTCCTGCTTTATCTTGGCTTTTTCAGACTTCTTCCTAGGAAGAACATGTAGGGGCTTGTTACAAGCCATTATTCAGCCTGTGATTCTGTCCAGTCTCTTGCCTATTTCCTGAATTGTTATTGCTTCCTTTGCCTGCATGGTTTTTGCCATTCCTTTGTGCTCCCAGATAGTCCATGACTTTCAGTCATATTCTTATGCTTCACCTGATGGGATGTGGAGCATAATTCTGGCATTCACTAGCATGGCTGGTAGAAGTGTAAGAATGTCTTTGTCTCTATAGATAGGCCGCTGACCCTGTCCAGGCAACTTCTCCAGCCCTTCTTGGACAAACTCTGGAAGGCTCTGCAGGACAAGTCCTTATCCTACACAAATGTAATATAAGAACTAGAGAACAGAGAGGGAAATGGGGGTCAGCCCAACTTACTCTCTGGCTGGTTTGATATGTCCCATCAACACAGCAGCCTCATGCTGACAACAGAGAAAAGGATGGCTGGCACAGGTCTGATCTCTCTCCAGCTCCTCAGGAGAGCTCTGCAGCAGGGCTCAGGGCAAGCACAACTGAATACAGCCTGTACAATGCAGTCAGCATGAGATACCTCTAGCAGCCCCTCGACTGTCCTAGCCCCCTCTGCCTGGCCACTGTGCTTGGCCCCAGACCTCTTCTGTGCAGAGATCCTGCTGCCTTCCTTCTGCCTGCCCTGCTCCACACGCAGCACGGGTACACTTCACATTCCCCACAGGTGTTTGAAAAGGCCACAGAGTGTTCCACATTTACTGCTGCTAAGCTGGCTGAGGACATTTAACACCCTCAGGTATATCAGTGTGCTCAGTGTTTGCTGCATTGGGCACTTCTGCTGACTCAGGTGAGATAGTTGGCAATTCCTTTTTTTGCCGATGTGGAGCTCCCTGCAGGAAGGACACTAAGTGCACCTTACATTTTACTTTTACAGTGACTAGCAACTGGAAATCCATAAATCTACTGCTCAATATACATAGGATCCCATTGCCAGTGAGGTGTTTTCTGTAAACATCTATGCAAGAGGCTGTTGGCTGCTCCTGGTAAATGATTACTAATAACATTTGAGTTTCTACTGTGTTTAAACTGACAAGAATCATTCAAAACTGGACATTTGGCACAGCCCTACATTAGTCTCACAGCCCTACATTAGAACCTGCGTTTCATCTGTGGTGGGTGCAGGCACAGCCTGCACTGCAGAGAGCGGGTTTGTTACTTACAGCAGTGGCCCGGTGCCATCCTGCACTACAGACGCTGTTCTTTCCATTAACATCTGACATGGATTTGTAGTACCCACCCTGCAGAACTCACAGCATTTGTGTAAACAGTTCTGAAGTTGTTCTCTGTATATCATGAGAGCAAGTCTGCTTCTCCTCTTCTCCTAAAAGTGTAATAATTATAATTAATTAGATTTCCTTCTGTTTCCAGTCTGCCGGGAAGACGCACTTTGAGGCCCATTTTCAGGTCACTCTTCTGTCAAACTTCACATACCTCTTTCCCCCAGCTAACTGTATTTACTAAACATTTAACTCCATGGCACACTTCTTGGAGAAAGGCACATAACAGCCTAGAGCTGCCAGGCAGGACTTGGCTCACTCCTTGGCTCACGCTGTGGCACATGGGTAGGTATTTGCAGACCATGAGGCTTCCTCTCACCTTCAACTCTATCAAATTAATAATTAGCAGTCACTTAAGTGACAAGGAGACACATCTTAAAAGGCTTTGTGTTTACACTACTCCATTAACTGTTTAAAAAGCTTTCTTTGGCAGTCCAAGGAAAACATGATGCACCCTTTCTTCCTGAGGTCACCAGGGCATCTTCAGTTCAGCTCCTCACACTGGCCTGAACACGAGCCTCGTGCTTGTACCAGAATGGTGTTCATCACTTTTTTCTGGCCATTAACCGGGAGAGGGCAGTGGGCACCACAGGCCAGACCCCTCCTGTGACCACAGCTCTTCTGCAGATGGTCACATAAAACCTGCCATCACTTCATAAAGACCCTTGTGCCACAGAGGTCTGTGAGCACCACGCGGGTGTGCAGAGCCTGTTCATGGGTCGGTCAGGAAGGTTGTACAAAGTCTGGGTGTTGGTTTCTTCAGCACAGCTGGAGGACTTTTAGCATGAGTCCATTGGTGTAAGCTCTCCCACACATCTTCATTCTTGGTCCACTTTGCACTACAGGGACCACCTGTCTCAGAGAGCACTTGTGTTGTGAAACAAATGGCCCTTTCCCAGACCTGGACTCCTCTTTAATGTGGTGCTACTCACAGACCTACTGAGAAGTCCCAGACCCCAAAAATCCCTTTCCTCCCTCTCTTCTCTACCCTTTTTCTTTTGTCACACCATGATGTACCTCCAGCTCCAGTTGCTCACCACCCACCGACCGATACCCAGCCCGACCCAAGCAGCAATCTGGGCCTTCCACATAACTCCCCCCAGTTTATATACTGGGCATGACGTGCCATGCTATGGAATACCCCTTTGGCCAGTTTGGGTCAGGTGTCCTGTCTCTGCTTCCTCCCGGCTTCCCCTGCTCCCTGGCAGAGCATGAGACTGAGAAAGTCCTTAGTCAGAGTAAACATTACTTAGCAACAACTAAAAACATCGGTGTTATCAGCGTTGTTCCCAGGCTGAAAGTCAAAAACACAGCACTGCACCAGCCACTAAGAAGGAGAAAAAATCACTGCTATAGCTGAACCCAGGACATCCAGACAGATCAATACCCCCCCTCACTTGCTAGTGGGCTGAACAAACAAGGTGCTGCTGTGTAGGAACATCTGCAAGAACTTGTCAAAGGAGAAGGTGCAGCGCAACACAGCGTGGGACAGTGAAGCACTTCATGCAAGTGAGGTGCCTCACTGTGGTAGACTGGGTAAATAACATGAGCACGGCTCCTCACTCAGCAGAGTGTCTACAGGGCGCAGGCATTGCCTTCGTGAATGGACAATAATAATTTAACTGGTTTCCCCTGGGACACCACAGCATCCTTTCTAACATAGATGTGCTGGTGGCTGTAACACACTGGGATAATGTCATCCAGTGACACGAGCAGAACACTCAAGAGGTCCTTAACACAGCAGTGTAAGAGCTGGTATATCAATGTCATGGGAGCCATTAGATCGATTAAGTGCCTCCCTCTTGCTGTGCACAGTCAGGGAGGGCTTTCTTCAAACTGCACCTGATAAGCTCATAGGTAAACTGCTCAACACATCGTGGCATCATTTTTCTTACTCTACCTCAGGTTTACAAGTCTGAGATCTGTAATTACTTTGCTCTCTTGGGCAAACTGTATCTTGAGGAATTACAGCTGCTGCCTAACAATAACTTGTGGTGGAGACAATGAGACAATGCTGGGTGAAGCTGCTCAGCTTTGACAGTGCTGTAACCATCTTATGTGGCAGTTCAGAGAACTCACCTCTACCTGTCTTGCCAGTAAGTCACCTTTCTATTTCCCATTCCCTTGGATAGAGAACCCTAAAGGCGAGGCCATGACAAGGGTGAATGAGTTCAAACTTAAACAGGGGAGATTTAGGTTGGATAAAAGGAAGAAATTCTTTACTGTGAGGGTGGTGAGCTGCCCAAGGAGGTTGTGAATGCTGCATCCCTGGCAGTGTTCAAGGCCAGGTTGGACACAGGGGCTTGGAGCAACCTGCTCTAGTGGAAGGTGTCCCTGCCTGTGGCAGGGGGTTGGGACTGGGTGATCTTAAGGTCCTTTCCAACACAAAACATTCTGTGACTCTCTGATGAGTGACACAGTTTCATCCTGTAGCTGCTCAGGTGGTTACAATCTTGCTGATAATGACTGATGTGATCCTGTTGTTGCAATGCCCAATGTGCCACATCTGTCCCTACACCCATGTGTCACACAGATCTTCACTGTGAAGGCTGAATAACCCACCAGCCTGCTTTATCTAGACTCCTTGCACTTGCTGTCAGCAGAAACTTTCCTCCACTGGCAATTTTTTCCGCTTTCTTTGCTGTTCTCAGCAGTTCCAGCCACATAGCCACTTTATTTTATTGCTGTCATAAACCATATTTGGTGGGTTGGTTTGGAAAACAAACACCTCCACAGAATATGGAATATTAGATGACCCAGTCCAGAGGAGGTAGAAAGGGAAGAAGGGGTGAATGTTTCCTAGCAGCATTTATGTATAAATTTATTGGAGCAGCCTATAAAATAGGACATAGAACAAGTTATACAATAAAAAAAATGCACTAATACCGTACAGTTTACATGTCCCTTGCCCAAGGTTAAAGACTGTAACAGCTCTTTTTAACATACTTTCTTAATTTGAGCTCACCAGCCTCGTTACTTTGCCTCAGAATGTGCAAACCTTTAACTTCTCTCAAGGGATAACTTGAAACTCGCTCTGAGAATGAGATTATTAATTAAAGAATCTCAGCGTATGCCTTGTCACTGTGTGGCCTCTAGGAAGCCAGACACGCTCCAACCCTAAAGTGCTCCCTTTGTGTGAGGCTTTTGTTCCCCACATTCCACCCGTTCTGCCCTGTCACAGCTGATAACAGCTCCCCAGCCCTCTGAAAGAAAACTGTCATAGCTAAGTGTACCTTGGCCGCTTACAGCTATTAAGGAGCTTGTTATCTTGAGGAGGTTTTACACAAATTGTTCCCTGTCCAGCATTTGGCATAAGCAGCGATGACAACTTCTCGACAGATGCTAGTGAGAAGAGAATAAAGATTCTGTGGGTTCAGACCATCTGCAGGGATTAAACCTTCATCACATTAGGTGACTTTTCTGCTCTTGAGACAAAAGAAACTTCTTTTTCTCTAGCTACACGCCTCAGTTTCTCCAAGACACTGTTTCACTGCCAGACACTTTCATTGAAGCTTGTCTATCAGAGGGCTGTTTGGAAACCTGTAAATTGACTTTTTGCCCCTGTAACAGGCAGGCAGATTTAATCCATGAGGCTCACTAATGCTTTTCTAAATCTCCAGCTACAACCATAGAGTCATAGAATCAACCAGGTTGGGAAAGACCTTTAAGACCATCAAGTCCAACCATTCCCCAGCACTGCCAAGGCCACCACTAACCCATGGCACTGAGGGCCTTGTCTACACAGTGTGTGAACACTTATAGGGACGGTGACTCCAGCACTGCCCTGGGCAGCCTGTTCCAATGCCTGAGCACCCTTTGAGGAAGGAATTGTTCCTCATCTCCATCTAAACCTCCCCTGGTGCAGCTTGAGGCCGTTTCCTCTTGTCCCATCCCTTGTTCCTTGGGAGCGGAGACCAGCCCCCTCCTGGCTCCATCCTCCTGTCAGGCAGTAGCAGAGAGCAAGAAGGTCCCCCCCGAGCCTTCTCTTCTCCAGACTAAACGCCCCCAGGTAGCTCAGCTGTTCCTCGTAATCTTCTGCCTGATCAAGGGCTGTTTCAGGAAGGTTTTGGTTGCCGCTCTGGCCAAAGCCTGCACTAGCCACAGATGTCCAAGGAGAAAGTAACTCTGGTTTGTAATGTGGGACCTGAAGAGTCACAGCTTTTCATAAGCTTCTGAGCTATTTGTAATGTGGAAAAAAAAAGTGTAAATCACTCAGAACGTGATTCTCCATTTTCTGCATAATGTCACAAAGATGATGTGAGGAACAGAAAGAAACATTGACTATAATGAAAAAGAGGAAAATATTAATGCTAGAGTTTGTCCAGTGTTAAAACTGAACAGGAAATGAAATGCATCCAGGCAAAGCAATAAACTTAAGAAACTCTTCTTTTTGTTTTCAGTATATTTTAGCTGGGTACAGTAGCACATGAAGAGGAAACAACATCATATGAGGCCTGTTTACACGGTGGTTTATCTCATGAGTATGACTCAGTCCTCATGTCCAGTGGCTTCCTCCCTCCCATTGCAGATGTATTTCCATTGAGCTCCCAGTTATCACTTTGCACTTTTATTCCTTAAAGAGCCCTGCTGAGTATGTTTCAGGTAGATTAACAATGTGGTTTGCTGGACTTCTACAGATCTCAACTGTTAGATAGCACAGAACTGCAGGCAGTAGGATCCTGTGTTGTTACTAGCCAGAGGAGATCTCCTGATGGTGCCACACTGGATGAACACTCACCCTTCACAGCAGTAGCAGCACTCACAGCATGACGAGTTCTCCTTCTGACCAGTTACCGTGCACTTTCCAAACACACTTCCAGTGGGTAAAAGCTATGGAAGTGTCCTCTTGGTGCAACCTGAGCATCCTTCACGTTCTTGAGCTGTCCTGGCTCTGCATTTAGTGCTTTATTCCTGATAAAAGAGACCCTTGTCATCTCTCTTTAGATGAAAAGGAGAGGAGGTACAATTACTGAACCTGCAGATTGTCAGACCCCCGAACTGACTTTTCATAACACATGCTATGAACCCAAGTGATAAAATACATCTCCTGGAGATGTGGTTGTGTTGAACATCTCTGATGACTGCTGCATGTCAGTGGTGGTGTGGGCTGCCCCCTCACCAGCTGCCTAAACCCACAGAAATGACAGGAGGAGCTCCACAGTCAGAGTCACAGTCACCCTTTACATCCAAGCCAAGGTGGTCTCCAAACTCTCAGTGTCGTGAACTACAGACACTACTATTGACACTGTGCTGAGGATTCCCGTCAACCTCAGCGGTCTTTGGACCAAGAAAGCTGCCAGCCGTCGGCTTTGTGCTCTCCAGAGGTCAGCTCAGCTCACCGTGCATCTCCTCACAGAACAGGGAGAACCTCAGGAGTTATCCAGCCAGTCCCACAGTGCTAATACCACCTATAGCAACTCACACTGACTTGGTTCGTCCTTGTGACAGAAAAGGTCTTATTAGTTCCAGGCTTTCACACAATACCCAGACCTCTCTGGAGACCCAAAGGCACTGTAAGAGTGTAGTGCCATCACCCTGGGTGGCTAATCTTCTACCATGTATAAGGAGAGGAGAGAGATACAAAGCAAGCACATAGAAATCTCACATTGAGAGATCTCACATGTAATAGAATCATGCTATCACAGAATAGTTTCGGTTGGAAGGGACCCTCAAGGCTCATCTAGTCCGAGCCCCTCCAATGAGCAGGGACATCTCTAACTAGATCAGGTTGCTCAGAACCACATCCAGCCTGGCCTTGAATGTGCCCAGGGATGGTGCATCCACCACCTCTCTGAAAAACCTGTGCCAGGATTTTACCACCATCAGTGTAAAGAATTTCTGCTGCCTGTTTTAATATGTCATTTACAAAAGGTCCGCAAAAGTCATTCTTACCCTTTCTGTTATGAAGAGCCCAACATGTTGAGAATGTCAAAACAGACCTTTCCTCTGAAAGGAAGGTTATGTTCCTCTGGAGGGACATAACCACCTCAGTGACTGTCACAGGACCATTGCTCCATGTGCAGAAGGGAGCTTGCAAGAAAGTAAAAGGCGGGGGGGGGGGGGGAGGGGGAGGGAAGCAAAGATTTCCTGGGAGAAGCAAACAAAAGAATATTCACAGAATGGGACCACAAGGTGAGGCTGGACTGGTTCTGGGGTAAGAGTGGGTATGTGAGGAAGGTATAGGTTTTCATGTCATCAAAGGTAAATGATCCTGTTACATACAGTGAAATTACTGGGAATGCAGAGTGTTGGCACACTGAAAGGTTTGACAAGAGTTGTGTGCTTCTGTCAGTTCTTTTGGCAGGCCAGAGCTATTGAGTTATGGAGGAGACCAGTGAGACAGGAGGAAGCATGATACTTATCCAAATAATCCTTCAATATCTTAAAATAGGGCTCATTCCTCTGAGCACGTTCCTTGTTATGCAGAATATCAAGTCCCCTATAATAAAAGCAGATGAGCAAGTAAAATAAAAGTCCTCATTATTTGGTGCCCAGAGTTAAGAAGACCAGACTCTTCTGTTTCTACAGATATTGCTGTCAAAAGAAACTCACTGTGCAGTGCTATTGATACTGCAGTTCTGCACAGCACTCACTGCAAAACGTTCCACTAGTCTTTCAGCAGTATATTAAGGAACATTAAAAACCAGATGACTGTTGACAAAGACCACAGTCATTCTGCCCCATCCCCTCTGCTTTGGCAAGGTTGGATAACCTGTAACCCACAAAACTAGATGGCAAACCAGCTGTACATTTCCTAGGCCTTTCTGACCTTCCTCTTCTATCATTTTTATTCAAGAGCAACACCAACTCTATCACCACTGAACAAGAGCCTCATGAAATATTTTCCTGAGTTTTAACAATCTTGGTTTGCTAAATGAGGAGCAGGGGGAGAAATAAATCTGTATAACTTGTGGGGTTTGGATTCATGCTTACCTTGTACAAGACAAAAAGGCTTGTGAACTGTTAGTGTGTCTCTCTCTGTGCCTGCAAATGGATATCCTTGGGTTTTGGAGGACTGACTATGAGCCTAAGAGCCTCCTGGCAAGAGCAGAGTGTGGCATTGCAGTCGCTACCATCAGAGCCACTGCTGGAAGTGGACACCACACCACCACCACCACTTTCCTGCTCTGCACCTCCCATGCAAGGGTATGTAGGTTGGTTGTACCTCCATAGCCATAGCATGTGCTCCTTTGCAGCAGCATTTTCCTACAATAGAGGGGTGAAGGGACTGGGGGGGATCGAGTATAACTGCACATCAAGGAGGAAGAAGCCCAGAGGCTTGCTGGTTGCTATGTAACCCTGCGAAGTGGAGGCCACATGTTCCTACATTTCCATGAAATGGTGTGCACCACCAGCACAAGGGAAGTGTCACGCAACACAGAGCCCTTTCAGATGGCTGAGCTGCCCTGTGATGTGAGGAGGAACACATTAAACACAATCCTGAATGGGCAGGTGAGGGGCTGTGTAAGGAGCAGAACACCAGGACCTCGCTCTGCATGTTGGGCACGGTGCTCTCCAGGAGATTCCCACCAGCCACCATCTTCATTCACCACTGTGCTGCAGGCTAGCCCACTGCAGTACATATTTTATATACTGCGAACGAATAAAATCTACCCAAGCACAACCTCACAAACCTCTGCCATGGGTATGTCTTGCAATGTCACCAGGACAACAAATTGATCCGGAGTTTATTCTCTTAAAAGCATTTTATTTGCAAGTTCTGTGCTTCATAGCATGTTGTCCTACACAGCCCCAATCTCCTTTTAAAACAGAATAACTGAGTTTGAAAGAAAACATGACTTCGAAGATTAAGAGGTGGGATCAGAAGTAAGCCACCTGTCAGACAGGATAAGAACCCAGGATCTTTTCCTCTGGATTTAACCAGTCATTTAAAATTTAATAGTCATGTTTCAGTGTTCTCTCTATGGTCTAATTTTTTGAGTATTTGTACGAAATAAAAGAGTGAGTCACAGTGAAAGCTGTGTTTTCAATTGTTCTCTTCTTAATTGCCTAGTCAGTAATGACAAGGAACCAGACTCTATTAGAGTTATTTCTTGTCAGCAGCAATCATTTTTCATGCAGATGTCAAGGGAGATTTCTTTGTGAAAACTGTCTCCACTCTGGCCCTTAATGGTCAGTAACTGCTTGGCCAGGTGAGGTCTGTCATACACATCTGTCCTGGGAAGTCCCATTAATCTTGTGCACAGTATAGATTTGCATAGGCATTAATAAACGGAACATTCGGTGCCTGCAGCCCCCAAATCCACGTATCTTTCTCTATTTACACACTGTGCTGCATGAGATAAAGTTTGGCCCAGGTCCCTTTCGTAAGGCAGGCTCTGGCTTAGGCGCCAGGTCCAAGCAAGGAGAGCAGAAGCTCCAGCAGCATCTCCCAGAGGTGATGCAGCCCGTATCCCTGACACAGCCCTGAGAGCTGGGCAGAGGCAGACACCGTCTGTTGTCTGTGCTGTGATTCCAGTGAGAGAAGCATCACTGCTGCTGCTGGTTAAAGGTTTGCTGTTTCTTAGAGCATCTCATGCAAAAGCAGCTAATTCTGTGTACCAAAGGCAGGACACAGCATTTAAGAGGAAAAATGTGCTTAGTTTTGCTATGAGCCAACATGCTTGTGACTGATGGATCCATGTGTGATTTGGCTGCACAGCTCCATCTGCACAGCCCATCTGCACAGCTCCACAGTGGAAGTCCCAAGCTCAGGTCTGCCTACAGATTCACAAAGCACATTTCACTGCTTCTTAAATATTATTTTCCATGAGTGGCTAGGATGAGAAACCTAGAATGGTGGGGAGATTTTATCATAGAATCATGGAATGGTTTGTGTTGGAAGGGACCTTAAAGCTCATCCAGCTCCAACCCCCTGCCACGGGCAGGGACACCTTCCACTAGAGCAGGTTGCTCCAAGCCCCTGTGTCCAACCTGGCCTTGAACACTGCCAGGGATGGGGCAGCCACAGCTTCTCTGGGAAAAGTCTGTGCCAGCGCCTCAGCACCCTCACAGGGAAGAACTTCTGCCTTATCTCCAACCTAAATCTCCCCTGTTTCAGTTTGAACTCATCACCCCTTGTCCTATCGCTACAGTCCCTGATGAAGAGTCCCTCTCCGGTGTCCTTGTAGGCCTCCTTCAGATATTGGAAAGCTGCTATCTGGGAACACAGTGCTTTGCCCTTAGGTATATTCCTTTTCTATATGTATTATATACATATATGTATTTATATACATGAAAACCAGACTAATCTTAGACATAATAATAGCTAAACCCCAGATTTCAAATTGTTATTCATTGTTATTGCTATTAAACGGCTGTTATTCATAACATAACCCAACACTACTTTGGATCTTAATCTCCTTTTGTAGTATAAAATGGTCCAAACAGCTGGTAAATGGAACAAAAGTGTAATCCATCAGTATCAATTTGAATAAACATAAACATCCCATTTCCTTGCAGACAAACATGGCAGGGGCTGAGCAGCTTGCTTTGACCATCAGAATGATGCTCCCAGGGCTCTAAGAGCATGGAAAATTAACCTGAGCCTGGCACGTGGCACTTCATCTTGAGGGGTTTTTTTGTGGGGATGTGAAAGGCAGGGACACATTGTGACTGTGCTTTTGCAGGGATGGAGGTTGGGAAAGAAGAACCTGTAGGGCTGCGGGTGCTGCTGTGGGCAGTTACTTCACAGCCCTCGTGTTGGGTCCATGGGTGCTCATGCCCACTCAGAATAGCGCTCTGCAGCTATCCAGGTATGAGAGGAGTGTCTCTGCTTCAACCAGAGTTGCATTAAAACCCCAGCAGAAAAGGGAGCTCCTTGCGTTGCTGTACAATAAACCACTCTCATGGAGAGTCGCTGTCTCCATAAAGTATAGCAGCACGAGAGTGACTGGAGCATGCTCAGCATGGTCCTTGAACCAAAACTGAGGGGACCCCAGTTGAGCACCTGGACACCAGAGCACCGCTCAGGGGGGCTTCTGGGGTGGGGAAACAGCTATTAGTGCCTTTGAGCTGTGCAACAGATAGTACCACCAGCACAGGTAGAGAGATAGCATGGGGTACGATCTGTCCCTGGACAAGCTGACCTATTTCTAAGCACCCTTTTAGGTAACATAAAGTTAAAAAACAAAAAGGAACTATTGGCATGAGGTTCCTCTAGAGCAAGCACTTTCTAAGGCCCTTTGTCCTCAGCAACAGCCCTCATCAGCTCCTGGCAGCACGGAAAGGACCATGACTGGAGGAAGAAGGTCATCAGAAAAGTCTGGTTTTAAGAGGCTGCAATGCTTTCTCTGACTGAATTTGAAAGTTATGAACCTGAAACTAATCAGAAAAATGTTTCTCCCTTTGAGATGTGGGGCTGTTTTGAACACAAACACATTTCTATCCAGCTCAGGTTCAAAGTAAAGCAGGCACGTGGTATTCTAAAGCTGCTTGGCCACAGGTTGGGGTGGGATGGATGAGGTCAAGCTTGTCAGCCCCATTGCAGTACATCTCCTATAGGCTGTCCCTGTACATGGAGTGGATGAGAGTGAGTCTAGAGACAGCTAAGAAATGACGGCTCTTTATCTAAACAGCAGGGCCTCTAAAACTTCCCTTGCAAAAGGCAATGATCAACAATGTGGCTTTGTTAATAACTGAAAGATTTTAGCATATCGCAAGTGCGTGCAAAAGGTCCATGTGCATTGAGCTACCATCGGCCCAGCCTCAGAGTCCCAGTTGAATGTGATCTGCTGTATGAAAGTAATTGGAAAAATATGGCTAAAAATGTGTGTGTACACATGCACATGAGAAAAGCAGCTTTCATTAAACACAGAGACATATGCCAGATGTAAATCACACAAGTTTCCCCTGATTCCTACAGTCAGCACTGGAGATACGGAATGGTACCTTTCCTGGTGTGATCATGTGCAGCACTGGGACCTCCAAGCAAAGAGATAAAGTCAAAGAAGAGATGAGCTGGAAATCTGGAGATTGACAACTGGGCATTGTGGATCGTCACTGCTCCAGTGGAAATTAGTGCCAGGTCACCAGGAGACCTGTAAGAGTGAGACCTCCTCATGTGCCCGCGGCAGCCGTCAGTGCAGGATCTGGTGAAGGTACAGAGTGATTTGTATCCTCATGGGGAAGAGATAAACTGATGTTTTGGTAATAAATGTGCCCCCACCCGGGTGAGCACAGCTTGGGGGCTCTGTTTTCTGCCTGGTGCTCACTGCTGGAGCTTTGTCTGGACTCAGGCTGGTTTTAGAACAGCACTGGGAAGGGAAGAGAAATCCTTGTGGAGGTCAGAGGTGCCCACCCTGAAGGGCACGTCCATTACCAAAGGTGCTCAGACCCCCTGGGTCTGACAAGAGCCCGGCAGCCATAAGGGGAGCAGGAGCTTGGGCCCAGGCTGTCCTACTGGAGGTTGTCCACAGGAGCTTTCAGCACCGTTTTTGCCACAAGAAGCTCATCAACTCATGGGCCATGGCCAGGTGCCCAGCAAGGACAGACCCAGGATGCAGCAGTTCCCCTCCATGTGTCAGGCCACGTGAGGGGTGAGCAGCGCATCAGCCCGGGCTGAGGGGACAGAGCAGCATGGGGAGTGGCTCACTGCAGCACAGACACGGGCATGGGCCGTGCCAGAGGGTCCTTCCTAAGCACAGCAGAAATGCGCAAATACCTGGAGGTGCACAGACAGACCCATGTCCATAGCCCAGCTTGTGCACACACTGCTACAAACCTGGCCATTGACTTCACCCCATGTTAAACTGCATCTGACCCCATCTACACAAGGCTGATTCTGAAGCAGAGGTGCCATCCCGCTGCACAATGCAACGGGTCCTGTTTACAGTGCAAGGGAATTAGCCGATCTGCCTGTTTACACATGGTATGAGCTAGCCTGCTGCTGTAAGGGGAGTGCAAAGACTGTGGGTTTACTTTGTAATGTGTTTAACTTGTTTGTTTTGAGGTGAAATTACAAGACCTTTCTGTTAAGGAAAAAGAGGATTGTTTTTAAGGGGCCTCTGTAACACGAACCCAAGCATTAGATGTGTCCTTCGAATGGAGCCTGCAACTGGCCAAGGTTCAAGTGTGATCCTTGAACTTGTAGTGGCACCAGAAAGTCAGCGAAGATGACAAAGGTGATTTTAATTGAGATGTATTAAATGACTGACATTGCTCTTGGCCCAACATATGCTCCATGTCCGCGGCTCTGCTCATGTACAGCAGGAACAGCCCCATGCTCAGCGGTCCTGCCTTGGGCTGTGGAGCCAGAGTGGGCAGCAGCAGAGCCGGAGGCACGCAGCAGTGCTCCTTCCCTTCCCTTCCCTTCCCTTCCCTTCCCTTCCCTTCCCTTCCCTTCCCTTCCCTTCCCTTCCCTTCCCTTCCCTTCCCTTCCCTTCCCTTCCCTTCCCTTCCCTTCCCTTCCCTTCCCTTCCCTTCCCTTCCCTCTTCCCTTCCCTTCCCTTCCCTTCCCTCTTTCCCCTCCCTTCCCTTTCCTTCCCTTCCCTCTTTCCTTCCCTTCCCTTCCCTTCCCTCTTTCCCCTCCCTTCCCTTTCGCTTCCCCTCTTCTCGCCTCTCCTCTCCTCTCCTCTCCTCTCCTCTCCTCTCCTCTCCTCTCCTCTCCTCTCCTCTGCTCTCCTCTCCTCTTTTATCTCACCATCTGGCTGTTGGGCAGTGGTCTCTGTGGATGGTCCCATTGGGGTCAGAGGTCCCCAAGTAGGTCACAGGAAGGGTTTCCAGCAATGGGTTTAGAGCCCAGGAGGAGTGCTCCTGCATGGGACCATCTTCCAGAGGCACCAGCTCAGGCAAGGGCAGGAGGCTCGGCTAGTGACAGCGCAGAAAGAGAATTGCTTCAAAGACGGTAACTTCCAAAGCAGTGCCAAGGACATGGGACATGGGGTGCCCCATGGGACCATCATGAGGCTCCATGGGACAGTAACCACATCAGGGAAAGGGTCAGGCCAGAGGAGCAACTGCAGAAGAGAAAGAGTGGAACATACGATCTTTGGAGGGGGAAAACTGCAGTTCATATAATGGCCGTACAATATATAATGTTTAGAAACATGAAACCAACAGAGCCAGTAGGTTTTTTTAGTTGGGAGTGTAGAGTTTTATTATTTAAAAGGTTTTATAAAGGAGATTTAAATAGACCATGGAATTGCTGTAGCAGGTTTTTGCTTTCTCTGTTGGAAATTACTCAGCCATTTGGTTTCTATTTTTGCAAAAAGTACAAGCTTTTTGAACAATCATTTGATATGCTTGTTGATGCATCACAAGAAGGAGATATGCTTTGAATTCGCCTTAAAAACCCCATGTAAACACAAGGCTTATGTATAATTGCAACAAAATACCCTCTCCTTATTGAGTGCTTTCACATGCAATTTCCTCTCCGACTACTGCATGTAAACACACTTATTGTATTTGGGAAACTCCCAAATCTCAGACACAATCAGGATCAATAGCTCAGCAAAGGCAAATTATAGTGTAAAATGTCCATGGTTTGCAATAAGATGCCTAGATGGTAACAGAGAGAGAAAGAAAGGGACATATTACTATAGAAGAGTGGTTGGTCCTGTTTTCCACTCTTTGAGTCACGGGTTTGCACCATGCACCAGCAGCATCCTCTATACTCAGGGACCACTGGTCCACAGGCTGCAAGACACACATCTACAGAAGAAAATCATTAATTGCCACTGAAATAAGTGGATTCTCTTGGTTTCCCACTGTTTCCCACAGCACACTCCTGTGTGGAGGGTCCATCACTGTGTACTTCCCTTCTGCTTCCCCCACAGAGCCAGTCAAAATATTGTATGTGTTTTCCATTTCTTTATCTTCAGTGCCCCCATGGACACTGAAGACATCCCAAGGTCTCTTTTAGTTTATCACATAAGCCATTACCACCTTCCTCCCCGCAGTTGGGCATTCAGGACATGTTGTTGAAAGTCTAAATCCTCTTAATTTGTAAATGAATAGCCATGAAATTCTCTTAGGAAAGTTCTAAGGTACTATTTGTGCCCCTAAGGCCATTTATGAGTATAATGAATATATGGTTATAACCATCTTTAGGGTTAAAATTTTCCTCTGCTGAAATCAATATTACAATTTAAACTAGATGGAGTCCCAGCTGTATTTGAAGGCAACATAAGGTTGGGTTTCCTCTTCTTCAAATCCCTTCAACTTCCCTTACGCTGACTTGCAGAGCTCTGGGCTGAGCACAACAGGATTAGTGCAGCTTGGACTCTGCCAGTGTTGCAGTAGGGCAGAGCTTATTTCACTTCACCCACGTACATGCAATCACATCACCGGAGTGCACAGTGTTGTTGTCAGGCAGAAGAGCTGTGTAATGTGAGCACCTGGAGCAATGGCACAGCTGAAAGCTGCAATGGTTTTCCCCTCAACTTTCCGTATATTTTTTATTTTCAGATTTGTTTTTGCTCTGCCCTGATTTATCAAAGCGCTAAAACACATGCTTGACTTTAAATGCCTCGCTGCAGCTAAAGCTAATTGCATACTTAGTCTTTGATGGCTCAAGGTCATAAAGAAATCACTAACTTTTCCAAACAAAACCCTCAATATGTTAATTGCTAGCAAACCCAGTCCCACAGCCTTGTCAGTCATGGTTGTAGGTTTGTGCTCCTGACTCGAGAGTTAACATGTTTCTGCCTGGTTTCCCAGCACAAATGTAGGCACCACGCAACTCCTCAGGGCACAGGAAGTCTGGAAATATCAGATGATATGGCTTGGTCCAACGTCGGTGTGCCAAATGTTTACCTGGTAATGCCTGACCAAGAGTATAGAGCAGGGCGAGCGCACAGGGCACAGGCACAGGGTGAACCCTCTGTTTTCTACAGGTTTATATCTGATGTGCAACAATGCACTGGGCAACAAATGCAGCCATCCTGACCCTGCTGCTTGTGGCTGGGTCAGAGGCACCAAACTTGCCAGGGTTGCCTGAACACATCTGCCACAGCTCCAGCATCTCTTCAGCAAACATTTCCCATCTGGAAGTGGGAATGTTGGGCATACGATAGTCTTCTCCTGACCACTCAACTCATGCAGTTCATGTTTTGCCTAAAGACACAAGGGCACAGAGGCCAGGGAGGGAGTGTAAAGCACAAACATGAGACATGTATGGCGAGACAATAATGGCTCAGAGCCAGGGGGACACCAGTGCGTCGCCCTGATGCGGACATTGTGCCAGTCCTGGTCACACTGCAGCCCAATCCACCAGCACTGTCTGCATCTGCATGTTGGCTTTTCCACTGGATTTCCACTCTGCCTTTTGAAGTGAAAGAGAAAGAATCACACATTTCTCTGAAAAGTAATTTGTCTGTGAAAGCAGGAGGCGAAACTAAGGATATTCAGTGTCCCATACTTAAACATGTATGTGCACACACGTTCACACACACACTGCATACATATATACACACACCATGTGTGTACATATATATAAATATATACATGTGCACACATACACACACATACATAAATACAAAAATATGTCAGTAATACATAAATATATGAACATACTCATATACAAAGATGTGAAAGCAGTGCTGTGTGAGTAGAGTTCCCATGGACAGTCACTCTGACAGCCTGGGGATATTCCCTCCCTCTACACTGGCTGCTTTGCTTTCCAATATTCTTAGTAGAACAACAATATTTTAACAGTTGCAGCTTTAAAAAGCTTGATTATGACCAATCCTTTCTCTCAGGCAATTGTATATTTAGCAGAAGGGAAAAATTAAACTCCCCAGGCATGAGGTTATTTAGGGCATAAAATTCAAGGAAATAGGTATTTAGGTCATTGTGGGCATGGTTTTTATTTTCCCTAATTTTCAGATTACTTTCGATTAGGTCTGTTCAGAGTGGAAACTTCTTGATGTGAAATAGATACTATCTAAATCATTAGAGCTCATTCATTGCCATGTGCCACCTTTTAGAGCAATTAAAGCTGACCTTGAGGTTACCCAGCTGAACACTCACCGACCCAGGGCACTTCCTCTGAATATGAATAAGCTTGTAGTACAAATACAGTTAGGCGGCAGCATCGCTCCTGGCACAGATAGTGCCTTTGTTGAATGGAGCTGGGGTCCATGGGCTGTGAGACTATGGAGCCCATTGATTCAGAACATGCTCAGCTGGGATCAGTTCTGGTTTTTTTTCTATCCATCCCTGACATCTGGAGTCTATCCCTTCGCCAACCTCGCAAGCTTCCACTCAGAAAGTGAGGGAAGCAGAAGGACAGACTCACAGATGGACAGAATGAGCTCCAAAAACCTTTGGAAAATTCAAATAATAACAAAATCAGTAATAATAATAATTAATAATAATAATGTCTACATTTTTAAGTCTTCTGGACATTAATTCTTTCGTCAAGAACTTCCCAGCTGAACTCCAGGTCATCCCTCAAAAACACATCCCTGAGTCTCCCCACATTGGGTTCTTCTCACGTTCAGACTTTAGGTAGTTCTTCCCTCAGCACCTGTGTGCCAGATTTATAGCCCTTTGTTCACAACCTATTTATAGGGCAAGGAACTTCCAGTATGTGAGGGACTGATTTCCCTGGCAGTATCTGAGAGGCCAACCTACCCATCAGACCTACTTCAATGCCTTCCTCCTTTGGCGGAAAAAATGCAGAAGCTGCCTTTACTTACATTAAACAGAAAAGGAGATGCTGGCAAACAATTAAGTGGTGTCTTGTTTAGAGAACGTATCTTTTTATATGCTGCCAAGCTATGCTAAACAATAACTGTCAGGATCTGTTAAAAGAGCAGAAAAGCAGTATTGCCTGGTACAAAACTTATTTTGCTAGCGTTTGTTCACAAGCTGCATCTCCCATTTAGTGCCGTTTACCCCATGACTCTCAACAGTCCAAGACAGCTCCAAATGCTTTCTTTCAGCTTTCATAATGTGATAAGTAGGGGAACAAAGGTCATCTGGCCTTCCTTCACCTGGCAGGGTGACTCTTCATTAGGCTGCTGACCTAATGAAATGTAATCTCCAGTGTGACCCATGGAGAAATGTGCGGGACCCACCTGCAAAGTGAAAGCTCTTTTGGAAACATAATTGTAGAATGATAGAATAGTTAGAACTGGAAAGGACCATAATGCCAGTTTCCCGATGGCCAATGTTTTAGGATTCACCTTTAGTAAACTCGTATTTCATTGCCAGCATGTGAAAAGGTGGGAAACCACATGGGTCTTCTTGAGTCCTGATGACTTTGGAGATAATCATTCCTCACTGCCCCCCTCCATTTTCTCTATTTTTGCTACAAGTAACGTGCTGAATGGTGCAGAATTGGACAGGTTTCTCTTTTACCTTTAACTTAGCTGATGGCCTGACCTCCATGCAGTTTGTGTGTCTCTGCTGCCTGCCAGCAGTGTTCCAGTTCCAATGGTTCTGGGATGACTCTATGCAGAGCAGAGGGAACTGCTGGCAGGAGAAAGACATAATTCTGTCAAAAAGGAGAAGTTTTGCTGTGTTAATATTTGACTGTGGATAACGTGTTGCTGCTTTTAACTTCCCCACCACCACCACCATGTATTTTGGCAACAGCAGTTCTGTGGGTGCAGCCAAAGCCAGCCCTCAGAGACTCCTCACACCTCAAGGATAGAATGGGCACATGGAGATGCCATCCAGGTTCTTGTTTTCAGCGTGGCAATCTGAGGACCAGATTGAGCTGTAGTTTTCCAAGCTGACAGTACTGTGTGGGCATATAGATGTTACTCAGGCTCCTTTTAATAAACGCTCGCTTCCAGGCAAGTCTTTCTGTTCATTTGCAGGCAGGACTTAAAACTGCTGAAGGAACTAAATGAAATGTCCTTGTTCCTCACTGACTAAATCCAAGAGGACAAGATATGGAAATACCGCATATTGTACAACTCCCGAATTCCTTTACACTTCTTGTACACAGGGTGTGCAAAGTCAAAGCACAGCATGCAGAAGCGGGGCGGGGGGGAGGGGTGTTGGGGGGGGATGGTAAGGGCAGCAATTTCCCACTCTATTCTATAAAAGTCTAAAGAAATAGCAAATATTCACTGCCATGGCAGATCTTTGGATTCAAACAGATGCCGTTTGCAGGTGTAATTATATAAAAGGATGATGAAGGCTATTTTAAATCCCATCCAAAGTAAAGATGCAGCCAAATGAAGTTGTGAGAAAAGTTCTTCATGCTGACTCTTAGCTTCATAATTGCTAATATGTTATAACCATACTTGTTCACTTTCAGTTTTAAAAGGCTTGAAGATGTTATAGAAAACTCCTCAAGCTTCTGAAGGCTTCCTCACAGCTTGCGCTTGTTCAAAACTTGGCAATGACTCTTCTATGATATATTGATCTGGCTGCAGCAAAGGGAAACCAAAATTTGGGGATTCCATGTAGACAGATCAACTGATATTTCACTGAAATCCACTGCTAAGCAATGTTTTCCAAATGTCTTTATCCACTGGTCTTACAGTATCCACAAGAGAAATAACTGTGATTGCTACAAGATTGTGCTCTGAACAGGCCCTGACCTGCCTGATTAGGACCATTATGTTTTCTAAACTGCAAAATTAAACATGTTAATGAACTGTTGAATGCTTTATCACAAATCAGACACAGTGGGAGGTTTCCTTTTGCTGGAGTAAGGCATCCATGTGTCCACCATATATACCTATAGAAATAAAAGATGTATTTTTGTAGAGTTGAAGTAGCAGGTTTTGTATTAAACATGACTTCATGAGCTTAAATTGTCTATAAATAAATGAGCATTATGTAATATGATATAAAAATTATCACACTATTAAACCTGTTAAATTACTCTGCTGTAGTCCTCCACTTGCTCTGACTCCTACCCAGACTCTGTGTGGATCCAGTGTTGCCTTTCAAAATCCAGCCTACATTAAAATCATCTGCTTGATGGGGGAATGGCATTTCCAACAAGGAGGTGAAGTGGAAGATGCTTTGAGAGTTAGAGCTATGGAAATTGCTGGCCTTTTTCCCTTTTCAAGTAAGGGGAAAATTATCATTGGGCCTTTTATAATAAAGACAAAATGATCACAATTCCAGGTGGAAATCTTATCATCTAATCCAACTGAATTTTTTTTTTTTTTTTTGCAAGTGTAGTGGCTGCTAATCCTGAGGAAGAGTGTGGTAATTTGGGGATTCTGATGGAGCTGAATTTATGAATGTACAAAGAAACAAAATACAAACTCATCCTGGCTTAACCAGGAACTGGAAGTTGCCGCATTACACAATGGGGAATGTACTTTAGTCTCAGATTTTTATGGAGGTCTTGCATTTCTCCTGTGACTTTGATAGCACAACCATTTAGCAATCCTATGTGGGTTTGGACAATGGTGTATGTGGTAGAGGCCCTGCTTCCACATTTACATGACTTTAAAAGTAACTGACCCTGCATCTGCAATGGTCTTTGGTCTGTAATCTCTGTGCCTCTCTGAGTTTGCCATGTTTATTTATGGAATGGGATCAAAGTCAGTGACTGAGTCTGAAACCACGGCCGAGCCTCTCCAGAAGACGTGTGCATGTGTTGTTTTTCTCCATGTTTCTGTTCAGGCACGTTCCCTCCATGCTACACCCATGACGTGTCTTTTAAACAAACCCCCCATATTTCCTTCCCTCCAGCTGGAATGCAGCAGAGGCAGATACCCAGGGCTTTGATGGTAATTGTGCCAACTGAGACTTTCTGTGTTTGTTCTTTGGCATTACAGGAGCAGACTGTTGCTTCCCAGCACCTAACAAAGCAGAGCTTGGAGGAAACCAAGTTCCTATGGTGGCTGAACAGTTTTGGGGTGAAAGGGTTGCTTCCTTTTCAACTTCATGTACAAATACAGAATCAAACCAGCCACTATTACACACAAGTGCAGCACTTGAGTTCATGAAAACAGCACTCTGCTCTTCTTGAAAGTTTCTCTCGTCATCCGTTGGTATCCCCTAGGGAGCAACTCATTTTCTGTGAAAGCATTTTACCTGAAACTCGTAAACTTACTGTGTAATGAGTATAACGACATCACCCATGCTAGGATATTCCTTTGGGAAATTCACACCACTGTCACCCTTTGCAACCAGCCAGCAGAGCCAGAACTGCATCATTAGCAGTGGAGCTGTAGGATACAAATGAACTTGCATTTGCTCAGTTACAATAGTGCAGTTTTACTCCATCAGCTCTTTCTATGTCCACCAAAATAAAAAATATCTGGAAGGCAATGAGTAAGTGCCACCCCCTCTGACCACAAGGCAGATAAATGAAACTCTTATAAGAAAGGAGCCACAGAAGGAGCCTGTCTGCATCCAGAATGTGCCTCAGTGGGTCACATGCTCTTGCACAGAGAAGAACAGATGGGTGGTCAATGGTTAATGTCTATTTGCTAATGAAGGCAGGATAAACGTAATCTAATTCCCATTAACTAGATACTTCACTCCCAAAATCATCAGCACAATTTGGGAGTGTTGGAAAAATGGCTGAGACAGTAGTTCACGGGTATTTCACAGGCATGGAAACATCTCTCCGGTGGCATTGCTTTGGTACTATTTTTTTAACCAAACTACATTTTAGCAAACTACAAAATCTCCAATTGCTAAAATAGATCTTCATTGTCCTGGGTAGAGACACAGGACATACAGAGGAAGAAATAAAGAGAAAACCCAGGTTAAAGCCAACTGGTTTCTTGCAGAAGTTTAAATCTCTCACTAGGAGCCCTTTTTATCATATAATTAGAAAGAGTAAGTGCTGCAAAGCAAGGGCTGCCTGTGAATGGTTTGGCAGCAGAGAGGTAACATTGCCAGCTCCACTCTGGCCATCAGCAAGAGCAATTTGCCCACAGACAATCTGGAGTGAGTTTTCTCAGGTTACAGTAAAGTTAATGGAGTTGGAAATTCCTCCTCTTTCAGATTAGCTCAGCCTTCTTTATGCCACCTTTAGTATCTGGTGAAGCACAAGGAAGGTTCTCACAGCAGGGAAGCAGCAGGGTAGCAGCATTCAGTGTGGGGGCCTAATCCAGGAGCTCCTCAGTGCTCCTGGTTTCTCCACGTGCAAAAGCACAAGAACTCACTGTTAACTGAGAGGAAAATTAAAACACTTGTGGGGTGATTCTGATCTAACCGGTGACTCAAGGAGGTGGTAAGAATTGTCATAAACAATAGACATTTAACAAGAAAAGGCATCATCACTTTGATACCAGATTTTGCTGACAGCCAGAGCATTGCAGAACAGCAGCAGCATAGAGAAAGCTGCTGAGAGGAGAGACAAGTAACACAGACATGCCAACAGAAAGTATGCATTTTAGATTAATTAAAATTAACTGTTGGCCTGAGCCAAAGTCCATTACGTGACACAGATTAATCAAAACATCAGAAAACAGCTCAGTTGTTCTTCACATCAGCAATCTCTTCTGTAGATCATTGATCACATTACAGATTCTTCACATAGTTCATCCAAACCTGCTTTTCTGCCTCCTCAGATTTAAGAGCCTTTATTATAGAGTCAAAGTAACTGATTGTCAAAAAGTTGAACGTCATCCATTTATATCAGAAGGGAATCAAGCAAAAGCTTGTTTATTCTTCATCCATCTTTATTACGTCTAAGATTTGATAAAAGAAATTAACTTGGGAGAACTCTGTGCAGTCAACAAAGAGTCTTCCCACTTAGAGCTCAGCAGGATTTACCCACAGCAGGATTTACCCTTTGCCACCAGAGAAGAGCTAGCAAAGAAGAAATGAACACTGGCAGGAATCACCTCTAGCTGCAGAAGAGATGCCTTTTAGTCAAAACAGTGGAGAAACTCTTGCATTGTGCAGACTTGGTCCAAAAGCTACTCGAGTCGTTGCTGCTAACTCAAATGGGTTTGAGATCTAGCTGTAAAAACGACCATGTATTTTTCTATTAATCATTAAAGTAGCAAAGGCAGGGCAGGAGGGGCTGCTTCAAGACTCATTTTGTTTGAAGCCAAGTGATGGTTTCAGCAGGGACAAGCCAGCAGACATGGGTGACCCATCTCAGGCGCAGCCTTGGTCATCCCCAGCTGACAGATGGAAGAAGCTGGGGGGGGGGCATTTCCTCCTTCGTTTATCCCCACCTCCTGTTTTTTTAAGCACCATTACGTTACTGAAAAAATACTTATAGTTAATCAGCACTGCTTAATCCTATTCACTTCCATCTGTGCCTCTTTGTAGCCTGACACCTCTCCTGTCCCGAGGCCATGGAAAGCAGAGGGTATTTAGTGTAGGGGGGAGCTCTGCTGCTGGAGGCCTCTGGGGAGCAGCTGTCCCCAATCATCCTGTGTACGGCCCTTTCATTCCTAGATTACATCTTGTACCAACAGTTTGTGTGTGGGAAAAATCAAAGCTGTCAGAGGCTCCTCCCAGGACGTGCACTGCGCGTAAGGTGCCCAATCACTGGGGCGCGGGCGCGTGACCTTTGGGCTTGTGGGCAATAATGAATTGGGGGCCAGTTTTCAAGGACTCACCATCATCATCCAGCCCCCACCAGAGCTCAGCATTAGAGTAATCACTGACATGCTGAAGCAATGAAAGCAATCTGTTGTTAACTGCCTGAACCGGCTTGTCCTGAGCCCCCCGACTTCCTCGTGCAGGCACATTGCACAGTGGTAATTCTTTCCTTAAAGGAGAAAAAACTCCACCTCAACAGGCTAAAAGATGCCTCCTTGTAGCCTTCCTTCCCCTGTGCAGGGACTCAAGAACAGCTGACAGAAAATCCAAGAGTGCAGTTCCAGAAACCATAACCAGTAACGAACGCTGAATGCCTGAATAAATCCTGATGGACTAGAAAGGTTTGATAACAAAAAGAGTTTCTTTAATATTAGTTCTTCACCGAAGCTCATGGTGGCAAATCTACGAACGCCCACTTTGTTACCAGTAGTTGCACATCTACTAACAGTAGTATTTTAGTTGTCTTTTTAGCATTTAAATGAAGGGTTCAGTTGGGTGAGGACCAAACTTTGTGGGGTTTCTGCACACAGATACACTGAGCCTGCTCCAGTATGCACTGCCTGGCTTTGGGCTTCTGGCTATTTTCAGCTTCAAACACAATTCTTTATATCGCAGTATCTTCATAAAACCATAAAGTTTTGTTTTATGGATGTAGCAGTACAGGACAGGACAGGTAAGCACCCAGCTAAGCTCATCGCAGGAGCCCATGGCTGAGCTAGAGGGTGGATCATGTTGCTGGCCACCTATGGGTGCTCCTTAGATGGTGCCAGCTTCTCTGGAGCATAACGAGTAGCAGATATTTGCACAGCTTTATGGAGGGGGATGGGTGGGCTACAGACACTCAGTCTGATTGCACCCCCCACCGAGATGCCTTCTGTGCCCAAAGGTGATCCTCTTCCCTGCAGGTCCCTGTCCCCACGTGGCTCCAACCCTGCTCAGTGCGTGGCTTCAGGCACAGCCCGTCCCTCTGCTCTGGTTTTAATCCCAGCCAAGCTCCAACCTCAGAAATATGTGTCTGGCTCCTGCAGTACAACCTGCACTGCCAGGACAGAGGCTTTAGTAACTCAGGAAGTACACAGATGTGGTTAAGAGTTCAGGGCAGACAGCATGAGAGTATCACACCAAACCGCTAGTAAGGCTTTAAAAAATTATATATACACTCTCATATAAAACGCTCTTTTTTTCACTGCAGAAATACTATTGTTGAGGATATCAGTGGCACTAAATAGATGAACTTGTCAGATCTGGGTAATAGTTTATGAGTGATTTAAGCACTTCCCAGTTGTTAAACAAAGGCTTCTCTTCCAGCTTGGCTGGGGAAATGCTACTTGGTGCCAAGGCCACGTTAAAAAACAGTGTTATTTTATGAACAGTGTGGGATGATGCTATCGTGCTTCCTTCCACACCTCAACAGCTTCCTGCTGCTGACTTGTTAGCAGGTATTTTGCAGGATTAAATGACCTGATGTTATCGGGCTGCAGGGCAGAGTTCGGCGTATCTGGACAGATCTGATAGACTGACGCAGTGTCCCCTCTTCAGCACCCAGAGAAATAATCCCCATTTTTCATGCCACACACCAGGAGGCATTGTCAGGTTTGCATAAACACATATTTTGACAAGGAAATGGAAGTTTTCACTCTGTTATTTTGTCTCATACTTCTCATGTTATGTCTATTATATTGCAGATTGGTTAAAACAGGAGTGCAGCCGATGCAGCAGCATGCAAAATACATAGACAAAATGTGCTGTCCACTTCATTTTCCTATTAGACAGTACTTGTGAGTTGAAGAAGTCTACTCCAACTCTGGAATATACCCTCATGTTTCAATGCAAACCCTTAAAAAATGAAGTTTTAACACCACACGTTCAGATTCCAGCCACAAGCCTTGATGCTGACCCTGCAGTCGTTGCCCACTGACCCTCAGTTGAGAGAACCATCTCAGCCTGGTTGTATCACAAACATTTCAGTTAAGGGCTATAAGAATTATGAAGTCCACTGTGCTGAAGGGCTGTGCCACATCATCCTCCTGTTATCAAGGCAAAACATGTCCATGTGCTGGCAGGGTGCTTCTGATCCTTCTTTCTATCACCTGCCCTCACTGGGGAAGTCTAGCACTGCTCTGTATTTGTCCTGCCTGCCTGCAGGGATACAGACGGTGTATCCATGCCTGACATGGAGATCCATAGGATTTATCTGCAATAATTTTGCTTGTCTTAATGTACCAAGGGCCATTCCAGACCCTTGAGTACCCTCTGGCAGAAGAAAAGCAAGTCCATCAGTCTTTCCCCAAGCATAAGGAGAAGCAAAAAGCAGAATGGGTCCTTGGATTGAAATATCTCCAGTTGTATCCTACCTCATTTTACAGATTTCCAGTATTATCTTCATTTATAAATATATATAATGTCACATCTCTGAAGCTGCCTGGCAAGATCTCGCCACAGAGACCATGCTGCAGTCCAGAGATCCACGCGATCTCTGATATTTCTGCCCCACTCTGCCTGTCCTCCCCACCTTACAGAAGTGCAAAACTCAGAACATG
Organism: Strigops habroptila; assembly: GCF_004027225.2. NCBI lineage: Eukaryota > Metazoa > Chordata > Aves > Psittaciformes > Psittacidae > Strigops > Strigops habroptila. The sequence goes on from NC_046360.1 coordinate 17,047,309, forward strand.
TTTCTTAAACAGCTCTCAATCACAATGATATCAGTCTCATAGCCCCAGTCTGGGCTGTCTCCTTTAAAACTAAAACAATCTTGCGATGTGCCTTGAAAAATGAGGACATTTGGAGGACGAAATCTTGGCGCTCTGCACCTGAGTGATAAAACTCACATTGCTTCAGTGGAGGCTTTTCTGGGCCGGGGCACGAAGGGAAACCATGTGTGCAGTGCGAGGCCCCTCTTTTGGTGTTAATTTAAGGGTCTCAGACCAGCTCAGCAGTAGTGGTGTATCTACAAGCAAGTTAATAGCTGGTGTAGGTATCTATCTAAAGTATGAGTTATGGAGTTGTTAATCCTCCACAGGTTTTAATAATCATTTAGTATTTAGTGAATACGCTATACTATAAATGTTTTATTAAATCTAAATTAAATGCAGATTTGGAACATAAATGTGCTATTGAAATTTATGGGGGATCTTAGTAGAGAATAATTTTTAGACACTGCTGTGAAAGCTACAGAATATCAGTTTCCAAATTAGTATGAAATACTGCGTGTTAGTTGTCTGTTACTAGAGAATGTGTCTGTGGAGGTATGTCCTGAAACCCACATGTGATCCCAAAACTTAATTCATCAGCAGGAATTTCCAGGTCTGTAAAAAGCAAATGAACAATTTCCATGCCTGTGCAGCGTTGTGCCACCTGGAATCGCCGCCTGTGGGTCTCACCTTTTCCATGCTAACCATCCTGAGGATGTGCAGAAATGCTGTGCTCACCCCAGAGGTTGCAGATGTTGGGGTTGGTGATGCTTGTTTGGACAATCAATGTTCATATCCAACATCTAAGGATTTCCAGCATGCTATATTGTCGTAGTCTGAGCCCAGCCGGTAACTCGGAACCTTGCAGCCGCTCACTCACTCCCCCCCTTTTTCCTCCCCCGGCTCCCAGAGGGATGGGGAGGAGAATCGGAAGAATGTAACTCCCATGGGTTGAGATAAGAGCAGTCCAGTAACTAAGGTATAATACAAAACCAGTACTGCTACCACCAATGATAATAATGATAAGGGAAATAACAAGGGGAGAGGATACAATTGCTCACCACCCACCGACCGATACCCAGCCCAACCCGAGCAGCGACCTGGGCCTTCCACGTAACTCCCCCCAGTTTATATACCGGGCATGACGTGCTGTGGTATGGAATACCCCTTTGGCCAGTTTGGGTCAGGTGTCCTGTCGCTGCTTCCTCCCGGCTTCCCCTGCTCCATGGCAGAGCATGAGACTGAGAAAGTCCTTGGTCGGAGTAAACATTACTTAGCAACAACTAAAAACATCGGTGTTATCAGCATTGTTCCCAGGCTGAAAGTCAAAAACACAGCACTGCACCAGCCACTAAGAAGGAGAAAAATGACTGCTATAGCTGAACCCAGGACATATATGGGTTGCAGTACCAGATTTGACACCAGGCTTCATAGAATCCCAGACTGGTTTGGGTTGGAAAGGCCCTTAAAGCTCATCTAGGTCCAACCCCCTGCCATGGGCAGGGACACCTTCCATTAGACCAGATTGATCCAAGCCCCATCCAACCTGGCCTTCCAACTTCCTTGAGTGGGGCATTCTCAAGAAAGGATGATTAACATTAAATATGTGGTTCTTTTCTCTTAGCACTTATTTGCTGAACTGTTTTAACCCTAAGGCACTTCTGACAAAGCTCAAGACCATTTCAGACACAGTTTGGGCCAGAGGCCACCTTTCCGTGGCTAGGTCAGTGATGAGCTGGAGTCCCCAGACCCCTATGTCTGCCGCAGCTCGGCCTGGTCCAGCCCTGCACGGCTCTTGGGCACCACAGGGCCAACACCCCCTGCAAAAAATGGCTGGAATTGTTCACTCAAAAGTGAAGAGAGCCAAGAAACTCACACTGACATGAAAAGGAAGAACAGAGCAGAAGTACGGACACACTCAGCATCGCTGCTGGCTCCAGCTGCTGCTGAGAAGCGCCAGTCACAGTACCTCAGGTTCCTTGTGAGAAGCTAAGAACCTGTCAGTAGCATGGTCACAGCTGAGTCCTGTAGGAAACCAGGTCTTGGTTTCTTCTTCTTCCCTGAAAGTGATCATCAGAGCTCCTGCACCCCTCACTCTGAAGCCTGGAGATGTGTTGTTGATAAACTCAAGGAAGCCATTCCAAATAAACGTCAAGCATATCGCACACCATGAGGCATCATTAGAGGACAGTATCCTGTGTGTTGACACGTCCTTGGTAGAATTTACATCAACAATATTGTGCATTAATTTGAAATACTTCCTGGGTTTTTAAAAGAAGAAAAGCAAAGCTATGGCAATTCTAGCCAACTTAGAAAGCTGTTAATGGCTACAAAACCTGGACCTCATTCACACTGCTGCCGCTTTTTGGCTCAGATGGTCGTGCTTTGTGGTGTATGAGGATCTCATTTTTTGCAGGAGAACAACAGGTCATTGGTGTTGCAAGGTTTAAAACCTTCAGGCAGAGCAAAGCGGTGAGCTGAGAAATGAGCATCATTGGTACCATAGGCAAGAAACAGCATCTACCTAAAACTCCTCAGTAGCTGGGAGGTTAGAGCAAACTTTAGGGAAGACAAAATAGTGGAGAAGCAGCTATTCAATCCAATAATTGGGCTTTATTTTACAGTTGTGCCAGATTTACTTCACGGTCTGTACCAAAAATTAACACATAACTGTCACGTTGACATGTGTATTTCCTAAAGGACCATCTCTGTTTCTAGTAATTCCAGATGCAATTGTAAACCTTACCTTAATCAGGCACTGTGGAAATCTGCTCCCATTCAGGAAGGGAAAGAGGGGAGAGGGAAAGTGCCAGGGCAAGGGCAAGCTCCTCCGGGTGCTGGTATGAGCACTCTAGGTAGTGTCTAGAGGCAAAAAGGAGACACTTTAGACCGACTATGTTTTTCCTGTGAAGCAAATCAGCATTGATGACTTCCCATCACTTGTAAGACTAACACATCTACAATTTCTGTTTCCAGCCCTGCACTTGATTAAAGGACACTCTGCATCCAGAGCAATGTTATTATACAGAATGCCTGTGTTATCAAATAATAAACTAACTGTCACAATATTGGCTCAAGGCTCAGGAATTTTCTAGCCTAGAAAGATTAAGACGATTACAGTTCAAATAAGTACAATTTTTGACTAATTGTTTGCAGATATGGCATAGAAGCAATATGGCTTGTTTGGGGAAAGTCGTAGGATTTTACTATACAAAATTCTACCTGAAACATACCTAAAAAATAAATGCTCAAGAGCCCAGACTTGCTTAAATCTATACATTTGCATTCATATGAAGGGAAGCTGCACTTAGAAAGCTGAAAAGCCATCCCTTTAAAACTGAAATAAACCAGCAGTTACTGCATTTGATTCGATCGTCTGGACCTAGATTTTCTTACAGGCACATAGGTGGCTCTTCAGATCTAACCTACAGACAACAGACTAGACCTGTAAATGAATCTTTCCTCTCCCTGCACCATACCCATAAAGATACATGCACAGCAATTCACTCTACAAGACTCCTAGAGGCTCCCAATACTTTTTCTGTCTATTAATGTATGGCCTTTTCTACACAGGAAGGTCACAAGGACCACCATGTCTCCACCACTCACTTCATATGTTTCTGTGCTTATCTCCATGGGATGACCTCCACAAGCATCCTCTCCTCTATGGGCACTCAAGCTGCTCTGCAGCATGTTGAGCATGCAGGCAGGAAGATCTTGGTTCTCCATTCCAGCTGAGTCAGAGGCTCAATATGTGACCTTTCGTCACTTGGTCTTCTTATGTCAAAATCAAAACTGAGTTTAAAATTAGGAATGCACTGAGAACCAGATGCTTCATCTGAGCCAAACCTTTCTGAGTAAATATATTGCAAAGAGCACAAATCATAGCATTTCAAACTTTGGGAATCTGTATATATTTAAATATACACAAAATTCTGCTGTTTCTCGACAATAGATTCATACTGTAGAAGAACAGAAATCCAGCAGACTGAAATTAATAATGCATTAGAACAAACACCAGTGCATTGTTTCCCATTTAAGGAACTGCCTGGATATAAACAAACCCTTACTCATATTCTGTGATTTAAATCACAGAATCATTCTTGCCCAGAGTAACAATTGCACCTTTCAGAAAAATAAGAGAGAAAATTTGTTCTCAAGAAGAAATTTCAGGAATTAGACTTAAACGCTGATGCACCAGTGCTTTTGCTGTCATAGTACTGAAACCACATAACTGAAATGCAACTCAAAACTCCTCCTCTGAACATCCCCAAAATTTTAGGAGGAGAATTAATTGGATGACTAAAATTCAAGCTAAGGCCTATTTCTACTTTTGCTGTTCTACCTAAAGTTACCGTTTCCACAATGTGGCCAAATCATGTAATGCCTAAACTTGCACTAGCATTGCCTCTTACTAAGCCCAGCTTTTCCTTTTGCCGAATGCAAGCAGCATGCAGTACATGGAACCCCAGATGCAAATATTTGCCCAAAATAACAACTAACTCAGCTAAAAATCAGAAGAGATGAACATGGATCGTTTTCATACAGAACCTGTCTATTGGCAATGGAGCACAGTACTATGGCAGCAGTAAGAACGTGTTTTGCTTTGCCTCTTGGGTTACAGCCGGTAATCAAAGTACCTCATGACTATTTAAGTTCACTGGACAACAGACAGCTGAATTATCACACATTTGCAAGTCTCTGATGATACCTCCACATAACACCAGAAAGAACCAAGGCAAAGGTTTTAAAAACATCATTTTAGAAATCTGAAATAGAAAAAAAAAGTTCAATTTAATAACCAAGTTAATAAGTTGTATGGTTCCAAAAAATATATGGTGCTTTACATTCCAAAACAGTAACAAGATCCTTTTCCCTATATTTCACAGTGGAGAAAGTTGGTTGCAAGGTAGATTACTAGCCACTTTATTTTTATATAAGCCCAGAGCATTTTAGATATGCAATGTACACAGCATTTGGAGTGAATAAGAAAAAAACCCAGATAATAAAGTGTTTTCCTTTGCTTATATTATCAGTTTGTGAAAACAACTGTCTCATGAAGAAGCCATTTTAAACAGACAGAATTTTATTAGTGTGCAGTACAGCAAATTGTGGTTGTTTCTCACAGAACTTTGTTCCATGTCAAGCACTGATTTCCTTTTTATGTAAATGAGAACCTATAAACTGATGCAATTACCCTCCACACATACATTAGTTTAAATGCCGGGGTGCTACAAAAGTCATTTATCTTTCATTCTTTCTGTTAGGCTGCAAGTCAGCTCTGAGGTTTAAATGTTGTTTAAAAGTTCTTGGCTAATTGATCACTTTAGAGATGCTTTAAACACAGGTAAAACACCGACAAAGGCTTTTAAAGTAAGCTTTCTTAATGGATGAATTGCAACTATCCATCATTCTGCTTGCTACTTCCCTAGCACCATCCCATTAAACCTAATAAGTTCTATTAAAGCTGTTAACATGTGGCATCTGTTAATGGAAAGTGTATAATGCACAAGGTATGAGGGGGACCTGAGGGCTCATAGAAGTAAAGTTTGGAACAGAAAGACAAATTCTGACTGTTCACGAAGTTAATGTAACGACAGGTCAGTGTTCCAGGCCTTTCTTGGAGACGATTCCCATGTAAAGCCTTGCCTGTGCAGAGGCACCAAGGTTAGGTTCACTGGCGTGTGTTGTATTTCAAATGGTTCAGCAGATGAAATGCAAAAGTTGAAGGGGAAAAAAGTATATATTTCTTTTTGGCTTGAGAAAACGGTGTGACACATGACAAGCCTGGATCTCTTTTGGAGAGGCTGTGCTCTGTATTACTTGAGATTAAGTTTGATCATTCCTGAAGGAACACAGAAATCCCCAAACCTGGATGGCAAGGGCTGTAATAGTTGCTCTTAACGTCTGCTGTTAGCTGATTACTGACATCTTGAAAGCATTGCTCAAGCAGGCCCTCTCACAAGCTTCTGTCATGTGGATGCTCTCGCAGATGGAGAGCATGCATCGCAGAGCGTGGGTGACGGGGAGCTTCAAGGACCAGCCTTTGAACTGCTCCTAGCTTGTGAGGCTGCTTTACTTGTTACTAGGGGGACTATCAGAACATATTATAATGACCAAAGCCAGCCCATGTAGTAACAGCTGGGAGTGTAATCCAAAAATTAGCTCATTAATTCACAGGAAAGTATTTCCTACTCATCTTTCATTACAAAAAATGTGTCTGCTTGTTAGTGGAATCTAGAGCTTTAACGGGAACCTTTAAAACATTAGCAATGCACATGTGCTTTTCTATGTCTTAGTGGGAGATTTATAAAGTTTATTCTCTAATCTCTGTTTACAAGCAGAAATATGACGAACATAAATCATTTGAAATAAGATTTCAAGCTACAAATCCAGTTTGCTATTTCCCAACGTTATTATGTTATTTCAAACCTGCAATTAATTCTTTTCTTTGTTGGCGTGTTTGTTTTTAAAAACAATTTCACTCCACTTGACCTTTGTATTTCTTGGAAAAATGTTCAAAGTTGGAAATAATTTTGATGTTGTCTGTTAGTGCTTATTTACCATACACGGCATGCTAAACTTGAGCTGAAGCTTAGGAGCCCCAGAGAGATACAAGATGTGAGAGGCAAATCAGCAAGCTACCAGTAAGAATTAGCATCCCAGTGATGCTGTGATCATTACTAAGGACAGTCAGGCTACTCCTCAAGTGGTGACTCTTACAAAAAACCTCAAATAAAAAAAAAGAGAAGGGAAAAAACAACCCATGATACGTTGCCAGCTCTTGCAGAAAACTGGTGTTGCTAAAACATGTTTCCCATCATAGGACCAAACAGTGCAACAACACTGCAAATTAAATGTTTATACACTAGATGCAAAAGCCCCAATCCAGTGCATAGCAATTGTCTTGCAAAACATTAGTTTATGGTCTATACAATGAAGATCTTTTCATAACACTCTAAGTTGTATTTTCTTATTTATAGTGGAGAAATTGATGAACATAAAAAGTTAGATATCTAAATGATAAAGTAGTTTTGCACTTTGACGGGGACAAGGCAGTTCTGCATGCCTGTTCTGACACTCTTTGCAACGAAATGAGCAATCACCCACGTGTGAAAAATCACCTTGGCATATCCCTTGGCTTATGGTCCCTTTCTCTTCGGTTTCCTCATCACCCTCATCACCTCATCACAGCACAGGAGCTGTAATCACATAGAATCATGGAATTAGCTAGGTTGGAAAAGACCTTTAAGCTCATCAAGTCCAACCGTTCCCCAGCACTGCCAAGGCCACCACTAACCCATGGCACTGAGGGCCTCGTCTACATGGTGTGTGAACACTTGCAGGGACGGTGACTCCAGCACTGCCCTGGGCAGCCTGTTCCAATGCCTGAGCACCCTTTGGGGAAGAAATTGTTCCTAATCTCCAGTCTAAACCTCCCCTGGTGCTGCTTGAGGCCATTTCCTTTTGTCCTGTCCCTTGTTCCTTGAGAGAAGAGATCAGCCACCTATATATTCAAGAATTCTATAAAGTTTGTTCTTTATTGCCAATTTGCTGTGAAGTTTAAACTACAGTGCTGTGCGCCAGGACTGCACTCATGAGAGGAGCACCCACACTGCCGCCCGCTCCTGGTACCAACCAGCACTCATGTTAATAGACAGCAAATACAGTTAAGCCAGTGGATACAGAGCTGAGAGATACAGCTGCTGCTACACCCACAAATAACCTATTCTCACTATTCTGCCCCATGTTCATGTAATTACACCTAAGTTCAGATTCCCAGCTGAAGTTGGTAGGAGACGTGCTGGTTTGGCCATACATGACCAGCTTTCCCTTGAAGCCATCTCCAGGTAGATCATTCTGGTCTGCAGCTCTAAAATGTTAGCCACTAAACCAGCCTCATCTCTCTTTCAGAATGAAAAACCTTCAGCTGGACAAACAGCCTTTAATAAACTCAGATCTGTAGCCTTGCTTGCTCAGGACCACATCCTCGTTAGGCGGGAGAGGCTTAATAAATGCAATAGCCCGATGAAGACCCAGATACCCATTCCCACAGGGTGAAGATGCTGCACGCTGGTTAGGTGTGTTACAGAAGGGGAGGCACATTATGTTACAGCTTCAGAGTACAACACCCCCCCCAAACCCCAAACAACCATAAACTTTCAACTAGACAAAAAATATATGTGCTTCTGGTCTTATAAGGACAGTATCAGACTGGAAAATGAGACATGAATCCTTTTACAGGGTGTGAGCATTTCTTCAGCATTTCTTTAGTTCCATACATTCAATCTCCAGGGTCCACCACGACACCTCCACATACTGCACATCTGTACCACAGAGTGTAGGCTAAGGATATTTTTAGTTTACGTTTTCCTGAGGAACAGCTGATTGTCTGCCTTGAAGTGGGAAAGGAAAAGCTGGCCCAAAGCACATATCCCAGCAGCAGCAGGATCACAGACCCCAGAGCCGGAGCTGCACATCCCATAGGAAGGATGGGTGCAGCTGAGGGAAAAGTGGAGAGCACAAAGCCCAACAACATGAACATATTGTGAAAGAGAAGAGTTTGATCCAAGAAAGGCCAAGACAGAAAAGTACCTAAGTGAGGAGACCCTGTCTTCTCCCCCAGCTCAAGCCATTCCATCTGTTAAACGATAAAAAGCAACTGCAAGGGCATCTCAGTGATATTTTGGCTCTCATTTATAAAAGTGAGAGGTATTATAAAATGATGACCAATGAGTTCCTGTGATGGGATAACTGTGGAAGCTCTCTCACCCCCCCTTTTCTTGATGTATGTCATGAGAATCACAGGAGAGGTGCAGAAGACCCCAGTGTAGAAGGGTGATTGGTGTTCCAGGAAAATGCCAGCACTGCACAGCAGTGCTGCTTCCAGCCTCTAACATTTTACGCAAGGCTGGTGTTCATTTTTTACAGTGACCCACCTAAAAGCATCTATTGCAAAGTGCTAAATTCTAATAGGATTCTGCTCTGACTATGGACCCCTGTGAGTTCGGATCGGCTTAGCTTGAACAGCAGGTCGAGGGAGGGGATTCTCCCCCTCTGCTGCGCTCTGGGGAGATCACCCCTGCAGCCCTGATCCAGCTCTAGGGCAACAACACAAGAGGGATGTGGAGCTGTTGGAGGGAGTCCAGAGGAGGCCACGGAGATGCTGCAAGGGCTGGAGCAGCTCTGCTCTGGAGCCAGGCTGAGAGAGCTGGGCTGGGTCAGCCTGGACAAGAGAAGGCTCCTTCAGCGGAGACCTTAGAGCAGCTTCCAGTGCCTAAAGGGGCTCCAGGAAACCTGGAGAGGGGCTTTGGACAAGGGCCTGTAGGGACAGGACAAGGGGGAATGGCTTTAACCTGCCAGAGGGGAGATTGAGATGAGCTCTTAGGCAGAAGTTCTTCCCTGTGAGGGTGCTGAGGCGCTGGCACAGGGTGCCCAGAGAAGCTGTGGCTGCCCCATCCCTGGCAGTGTTCAAGGCCAGGTTGGACACAGGGGCTTGGAGCAACCTGCTCTAGTGGAAGGTGTCCCTGCCTGTGTCAGGGGGTTGGAACTGGATGATCTTTAAGGTCCCTTCCAAAACAAACCATTCTAGGATTCTATGATTAAATACATTTCACTTTTTGGCTTCTCTTAACCCATCTGCCCACACTCTCCCTCTCTCCCCCCAAAAGATGCACCTTCCAAAGCACTGCATTTTAACTGAATTTATGCAAAACTATTACCTAAAGAATTTTACTGCAACTCAATGTTTAAGAGGACAGTAGCAGAAGCTCAGCATGGTGGAGCTGCAGTAGTGCTATGCTGAACACCACAATTAGTAAAAAAGGCTTACTCTTTGCAATGAAAATGCTTAGTAAGCACTAAGCATTAGTGCTTAGTAAACACTTTAACACCTTTTTAGAGCTCAGTGCTTCATGGTGCTGGGCACACAGGCCATGACCAAGGCAAGCACTTCAACACATGCCTACCTAGAGAGCAACCTTATGCCTTCAAGTCCTCAGACCCACAAACACTTACTGCTGTAGTAAGCACGACCTGGGCATGGGTGCAGAATTGGGCCCAAGACCCTAAGCCAGAAACTATTGTCATCACTGTTAATTAATTGCAATTATTGTCATTATGTTGTTGTCATGGAAGAGGGAAAAAGTGTGCTGCTCACTAACAGCAACTCAATCCCTGTCTCAAGAAGAACAGGACTCTCAAAGCTCATAATTCAAGCAATTTTAGTACATTCTGCAAGATTCAGGTTTATCTTTTTAGAAAGTTTTGTTTGTTTTCAGTGGGAAATAATGGGTCTTAAAGTGGCTGTGCTGGTTATGAGACCTCTGCTGCCAGCTACGTATCTGAAACCTGTGCTTTCAGATGCGCTGACCATGTAAATTGAAGGAACAGGGCAATGGCAGTTCTGTAGAAGCATTAGCTAAACCATTATACCTCCACTGCTTATAGTCCAGATGCACATGAAAAGAGCAGAGACTGCGTTAGAAAAAGGAAAAAAGTTCAACTCTGGCAACAAGAAAATAACTCCAAGAATAAAACGTACTACGGAAAGCTGACAATATTTACATTGCACAGATTGTACCTTTTGCTTTTCAAAGGGCCGAGTCCAAGGTAATTAAAACTTTGGTGGCCTTTTCAGCTTTTAAACTGCAACTAAAGGATAACAAAACCCGGAGAGTGAGGCCCTTCTGCAGCACATGTGGTGCGGGAAGCCGCGCTGTCAGGGTTTGACAGGTGTGTGCCTGTGTGCTGGTAGGGCCACTGCTGCGCCGGGTCCTCCTGAAACCCGAGAGTGTTTGTAAACAGTCTGTGCTTTCTCAAAAGTGCCCTCGAGATTTGTTACAGGAAGTCAAATTGCTCAAATCTCCCTCATTTGGCACGATATGCTGAAAGCATGCTTGAGTGATCATAATTGCGCTGGGACTGACTTCATTTACCAATCTCGAGGCATACCTTTCCAATAACAACTGCAGGCGATATAAATTCAATCTCTTGTTTGTTTCTGAAAGTGATTAGCCTAAAAAATTTGGAATTTAAACATTCATAATTGCAAAGTGTTATTTAGATTCCTTTTTGATTTATTAAATGAAAAAGTCACCTTTTTTTTTTTTTCCTCTCAGGAATGATTTGAGTTGCTTTGGAAAGGGAAAGGGACAGCAAATAGAAAAGGAAAAAGATCATTCTCCTCAGTGGAGGCACTGCTTTTAGAAGAGCATTTTTCCCTTTTACAGCATTCAATATTGCAACAGGAGAATAAAAGATTCTGATGTTTATTTCAAGTGTGGACTTTTTGCTGTGAAATATCTATGGTTCACTTGGATTAGTATAATTTTTCTTCACATCTATGCAGAAATACATGCAAATCTAACCCAGATAAACTGCTGTACAACTGAAAGGACAGAAAGAGCTGAAAGAATTCCATTTTCAGTCTATTGTAATCAGTGTTACTAAATATGATGGAAAAAGCTGAAATACATTTATTTCGTACATCCATTCCAATTTTTTTAAACCAATTTGTCTAATACATGTTTGCATCCGTTTTACATTTGCATTCTCCAGAAACTGTTGGGGTAAAGCCTGTGACGGGCAAGAATTGTCCTGACAGGGAATCCTGGGAAAAGATCTGCATAAAGATGATACTGAATTCATAACTATAGGTAAATACTCACAAAGCCTTTTCAGCAGAATGCTAACTCAAACAAGTGGGGAAAAAAGACACAACTTGTGTATAAACCACAAATGTTTGCTTTTCAGTTAAAGAAGAATACTGTGAACTCTATAAAAGTGTGCTCACAAATGAAGAACTGAAGGAAATTAAGTTGTGCCCTTTCCAACCACAATAATTGGAAAGAGCAATTTCAAAAACTCAGAGAACACCACAAAATTAATTAGAAAAAACTGTTTGCTGAGAACATCTTGCTTAGCCCTGATCATGAACAGATTCATGGACAGTTTCCTTGCTCCAATTAAAAAGAAGAATGAGAGATGAAGCAAAGCAGTAAAAATCTCCATAAGGGTTAACCCTGTGGCCCCAAACTTACACTGCCAGGGAAGGATTGGGTTCTCCTCGCAAAAAATCAGAAGCTGAACAATTCTCTTGCACACCAATTTCTTCACAGCTTCTTCATAAGCATCTTCCTCCACCTCCACCTCCTTTGTTCCAATCCTGAATTGTCATCAAATTGTAAGCAAATTCTGTGCGTACAGATGGGCAAAACATGGTACTCAACATCAGAAATGTTACTTCTCAACCAACAGTCCTGATACACACTTGAAAACATATTTATCTTAGAATCAGAGTGGTCTGAGTTGGAAGGGACCTTAAAGCTCATCCAGTTCCAACCCCCTGCCACAGGCAGGGACACCTTCCATTAGAGCAGGTTGCCCCAGGCCCCTGTGTCCACCCTGGCCTTGAACACTGCCAGGGATGGGGCAGCCACAGCTTCTCTGGGAAAAGTCTGTGCCAGCGCCTCAGCACCCTCACAGGGAAGAACTTCTGCCTAAGAGCTCATCTCAATCTCCCCTCTGGCAGGTTAAAGCCATTCCCCCTTGTCCTGTCCCTACAGGCCCTTGTCCAAAGCCCCTCTCCAGGTTTCTTGTAGCCCCTTTAGGCACTGGAGCTGCTCTAAGGTGTCCCCTTAAGGAGCCTTCTCTTCTCCAAGATGAAGCAGCCCAGCTCTGTCAGCCTGTCTTCAGGCTTAGCACTCAGATAAGCCAGAACATCAGCACCACACCAGGAACAGCACAGCAGCAGAGCTGCTGTGTTCCATCTCAGGGTGCCCACCGCCATGCACCCATCTCACCTGGCAGCCACTGACCTTCCTGGGTGCTGCCATCATAGCCACAGCACAGACTTTAAGCCTTGCAAAGAAAGGCAGCAGCACTGAGGACATGAAGGGAAAGGCAGCTATGCATACTAAAACTGAAGTTAGATCTTCCAGATGTTTCTGAATCCCTACACAGCCTTGTGGCAAGTCATGGGATCCCGTGTAACTACGAGGAACCTGTGCCAGAAACCCATGGGGCGTGCTGGCTTTGTGGTTCCAGCAGGTGTATCCAGGGAGGAACAGGTCACTTAAGTGGTTCTGGAACAGAGAAGGAATTTCTCAGACCCCTCAAGCTTTGCCTAAAGTTTACTTTGTTTTTAAAGTAACAAATTAACCAAATTGTCCCCAAAATAAAGCCAAACCTCAGGGCGTCTAATTTGTAAAGAGTCTGTGCACAGTCTGTTTCAAACTAGGTGGGACCTACCTAAGCAAATAATTTAGTGCTATAATTTAGCCCATTTCCCCTTCAGCAATACTACTGCTTACCCAAAACATCTCCATTTATTTTTAAACCAAACATATTATTTATTTGATGGGAAGGAAAAGAACAGAAAGGAGCAGCACAACCTGAACATTTATCATTGTTGTTTGTGCTCCTTGAAGGACATTGTTGAATTATTGCTATAAACATTCCACATTTGGCTAAATGTTGTTGATATAAACAAGGATTTTTCCTCATTAAGGTAATTTGGTGCAGTCTGAGAAACTGATTTATCAAGAGAATTAATTAAAGGCAGCTATGATTTGTGGCTCTTTGTGCTTGTGGATGTTTCAGCGTAAACATCCCCATTAAAATTAAATTACTGCTAATCTGATCCTACTAACAATAGTTCTAAATACACTTCACAGATGCAGACATGATGCCCTCATTCGAGTTTGGAGCTATGCAGCAGAGTCCCACGCTCGCAGTTGCCGTGGTGCAGAGGTGGAAGAGGAGTGCCACAGGCGCATTGTGGAGTACCTTCACACTGAAGGTTTGCTGGCTTTGGGGGAGGGAAGGTGAAAATTCTGTTTTCTCCTCCAGTTTACCCATGAGGTACAGATTAAAAAGGACTTTCTTGGGCTGTGACTAGGCAATTAAAATAAAACGTCTCTCCCTCCTTCTCTCCAATCTGGACTTCATGTAGTCCAGAGATCAAAACAATTAGCCAAACCAATTCCCCCTGAATCAAGCAAGACTTGTCTTGGTTCAGGAGTTTCATATAACATTTCCTAGTCTTTTTCTTTTCAAAAGTCTACAGAAACAGGAGAAAAGAAGACAAAGTGATGAATGATGTTCTGTCCATTGGTCTTGGGTGTTTTGCAGCTGAAGTCCCTTCAGAACACACACAAAAGGTCATCCTCTTACAAGTTCCTCAGTCTTTCTTTCACATAAACCCACCAGGAAAAGGTTCATAAGTACTAACCAAAGCTGTGGAAGTGTCGCTCCTCCTCCCCTTACAACCAACCCTCAGAGCACATCCACAAAGCGAAAAAAAAGCCCAGGTTTCATGGGCTACCGTTACATGAGCTGTTTTGGGTGGCGCATGAAGTAGGCAGCAGCATCAGTTGTACTAGTCTGCCTGATCACGAGGTCTGTGCTCAGGGAGATACTGATGAAGACCCTGTTACCATTTTGTTTCCCATGCTTGCTCATGAAAACTAGCAAATGAATGTGGTGTCCACCCCTGCTTCAAATGTATCAGTATTTGCTCCCTAGTTCTTGAAAGTCATGGGGGCACAAACCTTGCTTGGATTTAGGACATACTGGTTCCCATATTGGCTCCAAATCCAGAATAATCAAAAGTGATCACATCATACCAGTTTTCCCACCTTTCAGCAATATGGAATATACTTTGATAAAGAAAGCAAAGACTTCTAATCCTGACACAGAGAGAAATCAGTCATGAAAAGAAATATGAAAGAAGAGTAACCTATCTTAGGTCAGGGACGTATACCTCATGGCTTAACTAAGAGCCTCTCAAAGATTGAAGTACTTGCTGTTCAAAACACAGACGAAAATGTCTGAATTTATCTACAGTTAAAGGAAATAGGCATTTTGTGATTTAGAAGAAGCTACCTTCCCGCTCCCAATCTTGGTGACCAATCCTGTAAGATGGTGAACATCTTCAAGCCACTGTTAATTAAGTCTGCTAATAACAGTGTTCGGCAGCTCACAAACCATGAACATCACAGAGCCAGATAGACTACATATTTACAGAGGGCCTTTGGGAAGTCTAGATTAGTCTCAGGACAACTTGAAAGGAAAGATAAGAAAGCTTAAGGGGACTCTTCCTCTCCTGCAGCAGACGAATGAATTAGCAGTGAAGGCTCCAGCTCTGGTCAAAGAGAGGGGATAATGTGGTGATGAAGCAGGTCTTAAATCATTTTGATGTATTTAAGTGTCACTCTAAAGAAGATCTAGTGATGCAGAGAGAAAACAAAGTATCAGTCAAAATAATCAGGCAAATTTGAGGATGCTATTGGTTACGTAGCTTTTTTCAGCACAAATTTTTCATCACTTTCAAAGGGTCTTTTCTATATTGTTCATTTAAGTGTCAGCTTTTGTTTAATCGAGTTTTTTCTTCAATTTTATTATTTTATTTCTCTCACGGGGGAGTCTCATAAAAACCATTTTATTTTTTACAGGCAAAACAACGTCATGGAGGCAGAAAGGGTTATGCTGTTTGGCCAGGAAACTACAGCTAGTGGCCCTACCAAGGGAAGCAAAGTCCTTCTCTGGTCTCTGCCATAGGACAGAGCTTGACATGAGCGAACTCCAGCACCACAATGTGACCCAGTTAAAACAGTAACACTGGAGTCAACATTACGGTGGCACCCAAAGTTCCCAGTTGCATTACAGTGGGCATTAAACACACTGATATTCTATGTAAGTGGTGTGTGCTCTGTGTTTGAGACACGGGATTGCTGTGACAGGCAACTGAATCTCTGAGGGCAGGAAGAGAGCAGAGATGCCCCTTTAAAGTCAGCACAGTGCAATGTAGGAACAAGAGGAACATCTGGATTGCTGCAGAGGTCAAACCAGTCCTATGCCAGAGCTGAATCCCGTCTTCAGAATCCCTTTTTGGGCCAGTCTCCACCTCTAATCATTGAAATAAGAGCAACAAAGAGAATACATCACATTCTTCTAATTTAGGTTTGAATTTCACATCTTCTGACATAAATCACAGAGATACAAGACTCAGCGGAACACAGGGGAAGAAAAACTCCTTTTTGCACAGACTTTTTCAGAAGTGAGTACTCCTCAGGATCATGCACATTGTTGAGGTACTACTGTATAGAAAACACCCATACCATTTCACTTGCAACTCATTAACTAGGAATCAACATCTTTTGCCTTCATGGAAATATTTATTTCAGGGAAGGATATCTGCACATACAACATCTGAGAGGGAAGAGAGAGAATACAGGATTTATCTCATAGAAGTTGAGAAGATACAGAAGTCAGGTTCCTACAGTTCTCGTAATGGTTGCCTGTCAAAAGCTGCATTAAGTGGGCTGCACCCATTACAGGGATGGAAACTGTCATCAAAATGAATTAGAGGCCTATTTGGCCACAGTTGCATTTTATATTCTGCTGGCAATTCACTGTCTGTCTGGAACACTAATGAAAAGTAGGCTGGGAAAAGAGGGCACTAGTGCATAAGAACACAAAGTACGTAGATTATTTTTCCCTTTCATAATGGAATACCATGGGTTTTTACAGTCATTTAAAGAGATTCTTTTCCTTTTTTATATATATATATCCCACTACAAAAGAGCAGTTGTCATCCTAAATTTTAACTAAAGATTATTTGGAAAGCACAATTAATGGCTGTGAGATAATGCCACATCCAACAAGTTAGATAATTAATAACTGATGCACTAGTGACTGCAAACAAATGTGTCTCCACTTTAAATTTCAGAACAGACACAAATCTTAATTCACCTAAAACACCAATACGTGACATAATAAAGCTCAAATATGAACTGACCTCATCCTTTACACGACGGTTCTGGAGGAGTCAAAAAAGGACAAATAAATCAGATGTTTGTCTACCCGCCACCTCTCAGTACTGTAGCTGTCTGCTGGAAGCAGTCTGAACAATCACCTATATCCCATGGTTCACTGGTGAAACACTGACAAGGGACCTTCTTTGAACTCAGCAGAAGAAAACCTTGCTGCTCTTACCAAGACTGCCAGCAAGGGAGATATGTGATAGTTACGGCACATGTTGCTCACACAGGGACCTGCAAAGAAGGGGCAGGGTTGCCTGTGGCCCAGGCGTCCTCCTCCCCTCCACTGCTTCTACACTACACTGCTGTCTGCTACCTGCCTCCTGTGAGGAACTGAAACCAAGAAAACTGTCCAAACATTTCCCTTGTTTACCAGGAACAAGGTAAACAGCAGGAAATTCTCTGCTGTCCTGTGCTGGCTTCAATCCGGCCTCTAGATGCCCACGTACACAGAAAGAGCACACAATGAAGGCATACTTTAAACTTCTTTTTTAAAGCTTGAATAATAAGTATTTTAGAATGCAGCAGAGAAAATGGGGATTTATACATTTATTTTTTGCAGGTATATCCAGTTTTCTGAGTCAAGAAATAGTAGCACACAGATATTTTACCAGCAAGAAAGAGGCAGTAGGGGAGTAAAAGGAGGAAGTAGCTATTATATGAATATGTATCCTTGTTCATTTTGATCCCAAAATGCTGAGCCTCACTGACTATGTCAGTGTGAAACATCACAGTACCCAGCACTGGCAAGGAGCAGCCTGTCTGCTGTCTGCAGACTCAGGGGACAAGTACTCACCTTTACAGCTCATTGGCAACTTGCTGTAGGACTGTGACCCACAAAAGCAATCCATTTCCTTCCTGTGAAGGTGCAAAGCCATTCATAATTTTCATGAGAGTACAAAGCACCCACATACCTTTCTTAATAAAACAAGCTGTGTGTTGACAATGCAAATTCCCTGTATAGGAAGTGGGGCAGTTCAGCTCAGCCATTCTGACCTCCTCTTCAGAGATTTGAAAACAAAGCTATTACAAGGCCTGAGTGGAAGTATCTCTCATGCTATCACAAAAATAAGCCAACACTGGCCTCCTCATTTTTCTTGCTAAATTGGTCCATGTCTTAGCACAGTTTCGTTGCTTGTTTGGTAACTTGTGGCTGAGCTCACCAACACCACTGTATGGTAACAGTACCCAAGAGGACAGGATTTTTCTCACTAGTCATAGTCCTACAGCCCTTCCTCATCTATTACCCCTAAGTCACTGCACAATGCAGTGACAAGAGCTCAGTGTTCTGCCACTGCCACCTCATCTTTCACAGAGGTCAGGACAGTTCAGCAGTACAATCTGGATGCTGTAGATTGTAGCAGAAAAATGACGCAAAAAGCCTTGCACCAGTGTTTTGCAGCCTTCAAACCTGCCTGTAGTTCCTGAATATGGCATATATGAAATTCATTTTGCACTTTTGGTTGAAAAAGAAATGCAATATACTAGGCCTAAGAAAATACCCTGGTCTAGAAAACAACATGACATGTAAAACCACTTATTTAACAGAAATCTAAGGAAATTGATAAATGTAATTATTATTTTTTATAATCCTAATCAGCCTTGCACATAATCAATAACAGGCTATATACACAAGGTTGTAAACCTTGAACACCTCTGGACTTCGTCCATGCAATTCATCCTTCAGAAGCAAGAACTCTAGTAAATGGATGAGGTGGAGAACTCCACACAATTCAGTAACTGACAAAATCATCCTAAATTTGTATGTTTGCATTTGTAAAGCATCACCCAAGCCCCTTTCTTCCTGAATTGACCCATCAATCCTACAATGAAACAAGTCACTTTGCCTTTGAGTCTCTTGTTCCAGAAGTAACATCCTTTTTGATCTAGCCATTTGGGCTCAACCAGTCCAACTGCCAATATGAGCATGATCTACACTATTTGGACTTGGAGCCATTTCCCTCAAATCTAAGACTCAGTAGAGAGAAAAGGGAGGTGTTGGATTTGCAGGTCACCTCTCAATGCAGATGAGTTTATTGAAAACTCAGTGAAAAGCTACTGTTGTGCAGCAGGTGATTTTCAAGTGTTAATAAAGCAGCCAGTTTTGCCAAGCAACACCCCAGTTCCCAAGATTGTAATAAATACTTGAGCATCCTGCCAAATTGCAGTGCAAACAATAAAGCATTTTCTGTTATCAGAGCATGAAAAGTGCTCCTAACTAGAATAACTTGCCCTTCACTTGAATTCAAGGCACCCCCAAAATCATTATCCCCTGGAAGGCAGGCTCATTTAAGCAGGCAGCAGGCAAGCCTGGCTGTGGAGAACTGGAGGCCTGACATTAATAAGGTGCTCCATGCCTGAAAGACCATAAAGGGAAAACCTTAACTAGGTGTTATAACAAGGGGATATGAAGTGTCACAAAGTGTGTAAATGTCACGAGCTCTCTACGAGCCCTTTGTGTTAAAAGTCTTCCTCATCTTGGCTCCTCTGGGTAAAATATTTTCCTCTGCTGCAGCTCCTTTTAAAATATTTTGATAATGAGAGTGAAAATGATAATTTCAGCAACGTGTCTGCTGGCAGCTTTGTGGGGATGGCAGCACAGGTCACAGCACTGAGGAGGAACAGGGATTACATAGCCTGATAACAAAACCAAACATGTATTACTATTAAAAGCTGTTTACAGAGTGCCACGAGTGTGTCAGATACAACATAAACCCTGCTTCCTACCATCGGCATTTATGGCCTCATGTTTAGGCATGTTCTTAACTTTATGCACTTGGTAAATCCATGGGACTAGACTCACAGATTAATGCCTGTAGGGCTGGGGGGGGCTGTAAACCCAGTCCAGCAAGTCTTGAACCCACCACCCAAATGGAGCTAATCACTGTACTAAACACTTTGTTAGGCAGGTATGGATGGAGAGAGCCCTGCGATGGAGCTGTACAAGATTGTATTAGATCACAGCAGAAAGATTTCTGGAAAGAAAAGGGCTGCTTTTTTTTTTTTTTTTTTTTTTTGAGAGAGAGAGAGACATAATGTGTTGGAGAAATAATTTTGATTGAGGGATAACGTGTTAAAGATGATGTCATAACATTGTAGGCAGTTAGAAGTTGGCTCTAACATTTCCTATGCATGGTCAAAGAACAATAAAATCACTATTACTCTGCGTGGGCTAACTATTTTATAGCAACTCTAATGTACTCTTTCAGTTCCTAGTGACTGGTACAACCAGAAATGGTAGTTTAAGATTAGGAGGAGACCTCCCAGCCTGTTCCTCCTCCTGCAAGGGCAGTCCCAGCAGTGGTGGCCACCTCACGCTCACTGTGCTGCGCGGGAAGCCTCAGAACAGTCCTGCTTCTCACCCAGCCTTATCTTGGCTGGGGACAGCAATATGAATTGCTTCACATCATGGTGTCTTGTTAATGAGAGGAGTGCTGAAGCACTGAGAGCACCTTCCCCCAGCCCTGACACTGTCATTGCTGCCTGTGATGAATTAGGGCTGTGCTTGAACCGAAAGACCGGCAAATTAACAGTTAATTAGGAGTTGATAAATAGCAGAGTCATGTAGCCCCTCTGGTTCGGCTTGTTTGCAGCTGCTGCCCTTCTCCCGTATCTTGAAACAGCAAGTGTTTATGTGCTTGTAACAAGTGCCTGAGTGGGCCGGCATGCCTGGGGTTTGTCAGGGGCCTGCTCAGCTCTGCCACAGCCCCTCCCGCTGCCTTACAGGGCTCTGCTTGACACAGCAACTTTATCAGTATTTATCCCCAAGGTAAAGAGATGTGACAGCGCTTTCAGGAGGAAATTAGACTGTGTGGTGGGAGGGAGGGGAGCATTTTTTAGCCCATGTCCTGATAAAGCTTGGTTCCTTCCCATGGAGGCACCCCTGGGCCTGGAGTTTGCTGTCACAGAGGCTGATTTCTCATCTGACCACATCAGACAAGACCCTGCCTCTGAAGAGGGATGTTTTACCAAGGCAATGGGAATGCCTTCATCCCTCCTCTGTACCACGACTTTTCCCAGTTTCTGCTGAATTCACTGGAAGAAATTTCCCATTTCGGTGCAAGCAACTTCACTCCATCTACCTCAGGTGGAACACAAGCACTTTATTGAGGTCCATGTACGCTTCAGCTGGAGTCCAATAGCCTCTTCCATGTCTTGACAGTGCTGATGCATGCAGGGGAGCAGGGAACATTACTACTAAAATCACATTAAAAGATAAAATAGCTAAAATTGGTTAAACCTTCACAGGAGTGGAGATGCTGGACATTTGCAGGACCACCTCAAGACCATAACGTCCATTAATGATGGCTGTGTGCACGGTGTAGTGTATGTGTTGGTGTGTGCATGCACACTCATTCACTCATGTATTTCCTCTGCTTTAGAGCAATTTTAAGAGATAAGGTTGGAATAAATCTTTGGACCACCTTGAAACATACATTGTTTGGACAGCCATGGTGCAGGGACATGACTAATATATATTTTCAACATTTTAAGGGTTTTTTTCCATCTGAAGGAAGCTAAAGTGTATGTACCTATGTCTGAGCAAAATAAACAACATTGCCTAGATTCAGCTGAAACTGTGATCCATGTCCTTCTAAGAAATGTCCACCCAGTTTAAGGCAAATTTATAACTCCACCACATCGCAAGGAATAAGGGAGGACAAGTGCTCATGGGGGAAAAAGAGGTGCTTCAGAAGGGAAGGAGAGCAGAGTACATTGGATAAACTGGCAGGGGCTAATGAGGATAAGCCACTCAAATGGCTCTGCTCTAGCCAAGTGCAAGCACTTCACCTCCCCTTCTTCATTGTGTTCCATTTTTACCTACGTGGTGGTTTTCTAGCTCTGCAGGGCATGGGGCCTTCAGCAGTTTACATATGCTGTAGGGCCCCTTCCAGGAATTACAAGATTTGGCCAAAAGAGAGGAGAATAAACCCAAAACATTACTCTTAATTTGAAGGGGCTGTATATTCATGAAGCAAAATCTAAAAGAACCCCTATAAATCAACAAAATCCCCTAAGTGCCTTAAAGGTGATTAAACATGCACTCAGATTAAATTAAATTCACTGTAGCTTTTACACATTTCTTGTGACTTGAATAGGTTTGTTTTCCCTTGGAAAAAAAAAAAACCAAAAACCAACAAAAAAACCCTCAAAACTGTGTCACATTCATGTAAGAGCATTGCTTCTCTCAATAAAGGCACATTCAATCAAATCCAGAAACCAACATTTAAATAACATTACAGCTGGGCTTAAACCAACAAGCAGAAAAGGTTGCAGTGGGGGAGTAATACCACCTTCCTCCCTTCTCCTATTTTATAAAAAGAGGGGCACCACTGTTAAACAGAAACAATTTACCAGCTTTACTTTGGGAGTCTCTGTGGCTTTGCATTACTAACACTTGGGCTCTGAGTACCGCTCAATTGTTGATTGTATTAGACTTCCATGCCTGGAGATGTGAAATAAGATGGAAACTCATTTTAGAAGATACTAAGCAGTTATCGGTCTCTGAGGTACATTCTCATCTGCAGGTGATAGTGAATCTTTTTTTTTTTTTTTTTTTTTTTTCAGATAAGAAATTGAGTTCCTAGTATCAACACCCAGGAAAAAAAAAGGGATTGATGGGCCATATGTAACTATTTCATCATATTTCTATATCCCTGAGCACACACATGTCCTTAAGCAACCTTATATTTATATATTTATCTGTCCTAAAAATTCCAGGACATTTCTTTGACTGATCTCTGGGATTTTTCTCAAATTAAATTCCTTCAAGAGGGTGTGATCTTTCATGGTTTGAGCTCACGGTAGCAAACTTAATCTATGGTTATCTTATTAATTGTGTTTTCTCATAGGATTAACACTGTTCTGCAGCACAGACCCCAAGTGTGTGTGTGAACAACTGATGGTTATATTTAACCATGTAATTTGAATTCCCTCTTTAAGTAAAGGAAACAATAATGGTGGCCTTAATTGCAGAAATTACCAGTTACTTTGAGTTTGACATGTGCTTAATGACTAGGTGGATGGTAACACTAAACCTAATGCCACTTGGCAGACAATTGGAATTGATAATCACCTCTGTACAAGCTATTGATGGTAATCTGTTATGAACAGATTTGGCTAATTCCAAGCAGAAGTGGTAAATTACTTAGCTTTAAGAGACAGCCTCCTGTAGGTAGACAGCAATGGAGGGTATTCACATACCATTTAAAACAGAAGTGCGTAGAAGGTGCTTACTCTCAAGTAATCATGCATTGCACATAACTGTCTGCCTTATATTATTGACTATATTACCATGTATAACATGTTTCATGTACTATTTGTGCTACATACTCCCAAATAACACTCTTCCCAAAGTTGTGATGAAGTTGATATGCTTTTCAGTTTAAAAACTGGATCTCTCCCCTCCAGCATGAGAAGACACACAGTAAAGCCAAGTTGTTAATGTTTGGTAAAGTTGCTTTTAGTGGAAGAAAAACCTTAGAAGGGATATCTGTAGGCCTGATATTGAACAGATCAGTACCAGAGGAGGGATGAAAGAAGAAATCACCTTTTTAAGTAACACCAGATTTAATTCAAGAAGACAGCACCACCAAAATGCTTTCTATTAAAGTACGCTGCTGAAGCCAACACTGGGAAAGACAAGCAAAAAACACACTGAGCAGAAAGAAGAAGAATAGATTATTTTTTCATTATTATTATTTGTTGTTCTTCTAACTTGCTACAAATCTTTTGGCCACAGTTTCTGCATTGATATAGGTTTAGAACTAAAAAGATCGATTAATAAGAAAGAGTTAGAATCATATTTCTGTTTAGCCCAATATACTTCACTCAGTACAACTAACTTTCCATAACGTAAAAGGAAAAGCGAAAGTTAAAAGAATGGCCAGAAGGGGGCCAGAGGAAAATACCTATTTTCAATCAGAAATTTAGGGTAGAAATGAATGGTGGAATATAAATAGGAATACAAAAGAAATTAAAATTAAAAACGTTCAATAAAGCTCAGTAAAATCAAATTTATTAGTTAGGAGTTATTAGTAGACTGAATATCTACCTAATTATGAAAGGAGGATATTTAAAGTAATTTTAAGGGCCACTAAGTAAAGGCATAAATTATATAAATCAATTTAATAGAGAAGTAGCTTTTAGAAAAAGTAAAATGCTACGATAGAGAAGACGTTTTCTATAAGAAAGCCTTCACATTTGGGAGCTGCTAGAACAAGCAGCCCTACTCCTTCAAATATTCTGCATTGTGAACAAACAGGCAAGTTTTCATCTCAAAGGAGTTACATGTTTGAAGAAAGATGAAGCATGAGAAAATGGAAGATAATAATGAAAATCCAAATATAACCTTGTCTGAACTTAAGCCATTTGGCAAGCTACAATTATGTAGAGTGATTCTTGAGATCACAAGTAAACTAGGAATAGAATCTGAACACCAGGTTCTCAGTTTTAAATTAGTACAGTTTTTATAGTTAAAAATACTTTCCATGCAGGGAAAAATCAAGTCCTGACTTACTTTATAATTCAGTAACATATCTCAGATGATATTTATTTCTTGCATCACAGATGCATAACCAGCATCTCTCCTGGATAAGCAATGATATTTATGTGACCAACCCGAGTCTCACTCATTAGAAATGCATTGAGCTACAAAGATGTCACCAGCAAGACTCACAACTAATGATCTAGTGTATATTTTAAAACACATTTTAAGTTTTGGTGCTTTTCTGTTATAGGTATTCCATATCAACAGGCTGTAATCACAATTTCTTGCAAACTGCTTGAAATCTTTATTATTCTCGTTCAGTAACCAACCTTTGAGAAGACTAGTCCTACATATGCTCCAAAAAATTGTCCTGTCCCCTCTGCACAGAGGCCCCTCCAGTTGCCCTCAGAAAAAACAATGCTCAGAGCCCTTTGAATGCACTCCTGAACCATCAGCAAGATTGGAAAGATTCAACAGTTCCCTTGTAGCTTCTGGCCTGTGTGAAGCAGCTCTGCCATCCCCTGCTGTAGCAACTGATCCTGCTTGGCAGCACAGTGGTCCATAGGGTTGGAGCTCAGCTGAGGAGCCACCAGGTACATCCTCTAGCAGCAACTCTGCAGCAAAGAATTTGTCAGGGTTATGCCTTGGCAAGCTCAGCTATGTAAAAGAGGTTTAGGCTTTTCTTTGCTTCAAGATATTATAGAATCATAGAATAGTTAGGGTTGGAAAGGACCTTAAGATCATCTAGTTCCAACCCCCTGCCATGGGCAGGGACGCCTCACACCAGACCATGTCACCAGGTTCTGTCCAACCTGGCCTTGAACACTGCCAGGGATAGAGCATTTACCACTTCTTTGGGCAACCCATTCCAGCGCCTCACTGCCCTCACAGTGAACTTCTTCCTTATATCTAACCTGAACTTCCCCTGTTTCAGTTTAAACCCATCACCCCTTGCCCTATTGCTACAGTCCCTGACGAAGAGTCCCTCCCCAGCACCCTTCAGATACTGGAAGCTGCTCTGAAGTCTCCACACAGCTTCTCTTCTCCAGGCTGAACAGCCCCAACTTTCTTAGCCTGTCTTCAGACGGGAGGTGCTCCAGCCCCTGATCATCCTTGCGGCCTCCTCTGGACTTGCTCCAACAGCTCCACGTTGTTTTTATGTTGAGGACACCAGCAGTGCACACAGTGCTGCAAGCGGGGTCTCATGAGAGCAGAGTAGAGGGGCAGGATCACCTCCTTCGACTTTCTGGTCACGCTTCTTTTGATGCAGCCCAGGACACAGTTGGTTTCTGGACTCAAGTGCACACTAAAGCCAGCTTATGTTCAGTTTCTCATCAACCAACACCCCCAAGTCCTTCTCCTCAGGCTGCTCTGAATCTCTTCTCCGCCCAACCTGTAGCTGTGCCTGGGATTGCCCTGACCCAGGTGTAGGACCTTGCACTTGGCTTGGTTGAACTTCATGAGGTTGGCATTGGCCATCTCTCAAGCATGTCAAGGTCCCTCTGGATTCCATCCCTTTCCATCCCTTCCCTCCAGTGTGTCAACTGCACCACATAACTTAGTGTTGTCAGCAAACTTGCTGAGGGTGCGTCAATCCCACTATCCATGTCGCCAACAAAGATGTTGAACAGGATCGGTCCTGACACTGACCCCTGGGGGACACCACTCATTATCGGTCTCCAATTGGACATTGAGCCATTGACCACAACTCTTTGCACGTGGCCATCCAGCCAATTCTTTATCCACTGAGTGGTCCATCCATCAAATTGATGTCTCTCCAATTTAGAGACAAGGATGTCGTGCGGGACGGTGTCAAACGCTTTGCACAAGTCCAGGTAGATGACGTCAACTGCTTTGCCCCTGTCCATCAGTTCCTTGACCTCATCATAGAACGCCACCAAATTGGTGAGAGAGAATTTCCCCTTGGTGAAGCCATGTTGGCTGTCACCAAACACCTCGTTGTTTTTCATGTGCCTTAGCATGCTTTCCAGGAGAATCTGCTCCATGATCCTGCAGGCACAGAGATGAGGCTGATTGATATTACCTAGTCACACTTTGCAGATGCACAGTAATGCTAAGATAAACAACCTTCTTCTATTCCAAGGCACAGTCAAACATAGCAGGTTAAATAGCTTCACTGCCACCTTAGTATGAAAGGTACTTATCATTTGCCACAGCAGAAGGGAAATAACTCCCACCTGACAGAGGGTGAGTTTGTCATCTGCCTCTCAACTCTATACAGGTGTTTGCAAAATAAAGCACGTTACCAGGAAGTCAGCGCTTAACACAAGCCTGCTTGCTTTGCACTGGAATGAGTTAAATCTAAGTGTGGAGAAGCAGTAAAAGACAGAACAACTGCTCCCAGTGACATACCATCTCCATGGGTGACAGCTCTTCAGTCTCCCAGCACAAATGCTAAGATGCAATGTACAGATAAATAGCAAGATGGACAGAAGGCCTGATACTAAACTTTAGACTGGGGCCTAAATAATGATGCTAATTCATCTAGGAAGAATTTCACATACAAATATGTTTCAAGTGTAAATATTCACAAGGTTTTTATTGATGCCTTGAAGAATGAGTGCTGCTTTAGAAATGTATTCCTGACTATGCCGTAAGTAAGATATGCAGAGTGGAAGTTTGCTGTAAATGAAGAGGAGTTGAGAATTTGTTATGAAAGGTGGGAGACAGCCTAATTATCAAGGCATTGGAAAGAACTCCTTTATTCCAGGCAGGAGCCAAAGTCTAGCTTTTGCCTAAACTGCAGTGAGATCCATCGGTACGAGCTGCCAGCCAGCATGCTGGAGCCCTGTTGGTGACACAGCTGCCTCATTGAGTGGTGCATTGGATAAATACACAAGCAAATTCCTTGTTTCTCTTCAAAGCACCCAATTCCAAATAATCTAGCCAAGAAAAAAATCTAAAAAGTAAGACAGGAGTAATAGATATTATCAACATATATCACCAGGAAATTCAACACAGCCCAGCTCTAGCTTTGATCTTACCAACTTCTAGGAATTTAAACGTTTTTCCAAATACACT
The DNA here is from genome assembly GCF_004027225.2 of Strigops habroptila. Taxonomy (NCBI): domain Eukaryota; kingdom Metazoa; phylum Chordata; class Aves; order Psittaciformes; family Psittacidae; genus Strigops; species Strigops habroptila. The sequence goes on from NC_046360.1 coordinate 17,074,681, forward strand.
ATTTCACAAAGACTAACACCCCCCCAACTCTACCCCCAAACTCTTTCACTTTTACAACATTTAGATTTGCCTCCAAACTGGTGCTCTAAAATAGGACCTAACATTTCATCTACTCCTTTCAATAAACAATATGAATTCAAAATACAATACTTTACTATGTAATTTTGAGGGTATGCATCACTTACATCCCACTTCAACCTCATTTGACAGTACAGCCTTTGTGCTTGCTCCTCACATTAGTACCAATTCTAACCCTGATGCCCAGGTGACAGTCCAAGCCTAAAAGACAAACCGATTTAGGAATATAGATTATAGATAACAGTTAATAATCAATAAGGAACACGGTTTTATGATGCAAAGACAGAAATATCCACTTTTGTTGATGCTACATATCACATATGTCTAAATCAGGAAATTTATATAGCCATTGATCACTAGTAATTAGTCATCTTGTGTTGAAGAAATAATTTCAGTGAAATTTCTGCATTATGATCACAGAATTGTCGAGGCTGCATGTCTTCTCTGGAGATCATCCAGCCCAAACCAGCGAAGTAGGTTGCTCAGGGTTGTGTCGGGTCAGAGTTTGATTATCTCCAAGGATGGGACCCCATGACCCCTCTGGGCAACCTGCTTCAGTGTCTTACTGCCCTCCCTGTAAATCTCCAGAATTTCAGCTTATGCCCATCACCTCTCATCCTGTCACCGGGCACCACTGAGAAGAGTCTGGCTCCACGCTTTTGTACTCCGTCCCTTCAGGTGCTCATGCACACTGCTAAGATCCCCTTAACCCTTCCCTTCTCAAGATCTAGAAACTGGAACTGACCTGACCTGTTTATTTAATAGCAGTGACTTTATAAATACGTTTAGATGGACGTGAGATCTTACCTATAGCTATCTCGCTAGCTACCTAAAGCTTTCATTAGCTCTGCAGTGTGAGACAAAGTCTCAAACGTGATGCTTTCACTAAAGTTTGTCATTCATTGCAGAAATGTGATAATTTGACATTAGTACTTCCAGTATGAAGAAGTATCCTAGATCACAGATATTATTGTTTAGATAACAGTCAATGTAATCAAACATGTCAACCCTCCAAACACTCTTTTGAAGGAATCTGGACCTTCTCCATACACTCAATTTTCTCTCATTTAGAAAACAAATAACAAAATAGCATTGGTCAACAGTAGAAAAGCCAAGCACTGCCAATTGACTTCAAAGGCAATTACATGTGTGCTGCGTGTGTTTTTTGCCTTTGATTCTCTGAAGATTTACAGTGTCACCAATTACTTAAGCAAAACACCAGTGCTTAAAATGAATGAGTAAAATGTTACAATAGTGAAATAAAACATTGTTGATGGGATTATTTTCCTTGCCTTCTGATTTATGATCCATAGGGCTTATAATATTTAGTCAATCTTGCGTGCATTGGACAGAGTTTGTTTTGAAGTAAGAGATGATTCACAGAATTATGTGCCTGCAGAATCTGGGTCATTAGGCAAAAGTGAAGTATTAGGAGAACAATCATAAATTACAAGTGTATTTATGTATATACAAGTGTACCATACTGCCATCAGGGCAAGATTTTGTCTTATTCCTCTACACGAGATTCAAGGCTAAACATTGGATTCTCTGGCCAGAGCTACAGAACCATGAACTGAACCACAAATCTGGTACTAAAAATGCACCATGTTTAAACGGTAACCTCTAATTTCTCAGCTGCAAGCTGATCACAAGGCTGAGATCAGATCAAAAGCTCAGATAAATTCTGCACTTTAGTAACTTTAAAATACCTCCCTCTGACCAACAATATGCAGAACTGTGCAACACTTACATGTGTGTATATAATACATTAAAACAAACCCAAAAATTCATATCCTTAGGAACATTATCCTTGAAACCAGCCCAGGATAATGCTGGTGTGAGATGAGAGCATAAAAAAAAAAATCATGGATTACATTCTTCACCTTTTTATTATACACAGAATTCTAGTATCTATAATGTTTTAAAGTACTTATATACACTATAGTCTAATATGATTTATTTGGTTATTGCAATAACCTTTTAGTGCCATTTTATCTGAGAGTTCATGGAATGTTTTAAAATCCAAGCCTAATGGAAGCCAATCAATCATCACATTTTCAAAGAACAAATTATTTAAGTTTTTGTACTACACGGAGCTAATCACTGCACAGAGATATCCTATTGTTTTGACTGATGTCATTCATTTTTCTTTAGGCTGACCTGATTGATAGTTTAAGTGCTGAAGTTAACCAGACAAATGGATATGTTGTTCTGGGGTATTTCCAGTCCAGCTGCCTTTTTAGCACTAAAAACTTCATACATCTGATAGCAACAGACAGCTGCTCCTGCTCATACAATTGAAATTAAAGTCTGGAATGGAAAGTGACAGCCTACGCTTTTTCCTCTTACATTAAGGATTTTGTCCATGATGCCTCCAAGCAATCACTGGTTATAAATGAGCTGTATTAAATCCATGTCTATATCTGCATATGTGGTGGCCTGGTTTCCAGGTTCTCACTTTCACATCTTAAACCACTTATTAATAGCATTGCTGAGACACCCAAGTATTATTGTGTCCATTTCTTCCTTTCCTCTGTGAACTGGAATCCAATGCTCTGTCATATTAAGGCTGTTGCTTTTGATAACCAGAAAAGTCCTCCATGTGCCAAAAGCTAGCTAGACTTCGTCAGGGGAGCTGACTAACTGAAACTGGCCGGATGATTACCTGATTAAGACAAGCAAAATTTGGCTTATCATATGCAAAATCTTCAGCAATATGAACGCAAGCTCTCCAAACCCTGTGAAATCTAACACAAGCCGGTTCCAGCCCAAAGTAATGACTAAATTCTTTTACTCTAATGTATTACATTACTGCTTTATAGGCTGACACGTACTATAAAAAGTCTTAGGAAAAGTTTGCATGAAGAATTAAAGGAAAAGTTTGCATATCCATGATTTTTCATTTATGCAGTCACTGGACCAAATATATCCCTGGTTCCAAGCAGGCACATTCAGAACCATTAAAGCACAGATATATTTGGTCTTTATTCTATGACAGAAAACATAAGCAAGTTATACAATTTTGATTGTTTAAACTAAATTTACATGTTGAAGTCTCTCCCAGCATTCACTGTGAAGAAAGTATCAGCATTGTTCTTTTTTCGCTACTAATGGGAAAAGCTTTCAGACTCTGGAAATGTGTGAGCAACTTTGCCATTATTGGACATGGACTTTAATATTGCAAACACAAGCTGCTGTGCTTATGTTTTTTTTATGGGGTAAAACAGCAGAGCTGGAAATAAGAGAGTGGTTTATTACCTGACAAAATGCAGCATCTCCTGTGAGGCTGCCTTTCTACATAGACATGTTCTTCCAGAAGTATAACTGTTTCATGCAGACTGATTCTTTGAGCAAGTATGCAAAAGCATTTATACATGTATATGTATGTATAGAACAATAAATAAAGTATTTTTTCATGTCTCATGGAATCATTCCCACTCACTCCTCAGCAGTGAGGCAAGAGCAGAGTCTTGCAGAGCAGTTCCTAACTAAACCAGCGTACTCAGTGGTTTACTGAGTTCAGTGAATACAGACTGTATGTAGCAGGAGCTCTCCCTCACGCCCATGAAGTACCTCTCACACTGTGTTTCTAACAGCTGGCTTTTACTTTGAGACTGTGTGCTTTTGCTGGGCAAGCAGGAAGCTGAAAACTTCAATATTCTCTTTAGAGACTGGCATCTTTTTCCAAGCAGTGCTGGCAAAGCTGCTACTCAGAGACCTGAAGGCTTTAGCTCACAATTACATCAAGTACAAGCAGGCAACACATTCAATCTCCTATTGCCTGTAAGAAGCATGTTTATAGTATAGGAATCACCACTACCATATAATCTGGCTTTTGCAAATGAAATTTTAACCATGTGTCACCTGACAGAAGTACTCATATGTGCTTTGAACACTAATTATGTTACTGTTGTAAAAAGATCTGCCCTGTCAGCTGCAACTTAAAGGTCGCTGCTGCTGTACAAGAAAAATAGCAGTAAAGCAAATGGCAAGTAGAAAGTGTTACAGGAAATTATTGCAGATATGAGTCCCAGTAAAAACAACACAGCTACAATATACAGTGATGTATCATTTAATTTAACCATAAATCAGCCTGCCATGAATTAAATGATATTTTGCAGGAAACTACCTCCACTGGAAGACAGCATTTCCCATTTCTGCAACGCCTTCTGAGAGAACAGGCCAACAGGCTCACCAACCACAGAAACATCATCAATACTAGAAATGACAGCAACAAGAAGAGGTTATCTCCAAAATGTGCTTGTTGAAAGACCAAGTGCATTTACAGGGGTAAAATTATGCTCCTGTTAAAATCAATTAGATGTTTTGCTGCGAAGCCCAGGGTGCTGATGTCACAAGATATGCATAGAAAATAAATGTTTTCACAACCATTCTTGTAATGGCCGTGGTGTAGTTTTATTAACTCATCTTTTGCTAAAGCCATATTATTGCAACACGAATATTTTCAAGTAGCAGATAGTTATAAACATGGAAAATAAATTCAACCCCAAACTGGGATTGATTCCAGGACTATTCCATTGACACCTGACATTGGCTACTGCAGATAATACACATCGTTATTTGGCAAACTGGAGAACATTGGATTAAGATTCATATTTAATACAGGCTTTCAAATAGAAGCACATCCTCTCGTATGAGGGGAGAAGGAGGGGGAGAGAGGAGAGAAAGGAACCAAAGAAAACCCAAACAACAAAGAAAACCAAAACAAACCTTATTCGCCTCAGTGGGATCTTTTACAGTTGTGCATATAGCTGCTAAACCAGCCATAGTTAAGAGTTACATTATCAAAAACAACATTACTTCTGGCAAGTACATAGCACCTGGGTCCACGGGGTTTTCTATGATGAGCTGTGTCAAAACTGGATGTGCTTCCTGCTACATAAGCATACCATTCCCGTGTGCATTTGATAATTTTTTATATTCTGCTCCTGAGATACCCCTAGACTTTGTAAATATGGCAAAATCCCTACAAAAGTGACTTCTCTCAGGTCTTTCTGAACAAAACAAGTGATAATCAGGCATATTTTTTCTCCATATGGATGATTCACAGGGGAGCATTCTGTCGATCATTGATCTTTGTACAAGTCAAATTGGGTATTATGCCACCCCTCACCTTTGCACATATTCTGTAGTTCTACCCTGGCCTGAGAACCAAAATGAAGCCAGCAGATTTAAAATACAGACAGAAGTCAGACCATACAGTTTATTTCCTCTCTTTTTCATGATGATCCTAAACTAGGGCAGCGTCACATACAGCAGAGCTGTATACATTAACATATCAGTATAGCTGCAGCAGCATTTGCCAAAGAACTGGAGAGATTAGGCAGAAACTTTGATAAAGGTAGATCAGAATGATTAGGTTTGAAGTGCCAAGTGAGCATTTACTTGATAAAGTGCACTTAGTAGTTATATTCTGGAATTTCATAGCAAAAATATCATGTCAAAAGTCAACTGATGGGAATTTTAAACAGCAGCTGTTTAGAATATGACAGAGTTTTGCTTAGTACAGAGGAAGAGAATTTAAAAAAGCAATAAAAACAGGAACCTCCAAAGTACAGAATATAGAAACTCAATTCACTGAATAGTTAAAGGAATTCGTTTGTAGTTGGAACACATTTAAAGTCAGAAAAATGTCATTCCATGTGGAATTGGGCTTTGGACAAGACAGTCCCAGTCTGGCCTGAGCTACTTTCTGTCTACCGGGACCAACTAGGGGGTTAGGTCTCCTCTTTTCATCACAGCCTTGTCCTGAGGACTGGTCCATGTTTCCTCACCCTCATCCTGCCCACAATGCATATTATTTGGTGACAAATTACATCCTGCTATGGAAAGAAATTGCTTTTAATGGGGTTTACCCTACTTCTCCCTAGGAGGCTCCGTTTTATAAATGGCTTAAAGTGCACAGATAGCTGTGTGGAAATGTCTCATTGTACATGAACACTTTTTTGTCTCTAATAAGAAAAATGCGGATCATATTAACAAAAACTAAAATGGCACACTTGATTTCACACAATTGAGTGAGATTCTGATATCCATCAGGTCTCAGAAACCCCATGGTCACTAAGGGCTGAGCTTTCAAACTATTTTCTATTTTACATTGAAAGAAAAACCATTTAGGTTTTTTTTCATGACTTGGAAACAGCTCTGAGGGGTAACAAAAAAAAAAAGGACCTTTCAATAAAGTAATTACTCTAAACCTTTAACCCTCTCATTTTTAAATCAACTCATACACTTGTGCCTCCTTCAGTTCCAGGAGAGGTTCACATGAGCTGCTTGCGATCACTTTATATTTTTAGGCTTGTTCCTTTGTTTTCATCTCTGCAAAACATACAAAAAGCCATGTGCACTGGGACTTGTGGAAAATATATATATATACACACATACATATATTTCTATACAACTAAGTTTTACTTCTTTCAATATATATAGTAATAAAACCTGTTTTAGAATGCCTGAAGCAAATTGCAAGAAGAAATTAAACTTTAACAGAGCCACAGACACTGAAACAAGGAGCATTACAGTTATTTTGTCTTACTTCTTACTTCTTATGTAGAACTTATATAGAATTTACATAGAACACATTTCTCATGTAGAACTTCAGCTAACATTTTCACCTCCTGAACACTTTTGATGAACACTTTGTTCATCTATAACACATCTCTTAGAAAACCACGTAGTCTTCATTCAAGGATTTCCAGGATTTTCTAGGAAGAAAATTAACCCTATCACAGCTGAAACCAGGACACAAAGGACAAGATCACTATATAAATGGGCAGTGGATATTTCCAGCAGTCACTTTGGAGAAATCCCTGTCTTTGACGAAGTGGAAAGCATCGAGCCCCTTACTACATAGGATACACAATTCTCCTTTCCCTAGGACAACTTCCTGAGCAGCTCTTTCTTTACTAATCTGTTTTCTCCTTCCTAATTTTATTTTATTTATTTCTAGGTTAATATGGTTCCTGTTATAACCCCTCTGAATAAGAAATAGCGTGTCATGGTTTATAAATAGATATGGCAAAAGGGAAAGCTTTTCTGGGGAGTATGGAATACAAATACAGAATCACGGCAACTTTGTGCTAATGGTAACTTTTTTGGTCTTGGTTAAAAGTTTAGTTGCTGTATTTTTCTTTCCTTTTTTTTTTTTTTTTACATCTACAAAACTAACCAAAAATTGTCACATGCATCAAAAATTGGTCTCTTACCTACTATCACTAGAAATTACCAATGTTACATGTTCAGCTGCTGTGAATTTATCCAGCATACATTTGAGAAAGAGATGTTAAGTCTCATGTTGCAATGATCTAAAGCTGCATCGGATGTAAAGCAGAGCCTTGTGCTGGATCTGCAGGGATTGAAATCCATTTGTCCCCATTCCCATGCCTGAAACTGCCCTCAGGTTGCTATGCAGGCAGAGCCTTGTCTGCTTGTGCCACGGTTACATCCCGGCATCGTGCCACAAGCTGTCGAGCCTCATTGGTACACACAGCAGGGGAATTGCTGCTGAATCCTGCTCTTTGCAGAATCAATTCTCTAAAACTTCCTTCTATGCTTGCACATCAGTAAACATATTGCCTGAATTATTACTCAGCTTAGATCAGGATCACATATCTCAGGGACAGACGAAGCAGATTGACTTTATCGGATCAGCTAAGTGCTGTTTACACAGTAACACTGATGAAGCCTTTGGAAAAGTTTGTAGAGTGTTGTGCTGTGTGGCACGACTGAGGGCATCAAAGCCTGGATCTCAGACTGTCATCACAGGTGTGATTTAACACCTTCAAGATATCACTTATATAGTTTAAAAGACTTCTGTTAAATAAATGTAGCCAGATCCTTCTTTATAGCACCTGTACTTTAAACCTTGGTTGGGGTGACAGAAATGGGGAAGCTCATACCTGTGACATGTAGGAAAGGCAGCACTGTAATTGATATGCTGTCTAACAGGGAACTAATGTAAATCTTTCAGCAAAGGGGAAATATGCTTTGAATGTTTACTTTGAGTGATAAGACCTCCTGATACATTTTGAACCTGCTCAGCTCTGTAAAGAGCCTTGCCAGGAAAGCCTGCAAGCATTAGTGGAATGAGTGGTCAAAAAACCATGGACTGCCATTCCTACTTGCAGTATAAAATGCATAGCTGGGCAGTGTGCTAAATGGAGTCTTTAACTTGGAGACTAATATTTCCTAATGTTTATTTAAGAGCCCATAGTGATGGGAATTGCTGAGTATAGGTATCGTGTTATTCTTATTAATGGGAATGAAGAATAACACAAAAGAAGTTAAGCAATTGTTGAGTTTCCTCCAGCAGAATCTAATCCAATTTCCATTTTAGCAAGAAGAACTGAGTTTTGTAATACTCAAGCAGATATATTGCTTTTTTAAGAACAGGTTTCTTTATATTTTAAAATCACATCGAAAATATAAAATGGAAAGATTTCATTTTTCAGTCATTTTCCTTAAAACATTATATTAAATATTGCTGTTTGTTTGAAACATTTTTGTTCAGGTTTTTATGAAAAGCATGTAACTTTACTCAGTTATGGCTGAGAGGAGCATTGTTTAAATAAAATGCCTGAAACAGAATCTCTTGAGTCAATGGAAAGACTTGCACCGGCTTCCTGGGCATTTTATCAAACTTTCATTCAGAAAACATTTTTCTCCACCAACATACTTAAGCTGTTAAAATTAAAATGCAGTTGAAGCAATTACATAAATAAGAGTGACAAATGTTTCTTTTCCTAAGTGCAAGCAGGTGTAGAGCACAATCAAGGTTATTCTCCAAGAGACACGATCCTTACATACATGAGCAGTGCTGAAAGAACCCAGGACAAAAGCAACAAAACATTATGAACCTGAAACAAGACTAGCCCAGTTTACAACCTGTTGTGCAAACAGATCTTCAACATCAGCTCTTTGACCTGCGCCAACTGTTATCACAAGCTGCTGTTAACACAAATACACATATAACACCAGGAGCACAACACCCAGAAATATGTCACATTTGTATGTTGAAATGACAAAATTCTGATGCTGTTGTCTGTGATTGTTCAGTTAAGCAAGTAATTCTAGTTTAAAATGCTCATCTACCAACTGCCTTATTTTAAAGCATACAGTACATACTACTATAATACATAAAGTACTACATACTACTATACAATGGTAACTTCACTGGAATTATAATGATGTTTTCAACAAAAATCTGATTCAAATCTATGAGAAAGTTGCAGAAAAAAAGAGTTTAAGGCTTTTAAATGACAGATGCTTTGATCAGTTTTCCACTGTTATATGTCCAAAACCTAGCTCGAACCTTCAATACTCAGCCTCTTGACGTTGCTGCTAACACACTGTCCAACTTCAGGTGAGCAGAAAATTATCTCAGTTCTTTATAACATTTCTGAAAACACATATTTCAAACATGAAACCCTCAGCTGCAGCAGCTCAGCAGCTAATATCATACACACACATGTAAAACAGAGAGAAGTTAGAGAATATATTATTCGATAATGACAACCTCTGATCTCTAGCTCCTGGATTTTTCTTCTATTACTTTCAAATGCTCCATATTTACTCCCTCTATCAATACAAAATCTGCAAAATATTCATTATAAATATTTTCTCTAGTTAACCAGGAAGTAAAATCCTCAGCTAATACAAACAGATGCTGTTTTACAGCTAAGAATCAGATAGAAGAGTTTTGTTTTGATGGCAATGAAGTCTATTTTGTGTTTTCTAATAATTTTAGTTTGAAACAACTCCTGTATTTTCACTGTGATCCTGTACAGACAAGTACAGTTTACTCATGGATTCTCCAAATCTCTTCTTGTACATATTTTTCCCTTTGATTTTCTCCTGCTTAGTGATGAAATAAAACTGAAGACAAGAGCAAAAGCCACCTAAAATTAGCATTGAGTAACATAACTGAAAACTCAATTTGTATTTTTCTCTTATACATTCATCTCCCAATAATGTTATTGCTACTTTTTAATGTGTTTTTTAAAAATTTCTTACAGTGATCTTCCTTGAGATTCGCCTGTGTACGCACAGCTTACTACCAGGAATCACTGTAACGTGCAGCTCTAAAATTGCCCAACATCTGCTACTTTACACTCATAGAGCTGCATATTTTCCTACCTTCATCTCATGTTGGTATCCTGCACCGAAATCCTGCTGGAGACACAGAAAACACTACTAAGAGCAACAGCATTAGAACTTCTTTCTCAAGAGCTAGCCAGCAAGTTGTGTAGCGTGCAATACAATGATGGAAAGGCATGGCACAAAAAGGGTTTCAACACTATTATTTCAGCATGAGAAAACAACAAAAATTTAAGTATTGGCTTGGTTTTTTTCTTTTTACAGTAGAAAGGTCAGACAATTCATTGCATATGGCTCATTTTTTAAGCAAACTGGTTTCAGAAATACATTTGAACAGTCACTGTTGCAATGATTTTTACTGAGCTTAAGAGAAATTGAAGTTTAGTGGCTCTTTCTGTCCCATATGTAGCTGTGTGAAAATTAACCATACCCATTAGTACAAATGCAGCTTTGTGGGAAATAGATTGGAATAATGACTTTATAAATGACTGAAGGATTTCATTACTCACCTGTGTTGAAGGAAGTCATGGAGAGGTTTGGAAAACTCTTCCCAGATTCCCATGTAATTGGCATGGAGCACTCCACTTGTCTGATCTTTGATGAACAGCCACCCTCTCAGAGGTCTGCTATTGATTTAACTGCTCTTGACTGGAAGGTATGAATATTTGGGAACAAAGTAGATATGGTGGAATTGAAACAAATGTCCAGTTCTTGGTGATTTCAATAAAAGTGCACCAAGGTTGGTGCAGTTGCTTTGTATTTCCATCAGTGCAAGGAGCATGATTTGGTCCATGTTAACACAATGGAACAAACTGGCTATCACTACTCCACAGCTCGCAGGGATCGTTCAACCAGCACTAATACTGACCAAGTCATGGTGTCATCTGAGCTTCCAATAGAAAGAATTTTGGCCAAGAATTGTGATCCAATTCTTGATAAACTTTTACTATGTTTGGAAGGAAATCATGCCAACATGCAAACCTGGCACCGGTTATTTCTCTCTAATGATTGCGCAAGTGAAAGCCAATGGCTCTGCTCATACCTCGCCCCTGCCTCTCCCCCAGGTTCTTTTTAGCCCATGTATCTTTATTCAAAATAGAAGAAAAGGAAATATTAAAGCACATACACATGATGGCCAATGCAAATAACAGATGCTCGCAATAAGGCCTCTATTCTCTGTAAAGAAAATAATCAATAAAAACACAATCAGGGCAAGCGACGAGCATGAGTTAGCACATTTCCACAGACATGCAGGGACCACACGCCACTAGATGGCAATGCACAGTGAGACAGAAATAATCTGGATTTTACACACCCTATGTGCGTGAAGCCTTCTCTGTAACAGCACCACGAGCATTCCTTCTGCGACATTCTGTGCACTTCTTGAGGAGTTACACGTACTCTTTCATGATACAGTAAGGATTTATTGCAGTCCAGGAACTGAATAAATTACCTAAGTGCAAGTATCCAGGGAGGAGGAGCCATAAAATACTCACAGAACCTACTAGCTAGTTGGTAGGGTTCGTCTTCATGAAACAGCTCAAAATAAATCATTCTTATATTTCTGTGCAGTTCTGTTGTTATTATTATTGGAAGCATCTGCACAGCACAAGAACAAGCCTTAAGTCATGGAGCACATGTTTGACATTGATCAAAATCCCAAATGTTGTGATTTTTTTAATCACTGCAGTCTACACTATGAGCAATCAAGAGATTTGCATGCAAAGTTTTGCAACAAGTGATAGAAAGGAAAGACTAATAAAATGCTTACACTGTGCTATACGATTAGCCTGTAGAAGTTTCTATTTTACAGTTCGAACTAGTGCTCAGGTTAGTTCTATTTTTGTTTTTATTACTGCTGAAAATTTCCTTGAGATTACAGCTACATATGCAAACATGTCAAAAATAACATATTTTAAACTAAATCCACATTTCTAAAGCCATTCAGGGGAATAAAGCAGCATGTCACATCCACTAACTGCTCCCTAAAGGGGATTTTTTTAGAATCATTTGCATTTGAAATATCTTTTATTGCCGATCATTTATTTTGCAGATAGTGCCAGGAATCTCTTCCTGAGGGAGTTCTTTAGCAGTGTAAAATACTGCTTCGGGGCATGTATCTTAACCTGACTTCTGAGCAGCCCTGAAGCAACAATGTAAAGCACAGCATTTTGAAGTCTTTCTAAACACAGCTTTGGAACTGCATCAGCACTTTGTGATGAGCGTGTACATCCATGAAGAGATAAAGCCGTGGATCTAGTAAAGCACAGCAACTTCAATGCAAAGACTTCCCAATTTCAATAGCTTTTGAATTGTGCACATGCCCAGAAACCACAAGCAGCTACTCCACTTATTTAATCAGCTCTTGTTTTTAGCCATCAGAAATGAAAGACCAGTATGATATGGTGCGGAGACTGGTGGGAGGGGTGGGAGTGGTAAATGGTAATTAAATCCTATTTTGTACAGGTAGTCTGGGCTTTGTTTTCTGAGAATTAACACTTTTCTTCACAATTAGCACAAAGAAGTGATTTCTGTACCCAGAAGTACAGCTCCAGTTACGAAGAATTCTGTGGTTTGAAAAAACGATTGGTAGATATTCCAAGTGCTGATTAGGGATTTGCACAACATTCATCCCCAGATTAATGGAAAGCACATGGTAGAAACTCCACAAATCACCTGGAAAAATGTATCTTAAGAAGCGAGTAAATACCTTGAAGGGGCAGACTCTTCTTGCTTTTATATAGGGATATCCACGGGTATTAAGGGCACTGTTAATCCTAAGGAAGGATAATAAAATCTACTTCGTCTTCCATCAAATGTGAGAACTTTGAGAACTTTCAAAGCAGTTTTTCATTCTCTGAATTTGTTCCCAGCATACTATTAGAAGTCTGCAGAAACATTCAGTGCGGGTTAAGTCTTCCCAGTGTATTCAAAGCAATATTGGACGCACTATAAGAAGCGGTTTGGCCTTTTAAGAAAACCATCAGTTCAAAGTATTTTCAGCACAATCCAGGACACTAAATCACTAGTTAAATAGAAACATTTACTGACAGCTTGAGTACAAACGTTTTATTGTGAAGAGCAATGAACATAATGACCAGAGCTGTAGCCTCTTCGTCTAGCTAAACAAGGTGGTGGTGTTGGTGGGTATATGTGATTAAAAAGTCATTGCCAGGCCTAAGCTGGCAGCTAAAAAGAAAACAGGACGAGTCCCCACCAGGCCTGTTAAAGCTTTAGGAGGGCTTTATTAACCTCTGTCAGTATAGGTCTAACTGAGATAGCCTTATTTACTCTGAAGAGGGCAAAAAGATCCATCAAAATCAATCAAGCTGTTTCTAAAGTTTAATAAAATGGAAGACCCTCACAAGCTGCTCCCAAATTGATAAACCATCTCAAAGCTGTCTGAACAAACCAGCCTTAAAAGCAAAGGTGACCATGTCCACACTGAAATAACTTGTGCAGCTGGTCGCTTTAATCAAGTAAAAACCAGCTTTAATTTCACTGTTCCATAGCAGCGTGTGTGCAGCAGCACTCACTAGGTAGTCACCCAGGGACCCTCCTGTGTTTCTGCAGTGCATACCAGTCCTTGTGCTCCCACAGGAGCACTGCTCTTGGTACACAAATGCCCAGGCTAGGACAAATGAGCTATAATCCAGCTACACCTTAGGAGCAGCTCCAAATCTGAGTTACTATCCCGTTAACCAAATTGCAAATATTCTCATTAGTTAGTGATTTAGTCTAAAAAAAGAAAACTAATTCTGGGTTCGGTGCTTCTATTTCTTCTTTGCCACATTCTTTTCATGCTGCAAGGTTCTGTTTGCTCATTACTACTCTTCTACAATAAACTTCTTGTTAATGCTGTGCCTCATTTCATACTTGAAGATCTTTGTAACTCAGTGTCATGGACAACAGACTCTAGAAGCTTGATGAAATCATCCAGAAGTCTGGAGATTACTATGCATGAAATGGAAGTTTAGTTTTTGGCAGCCAGTCTCCACCCCTCAATACTTAAAGAAGTGTACCTCACTTACCTTGATATCTCTGACTAAAAAAAGAAAGCAAAAGGCAGTTTATGTGTTCAGAGACTGGGTTTCCAGACTGCAAAATATTTGGTGGGACTTGTTTGGGAAATTCACTGGTCTTCTGAAGAAGCAGACAAGTGCTTCCTGGCACCCTGCTGCTCTGCATCCAATGCTAGCAGGTTCTTGCCCTGAAAAAAATGACCCAAACATCTCACAGTAGCTTGATTCATCATGGCAGAAAAAATGCCAAGAGATATGATAGTGTTATAGTTATAGTCAGAGACTCAGAGTAGAAACAAGATATTATTCTGGCTCAGTTGAATTATGCAATATTATATTACAAATTCAATAATTTCAAATGAAAACCACAGGGACTTTTACTAACAACTTGCTTTTATTATTTCGGCTATTTATTTTCTCTTTAGCTTTCAGAATGATCAGAGTAATACAATCTACATCCTTAAAAGGAAGAATAAGTGGCTACCAATCCATGTAAAAACCCACTGATGTTCTCCTTCTTTCACCAACTTTTTTAATATTACTGGGACTAGAGTGAAACAGTGAATGTTGTAGTTGCACCAGTCAGGAAAAATGACAGGAACAGAGTTTGTAGAGAGGGAAGTAAACCCATTCAGATAGAAAAAATGGGTAAACTTCTGTATTCTCTTATATTTAGTCTTTTATTTAGTCTCTTTTATTTAGTCTTTAGAGATGCTACTATTATATCTTTAGTATAAGATATTCTCATATATAGCACGCAGCATTTCAGGGTACTTGCACAACCTCTTCAATATTGTTAAACTGTCATTAATTTTATTGCAATTAACAATGAGGACATATGCACTGCTAAAAAATACTTCATTACTCATGTGTTCAGGAACCAAAGTTGAGATATAGTGCAGGAGGGCAGGGCATATTTTATTTCATTCATCAGATAATCCCTGTGTGCTGGGTGATGAGGGAGTTGCCATGATCAGTTCACCTTTTTGTTGAAAAAAAGTAAATTAGTAAGCAGGAAAGTATGCATTGACTTGTCAGGTTTTACATTAAGGCTGCCTCAGGGTACCCTTCATGTGCATGCCTTCCTCTAGGTCAGAACTTCTTAATCCACATAGTTTGAGCGCTGAAGCATAACCCATTTCTTCCTTAATTGATTGTAAGATTAGAAGTATATTGTTTGAAAAAAGCCAACCTTTAATAGTCCCTTAAGTCTAGGGTTAAATTATATTTAAGTAAATGTAATTTAGGCAAACATGGTAAGCTGGGTACATGTTTCCAGGCTTTAGTGAATGAAAGATTGCAAACCAAGTCACCCCTAGTGAAAATGGGCAAAGCTGGAAAGAGAGGAAGCAGGAAAACACATCACAAACGCTGCTTTCTCTCAGCTGAAGACTTGCTTTTGAATTTTTTATCAGCTACAAAATGTGACCAGATACTAACTTATTTGTCTGAATAAAAGGGCATTAGTAGTTAAAAAGGAAATGTACTACAGGGTGAAATGGTCTACATTTTTCAGTATTCTTTGCAAGTGATACAGATGCTTGAGTAACAAAAAATTATGTATTGATTTCCAGCTGCCATTATGGCAATCATCTTTGCTTAATGCAAGATATGTACAACTTTTAGGCAGGAACTACAGTTCAGAGATATCCCTTAAGGATACCATTGAAACAGCACACACCAACACTTTGTATTAGATTACTTTCATTGAAAACGCGTGTTTAGACTTTTGACTCAGTTTGGATAGCTCTGCTATCTGTCTACACATATTCCACAAGAGAGATAGAAAAGCACCTAGCAAATATTAGAAGTATTTAGGTCATATCCATTAAAAAGATCCATTCTGAAGCACAAGTATGCTTGTGCTTCAGTTTGCAAGAATACATCTACAAGCACTGATAAGCCAAGTTTCTGTTCTGCAGACTGAATTGAAAGATAAGCTTTTCTTGGAGTTCATGTGAAGGAAACCAAAACATGGAAAAACCAAACTGAATGTAAAGGACTGCTTCCACAACTCTTGATTGCAAAGATGTGTGCCTGATACAAGACTCATTTGCAATGCCAAAAGCTAGTCAGATAAGAGCCAATGTATCTCTACTAACTCAAGATTACAACCCCATTTATTACCTGAAAGTCTTTGCTCTAAGAAAAACATAGATATGATAGTTCTGTAGAGAAACAAACATCTCCAGCAATCACAGGTGGATCCCCGTTGGTGTCTGTGGTAACTAACTTCACCTGCCCATTCTTCTACCTGCCCTCTTTGGACTTCTTCCTGCCTCCCCTGCTCTAGCTGCCCTCAGTGACATGCGGTAGTGGTGGCCTTGACAGTGCTGGGGAGCGATTGGACCTGATGATCTTAAAGGTCTTTTCTAACCCAGCTGATTCTGTGATTCTATGATTCACATTCTCAGTCAGCTGCAGGTGCCAGGGGTAACTTTTACTTAGTCTTCTTTGGGCCTTTTTTCCAACCTGGAAACTTGCACATGCTTTAGTCTAGACATGAATGCGCTGTCTGTTTTTGCTCCTCAGACAGCATCTTTTCACAGTAACTTCACACATTATAGCTGAAAGTGGAACCTTGATATTTACCATGGGGGGAATGGAGTAAAAAACACCACCACTTTGGCAGCCCAAGTCTCTGCCTCCCTGGATACCCTTTACCCAAATTCTGGTGGTGAAGAGGGGCCACAGGGACAGCAGCATTCACCAGGCCACTGAGGCATGCCACTGTAGGGAAGAAGATATGTTATGCTGTAGAGCAGAGAGATTTCCTCAGCAGCCCCCAGTGAGGAGCTGCTAGCGATCACTCATGGACACCAGCCACGAGGGAGGCTGGAATGCCTTCTCTGAGGATAGCAGTGTCCTGCTGGGAGCTGTGGTATCACAGTGAAAGCAGGAGATTGGGGCAAACCTGCAGCCCAGAGCTGGAAGGTGCCTTGGTACCACCTTTGCACCCTACACACCCACCTTGGCACCGACACTGATGAAAGACAAGGTTACCTTATTCCTACGCCTCTCCTCGTGTCCTGTGCTCCCCACTGAAACAGAACAGCTGGCAACCAAGGTCTTGGTATACCTGAAAGAAGTTAAAAACAATTACCAAAGATGCTAATTTTGTTTTCATCAGGCTGATTTCTAGGATTTCAGGGTAAGCACATTCCATCCCAAATGTACCATCTCTGAAAGGCTGCTGAATTCCTCCTTCAAGCCTGGCTCTGTTCACCGCTCAGTACCTGGTTTGTGCCTCAAGCCCAGGCCACATTACTACTCATGGTTCATGAGTGCTAATACAGAATTTGTTTGAAAAGCCACACGTTAGCAAAGCCACACAGTTATTTGCAAGCCTGGCCCAGGGCTAGAGTCAGACATCAACACATAAGCAGCAAAGATATTTTATTTAATTAAGTCATGCCATCTGGGCCAACAATGAAGGCACTCATATACTTCGCCTTTGCTTTCATAGTGCTCTGATCCCCCCAAAATTGTTCTAAAACCCAACTCTCCATGGAATTTAAAGAACACTTTCAGCTGCTACTTGCATTAGACAGAATTTCTGCTGCAACATACTCAGGATTTTTCCTATCCTAATAAAGTAAGTGACCGGAGTCAGATTTATGTGCCTTAGTTTTGTCTGAATGCTGCTTCCATCATGCAGGAAATTACTAATGAGTAACTAAAAGGACTGTGCTATATATAGTACATGCGCATACTACCACATAGCCACCAACTTCATTCTGCCAAAGGTTATTTGCTATAAAAAAACAAAGGTAGCACCAAACAGCCAGGCAATGAGAGCTACTACTCATGCTCTGAAGGCTTTGCAGACCTGCAGCATTACTATTCCTGCCTACAGACACTCCCTATAAAGATCATAGAATCATAGAATAGTTTGGGTTGGAAGGAACCTTCAAAGGTCATCTAGTTCATCCCCCCTGCAGTGATGATCCTTTCTATTAAATCAAGGGTTTTCTAACACACCCACAATGAACAGGAACCAGACCAAAATATTTTGTGACAAATATGAGCTCAGGTCCTCAGAAACAAGAGACACTTCAATGCTGGAAGATTTCTGACTTAGTTTTGGGGCTCAAATAAATAAATAAAATAAAACCCTGTATACCCCAGGGCCAGCTTTGTGCCACGGTCCTAAACCAACCTCAGCTTGAAACCCTGCACCTCAGCCATGTGGGAAATAGCTTTAACCATTTAAAAACTTACAGATATCTACAGGGAGGTAGTGCCAAACAGGATTAAAACCCAGCAGACACTACAACCTGCTGTGTGAGCAGGAGCTGAGCACTTCTGGACTGTTCAAGTTATTCTCAATTGTTCTTTATGGACGGTGGCATTTCCACCTTGCTTATGGGGAATTGACTGGTCCTTCTCGGTGATGGAGGTATCTGGGCATCACCAGACCACCACATGTTATGACACGTGATTACAGTGTGACACACGAATGCTTCAAATCAATTAATTCAGTAACTTACTGAAACATTTTGGTGAAGTTTAACACTTTTAGCTGAAATGCAGAGCTGAGTCAGACATGTAAGTCAGTCACTGTGCATTCCCTCAATACATATTACCCTTTCTCTTTATTTGGTATAGAGAAGATTTTGCCATATGAATCGAGTTAAATAGGAACTGAAGTGTTTTGCTGAACTGAGGCCTAATGCCACGAAAATTTAATTTTTTCTTGTTGTATTAACCAGCATAAGGTATTATTTATGATACCTATAATAGTCAGCACTTCAAAGTTCTAGAAAGACCAGTTCACCAAATTTTTGTGAGGTAAGAAAGAAGGAAACACAAGCTAAGCTGAAAGTACCAATATGTCACTCTCAAACTGCTGGATCTTTAGAAGTTACCCAAGTGTTTGCACTTCCTAGTTACAATTTACATCTGATTAAATCAAACATTTCTTTCTAACACACATATTTTAGCGCAAAAAGAAGGAGAAAAATCTCATCTCCATGTTATTAGAAACAAAAATCAACCCATATATCCTGGGAAATAGCACCACAGAGCATTTTCAAGGGAAAGGGTATTTTTACATTCCTATTTTCCAAGTTTCTGTATTTAGCAATGCTGGGCAGAAAGTCAAACATTTCCTTTTTACTGGAGCAGATGCAAGCTCCTGAAACTTCTCACGCTCTTGCCACCATCTAATATTAAGAGAGCAAGAATAAGTACTCCTAAGCAGTGCTGAAATAGCTACGTTATAGACATGAGCAACAGATGGACACTTCAGTCAACAACTCCTTAGTACCATTAGCAATAAGTCATCAGGGTTCAAGGACACCTGTAAATTAATATCTTTAGTATCAGGCATACTCTGGACCACAACGGGCTGCCTTTTACCCTGTGAATATGGCACTTACTATGCATGAACAGCATTAATGGATCCAGAAGTAGTACAACAGAGGTCAATATGAAGTATTTCACTAATGTATTTGACGCTGTTTTTCTCTGCTTCCAAAAATACAATCACACTGTTTTAACATAGCTGGTTGATGTGGTAATGAACTCCGGAATATGAAGCGGTAACAAAGATACTGTACAGAACAGCAAAACAGTCTGTGGAAATTGAAGTATTGGAATGTGTTTTAGCAGGTCAGTTGCTAAATCAAACAGAAGAGCCAGCATTGGGTTAAAAAAATAGAGTATCACTTAAAGCAAACCATTCAGAAAGTGTTCAAAATTTGGCATTTCAAGAGCTGCTAATGCCATGGTAAAGCTTTCAGAAAATATTTAAGAGGATATGAATATTCTTACAAAGTGTAATATTCATTTAGGTTTGTTAAAGACTGAAAAATCAACTTCCAACTTATCTACTCAAATATAAGCTAAAAGGATTAAAGCAGTGAGTTCTATGTGTAAGTACAGAATACATTTTTTAAGTACAGTACAGTACAAATTGGGACTACTAAGTAAGCACAGGCTTGGGGGGGGGAAATGAAATTGGGAGTATTGGGAAAAGCATATTTTGGTAGATAGGAACTCTCCATATTTACACGTGGCATGACTAAGCATGAAACCAAAGCAGTCCTTCGCTTCTTATATCACAAAGAACTCATATATGATACATAAAGCCAGTATTGCAAAAGACATTTATTGGATATGCAAGGCTCCCAGATTGGAGAAACTTTTAAAGTACTGAATACAAAGAACAAGGTTCATGATAATGAGATAGGTGGAGCTCAATTTTCCCAACTTAAAAAGAATTTTGAAGACCTTATACGTACTTTGAAGGTACTGACTGTCCCAAAGAGCTCACTGATGCAGGATGCAGTCCTTTCTTCAGTACAGCATCATGGACTCAGAAACTGGTCAGCTGTAAGATTGTCCATTACAGACACAGAAGATAAAGCAGACAAGGAGTAATGGCCGGAAACCAGAAGGAAATTTTTGGCAACAATGCAGGAAAACGTTTTGAGAAGGGAGAACTGGATAGTGAACAGATAGACAGGGAAAGGGCTGTTATGCTAGCCACGCATGAGTAAAGGCACTGAAGTGTCATTAGTGACACTGAAAGGTATAAGTAAAAAATCCTGCTAAGATAGAAGGGGCATTGCACATCTTTTGTACAATTGTGTTTTAGAAGTACAACTACACTATGGTATATGGACCATTTATTTTTTGAGGTGCAGGGTGCAAAGATTGTCAGAACTTTGTTCAATTTAGTAAGAATTTGGGAAGTAGTGGGAATTATTGACATCAGAATGGCAATTTCATCAAGGCATTCAAACTCTAATGAGTTCGCCATCCAAAGAAGAGCATAAGCAAGCATGTAGAAATTGAAGACAAAGATCAGAATACAAAGTTAAAGCATGCTGAGCTGAAAAACAGGCTGGACATAAGCATAGTCTGAGGTCCACAGTATTTGAATTGAGCATGTTCTTAAATTCATTGGGATTGTAAAATGTGCCTTAGATGCCTTACTGATCATGATTAATATGTTTTACAGCATAAAAACCATAACTTCACAAAGGTTCAGTCTTTCTGTATCTCATAGACTTTTTTGGCACCTTTCTTGACTGCTTTCTTTGCGTTCTGTCATGGTATTCACACACATGCTGACTTTGCCCTCATTCTCAGGTTTTATCTATTTCAGTAGGAGGACAGATAGGGTGAGTACGGAACATTAAATGCAGTCCACAACTAACAAGATTTCAATCAAACATAAAGAATAATTTTCTCACTGCTTAAAAGGTCTTGGCAAGGAGGCCTCAATTCTATGGTCCTTGTCAAAGCAGCTTGTGCCAAAATTCGTAGTTCCTATATTTACCTCTCTATAAGGGAAATTTCTAGGCTTTACCGTTCCGAAGCAGATAAACAATGAAAAGAAAGGGAATTCTATGAAGAAGTTACTGTCATTATACATCTTTATGCAAGAAAATATGCACAAAAGTTTGCAGATGCAAGTCAAGCTGAAAGCTCAACATCAATTCTTCATCCTCCAGCTCTAATATTAAAGCAAGTCACTTCATAAAATTTCAAGACTTTGATAACTGACTGATAGCAATTAAAGATTAACTTGTTTTTTCTTTCTGCCTATAAATTCTCCAATGCTTAACATTTGCTATGATGAGGAGTATCTCTCTTAAATGAGCTTTTATGAAGAAAATAAAATGACCCTGTTGTAAACCTACTTTTTGGGTTCATATTTTTGTTGGTCAAATTTTTAATCTAAATGCTTTTAAATTTCAGAAAGTTATTTAAAGTCACTGAAAACGGGTTCCTGCATTGGCTTTCTTCCACGCTGCATACACGGACATACAAATATGTATCCATATCTCTGTGTATATTTACAGGCTATGTCTAAATTACACAAGTATGTATGCACATGTGTACATATATATTTGAGATACCTATAAATACAGTGCCTCTTCACTCCCTTAAACACCTCACAAGACTCCTAGTGACATGAACTGGTCAAGATTTCAGCCCAATGACTTTTGTCAGGTGGCAGGGCTGTAGAAAGCCTCTATTCTGTTGTATGGTCCAAAACTAGAATACAGGGTCAAAATGTGCCAAAGGTTAAGAATCACTGTTTAATGCTATTTATTTCCACCAAAAACTATGTCAGCCAGCCTTTAAAGTTGTCTTTTCCTAAATCTTCCTCCTGCTGTTTCACCTGATTGGATTAATCTGTTTTCCACACTATGGTATGAAACAGCTCTGTGACCAAACGACAAAGAAACCCCAAACAGAGTATGAAATTAAATATAAATGATTTGAAAGTATGTTACAGCAAAGAATAAAAACACGTAATTCTATCAACGAAAAGAGTTGCCTGTCAAAAATTCAACACACAAAGTTCATATGAAATATTCAATCTGGGTTTTTTTCATGTTTGAAAAATGACATTAATCCTTTTAGTGAATTTTTTTTACGTGTGGAGTACATTAGTCTGGATTAATGGATGGTGTTTATCATACTTTGTATTGTGGTTTCAGGAAATAGTCTGGCAATGCTAGAGCTCTACAAATGGATTTAAAATTAATCAACATCTATTTATGAGAAAGTTTAAACCATTATTAATACACTGTAAATACAGATCTCCTTAGAGCTGACCCCGAGTGTCTACCATCTGCTCAGCTGTTGTAATCACATTTTTAAAGAGCATGGTCATACATAATGATTCTTCTCAGGAAAAAGCATCCTTAAGTACATCAGCAACATTCTAAATTCCACTTGTGTAATGCAATAATTTCCTACTGCCCTTTGCTGAGGAAAAAAAGTGTATGGCGGTGTCTAAAAGGAAATCAAGCAATCCTTGATTTCTTCTCAGTGCTGCAGGGGTGATGAAGGTCTTTTTATTTATTTTTAGAATAAGCGATCAAAAAACTATAGCTCTCATTATTATTAAATGTAAGTATTCTCACCAGCTTAACTAAAGCAATCGCTATGTTAATATAGGCATAGATAATAACCCCAAATGCAAACATTGTGGTAACTTCAGATATATTATATGCAGGAATTAAAGCAAAGGTTTAGCAAAGCCAGCTGAACCAAACAGTTTAATTTGAAGTAGTCCACAAAATCCTTTCTAATTCTGACAAAATCATTCCGAGTTAATAAACAAGGTACAAAGCATTGATTTACAAGTAGCCAATTGGAAACAGGGTCAAAACTTCCCATACTCGCATCATTTACACACCCGGGATAAGCAATGCTATCCATTTAAGACACTTCTTTTTATGGGGCAAGTGGGAGAAAGAAGGGAAGGAAGAACATGCCCCAGATCAGCCTCCTGTTTCTATGGCCCTTGTCAGTGCACAAACCAGTTCAGGGGCAGTCACAACATGTTTTCAAACAGGACTTCACACTCTACCTGCTTGCCACACCAACCTGCCTCTTTTCTGTCTTCAACAGGGAAGCAGTTTTGGGCTTCTGCAGGAAAGCCAAAGAGACAATGTTTCACATAAAACCATCTCCACAGCATCCCCCTCCTGCATACATCTCTCAGCAATAAATCCCTCCTGAAGCTACTGAAGCAAAGAAACCCCACCTGTCTGCAGACAGAGGAAAGACACATCCTTCAAATACTTCAAAACTTCATATTTTTCCCCCAAACATGCATTTTTCCAGCTAAGTCATAGTCAAGGTCAGGCTTTAATGCCCAAACAACATAAATCACTGACGATAATTTCAATATCGATTCACTGTTTGTTTGAACAACAAGAACCACCAATGAGGAAGTTGTCTTTTTCTGTTTTAACAGTGTTTTCTGCATTAGGCTCATGGTGCACAGCCAAGACTACATTAACATAATTCAATCATTTTAATCATCATTTTTCCTACGAAATGAGCAGCAAATCCAACCAAGACGTATACTGGTATGCTATTGGAAAAGGTCCATCTTCTATTCCCTAGTGGAATTGCATAATTCATTCACAGACTTTTTTATGGACCAGATTGTCAGAAAATGTGAACTTTATTGGCTAAATGATATTTCAGTGATTTATCCTGGATGAAATCTTGGGGTTTTGGGAGAACTGCAGCTAACTTTAGAGGAGACTGTTACAATATCTGTAGCACTGGGCTATCATTTTGGAAGTATGTTAAAAAAAATCAACAAAAAAAACAAGACATAAACATAGGGACAACTTCTCTCTCCACCTCTGTCTCAAAAACCTTCCATAGAAGTATATCTGCTTTTTTTCTGAGTGTGGAAATGATGTTTCTTGGTTCTGGACCTGGAATTAAGTTCCAGAACCTAACACAGAATCATAGAAACTCCTTCTGGGCTCCAGCTATGATTTTTGGGCTGGTTGCAGCCCTTGCAGGCTGTCAGGTTCCATGGAGCTTGTCTGCAACAGTAGCCAATGTTGCATGGTATTCCCATTGCTATCCAACAGTCTTATGGATAAATGGAATGGACTATGACTAAATCAATTGAGATTTAATCGGATTTAATGTGTTAGACATTCTTTAAATGCTACTGGAATTAAACATCTCTATAATTCTCCCAATTAAAACAAACAAACAAAACCCAAGAGTTTCAATGATTCAACCAAGTCAAAATAACACAGAGATTTTCATCTTTAAGTTACAAGTTGTAATCTATCAGCAGCCAGTAGTACCAGAAAGTTATTCGCATGGGATGCTTTTGTAAGAGTCCAACATGAAAGAATTTTATTGTCATTGCAGTTCTGCAGAGTTTGCTGCACTTGCTTCAAATGGGCTTGAAAAACCTTGATGACAGATATGGCAGGCTTGATTTCACATGTCCAAATGGACTCCACTGTTCCCCCTCCCTGATTTCCCAGAAAACATAGAGATGACATTTTAGGCTGTAAACCGCCTAGTGAACCTGTCGCTGCATGGACAACTGACTTCAGTAAAGGCATCTGTGGCTATGCAAGACGCTAATGAAACCTAAAAATCACTGCTTTGAAATGACTTTCAAAAATCATTGCTAAAATGACTAAAAGCATTGCTTTGACTAGATGACCTTTGAAGGTCCCTTCCAACCCAAAATACTCTATGATTTACGATTCTATGAATTGGACATCTTGCATGCATGGGAGGATATTTAACAATGTACACTCATTTCAGTTACTCAGGTCCATTATTATTTTTATCTTGTGAAGGAATTGTTAGACATATAAAATTGATGCTATCTGCAATGATAGGGTTTGGGTTATTGTTTTGTAGCTTAGCAGTATTCATCGGAATTCAACTGGCAGGGAAAACAGATGGGGATGGACATAACTTGAGCAAAGCCCTCTGAAATGCTACCAGCAGGCTATGATTATGCTATTACTGCAGCTGATGACTCCAGTAATGGCTAGATCAGCCTTTACTTCCCAGGTTACTTCCAGAACAGTAATCAAGGACTCATTTTCAGCCATGAAGGAAATCCAAAAGAATTACTCTTTCACAATGGGCACAGATTTATGTCTGTGGAATCTGATGAATTTCCAAATGAGGGAATTATTAGTTACAGACATTCTCCTGTCTATTAGCATCAAGGCAATGGATGAAGAATATGTTTTAGCAAAACTCTGAAAGCTCCTTTGCACACTGTTGTCCTACAAAGCAAGCTGTGGCAGGGATTTGCTTGGCTGTTCTTTGCCAGAAAATTGCAGGGCAGCCAAATCCAGATGTCTCCAAAACTGCTGCAAGGAAAAACTATACAGACAAAGTTTTGGTCATCTAGAAACCTGCCAGGTACAGTAAAACTCACGGGATAAAATGTGCAAGATGACATTGATAAAAAAAGATAAGAACAACGTATGTTGATGCAGAGTATGGGCGATGCTGTTGTGCGATATTACCTTGTGTTCCTTAGAATTCTGTATTTACTAAAATACAGGTATTTCAGAGGAGGGAACACATGAGATTTCTCACTTGTCCACTCCAACTCTACGTTTGCAGTTCTTGGCAGAATATTGCAATGCCAGTTATTTGTTCATATGTGCTTTGGCAGTGAAATGAAAATGTGGGATGCTTCTATGCCATCTGTATCACTGCAGCCATATGCTAATGGACAAAATCTATAAAAGCATAAGAACCCAGCTGTTTTCCTCTGCATTGGTCTTCCTAGCACTATACTGAAACACTTGGAGAACATTTGGTTGCAAAGGTGCCAATTTTTCACAAAAAGAGCCAAAAATGCTCTGCAGAGCAAAAAAATTATGTTCATGTTCTGACATATACTATCAATGTACAGAAAAGATTTCATCTAATGGACACATTCAATTAGAACTTGTGGCCATTGGATTTATTTATTGTATTCATAAATGTGACTAATTACATTAATATATTAGTAATAATTGCAATGCATTAATATATATTCAGAAATAATTTAACTACATTAAACACACTGCTATTTAGTATTAGAAAATGAAATACAAACATGCTTTTACAGGCATGTTTATGCATGCTGCTTTTCAAGCAGGATCTTCACTATTCACAGGAACATGAACATTCTCAATTTTGTGCAGGTTATAAATTAAACTGTTCAATGTCTTTTCATGCTTTGGGATGAACACTGTACAAGGGTTACTTTTAATAAAACTTAGAAGAAATTTAGGATTGTTAATCAAGAATTAATATTTAAATCCATTGAAATGTGCAGAAAGGCCTGCCCTTTTGAGCTGTTTCTAGAAAAAGATCATCAGCCTTGCCTCAAACTACACATAATTTTTCTTTGGAATAGCCAAATTCTATTGATTAGCAAATAATGCCAAAGGAATGTACATAATTTGGCTTTCATAAGAATAATGCCCATTACGAAACAAATAAGCCAAAGAAATCTATCTGAGATTTACACCTGTGTTTGCTCATGAATTCCTATTTGTTAGCAGACCTGTGACAGATGCCATCAGTCTGTGAAGGCTGTTACTCTCTGTCCAAAAGCCCTTAACAGAACCTCTGTCAGAGCAACAAAGCAAAGCAAAGATCAGCTGCTTGGGCTGCACTCTCTCTGCCAAAGTCACCCTGTGAGAAAGGCATCAACTTTCTAGCCATCTTTCAACATTGTGTTGGCATTTCTTCCCCTGCATTGACACCATCACAGGCTTTTACCCTTACACGGAGCCTACTCAGAAGCTCTGGTTTTTCTTTCCCTTTGAAGGACAGCAGTTAGTTTTCTACAACAGAATCCAATGAAAATCCTGGGGATGAGCTTAGGTGTCCAATTTCTTTAACTGGTTTTATTAGATTAGTTGCTAAACCCACAGCTACTTTTCAACATGTGCTAGTGTAAAACAAGCAGTTCAGATTTTGAGATTCCCAGATTCTTTTTGTTTTACCACTCATAATTAAATATATGGAAGATATCTCTACCTAATGTATATTCTTTTTTGTTATTGTATTTATATATTTTATTTTATTGTTTAATGTAATATTTATTACATTATATATCAGATTTTATAATTATCTGACAGCGATTATCAGGTTATCTAATTACCTGACATGTGGGGAGCAGATAGCCAAGTCTGTCAAAAAATGAATGCTAAAGAATTAACAACTGTGTAAAGGTTGTTTTATTTGGTAGCAATGTACTGACACAAACCCAATGTACACATACAGGTCTCCTTGTATAACTCATAACATCATGAATAATAAGGCAGCATTAACAAACAACACAACAGCACCAATTTTGCCAAGTAATTTTGTTTTAGAGTCTACATGTCTATTTTAATTATTCTGCTTATTATCATTCATTATATGCGCTATGTATACAAACCTGTTTGATCCGGACTAGCTGCAAACCAATTTGGTGTTGGGCGTTGGACTAGATGACCTTTGAAAGTCCCTTCCAACCCAAACTATTCTATCATTCTATGATTGGCTAGATCTGTGTGTTCTTCATTAATTAGCAACTAGTAGGTCCAGGCTAATGTTGAGTTGCCTTTTAGCAGCACTGCTGACTGCTGAGCTGGTCAATGAGAATGCTAGAGAGGTTTCATGTGGATATGGCCTGAAGATGAAAGGGTTTGCTTTTGTTTGTCTACTGTAAAACCTGAAGAGAAATTAATATCCTTGCCTGTTAGAAAGTATTGTTGATGGTGGTGGATTACTTGCTCTCACAAAGCCATTTGCATGCACATCTCATGGTTTTCTTTTTCTTTTTTTTTAGCAAATTTAAGTAATTTTGAAAGCCCCAGCCTCTACTGCCCAGTCTTTGCTGTATTATTACTTGCTGTTGTTCAAAATCCAGTTAGACCTAAAAATGTTCTTGAAGACTTTAGGCTGAATACATCTTCTTGACAACATTTCTCTTTGCCAGTACTAATCAAGTTGCTCTCAGGAATGTCTCTTATTCTTCATCTTCAGGAACCTGGATAGAGAAACCATTTTTCAGTGGAAATTTCTAGGCTGTGCATGTTCACTGGCACTCAGCAGTGATTGAATATTGCAGACCTCAGTGGGTCTTTTTTGAGCTAACAGCAAATCTTTAAACCCCACAACTTTGAGGAGAAAAAAAGATATTTTCATTCATATATTTAGCTTGCTTTGTGTAGTTATGCTCAGACAATCTTCACCACAACCGCTTTGCAGTTGGACACCACAAAGCGCTAGGCCAGGAATTCAAAATGCACCACCAGCACAAATCTTTCAGTGATACCACAATACTTTTCTAGGATCAATATCATAGGAAATTGCTCATTGCTCTTGAAGATGGCATAGGTAGATAGCAAGCTTGCTGAGCAGGAGATGGGCACTGCCAGGCAGAATCATAGAATGGTTTGGGTTGGAAAGGACCTAAGGTCATGTAGTTCCAACCTGCTGCCACGGGCAGGGACACCTTCCACTAGAGCAGGCTGCTCAAGGCTGAACCACCAAGTGCTGTTTCTGGCCGGCTGGTGCACACACACAGGACTGGCAGGCATCAGAAGGCTGAAGGGTTAATAGCCAAGGCAGAGAGCTAAACACAGGCTTGACTCATAGGTAAAAGAACCCCAGAACTTAGTTGATGAGGGTTGAAAAGAGACAGCTTTTCTGTCAGGACTTGCTATTGTCTGCCAGGTTTAATTTGATGCTGAAAGAGGGCTCTCTACTCCCTCTATAGACATCTACTATCTTCACTTGCATGCTGAATCCCAGATAGGTGTGAAATGAGGGCACAGTACAACCTGCACTGGTATCAGGTGCACAGTTATGTAGCTATACCCTAAAAGGAAAAGAAACAACAACCAACCAACCAAAGAACTACTGAACAAGAACATCTTCCAGGATAATTTTTTGTCATACCAAGGAAGGTGTAGGTTTCATTTTAGCACAGAGCCATTAAGCTCATTGTGTAAAGACAACAGTAACAACTTCCTCTCACGCTGTTTCAAGCAATGGGCACATCCTAGTGGGTAAAAAGGTCATTCCTGCCTGTAATAAACACATACACCTATGTTAAACACAACATCTTGCAATAGCAAGTGTTCAGAAATGCTAACTCTAGAATGTCACGGAAATGACATCAGCTACCTGACAACAGTCAATAGCTGCTGAGATAACATCATATGAACAAAGCAATTGAAATTAAAATACAGGTGCCAACTCTTCAACTATGATCCACAGACAAACTTCCAGGATCACAAGTGTGAAATTAGGTCCTTAAGAAACCTCTCCTTTACTCACCTTTATTTGCCCAGGACTGCATTGAACAGTCATGGAGGACTGACAGTCAATGGTGCAGAAAGCACTCGGGGATTTATTTCGTAAAACAACCTTCTTAACAGTTTTTGGAAGCCACAGTCGGAATCCAGAAGAAGTTAAATGAGAGTAAGGTTAGGAAGGACCAACTGATAAAAAATAGGCTATAGCGACTTTAAAATGTCTCTCTCACATGTTGATTCAGACTTACTTTTCTGAAATGCTTTTAAGCATAATATTCAATATTTCATTATGATATTTCACTCTTCTTATAAAGTCATTTATTTATCTGATTTCTGCATTTATGTGTGTGATTTATCATGCACTGCAGAGATGAAAGAATCCCACATATCTTTCCTGTACCAGATGTACTTAATTCCAATAATTACTATTTCAGGCTAGTTACTTTTTTACATTCATTTTTCTGTAAGATAAAGGAAAACACAGAGTATGGAATTTGGCCTGCTGAATCAGATATTTGTTTACCAAATACAATGTAGAAGGTGTAAACACATAAGAAGAAGATTTTTTAGTGCATATGAAGAGCAAGAATTTAACACTTCAGTGTGCAACTATTTCTCAAAATATTACTCAAAGAGAAACTGTACCTACCTGCAGGTTTAAAATGAAAAGTAGGACTATTTGAGAAGCAAAATGAATGCTAAACTGACCTGTCATTGATACTTATTACAGTTTTACACGGGTGTTCACATAAAATATTATCTGGATACATTATTGCTTGTAGCAGATATTTGTGTGTTTGTGACAACATACTGCTATTGGCATTAAACATAGCAGGGGCTGAGGGGGTTAATGTATTCCTTCTTTCCTTCAGGAGGCCTGGGTTCAAATTCAGTTCAAGTCACAAGTGAAAATGAGTTTGGTGGTCTCGAAGCAAAACACATTTGTCCATATGCTACAAAACCACGGCATAACTTGGCACCCGTCTGCTCCATTGACTGTTTCTGCTCTGGAGAGCGGAGCAGAGCTGGCTGGAATGCTGCAGGTCAGTGGTGTCGTGTGCCTGTGGCACGATGCAGGAAAACATCAATGTTCAGCCAGTAAAACTCACAGAGTTAGCAGGCACCTCACCCCCTGCACTGTGATTCTCTATCCCACTGATCAGCAAGACAACAAATCCCCTTTTCGCAGGTGAAGTACAGAAGCAGTTTCCTTGCTTTTTGTAGGATTCCACTTGCTTTGAGAGGGTTTTGGAAATGTTTTGTCAGCTGAAACACTCGGGATTTTCAGAATATCACTGAAAAGGAATTTTAAAAATGTAAAATCAGAAGGTGAGGTTCTGACTGCAGTGGTTGTATTTGAGCTTTTTCATTCATTTCAGTGAGCTCTGAATTTCATTAAGCAATTTTATTCTGCCACATTTTCCATGCAGAGTCTTTATCACTCCACATTAACACAAGATATAACAAGGGAAGAGGAAATTGGTTATTTTACATCAAGAATCATTTCAAGGAACAGATGTAGAGTGTATAAAAAATAAGAATTATTGTAAAAATATGAAGTTGTATACTTATGAAAAATATATTTCTCTAAAATTCCCAATACCCAACTTCACTACTGGGTAACTGCACAAGAGTAAACATTTATTTTCTTCTTTGTCACACAGTAGTTACATCTGAACTATCAGATGATATCAAATGAAATTACCAGAAAGTAATTCCTCCTCCTGGAATTTGGTGATTTATTGATATTATCAAAAGATATTATGGAAAGGTCAAACAACAGAACAGCACCACACAGAATACAGAGGGGCTAGGGAGGTGTTTATCTTCCCTGAAGAACAAATACACATAAATTCTCCTGCAACCTCCTGTGGTACATTTACTATATGCATAAGCAAGTGACCAAAAAGACAGAATTCCCCAGGCTTTCTCCCCCTTCACCATTCTTGCTCCCCAATATCAGAGTGATTCAAAACTGGAAAAATAAGCCAAGCAAATAAAGATTCTTCAGTGATGCTTTTGGTGGCTAATAAAACTGACATGAGGAGAGCCTATACAGCAGGATGCTTTCCACTTCTCTAGGAGATGGTTGGCTACTCTCACCTGCCTCCTTCCCTCTTAAATATTTGCTTCTGCAAATATCTGGACGTTTGAATTTAACTCCACAAAAACTTGAAAGAAAGTGAGGCTTTCATCTGGAATGTGGCTGAGGAACTGCATCAGAAACTACTGTTTATTTATAGTGAGAGAAACATGATGCTTATTTTATTAAAGTAAAGCTAACTCTCACCTTACCTGGACCACAGAGATGTCAACAACGTTTGCCTGCTCTAGCATCTAAAAAAGCTGTGCCTACCTTTCTTCAGTTTATGGGCACTGGCTTTACAGGAAGGTAAAAGAGCAGGATCTTATAGCTTGTGCTTTAAAACCAAGTGTAAACCAAGGAGACTAAGAAAGCTTTTGGTATCTTTCCTTATCCTAAAACCAATTACGGCATTTTCTATGAGATTGCATCTTGGTGGTTTTGAGCATTTAGCATGGAATGTTGCATTTAAATATGTCAAACTGTATCAATAATGAATTTATTGCAAACAATATAAAGAACCTGAAAAACAGCCCTAAGTGAAATCCTAGATTTTATTCCAATTCTAATGTTTATATTAGCTATTTGGACTCACTCCGAAGGTATGTTTTAGATGAGGAAATGTCAGGGAAATAGATTAAAATACTAAACCATTGCTATTAGCTTCAGTTTTTAGGACTTGGCTAACAAGTTTCTTTCAGATACTAACTGAAGAGCATGTAAGGTTGTCTACAAAGTCTAATGAGAAATAAAAGTAATCTGGAGTATATAAAGCACTAAGAACATCTCTGTCATTTCCCAGGGAGAGACTTGGATGCTGCCTCTTTCTACATGTTATAATTTGGGGGAAAATATTTTTTTGTAACTGATGGGAAGTCAGTAGTTAGAGTTACTGCTTACTGTTGACATTAGGTGACTGTTCCTATGCCCAGAATACCACCTACCTCAGCTAAATGGTATCTTTATGAAATTAACAGAATGCGGTTACAACATGGCTATAAGAAAAAATATTAACATCAAATTTTGGATTATAATTGGAAAACTGACCTTTGGAAAATATGTTACCACTGCAGTCCTGACCTGTAAAATGACAACTTTAAGATCTGGAAGAATGACTGTATTATGCAGTTTAGAAAACGCAGCAAAATCAAAATAATTCTACTCTTTATGCTTCACTAGAATTCTAAATTAAAAAACCCTGAAGCTTTCCATGGCCCTTCCTCTTGTGAAGTAATTCACATTCTTTTCTCTCCTCCAACTTGCTGGAAGTGTCTGTCAAACACTTTAAAATAGTTTCAGTAAAGTAGATTTTTTTCCTGTCACTATATGGGCAACCTCCATGTGCAATTGTGACAGGGATTGTAAATAAAGGTTTTCCTAGCAACATCTCATGGCAATGTTATTTAACAGCATATATACGAATCTTCTTACTGTTGTTGTTAAATATTTGATTGAAAGACCTGGAAACAAAAATAAAATGCATCACAGCAGAAAATCTTGAGAAGGATCTGCAAGACTCACTCTGGCATCTTACAGTTTCTCTTGACTGTGTTACCCTTTAGGTTTTTGCCACTCTTGTATATTTTAATCAGTTCCACATACATTTTTAGTTGCTTTTGGTCCATTGCTATCATCCCCTGGTCAGTGTTTATTAATGTATATTACTGTATGCATATTAACATTTATTAACATTTATTAACTATTAGGCTAGCCTTATATCATTAAGCTGAATGACATTTTTCCAATAGAAAGTCAAAGATGCATGGAAAAAGATTAACCTGACAGTATATTTCTTTATGAACTAATCACAAATATTCAATATCTGAGGGTTTTTTCTGAAATGTGAATGCTCAGGTAAAGTTTTGCTTCTCACTGGACACATAAAAATCCCATTTCCACACAAAACCTTTGATCAATAAATTAATAAATAGACTCCTACATAAAAAAGTACCACTATGTGGCAATTGTATTTAATCTGACTGTGCTAAATTACCACCTAGTGTAAAATGTAGAACTCAAAGCACTAATTGATTTCTAAGACAAGATCTGGTTATTCACAGTATAGAAAAAAAACAAGTGAATTAGAAATACTGTATCTTCCCCAGTTTATTAGTGACTTATGGTTGAAAACTAAACCCCAGAGGACTGGGAGAATCACATGAATTAACAGCATTGGTAAAATCTAATTTTAACACCAATGATGTGGAACACCTTAATGGGGAAATATCCTGCTGGTTGTGTCGATGGAAGTGGCAAAATCTTTCCAACCTTAAGGCAGATACAAGGATTACCAATCTCAAGCAAGAGTTTGTGCCAAAAATTAAATTAAAAACCTCCAGAATTTTGGGGAGGGGAAAAAAAAATCATTCTTATTCCAATACGATTTTTATTTCAACACAACATCTCAAGACAAAGCTTATTTCATTTAAGATTAAAAATAAAATATTTAAGAAGACTCAGTTTAAGTGTGTTTATTTTTTTTAACCAAGCATTCTGGATTGATTTGTTTCAGGTTTTTGGATTTGGTTTTTCATTTTGCTGAGAAAACTGAATAGGTTCCATTTTATAACAACTCAAAATGATCCAACTCAAGCCAAAATGTTTGGGCTTGGCCAGAGAAATTAAAGGAATAAAGTATTCACACATCTGTATTTTAGATACACCTGGAGTAAAATAGAAGGTCTGAACTAAAGCTCACTTATAGAATGATGAGTGAGGATCCTACAGCATTTTTTTCACCTCCTTTTTGACGACCATGTAATAAAGCATAGAAATTAATGCTTCTTGATGCATGTCAAGCTTCATGACCAGACCCTCTAGGGTTTGCTATACATAATAAAGGTAATCCACTGAAAAAACCCACATTTCTGGTATCCTAGCAGAAACAATACAATGACAAAACAGGTTATTTCTCACAATTTCATGTTAATCATTACTGTTCAGTTCAGAATACATCCATGCTCTATCATCCATCCCCTCAGGGTTTTATCTTGTGTTTCACTACTAAGCAACCTCCACTCTGGTCACCTGCAGAATGATCTCTTTGCTTCCCATCTTAGCAGAGCAGCTATTTTTCTCTTTCCTTTAATTAAAATCTCCATGTCAGTAGCATGTATTAAATCAAGTTCCATTACAAGCCCAGCTTTCAAAAGCGCATTTTTTTAAGCAGCTCATATTTTGTCAAGCCTAATTGCTTTAGTTCTAGGCAATATTACTTGCAGAACAGCCAGTAATAACCTTTAGTCCTGGCAAATTTTCTCTGTACAAGAACTCAATCACATAACATAAACAGCTATAAAAGGAGGCTTTTTAAAGCTTTATTCATAATGTGTAGCACATGCATGTGGCAATGTGTATCAGATCACAACACTGAATGAAATAGGAGATTTATCCATGATGTAAGTTATGCCAACATATAGTAATTTGAGAGTATTAATTTGAATTTAGTTAAATTAGAAAGGAGAGGGGGAAAATGACATGCTGCTTTATTAATACAGGCTTTCCCAATTTAATATTAAAAATCATTTCTTGATTCCTGAATGTACTTCGTAGGGGCACAGTGCTTGATGGTGCAACTCAGTATGGAAAAGGCATACCAAACTATTGACAGAAGAGGATCAAGATCGTCCATACGAGGAAATGCACACTCAGGATTCATGGTAAGGAAGGGAGATTTGACCTTTGCAATGGCATGGTGGCAAAAAGAAAGCTGTAAAGACTGAAAAATCAGAAGAACAAGAATTTAGGATGGCCCCCGGGCCAGCACATGCCCCACCGGAGCCCCGGCCTCAGACACATACCTGAGAACATTCCCAAGATCCACAGGCAATGGAAAAGCCACATGTTGGCCATCCCTGACTGGCTGTGGATCCCACAGTGCAGTCTGGATTATTCTCAAAAGCCCATGTGTAATTTATGGGGTATATTTACAAAACGTCTTTAGCTTAAGCCACTGAATTCGTTAATCCCCAGAGATGAGCATACAGTCTTCAATATGGCAAATATACTGCAAGGATTTAATACCAACTTATTTAACACTCAATCTAGTATATTTTAAGCCAATCTATTAGAGGAATATGCCTCGTAGACAGTTTTCAGCCTAACTGGTGGTCAGTAAGAAAGACAGTCTTCTCAAACCCTCCTCCACCACTCTGTTCTCTCCTAAAAGATGGCATAGTAACAGAGGGCGTATTTATTCCATTCTGTCATTTTGCTGCTTTTAGTTTTATTCACTTAATGAGTTACAAAAAGGAGAGAACCAGAGTGGAATAATCTGAAACATCACAGTAGACAAGGATATTTTGAGAACAGTAAGGTAAATATGAAGCAAGTTGCCTTGAAGCGAGTTGCTTTAAAGCAAGTCTTTAAAACATAGAAAAGGCTGATGAAGAGTTATTTTTTTGTAGTTCCATATAGTACAAGTCATCTAAGAGTAGTATAGAATAAAGGATATGAAAGGCAGTGATAAAACTTTCTTTGTGATTTGTAAACTTCTCAAAATCAAAAATACATCATTAATTCAGAAAGGCCAGAGAGGTACCAAAAGTGAAAACCTACCTCACAATTTTGAATAGGAAAAGGCCAAGATTCCCAAGAAACAGGATCTTCTGTAGGACCATTACTTATTTCACCAATAAGTTTGCATAGTTCAAACCAAGTTTTTCTAAAAGGTAATACAATCCTTTTTCAAAGGATCCATTGCCAAGTGCAATTATTTGTGAGCATTTGAGAAGTTCATAGAAACATTATGCATACAAATTCAATTGGAGAAGTTTTAGGAAGTCCAAATTCATTAGGGAAGGCTGATCGCAACTGAAAAGCAATTTGTGACTATGTCCAGCCCATTTACGAGTGTTTTGCAATCTCTGAAATGAAATGTTTTCTTTAGTAGTTACAAAACCTGATCAGTTCTCAGAACCTTGTTTTTTCTATAAATACCATACAACTATTTACATATTAA
Source organism: Strigops habroptila (assembly GCF_004027225.2). NCBI lineage: Eukaryota > Metazoa > Chordata > Aves > Psittaciformes > Psittacidae > Strigops > Strigops habroptila. Next base: position 17,111,509 of record NC_046360.1, read on the forward strand.
AAAAATATTACTATATAACCAAAAAAAATTATACATTAAATATGGGTTTGCCCTTATTCTTAATTCTTGAAAAAATTTATAGCACCTCATTTTGTTCATGTCTTATGAAGAATTGGTTGGATGAAGAAAGCATTTACTAAAAAACTTAACTTGCAGCATGTTAAAATCTTAAAAGTAATAATCTGTGTATATCTATGCTGGATAATGAATTAATTTTATTAAAAAGTTGTTGATATCAGTATGCTCGGTTAAAACATTTTTTCTTCCAAACTGGATCAAACCCACAAAGCCTCCCAAACTAACCTTGAGGTGCTTCAGTAGACTTTCTCCTCAGTTCCTGAACGTGAGTGGGAAACCAGTCAGTTTCAACAATCACCTACTTGTGGCAGAGCTACAAGTGCAATTTGATAATTTCATTATTATTGGATTATTCAAACTGCACAACTACCAAGGAAGATCACTAATACAAGTATCAGACAATTACAAACACTGGTTTCAAAGGATCACAGAATCCCTGACTAGTTTGGATAGAAAGGGACCTTAAAGCTCGCCCAGCTCCAACCCCCTGCCACGGGCAGGGGCACCTGCCACTAGAGCAGGTTGCTCCAAACCGCGTCCAGCCTGGCCTTGAACACTGCCAGAGACGGGGCAGCCACAGCTTCTCTGGGCACCCTGTGCCAGTGCCTCAGCACCCTCACAGGGAAGAGCTTCTGCCTAAGAGCTCATCTCAATCTACCCTCTGTCAGTTTAAAGCCCATTGAAGGAGTTGCAAAGACACAAACCAGCTACAGAACAGCCCTTTGAAAATATTGTTTTCCCAAATCAAAATAATCTAGACATGTGTTCAAACGGAACAGTGACATGAAGCACAAAAAGTAAGAAATGAACTATTTTCTTTAGGAAATCTTCCTAAAGGAGTTACCATAGAGAGGGAGTTCCTTAAATTTCATGTCCCTATTAGGGACTTAATTTCTGTTATTTTTATTTATAATAATTTCTGTTTTAGAAAGCCACACAAAATGTCATTTAAAGATGTATACACAACTAAATATTACTACTGTTCTGGTAAAAAAACAATATTCCCTTAACATGTAGTTTTATATTACCTAACTATACTCATTTCCTGAAGAAGAATGTCAATAGATTTAGGATTAGTTTGCGCACCAGATAACAGGACCCAACAGATTTCAAAACTATAAAAAAAGCTCAATGTATTTGTGTTATTTACATTGCATACTGGCTTAACCTGTAATTACAGAGAAGTTTTCTTTAGCAGAGACCACAGCGAGCGGAAACCACACTGAGCTGTGCCAGGAAAACTGCTGCCTGCTCCAGTTAATTACTAAATGTGTTTCACTGACACAATTTTATCTTTAAGACCAATTTTCACATTAGCAACTTGGCCTTTTTCCGATACATCGCCTGTGTTACCATCCCGATATATGCCCTAAGTACCCAACAGACAAGGACAGGCACAAGCAAGGTGAAAGCAGAAGTTTTACTATTTCTGACTTTTTTAATCCAGCATTACTGACTCCACAGGTCCTTCCTCACAAAGCCCTAAAGCCAACTGAATATGATGTACTGGAGATGGAGCAGATTATTGCAGATTCACAGCAGGTTTGATGTTTGGAGTATGATACTGGCACTGAGTGGGACATGACCACTAGAACTTTTCAAGTATATTTTACGTTTCTCCATAAATGTTGAGGGTAGTATCCCCACTTGTTAGAAAATGTAGCTTCATTCTCTCTGTTGACAACAGCTGAATAATTCCAACCCTGTGGACTACCTATTTATTTACTATGCATTTTAGAGTCAGAGATGGCCTACATTGTTTGCATATATAATACAAAAAATTCTAGGAAAACTTGGTATAAAACCAAAGGGCGATACTTTGCATGGCAGAAGCCACTCTTAGCCATCCAGCTCTTAAAAGAAGCTTGAAAAACCTTCCCTTCGTATTCAGTTAATCTACACATTTAAAAAATAAAATAAAACCCCTTTTAAAATGGGCGGTAAAAATGAGAGTACATCATCTAAAAAACCCAGGCACACGAATGTTTTCATAACATCATAAATTGGTCTGGTTCCTCAGAGCTGTCAAGGACTGAGAACCCAACTGGACCAAGTGTTTCACTACTAACTCCAACATCAACATAAAAGACTGAATCAGACACATCATTTTATGTTCATGATTCACATGTGGCACTTTTGCTATATTGTAACATAATAAAGGATCTAAAATGTCACAATCCATACATACATGGCCACCAAATTAATTCCTCTCCTTTCCTTCCCCTCACTAGAGCCTTCACTGTTCAGATTTTACATGTTTTCTCACATTTTTTTAACTTGATCTCTTCTTTACGGCACTACTGCATCCGAAAATCAGAAACACATTTTTCTATCTTGTCATATGATTAGAATTCAAGCAATCACTCCAAGGAAAGGACTGGATTACAATTTCCTCCTTCCTGAATTTGCACAATGGAGAATTCATTGCTGTTAAAAGTTCTGGTTATTAGCAGGAACATCAAAGACGTCACATTTAGAGGTATTACTCAGAATCTTACGTCGTGTTCTCAAAAACCAGTTGCTATTAAATCAAAAACCAGTAGCAGTCAAAACAAGTTTGCAAGTTAAGAATTAATAGAGTAAGTGGACACCATCACTTTATCAGTAGACCATTAGCAATGCTGGGAGCTCCTGATCTTACAAAGCTTCTGTATTGTCCATTCTTGTCACTAGGCTTGCTCTTAAACCAGTTACTCCAGTTACTCTGGCCTGGCTTAAGTGCCCTGTAAAGCCAGAGGAAGCCCTGCAAGGAAATGAGCACCAAAGCCCTAGGATTGCAGAGTCCATGATTTGTCACATATAAAACCTGTTCCAAGATTTTCAGGTAGAGATCATCGATTAAGCTGATGATAAATACCGAAGAACGATTGGGCTCAAGTGATGCTTTAATGATTTTTTCTAGAAACTGAATCTCTAATAATTAAGCAGTATGTGAAACCAGAAAAGCAAAGCTGAGAGCAAAAAGAGGCCCAAAAGAAGAAACTGAAGATGTTGCAATTAGCTAGAGGTCAACCCAGAAAGCAAGAAAAATGCATGAGCAGACACTAAAGATGTTCCAATAGCACAGAACTGGAATTCTGATCCAGGTTTGGATGTTAAGAAGCTGCAGAATATAGAAGTGCTTGGATCTGGGCAAATAATTCTGTTTTCCTATTTTCCTTCTCATAATGCCACAGAAAAGGGCCACATATTTTGTACAACCACATAAAATACTGTGGGTAGAGTATAGCAAAGTGCGTAAGCGTGTAAGAGCATGTTTAAATCCTGCACAGTTGGGTTCGGAATTTACAAAGATATTAAAATCATTTGTTGCATCACGGCCAAGATTAGGCATGATTATTACAACCAAATCCTGTATTATTCTATTTCTCAAACTCAGATCTAATCTTGATTCAGTTTTCTAAAATCAAGAGACTATTTGTATACATTAGTGCGCAAGCCTCCTTGGAAGTTCCAAATCTCAACCTGTAAACTTTTGCAGGCACATGAACCAGACTTTAAATGCACCTGGACGCTACTATGGAAATATAGAAATAAATAGCAGAAGCAGTGGGAAAACCTATCCTGACAGAAGAAAAATGTTACATCCAGAAGGGAATGCAGCTAGCAGATACAATTGCAATAACTACAAGTGAAACGGTTGTGTAAGTAGGTATCATATGGAAAACAAATTAGCAGAAGTTGAAAACATCTGGAATAGATATCAACATAAAGCTCAACAATGCATTTGAAAATCAAACAAGATTCCAGCAGAAATATCATGGAAATAAAAGAATGGAAGCAATACTGAAGTTCTGAATCATGGAGCTCTCAATTCAGTTAATGCAAAGGATTTGTTATTTTTATTTCATGGTCATTATCAGTTAGCTATATGTATTTTATCTAATAAAGTGATACATGAAATCAGTTGACATATTAGTACTGAAAAAAGAAGACTAAGAAAAAGAAAGATCTTGATTAAATTAGTTTACTTTTATTATGTTTTGTCAATATTTTACCCATTGTCTAAGTCTACACATGTCATTTTAGCAATAGTATAAATAAGGGAAAAGAAACCCCAAACGACCCCCTTTCCAGAACGAACTGTACTTATTGGAAAGATACTCAGCTGAAATATGAAAAACAGACTACATTTTAAGAGACACAAAATGCAGAATATGACATTGTTCTATACCAGATGTTTTAAATATATAAGAAAATAGCCAGTTTGGGGTTAATTTAAATGCCTTTTTACATTGATCCATATTTTTCATAATGCATAACACAACATATTTTCTTGGTATATAAACATCCATATAATTCTACAGTTGGAACATGAGGATTTTAGTACCAATTGCATTACCAGGGCACTATTTTAAATCTATTAACCATTTTGAAAAGCCAGAATATCCCCTTACACCGCCACTGCTTCCCAGACACATTTCTCGGTAACTTCCTGACTTCTTCCTCTCTTGATTGCCCCAGTTGCTGCAGGGTCTGTTCCTTGTCCAGTTCTCCATCTTGAGGGGAGAGACTCCTTCCTTCTGAGAGTCTGAGGGGTGTTAACTTGTCTTTCCTCACTCAGGACTCAACAAAGCCTATGACATATACACAGACAGACCTTCTTCCTCATTGCCTTCTCTCTTCATTAATTGTTTTGAAAGCAGTATTTATTCATAGGCATTTTTAAAGCCACAAAGAAGATGCTTCTTACCACCTCTTCCATTCCATTCCATTCCTTGAAATTATAGCACTTTTATCCTTGATCACTGAAAAGTAACTTTATATGGTTATAAAGAACACGATTATCTTGATCAAGCCAGCAATTCCACTGGCCTCAATAAACAATGCTGAGCATGAACTGAGAGTGTTGCAGAATTGGGATCTCACAGTAATGCATAAAGACTCTCTACTTTTCCTCACTGTGCAGAGCAGGGAGAGACCAGAAAAACAGGACTGGCCACCAGTCACTTCCTCTTCCTCACATGAATATTCTACCTGTACACATCTTCCAGTAATGCTCCCTCCTCTGTTACCTCAGTGATTCTGAGCTTTACAAAAACTAACTTTGCAGTGAAACAAAGTAGATTCTATTTTAGTTCTTACAAACAATAATAATAGTAATTTTCATTTGATAAGTAGAAAATATTGAATGTATTTTCATTTAGATTGTGTGACCATTTTTTCTTTCCATCTTCGTATTTGTTGTGTATTACATGTAGCTGAGGCAAAGCATTTCTTCCATAATCACTCTTTTTTTCAAGAGTGTTGAAGTTTAAAGTACAATTCTATACTGGAAAATGCTACTATGAAAGAGCTGCCTTCTTATTAAACTGTTTGCTTCCATCTCAAAATTCGGGTGACTGGCAGCAACTGGCACACTCAGAGCATTTCATTTCAACCAACTGAGGTATTAACAAAACCTGGAGCTAAAAGATTCATTATCAGTGATGAAAAAGATTTCAGACTGAGCATATTTTGGCTGAGTTTGGAGACATGGCAGTAAGAAGTAAAATCACCAATATTTGCAGGTGGTTTAGCTAACAATTTAGAAGAATTAATAAACAATAATTAGCAGTTATGCTTGGACACATCTAGGATGCTGTAAAGCTATAAGCACATTGATGGATGGTGTTAACGTTAAAAAGCGTTATTATTATTGCCCTGTTGTACTCTACAAAGATTGATTTGTAGATGACTTAACAAAAAATCAACCATTAACTTCTATAAGTAAGTCATAAATATTGGCCTAATGTACAGGCAGACCTATTTTTTAAATATTTTTTTTTTATGAACCAAAGATTTTATACTAGAAATCAATGGCAATGGCCACAGCTTTCTATAGTGGCATTTTTACAGTAAAATTGAATTCAAAGTATAAGGCAGTTTGTACTCATGAAATACCAAGAAACAGCTGTTGAAAACTAGCTATGGAAGAGCAAAAAATGGAAGACCCCAAACCAACTTCAAATCTTCTTTTACTTTGCTGCCTTTTCAAATACCTGGGTTGTATTTTAAGTTTTTGGGGGTAATTTCTGCTCTACTTATGTTTATGTCTATCCTGCAGCACTGAAGCTGCAGAGTTGAAGCTGCACAACAGTGGTTTGGACCTCAACTCCAGAATCTTCACTGCAATTTGGCGCTGCCCCAGAGCTCTCCCAGTGTTTCCTTTACCAAGGCTTGGCATTTCTATCAATTGCTTTCTCCCTCACTACTGAATTGGTCCCACAATTTGAAATTAATTACTTGTTCTTTGAAGTATGTCACAACTCCAAGTGATTTAATCAGAGGCTAATCATACTTTCCAGCTCTGTGAGATAGCCAAAGTGTTTGTAACAAAGCACATGGCACATTACCCATTTCATGGATGCAGCGAACAAGTTGATGCAGCACAGAAGTACCTTCAGGTGAAACAGATCCTAGGCCAAGTGGGAAGCAAGGCCACTCACTATCTCTATTTCCTAACACAAAATTAAACTCATAAAACTAAGATTATGGCACCATGCCTGGTATGGTGAGATTTTTCAGTAGTTCCAAACTAATGCTTTTTTAGCAACTGATACCAACCTTGTTGATTCTATGTTATCAAAAAAGTCACTTCAAATAGTCATTGTTCTCTGTTTAAACTACTTTTTACCTGCAGGTTTTCTGCAGGTACGGTTGCATCTGGCACAAAAAGCACCCAGCCAAAGTTCTTCAGCTAGGGAAAGCACATGCACTGCAGTCTGCCCTACCCACAAGAGGCTTAGTTTTCCTTAAAGCTGTGTTTACTCCAGCTGAGCAACTTTTGGGTAGTGCAAAGACGCAAAACAGAGGATGTGCTACAAAGGAGCTAATGGAAATAATGGCTGTGTGTAATCTGTGAATTGTTCATTGCTAAAAATATTAGTGTGTCAAACCTCTGGGCAACCTATTCTTTACCAAGACATATGTATTTGAGAGAAAAGAATTATGGCTGAATTAGGATCAGTTAAAAATCAGCCCACTAATTGCACTTGGCCTCCCTGAGACATAGGTGCAAGAGAACAGAGTCCAATTTCTCTACAGAAGATCTTTTACTTCTGTTCCTGCTTTATTTTGGTTTCATATGACAGACACTACTAATTCAGTGAAGGAGTGACCCCTAGACCCTGTTTCTTCTCCCCAGGGGAGCTCCAATCAGTCAGATTTTTCTCTGCCTTCCTTGCTAGCAATGTATTTCAACTGGTTTCCCTAATTTTTTTCTGCTAATTCCCATTTCCTTCATAATCACAGGCTTTTCTGTGACTTGCTGGCCAAGCGATTTTCAGGGGAGCTATAGTTGCCACAGGTCTTAAACATTAACCCTGCCAGGTGTCAGTGCTGGGACTGATTGTGCATGTGATTAATGATACCAGAGCAAAAAAATTGTTTTTTAATTGACTGTTGTGTTTTTCTTCTTGTTCGAGTGCTCCTGAAACAGTCGGATGATTTGGAACAAAGGTTTCTTGGGGAAAACCACCTGAGATGGCATGCTGAAATACAAGAAATGCAAGCTGACTTCATGGAAACAAGAGGGTCTCCAAAGCCCAAGATGTATTGACTATTTTACATGTGCAGAAATCTCAGCAAGCCTGAAGCGTTTCCAGCTTTGTCACCTTGGATGGATGTTACACCACTGGGAGTGGAGACACAACCAACAGCTTTAAATATAATCAGTCTCTTTCGTAAATAAACACACACACAAAATAAAGGTAACCTTGATATTATTCACAAACAAGAATGGTGCAATTTCATTTGGCTGGGGAAAGCCACACAGCGAGGCTTCCCATCACAGGAGGATAAGGAGCAAAACATGCTGTGAGTTCAGCACACACATGGCTGAGCTCTCACATTGCAGGTTATTTTTTGGAGCCAATAGACAACAAGATCCATCAGTTATGAAAAAGTAGCTTTAAGAACTCTCCCAAAGCCGTCAATTGTAAATAAAACACAGTGTTTAAACACATACATCTCCACAAGCTACAAAAGTTGTTGGAGTTGGTTTAAGTGATTGATCCAAGGCAATCTTTGGGCAAACCCAGAAAAAGTAATTACTCAAAAGAGAGCATTGTTTTAAATCTAGTAATGGTTAAAATTCTGCTAGAATGTGCTTGCAGCTTCTTTTTTTTTTTTTTTTTTCCTATTAAATATATTGGATATTTCCACTAAATTCACTGTCTTAAGTGAAAGAGAAGTGGAGGAAAATAAGCACAGGTCACTGTCCCTTGGCCTTTGGAGCACACTCTTTTAGGTGTCTCACCTTTGTTAAGTCAGCTGAAGCTGGCCCAAGCTGAGGTGCTTCCATTAGGCACAGTACAGTCAAGCCAACAAAAGCAGGCTTAAGTTAGCTTTAATAGTATAAGCTGATTTAAATCAGTTGAGGCGATGCTCTCTTGAAGTCTCCTATCTCAGCACAGCAGACTTTTTGTTCTAAGAGCTTTAATGTGATCTTGTGATCCCACTGACTTCAAGAAGCTCTGGTCCAGCTCCTATTCCCAGCCTATCTTCAGCACTGAAAATTCATGTTCCTCACAGACGGCTATTGGTGCATATATAGTGCTCAGATTTGCTGCTAGGCTATAACCACTAGGGATAATTCTATAACATACTCAAGGTTCTCAATTAGTTGCAGTCACAAATACTTAAACCATGGTTAACTTCTAGCTTTTCAAGATGCAATTTCTCCAAAATCCCTCTTATTGCAAAATCACCCTCCAGGTGACAGAAGTCACTCTGGGTGTATGGAAAAATACCAAACTAACACAATAAATACCAAACCAACACAATAAAACCAACAACGACCCCACAATAACAAGAAAAATTAAATACCCGAAAAAAAAGGAGGGGGTAGAATGGAAGCCAGAACTGTGTTAATGATAGCAAACACTGCAAGTGATCATTGTTATAAGTGTTTGTTTGAGATACAGTTATTATATATTGCCTAAATATTTAAGTTAGCCAAACCTCTGATCAACTGAATCAAAACCTAGGCAGGCCAAGAAGTTGGAGCTAAACTGTTAGGGAGAATGTGAAGCTGGCATTAGCACTGAAGCAGGAACAGAGGTAGTGTGAGGCACACAAAACCACAATAAGTGATCTCATGTCTTTAAACTGTCCAAAGAATCATAATAATAAAGTCCTAGATGAGTGTTGAGGGGACACATGCCATTTCAATGAAAAAAGTAATAATTTCAAATGACATTTTGAAACATTCCATGGAAATGTATTTGAAATGTAATATGGGGACTCCAATAAAGAATATGCTTTTAATACATTACAGATTATATGTGATCATCAGTTTAAGACTTCCCCTCAACAAGCAAGATAATTCAAGTAGACATCTAGTCTGTCTATACAGTTTGTATTGCCATCCTTTCAAATGCAACTCTGATGTTTCTTCATGGCTGGAGAAACCCAGGGAAGGTATGGTTTTAATTTTTCAAACTCCTTTGCAAATAAGCTTAAACATTTTACAGTTAAAAGGACAGAATTTACATTTGCTGTGTCTGGTCAGTTTTAAAATGGTATCTGTTATGAATCATGTTCACTTTTAAAGTTCATTTAACTTGGCTTATGGTTTACTCAAAAAAAATGTTATGCATCATTTGGAGCTGCACTCTGAGCCACTATTAGCAATAATAAAGGCGTGCAGGTTCCATCTGATGGCCCTTGTATAAACTTGAATTTCCATAGGGAAAAAACAAACAGGATGTCTGTGTGGATGGTACTAGAGACAAAAAGAAATCCCATTAACCAGATATGCAGTGGGATTTTTTGCTTTTAATCCTAATGAGCAAACACACCTTTATGGTGACAAGAAGTCACAGAATAACCTAAGTGGGACTTACGGACTCTCAGCACCTCCTGGTACTGAGCTCTTTTAGGCTCGTCTCAGTTTTGCAGCTCCTGTGCTGTTCACTTAGGTTACCTTAAATGGTAAGGTAAAGGGAAGCACATCTGGAAAAGGAAGAAATGCAAGATTAGAAGATAATTGGCTTTCATGGTGGATTAAGCTCCTTTGATTAGCAGAGACAGCTTCACATGGTGCTTTCACCTCCCCACACCCATTTTCCTTTCCCTGAAGGTTATCCCAAATTGCAACGCTTCCCATCAGGCTGAAGCACCTATTTATTTTTGAGGCCTCTATACTACTTTTCTCAGACCATGACAATGTTGCCCTCAAAAATCTTCCCCCGCCTGCTTTTTGTGTTTAGATAAACAGCAATACAACAGCCAGTGGACTTGCTGACCATGTCAAAGGTGCCAAAGGAGCCAAAGAAGCTACGACACTACCACCTCCGCTGCTCAAAAAACCACCAAATAAGCCTCTGCACAAGTCAGATGGAGAAGACAAGGAACAGAGGAGTCCAGAACTCAGACTGTCCACACACCTTCATCTTACAGCTCCAATGAGTGTATTTTTTCTCTCAGCATTATGTATTTCAAATGAAGAAGAAAAGAAAAACACATGTTTGTCCAGAAACCCTTGGAACAATGCAAGCACTTGACCTCTATTCAGGGATGTTCACTGCCAGTTTTGACACAAAAAGATCATTTTTCTTATAATTACATCTGCCTTATAACACAATAAAACATGCTTTCGAAAAGCCACCAGATGAAATCCAAACATGGATGTAATGAATAACAAAAATCACTTTTTAACACTGCAGCTTATAACCTCAAAGAACAAGCTATGTTTTCCTGATGCTTTCTTGATGCCCTATTTCCCAATTTGGTATGGTCTGCAGTGCGGTTCTTTCTGGATACTATTATGTTCTTAGCCTCTCTTTTTCTATCTCCTGTCCATCACTGATGTATAAGGGACCTTTCCCTCACACCAAAATACTGAAGTAAGATTGTCCTGAACTCCCCAGCCTCTTCATGATAGACTTTTCCACTCTTTAGAGCTCTTTACATAAACATTTACCTGTTACTGAGCAGCTGTTTAATCCAGTTATAAAAGTCCATACTCCAAATCCAAGAGTCCAGTAAAAAGTTCAGCTGGGCAGAAAAGCTGATGGTAAAAAAATCAACTGAACAATCACTTTACTGACACAGCGTGTAGCCATGAAAGCCCATGGTCTACTTCCTGAAGCAGATGGACTACGAAGTCTCTTAAGACATCAGGCTCCTCAAGCCAACATGACTGAATCTCAATGATCAACCAGGTCTTAGAGCATGATGAAAAGGCACATCTCCGTGGTCCCATGAAGAGTGTCAGTACAAGAAAGTATCCTAAGGCTTGTGACCTTCTTGTTAAACTGTACATAGATGTACCACTGAACATCTCTGCAACAAGAGCCTGACTCTTAACCTGCCAGTACCAACCTGGTGAGCTTCGAGTATCTTCTGGGAACTGACACAGCCACTTGCTGGGACGCTGTTTGAATGTCAGGTTGAGTTGCCTGCACTGGTTTTGCTGACAGCGCCAGTGGCCTCTCAAGCCAAAACCAGACAGAATCTGCTCCAAGAAAAGTCCATCCACAGTTATGGACCTGATTTTATCTTCTCCCACCTCATTTATTAACAGTGTTTCAGCTGCATGGCAGTGGCTGCAACTGTTGAATCTTGGTGCTGGCTTTTGTGAACCATTCCAAATTGAGTTCACCCCCACAACCCACACTCCCAAAACCTCTGGCTTCTAGGATTTGCACTAAGCAGCAGCTCAGGTGACACAGAGCCCAGCTCTGCTATGGATATCTGCCCAGATGCTGAGTAGTTATTTGGACTCAAAAAAACAGAAAACCAAAAACCCACCAGGGCTGCATGTAGAGAATAGAGTAGGTAAAACCCAACAATGAGATGTACTTATTGCAAGAGTTATCACTCAGCAGGTCTGTGCTCTGAAGCATAATCAACCAAAAAAAAAAAAGAAGCAAAAGAAAACCTCAAGTCCACAGATGGCCAGGGCTAAAGTGTGAAGTATTTCTCTTGTGCCACAATGGTGTTTAATAGCAGCACAAATGCTTACCTCAATATTGCCTTTAAAACCAAAGGTATTTATGCACTCTGGAAAACAAACCAGGGAACAGGCAATGCGGTTAGCTTCATTTACCACATACAGCAAGGTAGCTTGCCAGGCCTGCCTGAGAAATCCAGAGTTTTAATGGGAATTACCAGCAGTCACCTAATAGAAGTATGTGAGTAATGGCTAATGAACAACCTATTCCATGCATTTAGGACTTCTTTCCATTTCAAAACAGCTATGAACACATTATTTACTGGCAAGGAGCTTCTAGAGCAGTTTCTTGAAAACTTTTTCATTCAAAATACATTAGTCAGATGTTCATAATCCTCAGAATTGTTTCTTGTACCAGGCTAAAAACAATAAGCTCAAACTTTTCACAGAAACAAAAAGTTGGATTATTTTATTAAAGTCTCCTGATTTGTTGAATGTTCATACCTCTTTGGCTGGACTAGTCTCGGAAAGCAAACAAAGTAGGCAGGGCTTCCCACAACAAGATCCTATCGAGTAAGTGTTATTCACACTTTCCCTCTGTCACTCTGGAGACAACTCCAGTTCACCATTTGCCACAGCTAGAAACAGAGTAACGTACTAAACAAAGCCCTTTCACCCCTGTTTCTAGGAGCAGTGCTGCTGGAGAAGCTCTGAATAACCCGTCAGCGCTGCCTCTCCACCAGCCGCCAGCTCGGTGCTCAAGGACCTGCCTCCTGCGTGAGCCAAAAGGAACATCACTGCGAGGAGCCTCCTCTCCTCAATAAGAAAGAGTATTTACTTTGGAGCAAAGAAGGGTGAGCTCACTCAGAAACAGAGCGCTGCTGTCAGCAGTCATGGGGACCGTGTTCCCATTCCTTATTCACAAGTAACGTCAGTGATCCGAGTGCTGGCTTTAACATACTGAAAGCAGGTTGGGACTGGGTGCGACTGAGGGCTACAAGCAACTCACTCAAGTAGCATGTTGGAGAAATAGAGAGCAGTGGTCAGATAAGGCTCTTCTTGATATCAGTGCCCAAAATACTGTCCCAGCTGGACAAGTATAACCCTAATATACTTGTAGAGTCTGCTGCATGCTGGAATTGTGGCTGAGTTGAAATGTATGATATATATTTAACGTATCAAATATCAATAGTAAAGACGTAAAAGTTCCTTGTGTGCACCTGGCATACCATATGGGCTTTGGATATGAAAATGGAGACTCCTTATTTATTTTAAACACACACATTCTAAACTGCAGCTCTTACCATTTCCAATTTCATGCTTATGCCAAAATCAAAGTAAAAGTAAGATTATAATAAAATCAAAATACATATTGCAAACTCAAGAGATCAGAGATGTACATGCATAAACAAATTATTGAAATGGAGAGTGGGGTCCTGGGATTTGCAATCTGCTATGAAAAGCGGGATCAAATGCAGCACAATTCAGGCTCTCAGCACAGGTATCATATCCAGACCTGACAAGCTTTTCCCACCCACTGCAACACCAATCCACTTCATCAAGAGGATAACTCAGACCTTGAGTTGGCAGGCAGGTGCTGCTGTCATGAAGCAGTAAAGTTATGCTTTGTTCCATATGTGTCCTTTGTTGTCAACAGAAGAGCTGCCAGTGGCATTCAAAATGCATTCAGGAATTCAATGAGCACACAAACTTTTATACCCTCTCAGCGCAAGGCAGTGTCACCAGATTGTCATTTTGGTTAAAGAGCAGATTTGGGTTCCTCACTCTGTAGCACTTGGGTAGGTCATTTAGCCCCACTTGGCTTCAGCCTTCCTTCTTATGAATTGGCGCTAATGCTTCCATATCACATTTATTCGGCCCTTCACAACTTGCAGTGATGGGCATCATGGAACACTTATAATAACAAATAGCTTACGCAGTTGGCTGAGGTGCATTCACCTCACTGAACTGGAATCTGAGCAAGTGAAAACTTTCCCGTGTCAGTTTAAATCTCACCATTACCTACACATACATCAAGCAACAATGATATCAAATTCCTAACAAGTTGTTACTGGTGCATTCAAGAAGCAGTAAGAGGGAATGGCTAAAGAGGGAGATTTTAATCAAATTATGCACATCTGATAGATAGTCTGTTTTCCAAAATAAAGCTTAAAAAGACCAAGTGCACTTAATGGATTTTTACGCATTTTATATTTTCTATAAGCTTTCAGGACTGACTTCAGTAAAATTCACTTTCTTGGGAAGTGTGCCTGTATCAGTACAGAAGGTTAAACTCATTATTACTGAGATAAAGACATTTAATCAATTAATTGATAATGCTCAAATTTCACTATAATAAAGTACTCCCATCCACATTAAACATTTCTTAAGGAAACAAGCGGTTGTTTCATAAATGCTGAAGGTAATGTCTGGAGACATTCCTGTCTGCGTTCTCTGGTGCTAACCAGGCAGTACATTTATATCATAGTGCTTCTTTTAGTTGCAGTCCTTAATACAATTTCTCTCCTCTGTTCTAGCACTTGCTGAAGGGGAAAAGGATACATGTATATAAAGACTTAAGTTTTGCTTCATGTGAAAATAGGTAAATAGAGCAGTGCTGTGCCATGTGTGCTGCAGGCATAATGTCAGTGATAATTTCTTTCATACTGAATTATACAAAATGGAACCCTGACCAAGACACTGAAGTTGCATGACTGTAGGCGTTAATTTAGCATTTAAAGGATTCTAATAATTATATTGGTTTAAAAATCACATAATTTGATTGCTTAGTGTATCTGTTGCAAATCTAAAGAATAGGATCAGCTATCCTGCACCATCCCTGACAGACGCATGTCTAGCTTCCAGTCAAATACGTCTAATGGTAAGGATTCCCAATCCATCGAAACAACCCTTATGGTTTCAACAACCACACTATTTAGGGAACATGGACATTCTTCTCTGCAGCAACTTCAGACCACTGTAGCTCATCATGTCTGTTATAGATAGAGATAAAATATTATCTTCTTCCTTCTAGATGTTTCATGTTACTGTTTTCCCTTAAGTATTTTCTTCTTTAAACAACCCCTGCTCTCTCCTTGTACTTTAGATTTCTGGAGTGGTAATCACTTCCACTGATGCCTTTTGGACTTGACACTTTAATTGGGACTTCGTATCCAAAACTGGTCATGATATTGCAGCTGAGGTCTTTACAATTCAACATCAAGATCGTAACACACGTCAGTGGCTGTAATTCTGCTGATATATTTTATTGCGGTGTTTGTATTTTCACGGCAATGAGACACTGTTAATTCACATTCAGAGTAGAATCATAGAATCATAGAATCATAGAATAGTTAGGGTTGGAAAGGACCTTAAGATCACCTAGTTCCAACCCCCCTGCCATGGGCAGGGACACCTCGCACTAAACCATGTGGCCCAAGGCTCTGTCCAACCTGGCCTTGAACACTGCCAGGGATGGAGCATCCACAACCTCCCTGGGCAACCCATCCCAGTGCTTCACCACCCTCACTGGAAAGAACTTCTTCCTTATATCTAATCTAAACTTCCCCTGTTTAAGTTTGAAGCCATTACCCCTTGTTCTACCACTACAGTCCCTAAGGAAGAATACCTCCCCAGCATCCTTACAGATCTCCTTCAGATACTGGAAGGCTGCTATGAGGTCTCCACGCAGCCTTCTCTTCTCCAGGCTGAACAGCCCCAACTTCCTCAGCCTGTCTTCAGACGGGAGGTGCTCCAGCCCTCTTATCATCCTCGTGGCCTCCTCTGGACTTGCTCCAACAGCTCCATGTCCTTTTTATGTTGACGACACCAGAACTGTACACAATACTCCAAGTGAGGTCTCCCGAGAGCAGAGTAGAGGGGCAGGATCACCTCCTTTGACCTGCTGGTCACGCTTCTTTTGGTGCAGCCCAGGATACGGTTGGCTTTCTGGGCTGCGAGAGCACACTGCTGGCTCATGTTCAGTTTCTCATCAACCAACACCCCCAAGTCCTTCTCTGCAGGGCTGCTCTGAATCTCTTCTCTGCCCAACCTGTAGCAGTGCCTGGGATTGCCCCGACCCAGGTGTAGGACCTTACACTTGGCTTGGTTAAACTTCATAAGGTTGGCATCAGCCCCCCTCATAAGCATGTCAAGGTCCCTCTGGATGGCATCCCTTCCCTCCAGCGTATCAACCGAACCACACAGCTTGGTGTCGTCGGCAAACTTGCTGAGGGCGCGTCAATCCCACTGTCCATGTCACCGACAAAGATGTTGAACAGGACCGGTCCCAACACCGATCCCAGAGGGACACCACTCGTTACAGGTTTCCAACTGGACATCGAGCCATTTACCACAACTCTTCGCGTGCAGCCATTGAGCCAGTTCTTTATCCACTGAGTGGTCCATCTATCAAATTGATGTCTCTCCAATTTAGAGACAAGGATGTCGTGTGGGACAGTGTCGAACACTTTGCACAAGTCCAGGTAGATGATGTCAACTGCTCTGCCCCTTCCATCAGTTCCATGGCTCCATCATAGAAGGCCACCAAATTGGTCAGGCAGGATTTCCCCTTAGTGAAGCCATGTTGGCTGTCACCAACCACCTCGTTGTTTTTCATGTGCCTTAGCATGTTTTCCAGGAGAAACTGCTCCAAGATTTTGCCAGGCACAGAGGTGAGGCTGACTGGTCTGTAGTTCCCCGGGTCTTCCACCTTCCCCTTCTTGAAAATGGGGTTTATATTACCCTTCTTCCAGTCATCAGGAACTTCACCTGACTGCCATGATTTTTCAAATATGATCGACAGTGGTTTAGCAACTTAATCACAAGTTGCCTTTTGCAGACTATGGCTCAGCCCATGGATTGCCATGAGACATTCAACAATATTTTGTCTATTCAGTAGCAACAAAATAAATAAATAACCAAAACACATGTGCTGTCATGACAATCCCAGATTTGGAGCTTCTCTCCCAACACATTTGCAGATCTCCATTGGGTTGTTTTTTTCCAAATCTCTTTTACTTCCAAAAAAAATATGAAGAGCAAACAGACTTCCCATGGACCACGCAGTGTGCCCTCCCACTCCAATAGGGACTCATTGTAGCTACTCCCTGAAACCAGGTTTCCAAACAGTTTACACCCCTCCCAGAATATTTTCTATACTATAATCATTTAATGACATCTGAAGATAGGTGTGAAATTATCCCCGGAGCCTTCCTGAAGTCAAGACATGTGGCATCAGCTATACATCCAAAAACATTTAGTGAAGATGTTCATCTCCACAGTAAAGACACCAGCTAGGCAAGAACTGAAAACTATTCAGCAGAGTTGTGTGAGAAGCTAAACTCAAAAACTGCACTGAGTTTGGAGTTCACTTCAGCTAACTCAGATATGAAGAGAAGTTTGTGTTCCCCGAATTAGTCTATTCTTTTCCCCCAAAATATATAACTTAATTTGCTGAAAGACACCATCACATCTCGTCTCCATTTGGCTCCAGGTAGGCACCAGTACTAGATCCAGTACTCTTGAATCACTCCCACTTTACTTGGCTTGCATTTTCCCTTCTGACCAAGAGAGACTATGGGACTTTTATAACTCTCAGCCTATTCCTAGGATCCCACATTGGAGTGTAACAGCATTACAGCATTCTAAGACATTAAATCTAACTCATGCCACTGAGATCATCTTAGTGCATTACGTTTCATTCTCAGATCCCAAAGACATGTAAAAACACTCATTCAGCTCTCCCTTTTCATGCAAAACATAATTCTAAGACCCTAACATCGCTTTACACCTTTCCAAAGTGTTTACTAAATTTAGTAATTAAATTGTTGCATAAAACAGAGACAGAGATTAATTTATCAGTATTCTGAAGAACATTTCAGCTCAAGTGTGTAAGGTAACATCCATCAGCATTACAACGAGGAGAGAATTCTTGAAGGAAACCCAGGACAGGAAAGTTCCATTTACTTAAAATGAAACAATTATAAAACTGGATTAAGAGCCTCAAAAGTACATGACCAACAATCAAACAGGAAACAGAAAAAACCACATTTTTCAGGTTTTCCTTTTCACACTAGCCGAAAATGTTTTTATTTGAAGTTTATTCATTTTTCTGCCTGACAGTCTAGAGAAGATTTAAGCAGCTGGTAAAAACCTCCACTATAGGACATAAAAAGTTTAAGTCTGGGGATTAAATCCTCATCATGCTGAAGATTTCTTGTGTGTACACAGAGGTAAAACTTTAAAATGTTTTCTTAAAGTAACATTTTATTTTAGAACTTCTAGAAATTTAATACCTCTTTAGAGAAAAACTCCCTCAAAACTTCCAATTTGGGAAGAAGCAGAAACATCTTGCCATGGTACAAACATAACATATTGCTTCCTTATGTGTTTCTTGAAATATATTACTTTAGAGTTCATTACTACAAGGATACTGTATTTTGTGGTGAGCTAATCACATCTTTTGTCATCCAGTTCTTGGCAAACAGCAGCAGTTGTGTAAGAAAAATCATTGGAAAAAAAAAAGTTGTTGGTCCCTGAAATTTCCCATCGAAAGTCATGCATCTTCATTTAAGCACTTTAAGAAAGCTCTGTTTTGAGATACAGAGCCAAATAACATATGGGTGGCTCTTCATCTATTGCAGGGCAAGCACGAAAAGTGGTCCAGGGTGTTAGAGTATCAGAAACAAGACACCATCTACACTGTTGTGATACTCTTCATCTCAAATCAAGAGGTTTCTTGCTTTTACCCTTCCCATTCTCTCCTTCATCTGACGGGGAGGGGAGCAAGCAAGAAGCTGTGTGCTGCTGGGCTGCTAGAGATAAATTGCACTATGAATACAAATACGGTACCAATCTGACAGTATAACAACATCAGACTGCTCTAGCACATAGGCAAAAAGGAAAAATCTCAGGAATACTGATGGAAAACTGCCTTTCACTCCCACCTGTTTTATATCAGTGCATCTCCAAAGTCTCCAATAAATTTACTCCTGTATTAAAATGTACATAATGATTTTTAATAATATTTTATTAGGAATTTTATCCAATAAAAGAAAAATAGAAATCAAAATATTTTCTTTCTTTTATAGTCCTCCATGGTATATGAATAAATTGTAGTGAAATGCAACCCCCAAAACAGTGAATTATTGGTGTGCTTTGATTATGACAGAAAACAGGACACAGTGAAAGTTTTGCAGTGTGGCACAGAGACCAGCTTCTGCATTTATTGACAGCCTCAGTGAATGACCACACAAGAGAAATCTAACCACTTTTCTTGCGATTATCCATGGGGAAAAGTGCTAAAACCATTGGAAAAATCCTGACTGTGAAAGAGCAGATACATCCTAGCATGGAAAGGAGATTAGAATAGGACTAGCCGTTTCATGAGATCCCAGAGAGCAAACATTCCTTTGGACACCTACAATTGTTCATTAATCTTCAGAATAGAGAACAACCTAAGACAGTCTAGAAAGGATAGGGTGAATAAGCAGGAAGGCCTTTGGGGTGGTAGTGCTTAAGACTAGGTCCAAAAGTAGTACTAGAGAGCTCCTGAGAAATGCCCAATGCTTTCTTACTATGCAAGAAAAGAACTAAAGAGGCATGTAGAACACTAGGGGGGTCCTAGCATGGAAAGTGGCCTCTGTGGTTGGCAGTGCTCATTTCACTGCCAGTGTAAGGTCTGGAGACCCTAGAAGCAGTGAGATGGACTAAATCCTACCAGAGACACATCACAATAAACTTTAGAGACAGTGTGGGCACCTCATAGTGCCAGAAGACTGTGACCACTACTCTTGAAAATGGAGGATTTTTATTATTCTTAGACATAGTTGGTTATATGGATGTCCCTATGTCAACCTTTTCTGTATCGGGTCTCATAGCCCACTATTATCTTTGATCAGCCAGGTAGGACATGAATGTATCCTACTCAGGTCTGCACTCCCCAATACCTAGTTAACAAAGGTGAAACCCAAACACTGGGCATTTAACATCTCCTGTGTTGGTACCTCTTCTCATAGGAGCTGGCAAGCTAGCTTCATGTTCAGTTAATCCAGTTTACAAAATCTAATCAGCATCCCAACATGAGGAAGGTCCTACTCTGTCACTTAGTCTGGTGGTCAAAATTAATTAAACTATCCATTATTTGAATGGTTCCACAGCTCCAAATTTCACAAATGCAGCAGCTAAAAAGAGTCAAATTCCCTGAGCTTCAACCACAGTTAAGACACCATAACAAGCCAACTCTTCACACACAAGAAGGCAGACAGGCTCTGAAGAAATTTCCATGTCTTTTACTATGACTTTTCCCTCTCCTGCCTTTTTTGTATTACAAAGCAGTGACCTACAGAGTTCCTTTTTTTTAGTCAGTCTACAATGCTGCCACGGCAGGTGTCTATCTGTAACATGGAACATTTGGGTTTCTGCTTCAGAATGCTACAAGGATGGAAAGGAGGATCTTGACCTTCTTCCATCCCTTCCAAACTGTGGTATCAATCAGACCCACTGAAATCCAAGATTATTATAGCTGTATCACTTGGGTAGCACCCCAAAAAGGTTGTGTTGCACAAAGAATTGACTGGACTACTGACCAAAACTTATTTCCACCTGTATTTCCTTTTTTTAGGTCTTCCCTAAGTAGATACTCTCAGTCCCAGGTAGAGAAAAGAGCTATAAGACTACATGTGTTAGCAAAGTACGTGCCAGTGTTATGCAGCTGGAACATATCTGAGGCGCATTAAATGGCATTTCAGTTTATATGACAGTAAATGATGCCTCAGGACTAAATTTATAATGTAAATTCATTATTACAAAACTATTCAATTTAGGAAGTGGCAACTTTCGAACAGGTACTCAGGTGTAACTGAGCTCTAAACCATCAATCCCATGTGCTGCTCTAAACCAACTGTGCCACCTCCAAGGGGAGAGAAGCATCAATACCTTGAACTGGGTCAGAAGTGGGTGTCCAGAA
The DNA here is from genome assembly GCF_004027225.2 of Strigops habroptila. Classification (NCBI taxonomy): domain Eukaryota; kingdom Metazoa; phylum Chordata; class Aves; order Psittaciformes; family Psittacidae; genus Strigops; species Strigops habroptila. The sequence goes on from NC_046360.1 coordinate 17,132,433, forward strand.
CATTTCCTCAACTTTAAAACTCGTCATACAGAAGAAAACAAGGTATATTTGCTCTTATACTTTTCTTGGTATATGCTAAGAAAATGTAAAGCAGACTCAGACTGCAGACTGACAAATGTCACATGAAACATGGTCTGCTCACAAGTTAAATGATGTTTACCTCGTTGTTTTATTTAATAATGGAGCCATTATGTAATTTGAATTCTTACAAGCCCCAAATGTAAAAGAATTCCTTGTTTTGGCTGTCACTGAAATCTGCTGTTGATAACATGTATGGTTCTATAGAAAATCCTTGTACTATAGAAGAATCAAATTGCTTATTCATAATAGAGATTTTGAAACTTGCAGCATTAAATCTGAATGAAGCAGCTTATCTTAAATCAATTAAAAAAACCCTAAAATAAGATTTAAGTAAATATTCATCTTGGGTTACATAGGGATAAAAAACTTGAGATTTTGCAATTTGTGATGAGAAAAAAGTATCACAAGATGCTAAACCACAAAGTACTCACCCACTCCTTACAAACATACACAATGCATTGTCTTTTATGTTAAATTTGCAGTTATTTTAAAATAGTGTTGCTCCATCCTGGCTCAAGAATTGGACATTTTGCTAACACAAACTTTCCATACTACTCTGAAAGCACAAAGTCAGTGTGGAACACCTGCCAATGTTACAGATGATCAAAATGCCATATCAACACACGAATATTTCATTATATAGAAGTCACTGTAGTTTGATCCAAACCCACTGAACTCAAAGGAAGCTTTTTATTAATGACAGCAGTTCCTTTTATTAAAATAGAGGTTTTGGACACAATTTTAACTAAAATACAGGTACCATGCTGCTGTGTTGAGATCAGGAATCATCTCTGGACTCCTGGGGCAGCATAGCCCCATAGCCCATTTTCACACAGATCAAAAGGGAATTTATCAAGACCTAAACATTTTAAAGTCTTAATGCTATGGGCCAAAATATTGTTATAATGTGTCTAAGGCATAGTATTCATTTTAAGAGTTCCAGGAAGAAAATCTGGCTCCTTTAGACTCACAGACACAGATGAAAATCATATGCTTCTTCAGCACTTAATGTAAGAATAGCAATAAGCAAAATTAAACCAACTACAATCATTACCCTGCGCTAAGACAAGTTACTTATAGCTTGGCAGAACTTCCTTCCCATCATGCAAAAAGCTGTATTTTAGCAGTCTCTACAATGTGTTTCTATTACATAGCCTCTTCCGTCTGTTTGCTTCACCTTATAATGAACCTGCTGCTTCTGCTTAATTCAATGTACCCCACTTTTCCAACAGAAAACCTATGGTGCAACGGTGAGATATCATTCCAGAGCTGAAGATACTATGGATTGCTGTTATATGGGATATAGGAAAATGAATAATTGAGTAAGAGGAGCAGAACAGTGAGAAAGCTCTGCTTCAGGCACAAAAATCTGGATAAGCAGTAGTGTTGGGAAGCAAATTCAGAAAAAAAGAACATGGCATTAAAATGAGTTTACTGAAATATGATGTTTTGAAAAGTTGCTTGAATATGGCAGGAACTTTTCTAAAGTTACGGAAGTGCCACAGTTAATCACTTGTGAAACTCATACCGGGTTTTTGTAGTCAGTCCTCAGTATAAGCTAATCAGCTTTAGTCCTTCTCTCTGCCTCTCATATTTTAAGGACATGTGAGTTTATTGCATTTGCAAGACAAATTGAAATGGTTACCAAAAAATCAAGCCAAAAATGAGAGCTGGCATGGAAACAAGCTGTGGATCATCAGTGTTGCTTAGTCATCTGCCCTGGCTTTACCGAGGATAGAGTTAATTCTCTTCCTAGTAGCTGGTGCAGTGCTGGGTTTGGGCTTTAGTCTGAGAACAATGCTGGTAACTGATGATCTACTTGTTGCTCAGTAGCACTTACCCTGATCAAGGACTTCTCAGTCTCTCATGCTCTGCCAGTGAGGAGGGGCATGGGAAGCCGGGAGGAAGCAGAGCCAGGACACCTGACCCGAACTAGCCATCCCACAGCATGTCATGCCCAGTATAGAAACTGGGGGGAGTTACGCAGAAGGAACTGATTGCTGCTCCGTTTGGGCTGGGTATCAGTCGGCAGGTGCTGAGCAATTGTATTGGGCATCACTTGTGTTTTCTGGATTTTCATTTCTCCCTCTTTTGTTGTTCCCTATTATTATTATCAGTATTGTTATTGTTGATATTATTCCTGGTATCATTGTATTTTACTTAATTTCAATTATTCTTATCATTATTATTATTCAGTTATTATTATTCAATTATTTAGTACCTAAAGGTGACAACAAGAAACCTGGAGAGGGGCTTTGGACAAGGGCCTGTAGGGACAGGACACTGGGGAATGGCGTTAACCTGCCAGAGGGGAGATTGAGATGAGCTCTTAGGCAGAAGTTTTTCCCTGTGAAGGTGCTGAGGTGCTGGCACAGGGTGTCCAGAGAAGCTGTGGCTGCCTCATCCCTGGCAGTGTTTAAGGCCAGGTTGGACACAGGGGCTTGGAGCAACCTGCTCTAGTGGAAGGTGCCCCTGCCTGTGGCAGGGGGTTGAGACTGGATGAGCTTTAAGGTTCCTGACAACACAAACCAGGCTGGGATTCTGTGATTCTATTAAACTTCTTATCTCAAACCACAGCTTTTACTTTCTGATTCTCCTCCCTATCCTGCCCAGGGTTGAGGGAAAGAGAGGGGACAGTGAGCAAGGGGCTGTGTGGTACTTCGTTGCCATCTGGGCTTACACCAGTTCATTTTGTCCTTGCTAGCAAGCGAAGAATGCTGCGCTGGAACTCATGCTCACACGCACACCAAGGCTCAACATCCTTCTTCCATGATGTGGGACAATGCTGCTACACTTGATGCTGCCCTTCTGGTGAGCTGGACAGCACACTCAGCTATTCCTGCTCACAAGCAGCCTGTATTCCACATAAAGTCGCCATATGGGGACCACTCTTCCTGAGAGGACAGCATGCTCAGGCAGCTAAGGATCAGTAAACAAAAACTGAAGAAACACTGAGCAAGGTCTCCAAAAGCAATATGCAGCTATGGAGATGTTCCAGATCAAATGTCTGCGTATGAATGTCTATATATATATCCATTCTCTTTTTTTGCCCTCCCAGCAATTCTCATCCTCATCAAAGTTCAGACAGGCACAGGCTGGGACCACTGATTTCCACAATAGTATTTCCATTTTATAAGTAAGAAGGCAAACCTAAAATCCTGGTTCAAATTAAATATCTTAAAAATCAACTTGTTCTAACTTATCTTCATCAGCTTTGTTTGGAGATAAAGGGCAGTGGTGGCCAGACCTTCATCTGGTACCAAACCAGCACATTTTGTTGGCCTCCTGTTGCCTTCTATGAACTATGAACACACAAAGGCAAGGCTGCCTTCTCCCAATGTTTGTAATTCATTGTTAGCTCATTCTTACAGAGTTTGAAATGAAATCTGCTCTAATAATTCTTTTTTATTAAAAAGAAAATAAAACAGCTAATCAGAATTTCTCGTAGTTCAATATCTTCAAAGAGGAAAGACAGCACATCTTGGAGAAGACTACATTTGCTTTTCCAGTCTTTTGCTGGTTTTATTCAACTTCAGGTCAATGCTAATTGCAGCTGCTCAGCATTTCCTTCAGATACTTTCTCTGAATCATGGGGTTCGGTTTGGGTTCTGAGGGGTTTTGGTTTTCCCTATTCTCTCCTTTTCTTTTTGATGTGACAAACCTATATTTTTTAATTATTGATGAATGGAAACTTGCAGTTAATAATGCAAACTGAAGTTCTACTTTAAAAAGCCAGAGGTTAGATAAAATATAATACCAATTTACCATCATTACCATTTCCTGCTTTTAAAAAAAGAACACAAAAAGAGCACCATATTGACAAATAATACAAAAATGGGAGCACACAGGCCAAAGTAAGCACATGTATATAGACAGAGGTTAGATGGAGAGAGCAAAATCAGAAATATCCAAAGATGCTTCCGTCCAGTAGTCACCCTGCCCCACAAATTAGGTTTGTACTACAGAGAAGAAAGTTTGAGATAAATGTTCTAATAGAGATTTCACTAGGCACATTTCAGATGTGAATTCAGACCACTAGATCCTACTGTAAACCTGATGCTTTTTTCCTCCTGGAAAATGTATCGCATACAACTTATGCTTACAGCTTACATGGAAGACTCCATGTAAGAGACTAAGGATTTATGAATCAGTGAAGCAATTAACAACAGCAAGATGGTGTCAGACCAAAAACTAAAGTAGATTACAGTAAAACTACAAGCAAAAGTTTGTGATGAAAGGATAAAATACCATAATAGTTCCTCTATTTCTGAAAAAGGTAGAAAAGATATTCTGCTTGACACAGAAAACTAAGCTTAATACAAAGAAATCATCGTCATGCTCCTTCGCTGTCTGGCAGTGTAACACTCCCACTTAGTTCTGTGCTCACAAACGTACCAGCAAGAAACATAGCACATGAAAATGCCTTTTGTGTAAGGCTGTATTCTCTTCACTCATAGACGTTGCACCACTTTAGAAGAAAGGCATTTTACCTTTGTTCAAAGAAAATGTCCAATAGTTTTCAGTAATGAGAGCAAAGGATCATCCCCAAGTTAAAAATAATTCAGCAGCAAGTGCAGCACAGCCCAAAGGAAGCACAGGTGTATATAGATGGAGAGAGCAAACCCACAGGTCTAATCTTTTTGATTTCATAACACCACAGGCAGCTGAGAATATGTTTTTTTTTACATCTTTTGTTTTATTTAAAGCAACACCCCATTTGTTAACAAGATAAATGTTTTTCTCCTTTCCTGACTGATACTTCCATCCTGCTCTTGCCTCACCCAGCACAATGCAATTTGTGTGCCATTGCCTTACCCTCTTAAAAAGAACTGAAAAATTACATATTGAACCATTATTTATTTTACAAAACGTACTGACCTAATTTCTCCAGTTTCACCTGTTTGCTGTGAAATGAGCCTGAAACAACATTTCTGTATTTATTTCCACCAGTGATGGAAAAACATTGTCTTGACATATCTTGACTGCATAAAAAGACAGATGAAAGTACATTTACGAATGGAGACATGTAGCAACCATCCCTCTGACCCACCTCCGGTCTCTGGGAATAGCTTTATCATTCCCTGAACACTGCAACAGTCAGGATGCAAATATCAGGCCTTGATGTGGCTACCTCTTCCCCAACTATGAATGCCAGAACAAAAATGGTCTGATCTTTGTTCAAAGAAGGTTGAGACAGAAGACATTCAAGCTTTTAGCTCAGTTGTTAGTTAGCCAACAATGTTAGTAACACACCTCAGAGATTTGTGATGACGAATAAAAACAGGCTGAAAGTCAGTTCATTGGCAAGTGTGTTAATGTGCTGTTCATGTGTCACCACTTCTTCACTACCAAAATTTGAAATATTTCTTTTTTAAATCAAAATATTAGGAAATGTAATCAAATGCTGTTAAGCACTGGGCAGAAAATACATAAAACTGGGTTCTGTTCTACATGCCATGCAAAATTCATTAAACCAAGATTACATGAAATTCAGATCTCTGCGACCTTTTTCCCATCCAGTACTAGATGTAGATTTCACTTCTTACTATCAGGACAAAGAAAAAGAATACAAAGGAGGGAAATATTGAAGGGTTTTAAGCATGTGTCATTTTTGCACTAAAAATGCTTCAGATTCCCTTTTTCTGTCTTCTCTTTAACCTTCAGTATTTGTCTTATTTTAAGCCCTTTGCTCAATAATCACACATTGATGGATGTCATCTACTGTAGTTTTGTTCAAAACCATGAGCCAGATTTTTTTGTAAGTAAGTCATCAATTTACCCCTGACTTCAGGGAAGACAAGATAAGGGAATTTGGCATCAACAGAAAGCAAGGGTTCCTATGGAAACTATGATCTTGATAGGAGCATACATGAACACACACGCACACAAAAACTGTCAAAACAATGGTTACTTAATGAAAGGCTTCTAACATAACATTTAGGCACTTAATTAAGACTCTTTACAAGAGCACTCACCAATCTCTAAGTTGTCTGAATTTCGACTTCACACTCCTATTTTTAATATGAATTCAGCCACACACAGTCTAATTGCACTTATAGGTACAAAAAGGTTTTTTAATGAGAGGGATGAGAAGATGCTATAATTAATCACAAGACCTGTGCAAGGGAGAAGGTGCTACTGTGAAGTCCCTGGAGCAGAAAGGAGGCAGAGCATCAGCTAGGGATTCAGAAATCCAGAGCTTGCCTAACCCAAGTACTGTATATAAGGAAGCACAGAAACAAAACAACCCAAGGAATTACATATCTGAAAGTCATAACTGTTAGAAATTATTTCAGATCTCCTTTGTAACTGGGATATGAATCCATTTTCTCTTTGAAAATTCCTCCCCTGATAGCATATAATTTTTCCCTTAAAAGAGACAAACAAAACCCAAACCAAATAAAACCCCACAATGTACTACTTAACATCATGTGACAAGAAGAGTCTTAAGACCACAGGACCTATTTCCTCTCTATAGGGAATTTGTGGGCACTGTCTGTCCTGCTCAATTTTACTGAGCGTTATACAATGCCAAACAATGTTTTTTTAGATCACTTAATGGATTAAAATCTGTCAACCTTTAGCCAAAAGAAAAAAAAAAAGGTGGGGGGAAGAGGAAGAAAAGGAAAATAAAAGGAAAAAAGTGTTAAGTGACACATTAGAAGCACCATATTGTTGCTAAGTACTTACAGCAGGTTCACCTTGACAGACTGTCACAACATAATGGGATGTTCTGTCACAGATGAATCACCTAACACTCTCCTTACAAAGGAGAAGCACTGAATTCAAAGTGACATGGCAAGCCATGATTTGCCCCAATCCTCCAAAACATGCTAAGGTGGAATGCAGAAGAGAAAGCCAAGAAGGAAGAGAGGAAAGTTTAAGGCAACAACACAGTGTTTCAAGACAGCATGTGTTTTTCTCTACTGTGCTTGATGGACATGGCATGACTAAATGGCTAAATATGAGGTTAATTAAAAACAAACAGTTCATTTTTATAAAGTGTATTATTGACCAAAAATATTGTTCTCTCAGGAGCTTGTTACATGAGCATTATTGACTTGATTGAGCATTATTAGCATGTCAATCACTTCCAGGCTATTTTTATAACCTTGTGCATGTTGTTTTATTGCAACATATACAGATAGAAAAGTAGATACCCACAGTAAAGAGCACTGGAATTCATAATCTCTACCAACAATATCTGTTTTGTAGTGTCTGGGGCCGTGAGGTAGGCCTGTTACACTGGAACAAACATGGGAATTAGATAATCATCTCTTCTACCATTGTTGGTTTGCCCCCCTGACCTTCTATAGCCAGGACTGTTCAGTCTCCAAGACCAAAGACAGTCTCTTAAGACATGCTCATTGCCACAGCTGGGTGGCCCAATATTAAACGTAGACAGAGCATAAAAGCGTCGTACATGATGTAGAAGCATATAGAGGGAGTGAAAGGGTTTGGTAAGCCAACTCCCTGAATACACAAGAACTGTTGTTTAGGCTCAGTGTAGTAGAAATAATTATGTTTAAAAGTTTATCATTCTGTTTAGCTTTTTGAAAAGAGCCAGTGACAGTGGTGATCCCAAGTGGGTATCCACAGAGGTACAGCAACAAAAATAGCAGTAGGTACAAAGCAAGTTTCTTCATTTAATTGCCAAAGAGGTAACACATTGAAGAACTCCTGCACTCTTTGGCTATCCTGTTAGTCACCGAGAGATAAAGGGGCTTATTACTGCCAAAACCAAGGCTGAAGCAGTGTGATATAAGAAAACGTTTTCTGAGGAACCACAGCTGTTCCCCTTTGCTACCTAGGTCAAATCAATGGGTGTACATACCCCAAAATAGCCTGCTTTCTGTGTTCAGTACAAATTAATTCTGGTAATGGTGATGCTCAACAAAACATGTATATTCATTAGTTGTTGTCTGGAAGACAAGAAGGTAGCAAGTATTTGCATCACAGGACAAACCCTGGCTCAGTGTCCAGGGCTGCCTGAAGCTTCTTCACATTCAAGAGACCTCAGCAGATTTCTTACGTTTCACTTTGACTGAGGGAAATGAATTGTATTTTGTGTTCTTTCCTTGGGGCAGTCAGAAAATCACCGTCAAATTCAAAGTCCTGTGGAAATCTACAGCATTTAAAAGCATAAGCCAACCAAAGACTTTTTTGTAAAGTGACACCCATCCATTATAATGCCTGTTGGGCATTCACTGGCTCCGGCAAAAACAAAAAGGGAAATGCAAGCTACAGGACTGTTTTCAATTTCAACATTTGTTTTCTTTTTGTCTGTGATAGAAAGGAGCAAATCACAGCAAGCCAACAGCTCATGAAACCCAGCATCACATGGGACAATAAATAAAGAAATCAGGCCAATTACTTCCTTTTATGAAAATGTCCAACCAAGAGACTTTGTCAAGCCACCACCATGGGTGCGAGGCTCTTGTTTTCTTTTGGCACTGGGTGAAATGCAACTGTGCTCTGCAGCTGTAGCATTTACTTGTGTCGTGAAGCAAAGCTTAAACAGTCCTTTTATTTTAACCCTTTTCCAGAGCTTGATACAAACAAGGTTAGAGTAGCACTTCGAAACAAAGTTGAGGAAAAAATGATAAGAGGCTCCTGAGAAAATACTACAAGAAAAAAAATGATATGAAAATGTTACTTGGAACCTTCAACAGGTTGATATCAGCATGTGCCCATAAAACCTCTCAGCTGAATTGGCTGAATAAGTCAAAACAGACCTGCAATCCACTTAACTTTCCTATTTGTATTTCTGGAAAACTTAAGGAACTTCCTACAGATGGGATCCTGGGCCAGTAGGCTGCTGGAGGCTGCTTCCATCACAAAACCCAGTAAGTCTCATTTTAGAAACATGCCAGCTACAGAGTATGGTCTAGTCTTAAATGAAAAAGGGGAAAAGCCTAAACTATTTAAAATATAGTGAGAAGAGGGAAGCCAAACACCAGCTGCACATCAAATACAATCTCTACTGAAATAAAATCTAAAAATTAATTTCTTGAGTAATTCCATGGCTTGCAATATCACCACATGAGCTCACTGCATTGTGTCAGTTCAACAGTTACTGTGACAGACGGTCGTTACTACAACCATCAGTTCAATAATTACTACAGGGATGAGCAGAAGATTTAGGGGGGAAAAAAAAAAGAAAATTTGAACATCATATTTTAGTGTGTTCATTTTAGAAAAAGAATCGCATTCAGACAGAGTTTAACATCACAGAGGCTTGAGCAAATTCATATCTAGATTTAGATTTTTTGTGTACATAGATTAATGGGAAGATGTAGGTCCCCCCATGCACCCCACACGACTTTACTTAGGGAGTCCTAACCATTTTAAAGGTGAAGGCTGCTCCTTCCATCTGCCAACTGAGGACAATAACTCCTACAGCCTCTTCAGTGCAAGTCTCTCTCAATCACACTCTATTCTGCAAATAAATAGGAGCAAGATAAGTCAATACAACAAATCAAAGAAACCCTTGCACTTCTGTCGGTCCCTCAGTTAGCCAAGAGGAAAAACCGTCTTCTGCACAGGTTCAGCCTCCTGTAGTCAGTCATTACCTGTGAGGAGAAGGATCCTTAGGAAACTTCTAGACCTTCTTGCTCTATCACTGCTAGAAATAAATGACACCTTCAGAAGATTAGGACCAGCTGTCTGCTGTTTCCTTACAAACTGGAGCCAGCTTTGATCCCTAGAACCTATAGACCAATACCCTACACGAATGCTCCATGATGGTGCTGCACAGGACAGTTGCAATGATTGCATGCATCAACCCAATTTTGTGTGAGACTGCCTTAAGCTTTCTTGAGTCCTATTCAATCTTGACCACCAGCGTCCTATCCAATCTTAGTAAATTTAATTTGCCCACACAGGCATGTCCCATAAGAGCAGATGGCTTTCCAGTGAAGTGACAAACGTCTTAGCACAGGAACAAGCAAATTTAGAAAAGACAGAAACTCTATTTTCAGAAAGCAGAAGAAAACTAATTACAGGATAGCAGCCTTGAACCACAACTTGAAATCCAAAACTCCTGAGGTTACTCTTTGGAGCATGTAAAATTCAGTGTGCTATTGTTCTGAAAAGTATCGTACCGTTACTTGCCTACTGGTGTATTTGGAGGCTCTGGAATGGACAGGATTAACCTCTGACTGGAAGAAAAAATAGTTATTCATCATGCAGCCTATGCATGTTCAGTATGAATGAAAACATCAAGAGGTGACTAAGGTAACCTGATGCAAAACAAAGCACTGACAGGCATATCTAAGGACAGGCCAAGGGAAATAATGAGACTGAAAAAACCTTCATGACTTTCACTCAAAACAAAATACAGTGGGGATTTGATATGAGAAGGGCAGTATTTCCAGCTTTATTCTTTGCAGCTCTGCCACACTATCTAACCTAAGATCATAAAATACTGTGCATTGATGAAAACCGTCCTGTCATCACAAACTGGTTATGGAGGCTGCAAGGACCACAATCCACAACAGCTCAAGATTTTTTGCCATCACCAGCATCCCTGTAAAGTTGTACCTCTTCACCCCATTAAGCCCCAGTACCAGCTTTCTCTATGCTTTTCTCCCCAACCATGAGTTGCTGCACCTTCCTTTGTGGGAACTGTACCTAACACAGCTGTGCTGGGAGCCCCATCAGAGAGCCAGCGCTAGCATCTATGCAAGGGAAAAGGTGGGAACTTGTATTTAGAGGGGACAAAAGAATAGGAAAAGCTCTTTCACTTATTTCTGACTGCAATTCCACAATTACTTTCTATGAAGAAACCACAAGGCTGTGGCAGGCCACATTTTGGGGAAGTGGAGTTACAGGAACCCCTCTTTGAAACAGCAAAGACTTTTGCACATGGACAACTCCTAACAAGACTCTAGAGAGGTCAGAAAAGCCTTGACAAGCTTTTTATAGTATTTTTAAGAAACAGAAAGATTACATATGGGATCACTTTTTTTGCTATCCAAGCTCTTTTTTTGGTTTTCAAACAGACAGTCTAGGTCCTGTGGAATTCTTGGAAGCGTGTCCATCCTTACCACTGGCCATAAAGATATTCATGTGCTTTCATACATCTGGACGGTTCAGCACAGAAGCACTAGATGAGAATTCACTTCCCAGTGTTCAGTTTCTCACAGATGTCTTATGCAGACATGAGGAAGCTCTTTACACTATTTCTTAGCTTAAATTTCCCATCCAGAAGTAGGAATTGTTCTGAAGATAAATGCATTGAAGAATGTGAAGTATCTGAATATTGCACAAATAAGGATCACAAAAGTACCAGTGGCAGGTAGGCATAAAGGAATGATACAGAAAGAGATGTCCTAGATTCCCAGACTGGTTTGGGCTGGAAGGGATCTTAAAGCTCATCTGGTTCCAACCCCCTGCCATGGAAAGGGACACCTTCCACTAGACCATGTTGCTCCAAGCCCCGTCCAATCTGGCCTCGAACACTGCCAGGGATGGGACAGCCACAGCTTCTCTGGCCAACCTGTGCCAGTCCAGGGCACATTTTGACTAACAGACAGACCTCAAATTTTGAACAGTTTCCAGAACACAAGGAGCTCCCATTGCTCTTCAGAAGAGAATATTTAGACTTCAGCAATTCAGTATTTCTTTACATCTCTGTAAGAACTCATATACACAACACAGATGCCTCTGAGAGTAGGTGGCTAACACCACATCATCCAGCAAGACCTTTTTCCTCCTCTCACAGAGAGCCACAGAAATCCAAAGCAGATCTAGCAATACGGACTTCCATTGCTCAGATTAAAACCCTTTCTCTGCTTTTACTGGTTTTACTGATTCTTGCTGAAGGTTTTGTGACCATACAGAATTTGGGTGTTCTTAATGTAATGAGGCGTTGTTCCTTAAAGGTGAAGAAGAGAAGTTCTAACAAATACAAACGGGCTACTTGGAACAAACAAACAGACAGAATATTGGCAAATTTCAAAGTTTCTGAGGCTGATATTAAAACTGGCTTTCTGCATGGAAGAGCAAATACAGGCAAGGGTAAAAATCTCATCCCATTTCAGAGAAAATGCCTTTGAAATGGCACTTATAATGCCCATCAGTGTAAGTACTTACGTGAAAAAGACAGAAATAGTATTCATAGAAATGCATCAGATGTATCTATTTATGCATGTTTTCCTGCTGGGTTCATACAATTATTGTAACTCAGTGAATGAAATTAATTTGAAGATCGAAATTCTGCCATATTTAAAAAACAATATTCATTTGAAGCTCAGACTTCTGCAGCCGTTTCTAAGGTATTGCTTTTTCATCATAAGCTTTTCAACAGTTGTGACTCATAAACCATAAACATTTAGTACAAAGAAATAGTAAATGACAGCTGATTTATCACGTGTTTGCATCTCTCTGCACAAAAATATTCTTTCTTTACATAGAGGTTCAATGTGTTGGACACAGCAAGCGTGACTCTTACATAAAAGGAAATCAGTGGCGCACCTAAAACACATGGCCATGACCTTCAGTTAACACTGGCAGGTTCTCTTTAGTGCATTAATTGATTTTTTTAATACTGAATTTGAATGATAGTAAACTGCCTGTATTGTCCCAAAGGCTTTCACTTAAACAGTATACAATTATTTTTTACTTCTAATGAGCCACAACATTCCCAGCTTGTGATATGTGTCTGAACACATTACGTTACAGAACCATTTTCTTACTGGAATATTTTTAAGCTGAAGCATATATATTCTCTGTCAACAGTATTCCACATTTCCCCAAAAGCGAAAAACAGGCAAACCAGTGTTAACAGCTTACATCAAGGTTCTCGGGTAACTTCATATTATTGTTTCCTATCATCACTGCATGATAGGAGTAAACTCACAGTGTTTTATAGACTAGACTGTGATTTTCTGGTTAAAAATAGAAAAAATGCTTAGCTACACCTCACATGGACTGTGTAGAAACACCATCACACTCAATGCACTTAATCCTTCAGACAGGTTTTAGGTAACCCTCAGTATAAAAGAACACCCTCTCCAGGAGCATAAAATCTATATGAGAGTACATCCAAAGGTAATCAAAATTACACCAGTGTAAAGGATCAGGCACACACGGTTCCATTCGTCACATCTAAAGGATTAAATACCACTTAGGTTCTGCTTCAATTCAGCTCTGGTGGTGGTGGTTGTGTTTTCTCTCATTGTGACAAGTTCCCCTCCACTGTTCACAGCTTGTGAAGAAGTTAAGCTTCTTTTTATTTTTCTCCCAAGCCAGATGAGGCTGTTAGTTTGAGCCATCTACAGGGATCATTCACTGCAATATAAACAAGCACTAAATGTGCATTTCACAGGCAAATCACCATGGGGAGTCAAAAAATCTAAAAAACTGCCTTTCTGTATTGAATAGTTTGCTGCAGTTGAAGCATGCCCAAGGAAATGATGCATCACATAACATCAGATGAAAACTACGATCGGATTCTTTGGGGCACTTAAATGTTGGCCTAAAGCACCTGCAGTACAAGTGCCTTCGAAAGTCCCCAAATTCCAACAAATGCTTTATTTGCAATAGAAAAATCTCCGATTTGTTTTATGCAATTTGTTGAATGCTGCAACGTTTTTCTAAAATGGAAGGAAAATTGAAAAACTAAACAATGAAACAACCTGTTCCTGACACATCTTGAAGGTTTTCTGAGGTCAAATAGGAGAGTTCTTACTTCCTATTTCAAAGGTAAATCCAGCCAAAAAAATGACTAAATATACTCAGGAAATCAAGACTTGGCCATCCATTCAACAATCAAGTGCACACTTAGATAAACTGAAATTCCCACTCAATCTATAGGTTAATATAAGAACTTCCATTTGTAATATCCATAGGAACCAATTAAGGCATATATATGGGTTTATGTTGCTCTCTAGTAGTTGTTGCTCTAACAGAAACATATCACTAACACTACCTAATTTTGACAATAAAGCCTGAAGGAACAAATCCTTGACTTCATCCTTCCAATTCACAATCCAGAAATCCAGATAATTTTATTTTCCTTTTATTTTTAGGGTTTTTTCAAAGGCAAATCATCACTACAGTACAGAACAACACTTTAAACAAGCATAAAAATCTCCACACAGGACAGAGGATTATTTAGAATACTAAAAACCCCTGTACACTTATTATTCTGAATGGCTTTTCAATTTTCAAAACAATACATGCTTATCCTGTATAGCAATGGCAAGTCTTGATTTGTGACAGAGAGTTCAGTTAATGAATTGGTGGTGAATGTAATGGAAGTAGACAACATAGGAACGACATAAACCAGCTAAAGATGTGTCCTGGATGCAGAGAAAACTTCAACTTCTTAAATATGCTTAACTAGTTGGAACTTGCATGGCATGGATAAATAAAACCTGATAGAGAAAATTTCTACTTAGGGAGATAAAGACTACTGCAAGTAAGCAAAGAAAATACATGTAGTAAATGAGTGTCCAAAGAATACTATGACCTAAGATGTCAAGAAGCATTGGAAGGCAATGAGAATTGCCAAAAGGGGAGTATGAGCTTGCAAATGATATTTAGACAAAGGACTTCAATTTCTATTGTAAGTGAAACGTGCATTGCAAGTTAAAGCAAAGCCACTCTGTAATGGACAGAGGGCCAGTACTGCAGGCAACATAGAGAAAACAGTGAGTACAGGAAAGTTTCTCTCTGCTGTCACTCAGGATAATGATGTTGCTTAATCAGCATGAGGCTGTGGAAGAGAGAACTCCATCAAATTGGGAATAAGCCCCAGAAGCCTGAAGAAATCCAAGTTGAGGGGAACCAAAACATTCCCAGCCCAGACTGAAGGAACACCAACTAATAGTAGTGGGTTTAAGTTGATTTGGGTATTTTACATTGAAAGTGATATCAGATATTCACCAGATAGCAACATGGTACTAGTTTCAACAGTATTCCTGATTCCAGAAACAGTTATGAAATTAAATGGAAAGCAGAATAAAATTCAACATAACAGATCATGATAAAGGCTTAAGACAAAGAAATATAGCAGACCTCCATGTTTTATAGTAGGTGTAAGAAAACTGCAAGACAAAATTGAAGGGGGAGGAACTTAGCAAATTGTGACACAAAGCAGGAAACCACTGTTCCCTATCTCCTGTAGTAGGAAAAACTGTGGGACATCGTATGAAATTAATAAGAAGCAGGTTCAAAACAAACAGAAGGCAGCAGGTCTTTATGTGTTAAGCTGCAGAAGAGCTGACCCTGTGATGCTGAGTGCCAAAACCTTGCCTGGATTCAAGAGTGACTCTTCAAATTCTTGGAGTAAAAATTCATCAAGGGCTGTTAAGCAACAAGAAACCACTTCTGACTGAGAAAGTCCTTAGAGTGCAGACTGCAGTCATGCCTGACAAATTCCCATGCCTTCCTTAAAACATCTGCTATTGACCACTTAAAACCCAGGACACTGGGTTAAATGTATCATCTTAATAGAGATGGTCTGTTGTACCTGCACTCCAGAAGAGCTTTCCATTGGCGAGGGAGATTGGAGGACTTGGGGAATCTTTATCAGTTCCTTTGCCTAGCTAAATTACTAGCTCTAGTCCCTGCGATTCATTTCCAAAGAATTGATATCCAAGGCAAATGCCAAGGAAGAAAAGCTGGAGTTATAGCATAAGGATGCAGAAGAATAGATGGATTAAAAAATGGTGATAATACAGTTACTTTAAAATTTAGAAAAATATTTCTAAAACCCTCAAGCAATGACGGGAATTGGATTCCAGTAGAAACAGTGGAACAAACAAGTCTTTTTAAAATTGATGTTGATCATAAAATAGGTCATGTGCCATAGTTTCCTGTAAGGGCAGCAGATTGGACACAACAAGGTAAAAGATCCTTTCAAGTCTTACATTGCTGATTTAGCTTCTTTGCCTGGAGCTAATCATAGAATCCCAGATTGGTTTGGGTTGGAAGGGACCTTAAAGCTCATCCACCTCTGAACCCCCTGCCACAGGCAGGGACACCTTCTGCTAGACCAGGTTGCTCCAAGCCTCATCCAACCTGGCCTTAAACACTTCCAGTCTTTCATCTCCTTTGATTGAGAAGGTGTACAAATATTACCTGATGCTCCATGGTGGTGCATAGGCCAAAGGCCAAGGAGAAGTAATTACTATGGCACAGAAATTGAAGCAGAAACATTGTTTTCAATTTTGAATGCGCTTGTAAAATGCTTAGGAAAGGCACAACCACTACACTTGTTTTCTGTACTTCTGTATCCCTCTTGCATTTTGAATGTATATTCAACTACACAAGTATGAATCTAGCTTGCAAACAACAAATCTTGTAGATCAGGGCATTAGCTATAAGTAAGTATCTTTCTTTGGTCTTACAACCTGAATTCTTTCCAGGGGAAGACTGTAATTAGTATGACATGGGGGCTTTTAGCAGATGTGAAACCGGATAGATTGAGCTCTCATATGAATAGCCTGAAACGAGGTCTGCTTTGCATGGTTTGTAGTAATGGAGAGGAAATTGAGCATTAAATACAAATCAACAATCATTCATTTCAGTGCAGCAGTGGAGCAGCAGAGCTAGTGAAGTCACTCTTTTCAGCACCTTGCATCCTGCTGGACTTTATTTGCAGCACCGGAGCTCCCATCTTTGGAAATGGCCACCTACAGGGTAACTCAAACAAAGAATGATGAAGAGAGAAAGCAATTTAAGTTCCAATCTTTATACACAAACATCAGAGAAGTGACATTTTCTTTGCTCGCAATTTATGATGGGTCTTTAGATATATTCATTAAGCTATCATTCTAACAGCCTGAAGTGAGGTCAATGTGGCATAGTACCACAAGCCAGGATAACAGCAGATATTAGCTGGATACTTCTACAATAAGTGAAGTCAGAAGATTTATTAGTTTTCTAATCCAAAGCCTGACCTGACTCTCCATTTGAAAGTTGAATAGGAAGTTGAAAATCCCTCCTAATGTTTCTGAGAGGTGTGAGGAGATGAGGAAAACACCTGCAATGCATCACTCTGTTTAGATTGCAGCATGAAACTCTAGATTTGTTGGCTGCAGTGGTCTCTCCATAGAGGGAACAGACAACAACAATCAGGGAGTTCACTGCTCATTATGTGTGAAGAGAAAAATGGAATGCTATCCCCTAAAACACCAGAACACTCTCGAGGTCAACAGCTCTAAAAAGCTGCCAGTAAAAAAAAACTTTTAAACCCCCTGATTTAAGCTCTGAACGGTTCAAGTTCATGCTAATGTTTGGATACAATTCTTTGTGCAATTAAAGGAAAATTAATATTTGGCTATTTAGTCAGCATCTGTGAGTACAGAAAGCAACTCTAAGCTCCAGAAAAAAAGCAATGTCTTAACTGTATGTACGGTAATCCATGGCATTTTCTGGGGAGAAGGAAATGCCAAAATAAGGTTAGTTTCTCAACAAATTGCATTCCATCTGTCACAAGTTGCACCATTACCAAGGCCATCATGACAATGGTATCAATATTCAATGCACATTTGCACCATTACCAAGGCCATCATGACAATGGTATCAATATTCAATGCACATAAATATCAGTTTGACTCATAAGCTGTCACGTGATTTGTAATAACCCCATTGTCTCCTGTGAAATCACACCCTTAGCTCTTTCCTACAGGCACAGATCCATTTTCCACCCTGACCCGCCACGGCCCACCACACGTGGGCCCTCTCCAGCTGCGAAGAACCCTGCTGCTGGCACTGCCACAAGCTGCATTACATGAGAAACACAGGAGAAGGGATTTCAAACAAAACCATGGCCTAAAATTCCCCCTGTGAAGAGGATGATCCAACTCATCTCCTGCTTAGCTAAATAATTTGGGAGGAGAAAGAATGTCATTGTTTTCCTGACTTGATTGCGAGCAAATGCAGAGCTAACAATTGCTGTGAAGACCTAAACCACGTATCATGATCCATGGCACTGTGCACAGTGTTATAGGTCTAGTGTTTAGGTCTAGTGTTTAGGCCTAGTGTTTAGGTTAATGAACTTAAAATATAAACTTCTTTAAACACACTGCCTTCTTAGAAAACAGACATATTTCTAATAAGAGTAGAAATAAGAATTTGATGACTCCAAGCAAGAGGATTTCTAACTGAAAACAATATGTAAATCTAAGAAATAGCATTAGGAGCAATAATATTTTCTGAATTTAAATGGCATCCACATTTATTGCACAAGTTTTACATTTTATTTATGAATTGCAGGAAATTAATGAATTTTTTTGTGTTGTATCTATATTTTTTAAAATAATAATAATGTTACTTTATGAACTCACAATCAAAAGATATGCCTTAGAGTCAACAGTCTATAAACTTTTATGTATATTATTAAAACGAAGAGTCAAAGAGATGCCTTAAAGAAATCTGTCCTCAAGTGATAACTGAAAACACAGAACACTTGCAAAATTTCTGACATTTGTGATTATCTATGGATTTTCATCAGATTCACCATACTGCAGCTGAGTTCATTGGTCTGCTTTTAACCTAAATCTATATGTGAGAAATCTATAGTTACTTATCAGCAAAATACTGAGATGCATTATTGCATCTTTACTTACAATTCTCATTGTATATGACTTTTTTACAACTAAAAGCTTAACCTGGAAAACATAATTATAATGTGCACATTTAAATATTTGTTTAAATATTCACTTTTGAAAGCAGGTCTGTCATTCAAGAGAAGACAAGAGGAAATGGAAGACATCTTGCTGTAAACTTTTGACTGAGATCCAACAAAAGTTCTTAAATCCCAGCTTGCATTACCAGAGCTTGGTAATATGTAGAACTGCATAAAAATAGGCACTTTAATTTATGTAGTAATTGTGGTTATTGAAAACAAGGTCTGCCAGCCCTTTTAAAGTACTAGTACAGCTTTGTGATTACAGGATTGTAAGAAAGAATTCTCTGTTTTCCCTTCTCCTGATGAAACCTGGTGAGCAAGCAAATCAGCTACCAGGTGAACTGGTTTTTATTAAAAGGAATTATTTTTCAAATTTTCCTCTCCAGATAACCGGAGCAACAAGAAACTCTTTCAGCAGGCACCTTCATACCTATCCACAAACTGTCCTCAAGACTTATTTGGTGCTTTATTTCAGCTCTTAAGAGGTGATACAACTCCAAAAGAAGGAAAACTACTGAGCAATGGCTAGAACATCCCCAATCTGTGAACAATAATTTACCTTGGTCATGTATTTCTATGTCAGTTCACTACAGACGTACAAGAAATTTTGTCACCTCAGGGACTCAGGCTCTGTTGTGGATGCTGAAGGAGATCAAGATAATAGCTTTTTACCTTGCCCAGAGAGGGCTTTCTCAGAAGAGGACAAGAGTATGACAGGCTCCTCCCCATTATCTCTGCCTGTTCTTGATTTACTACATGCAAACAACACCTACACACAAATATATGTTCAAGATGCCTGAAAGAAAAATTCTGGCACTGCTTATGGTTCACTGTGAAACAGTTTATCAGTAAGCTAAGAGGCAAGATTAGCAAGACAGCCAAAAAAAATCACATTCAAAACACTGGGACTTCAGCCCCAACATGCTGGTACTGGATCTGCTGGGCTGGATTGAGGAATTTCAGAGAATTTTCACTGGGAAAAAAAAATCACAACCAATCCTAAAGACCTGAAATGCTCATTTCATTCACAAGTTCCCTCTCATTATAAACTTCTGCATCAAGATAAAGTCCCCTAATTGTTGTAATAAGTGTCATACCCCACAGAACAAGTCAAAATGTCCAATGGGAATGAAATAAATAAATAAATAAATGGGGGGGGGGCGGAAATCACAACAAACAACACTAAAAGGAACCAGCTGACAAACACGGTAACGCTCCACCACGAGGTAGAAAATTCTCAGCACATAGAAATAAACAGGAAAGGGGACATTTAAACAGAATCCCAACTGCAGCTTTACTGATACTCTGTTTGTCTCAATACCAAGGCCTACTTCTGACAGATTGAGCAAATGATGCATGAACTGGAGAAGTCAGGTAGGGTATGATTATTCACTGATTCTCATAACACAAGAAACATGGGGAATCACACTCTGGCTGAAAAGGAGATGATTTTTCACATCTTAATTTGCACATGAATTTATTGCTATGGAATGGCCTTCAACTTTCCATAGCAGTCCAGTAAGATCATGGTTGTTCTTTAGGATATGAAGGTCGTTCCCAAACCGAACACGAACATGTAAAATCTGCACAAGCTGCAAAAGTGACTGAAAATAAACAGTAAACGAAACATTTACTCATCTCTTCCAGACAAGATGTGAATCTATATCCAGTTACACATGATGCACTGAAAAATATCTGTATCATCCCCCACACTTAAGAAAGACTCTTGTATATTGTTTCAACACTATCGACATATAAGATTTGGTCTTATTCCACATTTTCAAACCACTAAAATAGCCATTCTTTACGGGGGGAGGAAACTGAATAAGTAAATCATCAAGAAACATGATTAAGAGGTTTTAACTTAGAAATTCCTCGAGCCTTCACAAGTGCAGCATGTCTACAAAGACGTTCCTCATCATCAAACACAAGGCCAATGATCCTGCTCCACAAAAATATTGTTTGGGAGTCAAGAATCACATGTATTTCTCCATTGTTGGGGCTGCTGAGTTCTGATGATAGTTGAATTAATGACAGTAGGGCATTACGGAGATCCAAGGCAGCCTTTGCAGCCTTCCCGCAGCATGGCCTGCCACGTTGGCTTGAGGAATGGGGCTGGGAGTGAAAGCAGGACAATTGAGAGTGTGAATTGTCAGGAGGATCCATATCACCTACATGACGTCAAAGGATCATACTGCAGCAGGGTAAAAGCCAAATGCTTTAGTCTTAATGCAGCTTTAACAGCTCTGGAGGAACAAACAGCAATGAGGATTTGTACCGAGACAGCTGCAAAATATAACCATGGGCAGACTTCTTCATCTTCAACAAACTTCAACAAACATACATGCTCCTGGCACTGACGGCTCAGGATATGTTCTGCAAACACTGACAGCATCAAAGGCAGGTTTAAATGATAGAAGATTGCCAAAGCAATATCCAGCTCCCCTGTCCTCCTGTTCAGAATGAGCCTGTTCAACTTTGGCAACAGCATGTCTTAGCAAAGTAGCACAAGGAGAAGCTCTGATACTTTCAGACTTTATCATAACAAGTATTACATAAACTGAACCAAAATGATAAATTTATAAAAGCTGTTGTGTGTTGGGGATGATAGTGGCTAACAGATCTCTAATCTGAAAGCTTTCATGCTCTGAAAATTAATAATACTAAAATCAGATGCTTTCAAGAAAAAATCACAGCCAATTCTTCTGTCTTGCTGCAGAGTACATACATTTTCTTCTCGCAGTCCTGCTGTATTTCTGTTAGCACAGCACTGATGAATCCCAGGCCTAGATCAGGCAGCTCACACACACAAGAAGTACAGGTTTCTCTATTAGCATTTATTTAAAAGGCAACCCAGCCCTCAAGGCCTACTTTCAGCAATAAAACATGAAAGAAGATTAAATGTTTCTCACTTATGTAAGATGATCAAGACTACCCAGTTTCTTGTAATCAGAAGAAGAAATCAACGGAACCCTCCACTAGTTCTGTACTCCACTCTTCACCATGGTATGATCTCATTTAATAAAATGAAAATCAAAAACACATAATGGAAGTAACCAGGTTTTCGGATGCACGAAAGTCGGCAGCAACCACGTCTGCTTATGCTTAGACTGTCTTTAGTCCATTATGTGCACTCCACTATGACTAAATAAGAATCCCACTTACCCAGCAGGAGCTGTCGCCAGGAACATAAACATCACACCACCTTGGGATGGGGTCAGGCTCTCAAAGGCAACACATAGGCATCGGCCACGGGTTGCTTGGTGGAGCTGAACTATTAGGAACAACTCCTATGAAAGCAGACCTGATGGCTTCTCTGTGCAACTTTTATGTCCAGCACTCCTTCGCACACCAATGCTACCAGAGGAAAAACATTTCTGATTCTTCTTTTCTAGGCAGATTTAGGAAAAAAGGGGAGGAAAAAAGTAGTGCTTGTTTTGGAATGCAAGCAGTAAAGATCATTACCCTCAGCAATGACACCTTGTATAATTTGACAAATGATGTGACTTTTGGGTAAACATGAACATGCCATAAAGGAGGTGTTCTTACATTAATTAAAAAAATCAAGTCTACAAGCTGGATAATGAGCCAGAAAAAGGCCTGATTTTTAAAACGTGCATTACAAGGCATGAATTATGTCCTTAGCTATTTGAAGCTATTTATTGCCTGTATTTTGTACTTTTTTAAACCTATAGAATGAGAGACTATCTTCAGATATAGAATATACTTTACCATGTATTTTTAAATGTCGTAAACTGGTAAATCAATTGGGCCACAATATAGCATTCAAATTGCCCCATTTGTGCACTATGAATAGTAACTGCTGAGCACACAGGAGTCTGAACAACCATGGGAACTTTCCTGTGGGCTTTAAGGAGCCATGAAGCTGAGCAGAGTTGAAGGGAGTTTTGCTGAGTAAGAATTAAGTGGGAACCTCAGGGCTTGTCTCTGATACAGGTGCACAGTACAGCTCAGAAATGGTTTGCGATGGAGCCCACAATGCTTCGGAAGTTGGCCAAATACAGGGAAATAACGTCACTTTAAAAATCCACTAGAAATACCATGAAGTCAGGTACCACACGTTACCATACTCAGAAAGCTGAGGCTCTATTTGTTTAATTTGGATGAGTTTTCCAATAATAAGAACTAATCTATGGTGGGCACAACAACATGCAGGAAATACTGAGGCTGGCGTGTCATATGCCCTTCACTGTACCTGGCTGGACTTCTAAATGCATTTGAGGGGCCTGTGCTGGACATGCCAAGGCACATTTTCTCAGTGAATGTTTTTCAAAGCTTGTGGAAAATCAATAAAAATGGAAGTGACAATTTAAAAAAGAATTTAGGCTCAAGGTGAATTTATTTTACTATAAAGGGAGAAGACGAGAATAGAAAGGATATCATGAAGTACAATTGTTATTTATTAATAGTATACAACTATAAGCACGTTTGAGCTCAAGTATATATTGACTACATAAACATAACCAGTATCTTGACTTCAATTTAAAAATCACCGATTATATATACTTTTTGCAGTCACCACTTTGTAGCACAGTTCTTAGCCCTTGATACAGCTCCTCAGTACCCTTAGGTTTCATCAACACCTTCTGCCAAAGGAGCAAATACAATTTACATCATATGAGAATCTGGATCAAGTTTTCAAGTGAGATATAAGGAAGAAGTTCTTTATTGTGAGGGTGGTGAGGCACTGGAACAGGTTGCCCAAAGAAGTGGTAAATGTTCCATCCCTGGCAGTGTTCAAGACCAGGTTAGACAGAGCCTTGGGTGACATGGTCTAGGTTGAAGTGTCCCTACCCATAGCAGGAGGGTTGGAACTGGATGATCTTAGCGTCCTTTCCAACCCAAATCATTCTACGATTCTATGAAGGTAGCACAGAATTGTATTACTTCCTTGGCTACTGAAAATATACAAGCTGTACACTACTGATGGACCTGATACAAAGTTCTTCCTCTCTCACTTAGCACAAGGAAGCCTGTGGGAATACAAGATGCAGGAACATGAGCAGTGCCATATTCCAGAAACTCCCATGCAGAGCAACATGGAGCTGGCTGCTGATTCAGGCCACAGCAGATCAGGGTTCACCTCCCTCCGACATCTCCAGAAACTCATCAGACCACACTTTACAAACATCAATAGCTCTTCAACAAGAGCTCTGGATGCCTTACCTGGTGGATTTTAGTTTGACTGTGAACATCTCCATATGGGCAAATACAGCTGTGAATGTTTTTTCCTGTAGGATAAACCACCTTGCTGATTTTTGTGCTTATATCCATCCTCCTTTATGACATCTATTGGCTTTCCCTCCTCTGGGTAACAGCATCCCTGCTCCATATTATAAGGTGGCTCTCCAGGAACTAATCCAAGACCTCCATCTAAGTGCAATTCTAGAGACAAATCAATCTAGAAAGTGTTAGAATTATACACATTTTTTTTTTTAGAACCACTAAAACAGGTATGTATTTAGCACTGAGATGTGGAAACATGTTTCTCTGTTGTAGAACAGATCCTGTACTCAACCCTGGACTTAACAGGCAGCACCTGCAATAACTGCTGGTCTGCAGTATCATTGTACACATCAGTGTACAAATCTCCTCATTTTCAAATTTCCTAGACAAAATACATGTGACTAGCGTGTATAACATCAGCTTCAGAGATACAGGTACAACCAGCTATAATATGCTGTTACCTGGAGGTCCCCAAGTCTAGGTCTTAAGTGAGAATGGAAAACATCCACATGACAACACGAGCAGCAGATGCCTGTATGTCCTTTCTTCATGTACCTTGTTTGGAAAGGAACAGTCTTACAGCGTGATAGCAAACCACTGGTGCCATCACTTTGCGCAGTGGAGCAGGGGTTCACACTGGCTTTTCTTCACTTGCAAAGAACCTCTCTGCCCACTCCCTGGAGCAGCCTAACTTCTGCCAAAGTCATCTCAACTAATTGTTGGTGTTAAGCATGAAGAGGGAAAAAAAAGCAACAAATCAGAACGACAGGCCACCACCATCAAGAAGAGCCAGATTGCCCCATTCTTTGAGTGAGAGGTTCAGTTAAAACACATGATCTGCAAATTTTCCATTTCATCAAATCCTGCTAGTAGAATTCTACAATCTGGTAGTTTAAGCTGCATGTTAGAAAAAGCCAGGGAAACATTTGCTTTGGCACTGACAGGTTCTCAGATTTTTCCAGTTGGAACAATGATAAATGACTTAACCCTGATCATTTTTCTGAACCCTTTTTTTTTTTTGTTTGACATTTATTTACAGTTTCTATAAACACTAACACCTATAAAACATGGTTTACTGTTTGATTGCTTGGCGGACAAGCAAGCCTTAAATACATAAATTATGAGCACCTAGTTAATGGGTGACATGACGGACATGAAGTTTTATTTACTATTGGCATGAGCCTTCATATAAAATTAGTGGCATAAGAAAGCCAGGTTTTGTGAATGCACATAGTCATACCTATTCATGGCCTGACTTCTTTTTTTCCCCTTTTTTTTCGTTTTTTTTTTTTTAAAGACTTGACAGAAGACTGTGGCCTATGTGTAATTTCATTGCCTGGAGCAAGGTTAGGGGAAAGCTGCTCCATCTGGCAATTTCCCTTTGACTGGCACATAGTTAAACAATGATGCAGTTTGACAAATTTCAAACCCTGCTTATGAAAAAATAACATAAACACAATAGTCACTCTGAGTAGATTGTCCACCTGTGCAAGCGGGCATGAAGTGTTAAGTAAAGGCTGCTGGTAATGAATAAAGATGCAGTGCATAGTTGGATTAGGTCGTTCCAAATGTAAATCACTGTCAGATAGAGCACTTGTGTTTACACGTAGCATTAATATTTTGATCAGTATGTTTAAGAGAATTAGCTTCTTAATGCAGATGTTCTCATTTGGACCTTCACACCCGTAGCTTCAGCCAACTCCTTTACCATCAGTTATGTCAACATGTCATAAATCTTAGCTGCTTTAACTCCTATTTTAAACAAAGCTTTGTTGTAAAATTCAGAGGCGTGTTTCCTTCGGGTTTTATTTTTGGCAAATTCCTTGTTATTTTGTTGAAAATCTGACACATTAATGTCCAATTAACCATCTTTGAGTATTTTACTGACAAGGATCCCAAGCAGCAGTCAAATGCCTTTTTATTGTAAGAACCTCCCTGTCCCCCACCCAACCAGCTGTATCCATTATGTGAACAAGAAGTCTTTATATCTTGATGCACGAACAATAAACGCATTACACGGTGGAAACAGGACATACATCTCAACAGCCACACAATCTTTACCCTTTCGGGCTATGTACCGTAAAGGTGAATACTCACAAGATGCTCACAAAATGGGATAGAGTGAAATCCCAACACAAAATTAACGGGCAGTTGATTTGTTTTAAACAAAGAAAATGTTTAAACACATCCAAGTTGTTTTAACATCGATGTCCTTCTCATAGGGGGTTGGTGGGGGACACGATACCTGTGAAAAAACACAGCCCATACTTGGCAGAGTGCAAATTCTCTCTTAGGTCACTATGACTGCAGCAATGGTGTCTCACTTTGTAAACTTCACTTTTATGAGTTGAACATTACCCCTTTTTTTAATGAGGATTTGATACATTCTCTCAAATGTCATGGGGATTTTTTCCAAGTACTTTTAAATGTTGAGAACAAAATAACAACTTGTTCTTGAAGCAATTATTTTTTACAGGAAGATTAATTAATTTTTGCTACTAGACATGAGCAGCAAACAAGATACCCTACAAAATAAATTTTTCTTCCTGAAATTCTGAATAAAAAGCAGAAAAAAAAGAGAAATATTTGCATTTTGGAGGGGTTTTGTTCCACAAAAAAATATTTTGCATATCTCTGATTAACCGGAGAGCTGTAAACTTGAATGAATTCTTACTATTCAATATGGTTTTCTATCTGCAATTTATAAACACTTGATAAGCTCCTATCAATCTTCCCATACACCATAATCATTGTCAAGGACTAACACACTTCCAAAGGCATGGGACTGTCTGGAAGACCATTTTACTTTCCAGAGCTTCTCTGTCATTATTGCAACAAGGCACTGAGTTAGGTTTTTAAACATCTTCCTCTTTTTGATTAATGTATTGTAACAGTTTTACTGTTTTTCAATATGATGACAAGTGAAAGAGCTAACATTCATGGGAGCAAGATTTGGCAACAGGGATCTTAAGGTTAAATGTTGATCATCACAGTAATCATCTGAGAGTTGTGCGATACAGATCCATTGCAAGGAAACAAATTTGCTTTGAAACTCATTTCAGTGTTTGGAAAACTGTTAAAGTTTGTGGACTACGGCAGCCTTTGGGGTAAAAGGAAAGAGAACAAAAAACCAAGTACCATATCAAAGATGCCATAAAAGAAATTGGTATGATGGGACAAACGTGCCATTTGCCTTTCATCCCCAAGATGAAAGGAACTTGACATTGAAAGAAACACACAGAAAACAATTTGGTCCCTCAATGATATAACTGTTCTAATAAGAGTTGAAGACTAATAATAAATGTACCTAAAGCAGTGCAAGAAAAACTCCTAGGGGTTATTTCCTGGGGAAGGAGGGCTGACACATTTTACAGATAATTTCTTTTCTGCCTGTCATGTAAAACGAAACCCCAGAAATAATAAAAACTGAAAGGCAGAAAATATTAATAACTTATTGTTCTGGTTGCAAGCTAGCAAAACATTATACAGATACTCAACCAAATTACAGAGGTGAAAGTTGAATTCCTCAGGATCAGCATTACTGATACTACCTAGGAGATGGTGCTCCAAAGAGATTAAGGAATAGGACCAAGTAGGTACAGCACCAATTATTAAATCAGAACTTTTCCTCCCGTTTTACACTTTGAATATTTATTTGCAAAATAAATATTTATTTGCAAAATAAATATTTATTTGCCTGCATCTTTATGCCCACAGATAACCTGGGCTTGTCTCTGAGGAATGACCTTTTTTCTGTGTTTAGCAATTATTTTCAATGTTTTTATGTTAAATAAACCTGCAGGTGGAGTGAATATGGTTTTTAAACATCTAAAGCTGTGGGAGATACACCATCATCAGTGATAAACTGAACAAAAATAATTTCCCCAGTGATAAAACTGGAGGATGAGAATCACTTTCTGCTTGTAACAAGTTCCAACCACATTGTTCTGTACACAATGGCTACATCACAGTCTATCAACTGCACTGTATCTGCTGAGTGAAGGACAGTAGTGTAATATACAGTACTGTCATCAAGTCACCTAATGATGCCACTACCTGTTTGCAGAATGAAGTTGTCAAACCCATTAAATGCTGAACTTCTGTCATGGAAAATATACTCAGTCCAGAGTCTGGATGCATGAAGGTCCCTGCTGAAACCTTCAATGAAAGAAAAAGCAGAAGTATGCTTCAACAAGTGGAATATCTTCATTTAACTTCAGAGTCATTCATTAAAAAACGAAGAGCTGGCTGATCTACTCAGAGACTAACAATGAAGCTAGCATCAAAATTTAACTCCAGAAAAACTTCAAGAAAGACAATCGAAGCACAGAACCAATTTTGGCAAAACCAGTTTGCCAAAAATATCAAATAATACTCCTCATACTCTTCATTCTCTTATTGCAGTTCCAGAGATTTATTAATGAAAAAGCATTATAAACATTAAAATGTCTGTTGCTTTGCAAATACACACTGCAAGAATTCCCTGAAATGTCCTCACTTTGGTGAGAAATCAAACTCATCTCTGTCAAAACCCTAAATATCATTTTAATTTTCAAAATCATCTTCACAAACTTCAAGTCAAAACTGAACAATGCCTCACTACTCCTTCCAACTATGTGTATGCATCTTTCTTCAGATAACCACACAGAGCCACACTCTTCCATGTAGACATCCATGGAAAAGATTGGTCCCTTGCTCCAGCTGCACTGTAGAAAGCTCTAGAAAGAGTGGTGAGGAAAAATCCTCAGTCTGAAAGCCTACACTGACACTCTTCTTGAGTACGATATGAAATATTGCATATTTGATATTCAGGGTTTAATTTTCCGACCTTCCTGCTGCTCCACAGTCTCTCAGTTTAGAAATGACACCACCACAGAACTTTCCGATTTTATGCATCTGCTTTCTTAAGTTTTACTACTCTGAAATCTATTTTGAGATCTCAAATGTATATAACAGAAGATTGGATCCACTTTTACTCCTTGTCTGATCCTGATGCTTCCTAACGGATAAATACTTCTCCTCCATTTCTATTCTAATTTAATAATGATAAACCTTTAATAATAATGATAAACGTTTAATAATGAAAACTGCAAATCTTCTAAAAAAATATTAGAATATACTCTTTTAATAATGGCATACAAAAACACTTATTAAAGAAGAAAAGTCTCAAGAACTCATACTTAAAATACTCATACTTAAAAGAACTCATACTTAAAAGGTTTCCAAATTAAATATCAAACTGACGTAAGCATAATAAATATATCCATATCTAGGCAGTATTAATGAATATAGATTTGGAAGAAATAAATTCTTCTGCTGTACAATGCTCTAAATGCTGGTTCCTAAATATTCTTATTGCCTGGAATGAAATCAAGTCATTCAACACTTGTTGTTGGTTATGCTAATCCCTTAATATTACTATTTATTCCAGCTGAGAAAAAGGGCTAAGCCAGCTGTTCAGAACGTCAGCATTTTAATGTTCTCAGTGTTGGCATAATATTTTATCACCTGTTCTTTATGTTCTGTGTCTCAATTCGTACATTAAATTATACGTCAGAGTTACTTATGGGGATAGCAATCAGTTTATACTGATTTAAGACTGTAATAAAAATTGCACAACAGTCTGAAAAGATATAAAATGCTTGCGGCTCAGTTGCGCTCACACCTTTGCGTGGCCTTAAGAAGAGCTGCATGATTCAATTCCCATAGGATTCTGGGACCTACCCTAAGCCCCAACGGCCTGTAGCATTGTATTAGAAGTTCTGCTTTAAGCAAAACTCGCCCACCTTAAAAATCTAAACTATATTTTTGTTATAGAAAAGTAATTTTACAGCTAACAATGGCCTGGGTGACCCTTCAGAAAGGGAAGTAGAGCAGCATTACTGGAAATACATAAGATTATTTTTGTGGTATTAACTTAGGAAAAAGAAAAAAAAATCAAACCTCTGATACTACTGAGCTTTCAATATTTTGTTTAATCACACAAAAGGTGCAGTGTATTTGATTTCATTGCTTTTCTTGCCGTTCATTTTTGCCTGAGTATCCTGTCAAGCTATAAATGAAAAATAATGGATGCACACAAGGAAAAGAATGGAAGACATCTACAGTTCCAAAGAAAATGGAGGAACTGAGTTTGTAAGGAAAAACATGATCCTGGCTAATTCGTTACCCAGTTTATTTATTCTTATACAACATGGAATGTGTCAATGTCAACTAATGACTCTGGAGTGTTAAGGCAGTATGAAAATGGGATTGCAGACTCTGCTTTTGTTAGTAGAATTTGCAAAGATTTTCAGTGAATACTACGTTTCAGTGCTGTGTTGGATTCCTTTTGTTTGACTATCTAAACACAAGGAAATAACACTAGTGAGTTTCTGAAATCTCTGACTATTATGCAACTACTTTGGTTCCAGTGAAAAGGCTGCATAGTACACAAACCCTGTTCTCCACCTTCTTCTGCTCATGACAAGGAATTGCTATCAATTCTACTGTTTCTTTACAGCCAAAAGTTACTGCAGGCTCCAGTCAGGATCAGTAAATGCTCTACAAATATACAAGAAAAAGACCAAATGCTATTTATTTTATTGCACGAGCACCAATTGACAGGGCAATCGTGAGGGTGAGAAAGGACTAAGCCTTTTGGTGCCCTAGCAGGTAGAAACCTGGGTACACTGAAAGCTTGCAGGCACTGTAAAAATGAATCCTGGGCTTCAAGCAATAGATTTCTATGATTCCTTTTCTGTTCATTTTCAGTGATTTCCTGGGGAAATGCTCAAAGCTTTCTAAAATGCCTGACGCGAAAGCAGCACTGTCACTACAGATCAACTCAATTCCTTCTCGGATACCGTTTTGACAGAGATCTGCACCCATTTTTTGGCTATCGTCTTGCAATGTTCTTTCTGATTACTCTTATTCTACCACTTTCTTCCCACTTATTTACCCACTTGCAAATGGGTTTGCACAAGTGTTTTGATTGCTGTATTTACTTGATGCTGCATGCAAATAAAGACAAATACATTAGGCTACTGTCATAGCACAGCTACCCTGACACACATCAGGTTTTGTCACAACAACTAGAGAGATCTTGAATTATTCTCATGTTACTCCCAGTACAATATGTAAGTCCTGATTATAGTTTTCTAATAATCAATATTAACAGGCTCCAGGCCAGATCAAAAATATCTGGAGCCCTAGAAAATGTTTTCTACAACATACTTTGGCAACAGTAAATACTATTAATAAGATTTGAAGATTTATCAGTCACATAGTTCACTACCTTTGATATTTATTTAGTGGTAAAGAGCAATAAGGACATTTTGCTAAAAAAAGAGCATTTATATACACTTTGATTCCACCTTCAAAAAAGATATTAGATATCTTCGTGAAATTTTGTATCCCAAAATACATAATCCTTCATTTTTCTGTCTAAATTCACCCATCCAAAGGTCCGTACAGCTGAAAAGTGCTATGTCTTCTAAAAGCCAGACCACGTAGCCATGGCCCAGCATGGTAAAGGAGAGGAGCACTCTGCTCCTCTTCACTGCAGCTCTGTGCAGGCTCATAGTTGGTGAGCATACAGGCAGGACAACAATATCCACGTTAGTGAACTGAAAAGCAGATGCCATCTTAAAGGAGTACAGTGATACAGTCTGGCAATTAAATACAGCTAATTGCAACCCAATGTTATGGAAAGCAGTTGCGTGGGGACAACATGTGATGTTTCTTCAGATGACCAGTCCCCAGCAAAGTCTCCATTTAAAGCTTTTCTGGAATAACCTGAGAACCTTGGTCTCCTTAAATGCTCAGAATGAAAGAAAATTTAATATGAAAAGCTATTGCTTAGTAGGAAGATGAATTCAACATAGGACTCAACTGATCTGGAAGCCCTTGCACACGCAAAGTTGTGACTGAAGTCAAGAGAAGCTTGACTATGGAAACCAGTGTTTCAGTCAAACTGTGCTTAAACAGAGGGGAGTGATCTTCAGTAAGTCTAAATTAACTGAAGACAAGTCTACTCCTACAAACACTACTGAGGTGGAGTTTGCTGGTAAGCCATATATTCTGTTATATAGCTGCCTACAAAGGTTTTAGCAGAGATGGGAGGCAAAACCTTCTGCATGAACAACATTTTTCTATTGTTTTAATAGAATTAACTAGTTTAGACACCCACAATTTTCTCAGCCTAATGCTAACACTACAACAGTGAAGCTCACAATCAACTTAAATATGCTAACAATTTAAAATATATTTCCTAACCTTCCTAACCTAAGAGGGTCAAGGCATAGTGAAGGTTCTTGAAGATTTTTCCATATGGTATGCTGCTTGAGTTGAAAAACGCAGCATTTTTGAACAATCTTATGGAACAATCTTCATGGTGAGACAACAAGCTTAAGATCAGCTGGGAAAATAACAATGTAACTAAATACCGTGATGAAGCAATACACGAAAATATTTTCTTTTGTGAAAAGCAGGCTGCAAGTATATCATAAAAATTATACATTTTAGCATTTTCTGTAATGCTAGAATACTGCTCAATAGTGACAATGGCAGTTGTTCTATACCTGAAATAATTTCAGTCAAATTTGTGTTTGATCTTCATATAATCACGGAATGGTTTGTGTTGGAAGGGACCTTAAAGATCATCCAGTTCCAACCCCCTGACACAGGCAGGGACACCTTCCACTAGAGCAGGTTGCTCCAAGCCCCTGTGTCCAACCTGGCCTTGAACACTGCCAGGGATGGGGCAGCCACAGCTTCTCTGGCCACCCTGTGCCAGCGTC
This sequence comes from Strigops habroptila, assembly GCF_004027225.2. Taxonomy (NCBI): domain Eukaryota; kingdom Metazoa; phylum Chordata; class Aves; order Psittaciformes; family Psittacidae; genus Strigops; species Strigops habroptila. Next base: position 17,165,184 of record NC_046360.1, read on the forward strand.
TCACCACCCTCACAGGGAAGAGCTTCTGTCTAATGTCTAACCCAAATCTACACTCTTCCTATTTGAACTTTTTTATTATTATGGACCTCTAATTACTTTCAAGTATAAACCACAATACTTTATCGCCTGTAAGTCAGCCTTTCCCAAATTCACTCTATGAAGAGTAACCACCAGTTATATCATGAGTCACAACAGAACCATCATCTCTTTCATCATATTCTCAACTCTGACAAAATATTCAGCAGCTAACATCCTCTTTTTAGTCCAGATTTGTTTCCATTGGTGTTATGAGAGCTCAAGAGCTCGTACCTCAGTTTCAGTAAGGTCTCAACAAATTCAAAACAGGGATACATCAAGCCCATACTTGCTCATTTCGTAATACAACCATATCCTTAACCATGGCTGCTTGCTATATGCATGATACGGTAACAGTGGTTAGTCGATCTTACATTGGCACCTCCTCCTTTTAGTTTAGAGGCCTACAGACTTGACTAAGAATTTGTTTCATTCCTGCAGAAAGAAGGTAATTACCTGAGTAATTTCAAGCAACAGTTTGATACCTCTTCACTGGTTTCAGCATAATAATAGGCAGAACCTATTGGGAGAGACAAGGATTGTCTTCTAGAATGTATGAAATTATTGCTTTGCTGGAACAAGGAAGATGTGGCTGCTACCAAAGCTTCCCTAAGCGCTGCAAGGCAGGTAGCTACCCTGCTGGGGAACCAAGAAAAACACAACACTCAAGAAGCATTAAAATGCTGGACAACTTTTCCATGGAAGGGAACTCCTTCCATGACCTGAGCACTGCAATGGCTCTCCACATGGATCAACACATATTTTCATTCACACAAGTGTATTGGTAAGGATCTTAGTTTCAATTATTATTGCTCTAAACAACTAAATATCCATCCTCTGGAAGCCTCCGGTAGCATGGCAAGGCAGTATAAATGCTTAGGTATAGTCCACAATTTTAACTTTCACAGATCTCTCAGATAAAGGGTATGAAGTACAACATCAAATGACCGTTACGAAACACACACCACAATTCTACACATGCATAATTGGTTTTGGGATGCTTTGTAACTTATCGGCACTTTTGTTTCTAATGTAAAGTATGTTTAATTACTTACACTTTGAAAAAATATTCTGTTGAGGCAGCAAAATTAATAGAAGTAACTTCTCCAGAGGCAGCACATTCCAATATTTAAGGCAAAGAATGTTAGAAGATGATTTTGTTACTCCACCACTGGTGTTTAGTTATCCTTTTGTACATTGTACTTCTGTCTGCTCTTGCTAGTTAGATTATGGTTTCTTCGGGTGAGGATTGCCTCTTACTCTATGTCTGCACAATGTCTAGGGCTGTAGGGCCTCATCTCAACTGGGACTTTGAGGCACTAATGCTATAAAAGTATTGCTAACAACAGTAGAGCAGTTCTTTGATCGCTCTGAGTTTTGAGAACTTAGTAGAGCAATGGTTCAAAAATAAGTAGCAACCTGCCAGAACCTTATTTATCATAGTGCAGCCACAATCTGCCAAAGCAGTGCAAAACATTGGATTCCTCTCTGATGAAACACCACCTGCTTAACTGGGGTTACTGGAAGGGTGAATACAGCACCCTGCATGTAAAGATACCCTGGGTTAATTTGTAAGCATATAAGGAAAAAAAAGAAGAAGAAAAGATTCTCATTTAGCTATAAATAAATAGCTTTTTTAATGTTTAACAATAAATTGATTGTACATGTAGAATCCAGACTGGCTTTTCTCCAGTTCTACAGAATCCTAATTAGCAGTGTTAAAACTGTGTATTTGTGCAAGTGATTAGATCGTTACAGCGATCCATACAGAGTTAAGAAACAGTGCAGATGATTCCTGATTACGGAAATGTTTACAGGATCTAAATGAAGTGACCCACATAGTTCCTTGGTATCCTCTTACCCCAGAGCATTGCAAAACATACCCACACAGCAGCTAATGTCACCCTTTGGCTGCCCAAAATAACTGCTGCTATTTCGATCTGGTTCCTAAAGCATTTCTAAAGTTTTTTGAGGGTTTTTTTAGGATTTGCTGTAATATCAGATTTTCTTACAATCGTGACCACTTCTATGCACTCATTTTCCTGTTCCCTGAGCATTTTGCCTTGAACTTAAACTTCAGAGACGAACGAGGCTGAGGGTTTGGCATAGCCCAGAGTACACAACAGCACTGAGAACTGTAGGTGGGCACAGGAATGCAGTGTACTCTCTGGTTCAACCTCTCCTGCTTAAACCAGGTCTGGGGATACAGTCCCCATCTAATCCAGCACCCTCCTTACCTTTGTGGTGTATCTTGAAAATGCTCTATGGGACACACCTTACTTTTAAGAAATCAAGATTAAAGCTTCCCTACACAACTGTTCAGGATCTTGGCAACATGCTTCTTGGCAGAAAGCTGGTCAACTGCCCGGGGTTCCTTGACAGTTAGACCTACACATTTTATGGTTTAAGGCAAGCATATTATGATAGTTGCTACTGGTTTATGATACTTCTTCTGCAGAGTGTCACTGAAGTTGAAAAATCCAGCAAGACCCAATCTGGAAGACCTTGATAGCAGCTCTCGAGCAGCAACTGCCATATATTATATTGATGTGTCTGACTATAAAGAAACTAGACTGAAGAGGAATGTGAACATGACTCAAACCATCATCTAAATGTAGCCTTGACCAAAGTTTCGGGTCAAGGGCGTTCCAGTTCCTGAGTTTTGGTTCTGGTTCACCTCCAACATGACCATAGATACAGCAAAAGTTTTCAGAATTAGTATAGCCCAGAATACAGTTATTAGCCCTTCAAACTAGCAACTAAAACCCAATTCACCCCAACAGACAAGCAGCATGGGGGGAAACACATACATAAGTGAAAGCACCATATATTTCCAAATAAACTTATCTTCAAAAGTATGGCTCAGAACATCTGCAAAATACATGTTCCTCAAATGAAATATCCTTCAGATTGAGGTATAACTACAAATGAACAGCCCAGTTTGTTTTCCTCTTTCTGCCTTAGAAGAAAAGCACACTGATTTGCATACAAATAATTTATTCAAAACCCAAATTAGTTACAATTAAACCAGCAGATCTAATTTTAGCAAAAAAACGATCTGCAGATTAGTGTGCCCCAGTGTATCGCGACTCTAGAAGGGAGCCAATGTCTCACAGCCACCGAAACTCAGCAGGGAACCAGGCAATTCAACTGAATCGCTTCCATTGCCAACCACCTCGTGACAAGCTCCCGTTGTAACAACACATTGCTAGAAATGGTCTGGTTTACAGAGTGGTTGAAAAAGTTGAGAGAATACAAGCATAATTTTTTAGGGCTCACTTAAGCAGACTCAGAATGCAGAGGGCTTTTCCTCCACCCTCCTCCAGTAATTGCTATTTAAAGATCATTTGAATGACCTTCTAGTACATCTTAGCCATCTTTTTATTTACTTGTCTGGTAAAACCCAATCCTTCATCAGGCCAAATAGTCAAAGAGATGGAAAATTTAAACCTTTCCAGCTCCTGAAGGAAAGTTTCTCCCAACAGCTGTCTTGCTTTATGAAAGCATGAAGTCAGTACATCCAATCTCATGCTATCAATCACGCTGTGTGACATTTCCTGCAAACTGTGTCCACAAGACAAACGGGGAAAGAGAACCTAAAAGGAACAACAAATTGCCGAAAAGCAGATGGAATTATGTGCTCTTGTTTATATTTGGCTGTTCAAATGAGCCTGCTCTAAATGCCTTCCCCTTCAGAATTATAGCACTAAGCAGTCATTTGCATCACTGCTGAAAACACCTGACACTCGTATTAAGAAATATTGGGTTTAATTGCAGTCCATTAAAATGTGGAAATGCCTTCAGTGCAGGATTAATGATTTAAGTGAACTGTCGGCTTTTAGAGTATTTTTAGGCCCTCCTCCTGCAGATGCAAACATCCTCTCACTCCCCCCCACCCTGAACTTCTGCAGAAAAGGTCTGCCACATGTTTCTCATCTGGCTTTAGGTAAGTAGCATTTAAAGTGACTCTGAACATCAAGCATCTATGATTTGTGACTTTCAGAAGAGTGTTTGTGTACACAAAGGGATGTTAAATTGTTGTTTTGACTTTAATCTAAATAATTTTCATTTCCTCTTACAGTGAACATTTTCTGCACATACCAAAACAGGGTTTTGTTTTTGTCAGATCTTATATATGCAGAAGTATGAAGTTACATGCTGGATAGAACACACTGATCGCTGGCACTCTGTTTATGACTTTCCTTTACATACACGGTTAGCTTTTGCCCCAGAAAAGACTTGCAGTTGGATTTCAGTGTCTCTGGCATTTAGGTCTACACGCATGCAGATAGGGCAGAATAAGGGTAAGAAAGAGATGTTGTTGACAATAATAAAATCACCAAAAAAAAAAAAAAAAAAAAAAAGAAAAAACCAATTCAGTGCATTGAATACTCAAAATGTAAATATAAATGTTTTAATGATCTGGAAAAAAAAAAAATCTGCTTCTTGGGTGAAATCACCGGGACTTACATTGCTAAACAATTGTTTGACATTCTGGGAGAGTCAACTGCAGAGCTGTCAACATCTGAGGAGGGGGAGGGTGAATTAAAACTGAAAGCATTTAAACTGAAAATCATTTCTGGCATTTAGCCCAGCAAAAATCACCAGCCCACCACCTCTGAAGTTACTAGGTTCTGGCCAAACTCTGACCACCAAAGTGCATGTATCATGTGGCCCAACAATCCAAGAAGTCTGAAAACCAGCCCTCTCATCAGCACATCCTCTGCGAGCCTAGAAAACACACCTTTCTGCTGTACCCCTTCCAGTTGGTTTCCACATCCTGAATTTATATATCACTGTCCTCTCTCTCCTTTCATATGCTAAGAATCAGAAATTCAGAATCATTCAAACATCTAAATCTTGCTGGATCAGCTCTGAAACTTGTAGATATGAGTGTGGACAGTGTGTAAATACAGGTACCATGTAAGCAGCCTTCGAGATTGCTCAGTCAAAACCAAAACAAAATCTACCCTAAAAGCTGAAATTATACTTACCAAAGAAATTAATGGAAAATTAGATGTAATGGTCAAATACAGGAAAGGATTTCAAAGCCTTCAGTGTCGCTATTTAGTCACAATTCTCATGTCATGTGTATTTCTAAGGGACATGACAAGAAAGTCAGATAATGTCTGCAGTGTTGAAGGTCAAAGAGTACAAAAAATTGTGAAGGGAGCCTGGGGTTATGAGAGGTTAAAGCTGTGCCTTAGAAAATGCAAATAACACCTGGTCACTTGCCAGATATTTGTTGTTGAACTCAGACAGAAATTGGTATTTTACATTTTTATAAAAATCTTTAATTATAAAAAAATGCCCCCATCACTTTCAGAAGATGCATTTTCTGATGTTCTTTCTCCACTCTTCCCACAGAGAACCATAAAAAATAGCTTCATTCTCAAATATGTTACATGAAAACAGGCCTGGAATACTCTCAGTTTACACACGTACATAGTATTTATAGCATGTACTAGATCATTAGCATTCAATTATTAAAAATGCAGTTTACAGACTAGGTTTAACTACACTCTTAGCTTGTGTAGCTCCTCATTTTCTATACTGTTGTATACCCAAAAAAGCCTAATGTTTAGTAGGCTTTAGAACATCTTCAAAAATATTGTACTTAAACATTTAAAACACTTTTGTTTAAGCTTTTGTCCATGCCTGTGCTAATAAACAGGCATGCAGAAAGGTAAGTTGCTTTCAAGTGAAACTTGGTTTAAAGCATGGCTATGCTTTTGGAAAACATGACTGTTCAACCCCTTTTAGCATCATTAAGTCTTTTCTTTCAAGTAGGTGGCACTATCAGAATTCACTTCAATACCATTAAAGAAAGCAGAAGAATTGCTGAACACACCTGAACACACTTCTCTCCCATGCATTTTCCATGCTGGCTACTGCTGCAGGTGCCATGCTCAAGATCGAGAGCATTAGCTTCTCAGTGACCATTTTGTAACACTTCATCTGGACATAGAATCACAGTCTGGTTTAGGGTGGAAGGGACTTAAAGCTCATCCAGTTCCAACCCCCTGCCATGGGCAGGGACATCTTCCACTAGAGCAGGTTGCTCCAAGCCCCTGTGTCCAACCTGGCCTTGAACACTGCCAGGGATGGGGCAGCCACAGCTTCTCTGGCCACCCTGTGCCAGCGCCTCAGCATCCTCACAGGTAAGAACTTTTGCCTTGTATCTAACCTAAATCTCCTCTGTTTCAGTTCGAACCCATTACCTCTTGTCCTATCACTACAGCCCCTGATGAATAGGCCATGACTATGACTGACACCAGTTTCAGGTTGCTAAAGACAAAGAAGCAGATAGACTGCACTTCTCAGGTCCCCAACAGGACTCAACCTAGGTGTTGGGTATTTTCAGGGCCATCTTTTCCACCTGTCTGGCAACTTCCATCAGTAAGAAGGATGTTCCACAAAACAACATGTTCTGTGATAAAATGGCCAGAGATTAAGACAATTCTTGCAAAAGATGTATGATTTTCCCAAAAGTCAAGTATTTATAACAAGAAGAATCAAGACACAAAATAGTAGTAATTTCTTTTTTTATTTTCTGAAATAACCAAGAAGATCCAGAGAACACTGAAAACTTGCAAAGTTGGATAAGTGGATTTTAAGCAGTCAGAGACCTCCTGGACAGACTGCCAATAACTTATCATCTGCATGGATTGTATTACTTTTACAGCAAGGAAAGAAGTACTACACTCTTTTGTGACTCCCATTGCCCAATTAACAGGAACTCCATGGACAGAAAGAGGGGAGGACCTCTGCAAGGCATTCGTGAAACAAGAATCCACTTTCCAGCCTCCACCTTTGCCAGACAGTACAGATAAATGCTCAAGCCCTGCATACTCAGCCCTTGGCAGAGACATCCTGCAGACAGCAAACAGTCCTGTAGGAAAGCACCACAGCTGCTTTAAGAAAGCTCAAGCATCTGGGATGGTATAAATCAAATCCTAAAGGAAGCTATTTCCTATACTGTTACATTTATTTCTGCAAAACCCATACCATCCCAGGCTAATAAAATGTATTTTATTACAGTTCTGTATGGAGGTACTGAAACATTCAGGTTGTTTGGTTCCTGCTGTTAGAGAGCTGCATCCACCTACCTCTTTCTTCCTTGCTTCTGATGTCAAAATTTCCAGCCAAAATCTAGGAGAGGATTATAGGCCTCCAGGTGTCCACAGATTTGGAACCAGACCTCAAAGGTATCAGGACATCGAAATTTCATTGAAATCCACTTGCAACCAATTATTACATGTTAACCACTAACTATGCCTGCAAAACTGGGTCTCGCGATCTGGGTCTCCATCTGCTGGTGAAGAGAATGACAATTCAAGACCAAGGGCTATTGTACCTCCACAGTTAATGGGCAGTACATTTGCGGTTGTACTTATTAAACACAACCAAGCACTTGCCTCTACCTGCAAAAAGAGGGTAGAGTGTGATTCCTACTAAATGAAGTTACTATATGATCCAGGACATATAGCATGGACAATGGGTAAAACCAAGGTACCATGGAAACCAACAAAAAACATCCAAGATGTAGGAGGCGTAGACTTTTTTTAATCAAAGCACCCTACCTCTAGCAGAAAGCTTATATATACCATTAGGAAATACGTTGACAAGATGTTTGATTACCATGCTGCTCAGCGCTATTCTTTCTTCTGACCTGCTGTGCCATATTGTGCACCTTTCTAGACTAGTCTTGTCCTTGAAGGATATCCAATAGGATGGAAAGGGCATAAGCTTAAGGAAGCAGAGAGGTCCACAGGCAGACAACAGACAAACATGACAGTGTGGTTTAGAACTGTTAATTAAATCTCTCCTATCCAACAATATATTTGCCAAAAAATAGAGTTAATTGGGAAAAAAAAAGATATTGTTATACATGCCTGAATGAATTAATTTGTGGATCCTGGGTCTTACAAGCTGATATAAAAAAATAACAGGCAAATTTGTGCACCGTATTTTGTTCTTGTTTTACAAAGCCCACAAACACAGGTACTTAATGTCTCTCTGCTGACGTCTCTTTTACCATACATGTACCTTCCTGACCCCAGCAGTCTTTGTCTCTGCACAAGCAACTGAAACATGGGGAATTAGAAAACAAAAGAACCTCAGGTGAGAGATAGATGTAAATGAGAAGAATGATAAGGTGAACAAAACAAAATAAGAACATGATATTTTGGGAAAGAATACAAGGTAAAAGCAGAAGAAACTTTCAAACAACATTAAAAGTAGTAGCTGGAGAAAAGAAGAAACCATAGAAAAAATTCAAACCCTGGGTGGAACTGCCAGATGAACACCCAATTAATGGACAGGGAAAGGGCAATGAAAAGAGAGAACAAGCAGAGCGACTTAAGTTTTTCTGCTAACTACAAAAATAGAGTGTAAGGTACTTGGAAAAGGGGTATTTTTGACAGAAATATTGGGGCTAATTAATGACATTCAGTAATTAAACACCTTTTACAATCTTTGGACTTGATTCAGCAAGACTGAGCTTCTCTGACCAAAACTATTTGTATAAAACTGGTTTCAATTTTGTAAGTCTCTGAAGCCCAAGGCTGCACACAGACTGCCCTCAGTGCACGCACTGGGAACTGAAAAAGTCAGGAAGGTAGAAATTTCATGAAGTAACAAAGGAGTTCACAGCTCCTGTTGCAGAATTTTACATATGGACAGGAAAACTGTGCTCGACTCAGAAAAGTAAAACTGTTCCTATTAGAAAAAGTAACGGATATTTAGAAAGCTTCCTTTTGAGGAAGCTCACTCCTATCTCAATAGTCCAGGTTTCAATAAAAGGCAACTTTAACTTTTTCTTTAATAATTCATGTAAGAACCTACAAACCATGCTGTACCATGAAGAATGCAAGTCCTTTATGCGCTAAAACTTTTATAACATAAAGAATTATTTGGGAAAGAATTACATGTAAAACTATGTCTTACATAAAATAAGAAGTGATTTTAAAGATAAAAATCATTTGGCAATTCTATTTGAAACCTACTAGTCGCAGGTGACTATTGCTGTCACTGTCATTTTGTCCTGACCATTCACTCTAGCTCCCGCCGCTGTTATGCTGTTACAATAGACACCTAAAGGTCAGTTCTGCAAAACTTTTCTATTGCTTTTTTTCCCCCAAGGACTTTAAAGAAAAAGTCCAAAGGAGATGCGAATACATCTAGCAAAAATACCGCAGCTTACAGGGGAGAGTCCACACATGCCAAGGGAATCATCAGCTGCAATGGCATGCTGGAAAACCACATGCAATGCCCTGCACGAACGCAACTGCTTCATCAGCAAAGTATTTAAATGGCCTGCTAAAGGGATATAGATTTTATCCACACAAAAAGCTCTTCAAATTTACTCTGATCAACTGCCTTGTGCATGCTTGTAATCACTTTTTCTTTTTTACTTAAATGCAGAATTAACAATAAATCCACTTTGTCTCACTGGTGTGTAAACATATTTCTTACTGACTGCACAAGAAATGTGCTCTGGATTATCGCCTTAATATCTGAGTTACACAACTTTTAGAGCCCCTGCGCTCTTTCTGGATTAACAAACTATCAGAATTATTAGGCAGCATTAAAGGGTAATTTCCTTCATTTTCTAGAGCACAATTATTCAAGCAATTATACAAGCAGAGGAAGCAATTGCTGATAACTTATTTTTTCAGAAATAAGAGCCCAGTTTTTCAGAAATACCTTCCAGTGTAATTGCTGTGAAACCTGAAGAGCAAAACCATCCACTCTGGAAATACACAGGCTTTACAATTTAAATAAATGGTTATTTTTTTCCTTATAAAATAAAGTGTTACCTGATGCCTGAAAGTTTCAGATGGCATGAAAATTAAGCTTCAATTGCACAGAGAAAGTAACTACTTTGTACTGGTAATGGCTAAACACTGTAATGATTTGTAAATTAAACTGCGCTGTAATTGCTGTACAGAGTTGTACAGTAAGTGAGAGTATGGCGATATCAGGCTTATAAAACACGGTGACACATTTTGCATTGGGCTACTTTAGGAATTGCAGCTGCTATGAACTGAAGCATGTGTCAGCAGCACTAAGTGTAGCTGCAGTTCTCCACAAGCAGCACACATCTCCCATCAATTATCTCTAATCTGCATCAGTGCAGAGAAACTCAGAAACTATTACCCAGGTTCCTGACAATGAATTTGAGCTCCATGGCAAGAGTCCCAGCTACTCCCCACTCTTCCATCCTACCTCCTCCTTCCCTGTACAACACATGAGGTTCAAACTCTCTGGGAAGTCCTTCCATTGGCAAGCCTGGAAGCTAGTAGGAAAATTTTGGTCACCTTGGACTGCCCAACATGGCCACTGAGTCATCAAAAACATTCACATGCCACATATGCACTAATCTAATGATTTTGTTGTGGCACTATAAACTCTTCATGGAAGCAACTACGTCAACACACAGTAGACCAACATAGATGTGAACTTCCAGTCGCTTGGAGGCTGCCACTGCAGAAATTAGTATACCGAATCAAGCCCCAAATTCACTGTTGCCCATAAAATTCGACTTGCTTGAATATTATCATCAAATAAACATAAGGGTGTGGACATGGCTCAAGCAAACGTAGGAAAATGACCTCTTCTGTTGGGTGACTTCTGAAAGTTACCCAGCCCTGCACAGTGTCTGTGTCATTCACCCCACTTGGTCTCCTTTTCTGTTTTCATTAGATGCAACGAGTAAACCCTTCTCTTGGCTGAACTGCTGCTCCAACTGCCCTCTTTTGTTAATTTGAAGTTTAGCACTGGCATGTTCTGCTGGCTGGCAACATCTCCTTCCTAGTCATGCACAATCCAGTTCCAACCCTCTTCCCACTGGAAGCCCCATGTCATGCATGTGGTCGCATGAAAGCTCTCTTCCTCATGCTCCACTCTTCAGACTGTCCATTGTGCTTAACCATCAGCATCTTCCTGCTCCTCAGTTCTTTCTTCCTTGGAAATCCATACTTTCTAATTTCTTGATCCACTCATTTCATGTCTTCCTTGCAGCAAATCTGTAATGTATTCCAAATTAAGTATATTTGAATGACAGCATTCTGATTTGATTATAGACTTTATCAGTGATTAGGCCAGACAATCTAAACAGTATGTTGGTATGTAGTAACATACCAACACCACTTCATTACACATTTTCATTGTGCTCATCTGCCAGCATTTCTAAACGAACTTCTCATTCAACAACCTCTCCATTGTCAGCATTTTTCTGAAGACAACATATGCCCTCTCCCACCTCTTACTCTGCTTCCAGCTCACCACCAGCAAGGCGATGACCGAGCTGGTAATGTTTCACACTCTTCATCTTCCGACTCCTCCCTAGCTGAGGTGACATCCTCAGTGCCTTTTCTGCATTTCTTCAGTCAGTCTGTCATGGCAGTCAGTCAGCTCTTCTTCAGCACCTCCAAAGCCCGAATCTTCTTCCTTGGCATCATTATCACATGTTTATTGGCATGTAGCCCCCAGATTCCTGCAGCTGCCCCATTGCCCCCCTCTCAGACATTTACCTCCCCTCTTAGGCCAAGGGTGCCTTGTTTATAACTGTCCCCATTCACAACTGCAGGCTGCTGGTTTCTGCCCTTCCCTCTCCAATCTTATGATTCTTTGATTTTGCCTGTAGAATTTCTCCCAGACGAGCTTATCATGCATACTTGTCCAGCCTCTCCGCTCATCCTCCCTGCACAACTCCCTCACCTGGACCTTTTGTTTTCCCTCCAGCTTCACTGTGCTGTGCTTTATACAGTCCCTCTTTGTCTGGACCACCTTTTCTCCTCCCTTTCTAAAGCCTTCCTTGTTCCAATCTTGACATCACCAACACCGCAGAACTGTCAACATTGAAAGGTTCCTACAAGTTTGCTTTCTGTGCTCTGGTTCTCACTACCCACAGCTTAATCTGCTAATTGTTTCTTTCTTAAGACTGTGCTAACTTAATGAAACTAAGCACAGACTAAACCTTTATTTCTGAAGAAAACCAAGCACTGGTCTTGTAAACTCACTAATGCTAACTATATTCATCTTTATTCTGAACATGCTGTATAATTGGAAGCAAAGAATAAAGAAAGGATACTAAAAATTAAATTACATATGGAATCAAGCATTTTAGGAAAAAATATTTAGTTGGAGATGGTCTAGAGAACACTATCTTGTGGAATTACAGAGTCAGAAATTCTAATTTACTTAATGGAATTCTTTTATTTAGCTTTACTTTACTGGTATAAGAACCTTGTAGTTGCCTGGTTTTATTCATGAAGCTGTTCCAGCAGAGCTTATGTACTGTTTAGATTGTCTGGCCTAATCAATGATAAAGTCTATAATTAAATCAGAATGCTGTCATTCAAACATACTGAATTTGGAATATATTATAGATTTAAAAGCGTAAACAATGACAAGGAAATAGCAAGCTTAATACAGCAATTAGAGAAAGGGTTTCATTAAGGGTCACCCCAGCATATGGATTCCATTTCACAGAAAATATCTGCCAAAGCCAAGCAGAAGCCACAAGGGTTATTCTGTTACCACGGAATATGCGTGCATCTGATCTTGCAATACTGCAGGAGAAGGAGCATGTGTAAATACTTGCTCTCTGATGTCAATGGAAAGCTGTCCACTGAAGCCACTGCACATCAGAGAAGGAAAAGAAGGCATTTTAAGATGTAACATGATTTCAGAAGTGGCAACCAATTCATCCTGTTTATGGGAAGCATCATCTCTTGCCTGGCTATGCAGCAGTTGTACCAGGAAGATTGGTGAGTACCATTTTTGGTTTACCAGTTAAAACACACTTTTCCTTCACCTACATTACTGAGAAAAAGCAGATGCTGTTGTCATGCCACACACTATCTACCATGGCAAAATGTTGGTTTGTCTATTGTTAGAAGGGACCTCAAGACAGTACCTACCTGTAACATCATCAGATTTCTTTATATGTAAAAATCCATCTAACACCCTACTGCAATGCTCTCTTTGGACCTGAAAAAAAATATATGAACCTATGAAATTTCCAGAATTCCCTTTTTGAAGGCTTGCTTACATGTCTGCAGGCACAAGGTTTATCTTTCCAATCATTTTAATAAAAAACAGGAATAAGGAAGCTATAAAATGTTGTAACATGCATGGCTTCTTTATATACCAACTAATATCTCTTTAAAAAATGATACAGACCCCCATAATCACCTTTTCTACACTGAAGTTACAACCTCTTTGGAATTTGCCTTGCTGTAGTTACAAACACCACTTTCTCCTGTTCTAACACAGGAGCAGTAAAAAAAAAAAACACAAAAATAATACGAAAATGATGTAGAGATGTCTGTTCACCTGGCATCTCCATACAAAGCAACTGTAAATCTGCTATTTCATCTGAAGGGGGCCTACAAGGATGCTGGAGAGGGACTCTTCATCAGTGACTGTTGTGATAGGACAAGGGGTGGTAGGTTTAAACTTAAACAGGGGAGATTTAAGTTAGATATAAGGAAAAAAAGTGGTAAGGCACTGGCACAGGGTGCCCAGAGAACCTGTGGCTGCCCCATCCCTGGCAGTGTTCAAGGCCAGGTTGGACACAGGGGCTTGGAGCAACCTGCTCTAGTGGAAGGTGTCCCTGCCCATGGAAGGTGTCCCTGCCCGAGGCAGGGGGTTGGGACTGGATGAGCTTTAAGGTCCTTTCCAACACAACCCATTCTATGATTGTAAGATTCCCACCAACTACCCTCCAAGACCAAGCTTCTTGCCCAGAAGAGCCCTCAAGCACTCAGCAGCCCTGCTGTGTGGGAGCTGCTGGGAGACAGAAGGTCTGCAAGGACCCCCCATTCCCCACTATAACCCAGCCCCAGACAATGGGTGGACAGGGGCAAGCAGAGGGTCACCCTTACAGCGGAGGCTCAGATATGTCAAGCAAAAGCTGATATATGACATTTGACATGCTATGACGGTCATGTTCCTTTTCCTTGAAAAAGGAAACTTTTCTCAAGATTTCTAGACAAAAATTTACCATTCCCTTTGAAGGGCCACTTCACACTAGACCACAGCATGGTTTCTGTATTTGCCCTCACTCCTGAAGAAAGCTCCATGCAGGGGCAGAGATTTACCAGCATCCTGCACCTCTGGTACACAGCAACCCAGGACTGTGTGCCCTGCTCCACTGTGCAGCTTTCAAATTCCACCATCCCTTGGGCCTGGAACTTCTCATTTCCCACACACAAGGAGCCTAACTGCTGAATTCTCTCTAAGTAGTACTAATATTGGTTTGGAAGAGTACTTAAAATGCGATGATACTCGTTCATTAGAGTTTGTGTTTCCAGGATGTTTTGGGATTAGTGGTAAAAAGAAAAAAAGTCTCAGACACAAGCTCGAGCAACTGCTGTGTATTAAAGCAGGATGGAAAAAGTTATTCTATTGATGCCAGCTATGTTAGTCCACTGGCTAAATGATTAATGTTGATAATTCCTCTCCAGCAGACTCATTAAACCTGAACTTATTTTTCTTACAGGCCTTTGACATTTCCTACTTTCTTAATATCAGAGGTAATGACAGTGGCATGATTATATACTTATTCCTTTCCACCTTCAAGCAGTTTTCTTTGGCAAGAGTCACTTTTTAAGCAGAAAACCTGCACACGAGTATTCACTCTTTCCCAAAAACGGTTACAGCTCCATTAGCAACACTAAATGGCAGTGCCTTAGAGGAATGCACAACAACCCTTCTAAAAATTAAATAGTCAAGGTATTCAGAACAGTACCATGAGAAAGATATTTTCTACAGAACTGTAATTTATAATGGTAGGGGAGGTTCTGCCCCTTCCCCCCACATTTCTTTTAGATCTTGTTGTCAAAAAATGTCCAAGTTAAACAAAGAAGAAATTACGGAATGAATCTGGAGCTTAGCCTTGAAGAATTAGGTTTCACTCTAATTGAGATCATACGCTGCATGTGCAGTTTTGGCACATAAGCCGTATTAATCAGAAAGTCTTTAATCGTGGATAATTTCTCCTGTGTGTGCCAGACTGGGCATTCTGCTGCTGGCCCAGCTTCTAAGTCTGTTTAAGAGTCCACCTTTGACTTCATAAACACTCGCTTACAAAATTGGGGTCAACTTCCTCCTCTGAAGGTATGCTGCACTGGCGCTAAAAAAATTCCCTAAATGATTAAATTGCATCTTATATGGAAATAAAAATGTGCAGATTCCAAAGAAGTGACTATTTCAAGTGACTACAATTTGTGTTGGAAGTAGCCCTCTCTCAAGCTCGTCTATGAAGTACACAACAGTTGAAAACCAGGAAAGATGATACAATAGCCACAGTATGAAATCTGATGACTGTACTGAGCATCATTTAATCTACTGTTATTATACTACTGCCGAGATCCAAATCCAGAAAGAGCAAATAGGACACAAAAATGCTCTTTGCATTCAAGATTGAATGGGGAGGATGAGTAACTAATGATATGCCAGGATCGACTGGATCCCTTTGCAGTAGGGATGAAGATGGAACTTCTGAAGCAGATAGTGAAATGCCCCCCATACATAGATGAAACCCTGTTCCTGCTAAACTAGAGCATGAATTTTAAGCCACTGTGAGACTTCAATGGAGCCCACAGCATCATTCCAAAAGTTGGGTTACATTTGCAGGAGATCAAAATTAACTGCGCTCCTCCTACTGAAAAATGTTATCACTCACATCACTCATGCCTTTTATTAGATTGATGGTATTCTTGAGACTTTTATATCCATAGTGCATACATAGATCCATAAAACCTACCTTACATTTGTCACAATGCACAGACAGCCTTTCATTATAAATGGATCTTTCTACAAATTTCTGCACCTGTAGGTTCAAAATGAGCTTTTGTCCCCAGTGTTTCATTTGATATTTAAGCTATTCAACAGCATGACACCCATGAAAGACAAAATTACCACTACAGAATTACTCTTGTATGAATTTTAAAGGAATAAAGCAAAACCAACTGCAGCATAATATATAAACTTTAAAATAAAGAAGAAAAAAATTAAGAAGGGAACCCTCTTTACTCAAGCATACCACATCCATGAAACATCACACACACTGCACTCGTGGCTGTAATTTATTTTAGCAGTGACTGCTAGACTTTCCATTATAAAATTTCCAGCTTCAGACACCCCTTCTCGTTTCTACGGCTCTGCATTAACTAACTACAGCCTGCCTTATGCACCTCGTGTCTCTCTACTTCTCTAAAACAGAGTAATTTTGCATCCTCTTCCTCTCTTTACACATTATTATCCACTTTCCTTTCTGCATTTCATGTGAGAAAGCTGTTCTAAATATTATCTCTTCAGCTAATTAACTCAAGGAATTCTTCTAATCTGCCAAACTTTATCCTTTCTATCTTTTTGCTCATAGAAATGGTAATTTGCCTCCTTTCCTTTCTCAAACCTAGTTTACTGCAGCTGGGTTCTGCTTCTGAAGCAGGAACTGAAGCTCTGCATGTTCTCAGTTGAAAACTCAAGAGCTCTAAGCTGCTCACACTAGGGCAGAACCACCGAGAAAACCAAGAGCTTTATGTCCCATAAAGTCAGTTTGGATGTTTTGGGTGCTTTTCAGGAAAGGGATGATTCTCTGACTCTTCTGGCCTTTTTATTTCAATTTATTAGGTTTCATTTTTGGGCTACTTCCACATGCATTTAGCGCAGGCATAATTCTGCTCCTTGACAGGTTTACCATGCCTATAGGAGACACAGACCTATATAAAAAGTATAAAAGAGTATAAAAAAATATACTTTTCAGCATAAATAATCATATCTTCAGTGTGATGACTTATATGATGACTCCAAATAGAATGTATTTCACCTTACAAGCATTTCTAATGATCACATCTCTCTTCCAATAATTCATATTGCATTGCTTTAAAAGAAACTTTCATGAGCACCATGAGCTACAAAGAGAATTAGAAGAAATCCTACATATCAATGAGGCTATCATTAAAAAAGAGCAGCAGCTCTTAAATATCTGGAAATACCACTGTCTTTCAGAGGGAGGTAGGCTGGAAAGCAGCTACCAAATGCTTTTGTGGTCCTTGCTTGGAATGCAAGAAATTCAGCAGAAAGAGTGATCGTTTCCATGCTCTCTTAATGCTTTTCTTGATGGCAGGAGCCTCCAACTGGAAATAACAAGCAAGTCTGCTGTTCCAGACAGGCAGTTCAAATGTTTCCACAAGGAAATGTGAAAGGAATGAGAATGTAAAAAAGCCCCCTAAAGACAGCAGGGAACCACAATAGATTCTGCTCCCCCAGGCTTCTTAGAAAGGGTGCCCTCACCTTCTGTGCACTTCAGCCCCTGTTTCACCTGCCAACAGCAAAGAGGTGTCCCATGGGTAATTGCTACCTGTGATACCATGGCATACAGAGCAGAGGTGCTCCATTAACATATAGATTCAGTTACTCTTAGAAGCTAAGTCAGGACTCAAAATCAAAACCTAATTACCTCAGCTCAGTAAGTTTAGGGCTTGTCAGCCAAGTCATGGTGTCTACCTATACATAATCTCTTGGCTTGCAGAGAAGGTAAGGTAATGCAACTAAATGCAAAATCTGAATTAAAGAGTTTTATCCAAATTGCATCATGTTTTGCTACAGATCAAGAATATGCAGACTACTGGGTAAGAAAAATAATAAATATTAATAAAAATCCAATTATTGTATTTTACTTTTTTTCCTAGAGACAGAAAAAGAGACTCTTCACATCTGAGAGATGCTGAATTCTGTTTTTAAGTCAGGCCATGAATCAGGTAGAGCTTTAATCAGTACCATCAATACAACAGCCTCTGGCCCCCAAAGCTCGGTCTAAATTAGTGCTTTGATAAAGTTCAGATTTCATTAAAATCTTGGGAAGGGGTTAGGGAGATACCTGGTTCTGAATGAATAACTCTTCAGAACCGCTTTGCGGTGTGAGCTGGTATTATGATTGTTGACATCTATTTTGCCTATTTACAAACTCAAAGTTTCTGTATTTTTTTTTTCACTGACAAGCTTTATACCTCATTTATTCCACAGAATAGTTTTAGCATGACGTTTTCCCTTATTAAAATCTAGCGTAAACTTTAGACTTTTCCCAAACTGTTTAAAGAACAACAAAACTCAGTCCATAAACTATTTCTTATCTAGGAAAAAAGGGGTCTTCTTGCATTGCATCAACTAATGACAAAGAGTAAATAAAACTGCCTTTTTCTTTTTGAATTGGGGGAAAAGGGAACCACAGAGGAGGAAACTAAGGGCCACCTCACCAGATGCGATCCATGGAAAATCTGCTCTCTGCGTCCTCCTTCCAAACCAGCACTGCTTTTCCTTATCTCTGTATCTAAGTCTAATAGGAAAAGTGTATAACATCACTGATTTATGCTAAAATTGACTGCATGTCAGCACTACTTATCTTACTATTTCTATTAGTAACACTTAGCAAAAATGATAATGTAAACCTCCAAAGCAGAACAGAGCACTCACTATTGACCATCAAACACCAGAGTCATGTTTCAAAGCCCATTGTTCTGTTTCAAAGGGGAGCTAGCTGCAGACAGCTGTGTTCATTAGGGATTTCTCAACATTTCATACACCACAAAGACAAAGGGTGAAATCTTGGAGTCACTGAAGTCAATGGAAGTTTTCTCCCTGATTTCCAAAGGTATCACTGCTGGCATTAGGAAAACCTTTGTCAATGGCTGTAAACTAGTAAAAATGTGTCCTCTGAAAGAACGTTAGCTTCCAAGTCAGATAATGGCACCATTCACCAGCAAGAATGACATGTTTAATCTGATGGATTGAGCATCCTTTAATCCTTCCAGCTATCCATTAAACTGTTTATTCTCAATGTAAATTGTTCCAGCCATAAATTTACACCAGCTAAAGTGCCTATCATTCTGGTTTATGCTCAGCCATAGCCACAACCACAATTTTTGTATTGTCTGACACACATCTACTGATTTTCAAAGCTTGTACTGTCTAAACTTAAAACCCAAAGGCAGGCCAAATTAAAGCTGCATTTTCCAATAAAAGTATTCCAACATTTAGGAAATACAATCTGTATTTAAAAGGCATGCTGCTTAGATTGCACCCCAAATGCTTATGTTCTGTAGTCTCCAAATTGGAGGAACTTAGCCAAAAATCTCTTTATAAATGTTTTGATTCACTCTGGACCCAACCTCGTGTTCACTAGAGTTAGCTTGATCCTTGACCAAATTATCTGGAGAGGATTTACAACGCAGTCACCTTAATACTAGCATCCATTGTAAGGTGAGAGAAAAAACAAATGTGTTTCCTTAGCACAAACTACTGGACAGTTTTCTGGACTGGGAATGGTTTTCTTGGCTTCCTCCATCCAACCTTCCTTAGGCCACAGTTAACCTTTTCATTTCCAGCATATAGGGATTTTTGTAGGCCCTACAAAACATTTTACATGGAGGTGTGAGTACACAGGGCAACGATGAGCTACCCACAAACCTTTACAGTCTCCCAGTCAGGTGTAACTGCAGAGAAAGCAAGGAGTGACTATCTACCTGGACTTTCTTCACTTGAATTAGGCACCACTCCAGTGAACAGAATGGGAAAGTGTGATACTTCAGCAACTTCTAGTAAAGTATGGACTCATAAGTAATTGGATTCCCAATTTGGGCACAACAACTATATCCTAAATTATCAATTCTGATTCATGTATAGCAAACCAAGGATATGATTATTCACAAAGGTAGCACAATTGAGACTTTTAAGGATTTTAAAACACACATTTTCCCTTTTTCTCCTTAAATCGTGACTACTAATTGTCTTCAAAATAAGTAATTTATTATGAAATTATATTTAACAGGTTATTTAAAGGGAGAATGGCAGTAAAGAGGCCACATTAGCTGTGGTCCTACAGATGCAGACTTGCAGGAAGTTTCCAGGAGCTGTAGTTGAATGCAAAATTCCCATGACAAGTTAGACATTGAAAAGTAAGTTTAAGTGTACCCATAATGTTCATCCCTTAATCCTCAGGTAAACTAACAGTGAGGATTTGCATCGAGTAAGTAAAAACAAAAATAAAGGCATAGACACAGCAGTTCAAAGCATCCTGGTTTCCGAAGACTCTCATTTGAGTATAATTCAGTTGCTTATAAAAACATATATGTAAGATTGTAGTAAGCTACAGTAAATACTTCCCAGTTTTACAGAATATGATGAATAGACGTGCATTTGTTTTTATAAAAACTTAATAGCACTGAAGTCACTCACATTTATATTCATATGCATATGTGATTTTGTAAAAACTCTTCAAACAAAAGTTAAAGCCCACTAACCTGTCTCATACAAGACATTCAAATACAGAAGAAACAGTATTCCATGCATCCAGAAATCTGGTTTGCCAAACAGCTTCACACTGGTGCTGAACATTAAATAGTATCGGAGTCAACCAATCAGTAATTTCTTCAAATATTCATTAAGCCTTTCAGCTGACATAGACAAAATCTTGAATGGAAGTTGTATGTTAAGTCTATATGACTTGGTAAGAATACTAACTTACCAAGAAAATTATCTAGGGGAAACTGCTCTTTGGTCCCCCATTTTTCCCTAATTTAAAACACTGCTCCCTATTGAACAATCCTTTTTGTTTAATAGTTGAAAATATACTTACTACAAAGATTCTTGTGCCTCAGTTACTACGATCTTTGCACCCATTGACACATTCGTGATTCAAGTTAGCTTCCTAAAATGAACTTTCTAATTTTATTAGGAAAACAATTCTCTCTGTTAACACACCAAGTTACTGCTTTATACATGTATCATGTTTCATTAGAAACTTGTTTCTTAACGGGAAAATGTAAGTAAATGCCAGGACAAATGAAAAAGAATTACCACTCATTTTTTAAAAGTGTAATTTAATTAGTTTGAATTGATTAAATACAATATGAAAGCGGAGTCTGGGCTCAGCTACTAACAGTAAGTTCTCATTTGTTTAAGAGCCAACAGAGGTGCCACAGTAATGGTTTTGCTTGTCTCTTGATGGCCAGACTCCAACCTCCGAAGTCTAAAGCAATGACCTGGTGCCATGTTGGTTTAAAAACAGCTGATGGGCCAGTCCTAGCTGCTAGAAGCATGCAGCATCTTTAAAGGATATTAATTATACATGTGGAGATCAGCCTCTTCCTTTAATAAAGGCATCATCATATTTCTACAGAATTTATTGTGGTACAAAAGATTTATTCCAACTTTCATAGAATCTCAGACTGGTTTGGGTTGGAATGGACCTTAAAGCTTTTCCAGTTCCAACCCCCTGCCACGGGCAGGGACACCTTCCACTAGAGCAGGTTGCTCCAAGCCCCTGTGTCCAACCTGGCCTTGAACACTGCCAGGGATGGGGCAGCCACAGCTTCTCTGGGAAACCTGTAACTTTGGTTTTGAGCAACAACTTGTAGGGCAGATGACATGTGACACCAGTAAAACTTAGAGCTCCATCGGCAGATGATAACTCATGTACCATAAACTCTGCAGATACGAAGTTGACCCATTAAAAAAAAATTAATTTAATTAACTTGAACCAAATAAAGTTTATGCTGAATCAATGCTTTGTGCCATGTGCAAGGAAACAGAAAGCAGATCTGTTATGAAACTGAGCAACACCTTCAGAGGACTTCTTCTTACACATAAACATCATGGATTTCAATTTTTTTCCCAGTAAGTAACAATCAAAGCCTACATCAATACATGCCTAAATAACAAAACCTCACCCCTACTGCAGTGGGATCATTGGCTCTTCCACTAGATTCAAGATTTCAGCTCCATTGTTCAGGGTGGTACAAAATAACAACCGTATACCAAATTTCCCCATATTTTCTACTCCTCCATATCCTTGTGGAGAATTTTGGTGTGTTTGTGTTGTTGTCTAGATGTAAACCAAACCAGAGTGTTAACAGCAAAGTGCGAACTCATCTTTTCTCCTAGCTATAAACATCCACAAGAAACAATGATGAGGGCAATAAATTGACCTCACATTTTGAGGCCAGTCTGTGATACCTGGAGTCCTCTCTCATGGTCTGCTGAAGGGCATAACGAATCTTAAGTGTCAGACCCAAAATCAGAGCAAGTTTTCTGATCAGCTGAAACATGCAATCTACTAGTTCATGTATTACAACTTTTGCACAATAACTTGCATGATAACTCCACCACAAACAGTACAAGCTAACTACAGTTACCAGTCCAGATAGCAAGTCACAGCTAGATGTTTAAGGCACAAATCCCAGTTACAGCTCCTGGCAATGCATAATGCCAGAAGCTCCATGTAAGCCCTGGGTGAGAAAGCTCATGTCCTTTGAGTCCTGCTCCTTATTTGTTCTTCTTTCCATATCTCATTCTCCCAGGAGCTGATTTGCCTCTATCCCCAAACAGCCTACATGGTTCCCAACCCCTACACCAGGCAGAGGGCTGCCAAGGCTGTAGGAACAACTTGTGTGTTAATGGCATTGATGCTTTGCAGTCCTGACTGCCTGAAGGACACTGGGTTAAAGCAGCCCGAAGAGAAACAGACCTCTGTGGATTACTGATGATTATCACAAAAATGTTCAGCACAGGAACTGCAAAATGCTCATCTGAGTGCAAGCTTCTGGAATTAGAACATGCTTTTGTCAGTCCATCTGTTTGTGGAAGAGCGCTGAAAGTTTTCAGCTCAAAACTACACTCATAGAGGTGTAGTCTGTTACTTTCAAAACGCAACTTGAGTTTTGAGTTAAATGAGGGTGGAAATAAAGTTGTTACTTTATATGCAGACCTACCTCACTGGGTTTTTTTCGGACAGAACTCTAATTTTGAGTCCAATGTATAATGTTTCCAATACTGACAAAAAGTGAGGATTAGGAATTATATTAGCAAAGGATTGTGCTGCATCACTTTATAGTGTGCCAGGGTTAGTTGCATTTCAGATTTTCTCCTTTATATGAAATTGCTCAATGTTTGGGAACATGTTTTGATAGAGAATCAGAAATCACATCTTCCTAACTACTATTTATTTTTTCTACTGAAGTGTAATGTAGCAATCCAGCTAAGGCCAATTTATTTCCCTACCACACTTCCATTATTTGATAAAGAAGTAGCTTTTTGCTTAATAAGGCTTGATTATTTTCTACTGTACTTGGATGTGTCTTTCATAAAATATACTGGCACATTATGCAAGGCTTTGGAAAGAAAACATTGCTCTGAGACACAATTTTACCAAAGCCTGTAATTTTCTATATCCCTTTTCCCTCAATTCTCTTTAAAAAAGCGGCAAAGATGTGTACATTTAAATTTGATCTTCCTTTAGGATTTTTCCAACTCCACCTTTATTAACTCCCTCCTAGAAACAGTGCATGATATCTATAAGATATCAAACAGGCTTTTTTGCAAGAGAACTGCAGTTAGCCTTATGGTTTAACCAAATCCAGGAGACTTTAGGAAAGTGCATTTGACCTTAAAATAGATATATATGTGTATATCATCTGCTTTCAAACACCAGGAAGAACAAAATATGAAGTGGCACCTAGAAGTTGTCACAGATATCAAGCATCATCTACTGTTCTGATTCTGAAAATGGACATGTGTGTGCTTAGCCACACCATCATCGCTATTTGGAGGGACCACAAAAACTCTCGAATTCCAACTGACATTAAAAGAGTCTATTCCAAATCACCTTAACAGTCAAAACTGATGATAGGAATGGCATGGTAGCACTGCCTTATTTCAGTTTATGCATTTGAAACAAGTGAGGACATTTCTGCTTATGACTCAAAGTTCAGAGCATGTAGTATTATTTAAATACAACTATTAACACCTCTACGGCACAAGCGCTCATTTTCAGAAACAATCTCCTACTATTCTCATTCCCCACTATATTAAATAACCACAACTGCTCTGTATCTCAGCATCTTTAAAAAAACATATCCTAATCCTTATTTTTTTAAGTTATCTCATCATTGTAGTTCTCTGGCACATTATCAAGCACCAGAGATATCCTGACTGATGTAGTGTATTTGCTTCTAACCAGCTGTAGCTTTCATGTCAAAGAAAGAGAAAAAAGAAATACCTTCTAAAAATGCTTGATTTAAATAAATTTGCAAAGCTGACAGAAATTATATGTCTTTTCTTAAACACCTCTTTTAAGTGGTGAGTGCAGGACAGCTTCATTTGGGGAATGAACATCTATTTGAAAACAGAGTCTTCCGCATTTTTGTTTTATGACCGGCTAAACAAGAGTTCACCTGGAACACGTACAGCCATTTGGACAATCAACACTGACCTTGCAGGCTCTAGAGCAATCAAAAAACTGGAACATAGGGTAAATTAGGAAATGCCTTTCCCATTCCATTTTTTCTTCCAGATATTGTGGATTTTTAACGTCAAATTTATCAGTTTGCTTTTCTGATACTGACATGATTATAATAAATAACATAATGTATAATGTAGATATATCTAAAATATAGTGTGTGTGTGTATATATATAGTAAATATATACTATGTATAGCAATTTTATAGTAAAATTACCAATGGACTTCTGTGACAAGCTGCAGTTTTTATCTGAAGAACCTTTAAAGGCACAAATTGGAAGGCATCAGGCATGAGGATGAGTAATGCAGAATTAGCAATAAAGACGGCAACAGCTGCTAAAATCCCCAACAAAGACTCCTTATATATGAAATCAGGATGCTGGGAGAGAACTATATTACTGGATCTACTTGCTCTCTTATTTACTTATTTTATACACGTCCTGTTGACTCGGTTTTCGGTAGCCCAGCCAATGGTGCATGCAGGAGTGGATAGAAAGGTTCCAGAATGATTCTCTCTGGTTGGTACCTGAGGAGTTCTGCCTTTGAGGAAACTCAAAGAACAGTGAACGGTAGTTAAGCTTGCCGATCTTTGTCCAATTTGGGGACAAAAAAGATGACAAACCAGGAACTGTCAGATCTTTTTTTCCTTCCACAATGTGAAATCCAAAAACTAAGTAATGTTCTCCTAAACCTGGGACCCCAATTGACAAGAAGTTTGAGCATTTTGCTGGACTCCAGTGTCAGATGCATCTTCACATGAGTTTTTTTACATGTAGCTATACTAAGAAGGACCATCAGAAACTTAGCACGATGAAATTAGATCTTCTCATAGTAGTACAACCTTAACAGACCTGGGCAAACTTACAAGGCTTTGGAGCATTGTCTTGATTGGGAAATGCTCCTAAAAATCAAAAGCTGATCCAAATCTCCTCCAGGTGACCATGCGACTGGGCCAGAAATGTTCTCTTCTGGGGTACAGCTCCACAACAACGTCTGCACAAGGCAGCTCACCACAAACTAAATAGCTCTGTGAATTACCCTCTCCACAGTCTTTTCCATAGGGCTGGTCTGTGCACTACATGCACATTGCACTACCCTCTGTGTACTGCAATAGAAGTAAGATGGGCAGCTCACACTAGAACAACAATCTAGTGGGTACTTCTAGGATATAGAGGTGTTTCCTTGATCAGATGACAATGTTACCCACAGTGATAGAAATATAGTACTCATAAGTTACACATCAACACTGGCCACTCTAAGGGCAAATGCAAATGCCAACTGAGCGCAACAACCTCTGTAAAAGATTTCAGGCTGCAAACTCAAAATGATCTGTGGTGGTTTGGTTTCACATCTCTGCTTCTCCATCTCTTTTTGGGTGCACAATACGCCTCGCATAGCCTGGTCCTGCCAAACTCCCACCCACCCCACCTCTGGGAGCAGAGAAGAAACGGAGCAGCTAATCACAGCTGAAAACACCTTATGGAAGAAGTCAGAAGTTAAATGACGCAGAACATCCCAAAGGGGATTGTACCACACGATTAAAAGGTCAGAACACCATTGCTGCAACAAAGCTCATGTCCAAAAGGTGAACAAACATGTCACCAGAATAGTTCCATACATGGCTCTGCAAACACACCTTTTTTACGTGTTTGTTCACTCTTCCCTGTGCATAACACCTCAGACAAGTCCACACACCAAGTTAAACTAGAGATGGGCCTAGAATAAATCTGTAAATTGTAAATGCTGGAAACAATCAACTCCTGACTGACTGCCAAAGCATTCAAGAGCTCCACTGAGTAGTTCTGGCCTTTCATAGAAATGTTACTGGCCTTTCATAGAAATTATTTGAGGCACCCAGGTTTTTCTCCGCTTAGCTCAATTTAGCTCAATTCAGAGTTGCGCAGTCTTGCTGGTACACTGCTTTTCCTGCAGTGAAACACGGTGACATACCCATTAACCAGATTAAATTCTAAAGTAACACAGACTCCTTTGAGCAAAAAAGCTTTTGATTTCAGATGCTTTCCAAATTTCAAGAAAGCAATATCCAACAGCAAAAAAATATACCTCTTCATGAGCTTACAAGCTGAGCAGAGAGTACTGGTGCACACTTAGTAATGCTATGCAAAACACACTGTGAATATTTCATTAACTGTTAATCCTACCAGTTTAGTGTTAAATATAATACTGATACCAAACTTGTCTCCCGTTAGCTTTTGTTGGGTTTTTTTGCTTTGCTTTCGGAGGGTTTGTATGCAATCTAGAGCAATTCTTCCGCTGTCTGTGGTAATCTTTTCTGGAATGCTGTATTTATTCCTGCTGAGGATTCTGTCATCCCTACACTGTGAAGAAAAAAAAGAAAGGAGTTTGTTGGGTGAACTGCACATTTCATGCTCTGCTCTCTCCGAGCACTGGCTGCAGAAACACAGCTGCTCCACGAGTAGAATCATAGAATCACAGAATCCCAGACTGGTTTGTGTTGGAAGGGACCTTAAAGCTTACCCAGTTCCAACCCCCTGCCACGGGCAGGGACACCTTCCACTAGAGCAGGTTGCTCCAAGCCCCTGTGTCCAACCTGGCCTTGAACACTGCCAGGGATGGGGCAGCCACAGCTTCTCTGGCCACCCTGTGCCAGCGTCTCAGCACCCTCACAGGGAAGAACTTCTGCCTTGTATCTAAGAGTAGAACATCTTCTCTGTAATCTCTGCTTCCAACAGATGACAGATTTTTATACTTCACCTGATATTTGATTAAATTAGTCTTATCTATCCTTAAAACAAGCCTCAATAACAGTCATAATCACCTGTTAAGTTACTGCCTTATCCCAAGCAGCAAGTTCCTCCAGGATCTTCAACATAAAGAGATAAGTTTTCCTCCCTCTTCAAATTTACACTCTTAATATTAGTAATAATAGAGCAAGGGATCATACACAAACTCAGATACCTTACAGAGCAACAACTGAAAACTGATGTTAGATAACACACACAAGCTAGGCAGCCCTGAGCCGCCAAGCCAGCCTCCCAGGACCACTTCTGCACTGGAGAAGTTACAATTCCAAGCCACTTGGCTGGAATACAAACAACTAAAGTGAATAAAAGACTCTGTGTATGTGTGGGGAACATAAATGTGATATTAATTATTAATTTTGACAAGTCTGAATACCTTAATAATGTATTATTTTAAGTTGCAAGCTTTTTAAAAAGCCTTTGAGGCTAAAATGAGCTGACTTTGCGGCTTGGACTCTCATTCCTTAGCATATAGCAAAATGCACTATGACAACAAAATGGGCTGTGACAGACTTTGGTGAGTGCGGTCTTGTTTTGTATATTTAATAAAGGGCTGATAAATACAACGTTTAAAGTGTAACGGTTGGAATGTATCAGCCAGAAAACACTATGCGTTAACCAACCTGTCAAGACAGAAAAGATGCTTTAAATTAATGCTCACACAAACTGACCCACAAGCTGATTCCCTCCGAGTTCAGTCCTCTTGGGTAGCATGATACAGGTGCAGGTAACACCATTTATTTTAAAAAAATAGATTATTTGTGCAGGAAAATACACCATGAACTAATCCTACTCTGTTCTGCAAACTTACTGAGGTGCGATCTATGTTAGATTTCTACCATGGATGTAAGAGTAACTTACTGAGCAAATTACAATAAGACTTTCAGAAGTACTGAGGGAAGCTTTGCTTTTGACACCACCTGCAACAGCAATACCAAGCAGCACTTTAAAACCCATCATAAACCTTTAAAGGGCCTTCTACCTACAAATCCCAGAGCATTTTACACCTGTTAATCAGAGAAAACTTCATAACATTCCCACAAGTTACGTGTTACTATCTTTATTAAATAGATTTCAGAAAAGGATTCATGAACTTGGACACAAAGGAATTCTCCAGTGCTCCTCCTTGGCATGGATAAAACTGTAGGCTTCATCTGAAATGGGCAGAGAGTTGGAAGTCAGAAAAGAAGTACAGCACCAGAGTAATGATGGTCATATTTTAAAACTGAATCCAAGTTATTTTTTTCCTATCATCCTGTACAACTGCAGAAAAGTTTGCAAATCTGATTAATCACACTTTGTCATATTATAATTTCTAATATGCCCAGAAGTGGACTAGGAAGTTCTCTTATTTCCAAGGACTGTCACAATATTGCCTGTTATCTTTTACCTTGAATCTCACAGTAATTAGGTTGTGGGGTTTTTCTTAGTTATGTATAAAATGAAGCTGAGGCTTTAAATTTCTAACCTTCCATGGTACAGAGTGAATAGTACGAGCACAGAGAAGCTTTAAAAAACACAGCCCAAACAACTTAAAATTCACAAGCAAAACAGTGTTTCATTAAGCTTTGTGATTCTTTTCAAGCCAGTTTTATGATTCCTCAGGGTTGACTCCTGATTTTGAGCTGGGATTGACAGTTTTACAACCAATGGGAAATAATAATCAGGTCCCTTACACTAGTTGTGCCATTCAGAAATTCAATCCCTAATGTACAAAGATGTTCTCTTGGACGGGATATCTGACTATGTAGAAATTAAAAGATATATTGGGGTTCAAGGAAACTGGAGGGAAAACAAATTCTCTTCCTTCTTAGTTCTACCATACACACATATACACTAAAAAACCCTCAAGATGGTCAACAGCCTCATGAAGTCTGGCTCCTGTAGGTCTTGTTTCCTCAGAAAACACATTGAAAAATCAGAACTCACCAATTTCCACTGCAGCAAAGAGGGATTTTGTAATAAACTCAACTTTTTTGTTGAATTGCTTGTTTACATTTCCAAAAACCAGTTCTGCCAGCAGACTAAGTAACAACCTCAAAGACAAAGATACTTCCTTAATTCTTTGTTTTCTGAGTGGTTGCCCTTGAAATAGAAACAGCAACATAAAGCTTTATTAAGATGATTAGGGCCTGGAGCACAAGTGTGATGAGGAACGGCTGAGGGACCTGAGGGGGTTTAGTCTGGAGAAGAGAAGGCTCAGGGGGGACCTTCTCGCTCTCTACAACTGCCTGACAGGAGGATGGAGCCAGGAGGGGGCTGGTCTCTGCTCCCAAGGAACAAGGGATGGGACAAGAGGAAACGGCCTCAAGCTGCACCAGGGGAGGTTTAGATGGAGATGAGGAACAATTCCTTCCCCAAAGGGTGCTCAGGCATTGGAACAGGCTGCCCAGGGCAGTGCTGGAGTCACCGTCCCTGGAAGTGTTGACAAACCATGTAGATGAGGCCTTCAGTGACATCGGTTAGTGGTGGCCTTAGCAATGCTGGGGAATGGTTGGACTTGATGAGCTTAAAGGTCTTTTCCAACCTACTCGATTCTATGATTCTAAGATAAAGGCCTGTTTCTCCTGCATAAACAAGGAATTTGAAAGAAAAATGCATCCAAAATCTACATCCTTTTTGTTCAGGTTAGCGAACAATAGAAACCTTGCTGTGCTCAGGTCCCCTACGTGATATGCTATGCTCAGTCCCTGCAACTCCATGTTTTTGTCTGCAGCTCCACTATTCCCCTAGTTCATTTCAGAAAATTTGATAATTAAAACAGTTTAGACTTTCACCAACATTTCAGTAAGTCTCTAAAACACCCAGAAGCAGCATTTACACAATCGTCTCTAACAAGGTTACTAACCCATCTCTGTGGAAAACAGCAAGGCTCCTTGACCGCTAGAAGCAACCTAACCACAGAAGCAGGGTTCTGCATCATTTAGTATTTGCTCCTTTACTTCTTAAATTAGTCCCCTTTGGTAGCTAGACAAGACCTTGTTTAAAACTATCATCTCCCACAATTCCACATTACACGTCAGCCTACACTACCAATTAACCTTAAATCTAGCTGAAACTAGTTATGTTTAGATGTAGGCACATTTCCCTAACTGATGCTGACACTGCTCTTTTCCTGCTACATAAAACCTAAGAATCCTGCTCAGCAAAAACCAATACAAACACCACTTTATTTTCAGGGAGCTGCAGTTAACTGGTATCAACCTATGCATTATAGAAGACTTGAAGGACAAAGGCAAAACAAATATTTACCTAGCAGTATCAGAAGATCAACATATTTATGCCCTCCCAAATCCTGTTTAAATTCCCCAACTTCAGGTAGCAAGCAGAACCATCATTTTTAAACAATGCAAATTATTCACCATTCTCTCCAACTTTGCAAATAGTTTGTTTCAAGGGAAAAATATGTGGAGTTCTGTCAGCCTAATTCCCAGAAGCTGCAGTCAGATGTCCAGGTGTAATAATAACACATCAGTTAACCTGTGTGCGCATGTATATCTCATTTTCTGCATCTATTTTGTAACCCTAATGAATAAAGATAGTATGAAATTAAAAGAACAGCTAAACTCAAGCTGTTAAGACATGCAAATACCATTTATTAAAGAAAATTATCTTTCCTAGTAGTTACAATAAACATTAACTCTAAATTATCTGAAATCAGAGCAGCATTCAGTTAGGTACAACTACCAGAATCTCTTATATGATAGTTTTCATTAAGCCTAAGTCACACATTACCCAACTGCTCCTTAATAAACCAGAGCTAACTCTAAATGCCATCCTAAATCCTATAAAGGCAAAAAGCTCAATCACCTTCTACCATCCACTGATGGCCCCCCCAGTTCTGTGAAAACCATTCTTAAAACTTTTTCAGCCAAGCCCTCAAGCACATGAAAAACCCTCAGCCCTGCTGAGGTCCCAGAACTGTAGAGTGTACTTTTAAAATAAGGATTTTTGCCAAAGTAAAGACTGAGATTTAACAGGAACAAAGCAACTTAAAGTTTAAGCAAATGCCTAAAAATAGGTGGTTTTTTTGTGAGGAACAGTATCGTGGTCTTCTTCCTGTGTGTTCAATTAATCAGAAAAATCCTTTTAAGCAAGGATTAAATTGCAGTTCCTACCAGGAAACCCTAGCAACATATACTATTTAAATGGATTTTTGGACTGAATAAACTCTTGCATCTGTTTTTATACCCCATTATGAACACAAGAATGTACTTCCCAGTTACAATGAAAGATGCATTGTAAGTGAAATAAATGTATGTTCATCTTTCCCTGTATGATACAGCATTCTTCTGATGTTTTTAATCATGCCTGAAATGCTGGGGAAAAACTGCTTATTCCATAAATTAATTGTGCTGCTAAAATAGAGGGAGGTTTTTATCCTTTAAGAATGCTACTAGAAAGAAAATATTTGAATCACAAGAGTCTGTGTTGGACATTTAACGCCTCATGAATTAGATTGAGTTATGTCCCATACATGAGGTAAACTTACCTCCGCTCCCTCATAGCTCTCAAAACTCTAAGTATTTGCTCAGATGGCAGACAAATGTGTAACCCATTATTATAATATACATGAATGCATACACAGACATACAGTGGAGTCACGGAGTCAAAACAGGCACAACCACCATGCCTACCAAGCCTGCTGGATGCTCAAGACGCCATCTAGCTGATTTCCACATCCTGACATTCAACTGGGTGATCCTCACCACAGCCACTAGCAAGTTGTTCCTAGATATCACCAGACAGCTCACTCTGACCCCATGATGTTCCAGTCGATGAGAATGGGAAAGAGGAAGCTTCTCTATCTACAGACAAATATATGCAGAGCAGTTAAAGCCAGTGAGTTCTTTCTGGGTAATTACAATTTGGTTGAACTACAATCTGTATCTTAATCGTCACCTGCCTACCTGGTAGCTATTAGCTCACTCTAAGATGTTGCATTCTCAAACTCATCCCAGATAAAGCAATTCATAGGTGGGATGCAGATGGCTCAGCAGTGGCACACACATAGCCAGCAGCAACGCATTTCTGCCATACAGGTGTTTCATTTTCCATTTGCCATTTCCATTGACTTTGTGCTAGCCAGCAGAGAGTCCTCATCTTCTGGGAGCTGAGGTCTGCACTCATTCCTGAAAGGCAAGAGAAGTTTATTAATCCTCTTCATTTCTCTCACCCTTAGTAGGAAAGACTCCACCTTCATTAAAAAATCAAGATAAACAGTGAACTCTGAAATGTAATACAGAGCAGATGGATGGATAATCTAGGGAAGTTCCATATCCTTGGATGGAGGAGTAATCCATGCATCAAATACCACAATGGACTGTAGAGGACATGAAGATGTAGAAGAGTCATCTACTTCTGATGAAAGCAGCAGCGCAGCTTTCTTGATACCTCTCAGCCAATGTGCCTTTAGTAAGTCTTCAATTCCCAGCTGCAGATCATAGAGCAGCTTCCACCCTCATCCTTTTCCCAGAGAGTTCCTTTTCCCAAGTTTGCTAACAAGCTTGCAACTAGACCCACATGGACTTTCATTAGATGTGTATTAGGATACTTAAGCAGAGAATGCTCATTTTGCAACAATTTTCAACCAGTTGCTCATAATCCACACAAGAATGACACTGGTGGTCTAGAAGCACCTACACCAAATTCTTACACCATCTCCT
Source organism: Strigops habroptila (assembly GCF_004027225.2). Classification (NCBI taxonomy): domain Eukaryota; kingdom Metazoa; phylum Chordata; class Aves; order Psittaciformes; family Psittacidae; genus Strigops; species Strigops habroptila. The sequence continues at coordinate 17,198,019 of NC_046360.1, forward strand.
CTCTGGTTTTCAAACAATACATTTTAAATGTTAGAGAACCTTGTTGTTGACCTGCATCAAAGGTCAAACTTCACTGTGAAACAAGTACCTCGTCCTTGAAAATCTTGTTCTTTTTGCTACTATTCCTTCCTTCTATACTGTAATACGGCCCCAGAAGTAGGGGGTGAATATGTTAAGAATCTTTAAGAAAATAAAGCTCTTGAAGTATTATTGGAAGTCAAATCACAGTAATAAATTTCTTGTGTCCAGATGGGCTGAAGATACATCAAACTACTCAATTAATATTGATCTATTCACATTTTCTAAAACACCTGATTAAGTTATTTAAAGCCAAAACAATTTTTAAATTCACCTCAGGCAACTGTGAATCCTTTGCAAACAGATAAAACCAATCTGAGAAGCTAAATCAGTAAAGACAACAGTCTTAGCAGGTAACTTCTTCCTAAGCTCAGAAGAAGGACATCCAATTATTACCATCTGAAAATTTACTTGCTTAACAGAGACATTTGAATGAGCAGATGGAAAACATACAAGAAATTAATAAAGCACCAAAGCTAGTGGCTGTCAACAGAAATCCCTTAAGAAATTACATTCATATGTAATACCTACATAAATATTTATAAGTTTATAGCCCTTGAAATATTTGAAACACTTTTCAATAAATATTCAATTCAGTATGATACCATTCCATATTAGACAAAATAATGGCACAGAAATCAAAATGAGCAGCTGTACTGGAAAACAGACAATTACCATCCAGCTTAAGTAAAAAATACCACTTTAAAGATGGCAATTGCTAAGTAATAACAATACAAAAAAAAAGCCAAATCCCATATTTGATGCTATCCTTAGGAATAAGGACAAGAGCACAGTCTGGGTAAGGAATAACTAATTCTTCAACTGCTTTGTGGAACGAGTCTTTGGTCTGTTTGCAGAGGACAGATGCAACTGTCTGAAACCACCCTTAAAAGTGCTGGCTCAGTTGAGCAGTCAGAGAAGAGAGAATGGATAACATGGACATCAGAACGACACGGTGAAGCACGTTGGCTGGGGCCCACAAGGAAGTTCAAGTCACCATAAACTTGATGTTCTTGTTCTGTAGCCAAGCAGACAAGTTCTGCCTCCAAAGCTGCAAATTCCATATTTTCAAGAAGTGCTGGATTCAATTAAAAAACTAAAATTTAACTACTAAAAGACAGGTTTCAGCTCAGTGCTAACTAGTTGCGTCACTAGGACTAAAAGCTCACTGCGGCTCCTACTGCCAGAACTTCCACATAAACTAAGCAAACTTGCTTATAATAGCAGGAAGAAACTGGATCTTTCCAAATGCTGAGGCTCAGCCAAATGCATCCCAGAGTCCTGTGTTGCCATGAGCCAGCCAACCGTCATCTGAACTGAGGCTGGGGCTGGTTTCCACATTGCTTTGTTTATATTGACTGCATTTAGGATGCCTCAGAAGTTGCCAGTAAAATATTTATTTAGCAGTTAAAATGTTCTGCAAATGATTTTGCTGTCCCAAAAGATAAATATTTCTCAGCATGCTGAAATGATACATTGATGTTTTTGTTAAGGAAATTGCATGTTGATAAAATTTTCTCGGATTACACTTGGTCATTCCTTTGTATTTGAAGTGGCCACATTAATTTTTTTGTGATATTTATTGTAATTGTAAATTGCACTGAGATTAGAAACATTAAACTTACCATAAAATGAAACACATTTCAAGTATTTCCGAGTCATGTATTTAAGGGCTTGAGGACACTTTTGATCCTTCAGGTGGATTGGAGTGCTCTAAGCTCACAGAACAAGGGTCCAATACAAACCAGAATCCCATTTTAAACTTTTGGGGAGATATTTTCTTTTGTTCTTCTTGTTTTTTGAGAGGGGTTGGGGAATTTTTTTCACTCTTTCCTTCTTTTCTAATCTGTAAATATCCAGCACCACTTTGGGATGTCCCTGCACTGCAAAATTTCAATCTGAATTTGAGGTTTACAGCAGATTAGATATTTATGCAAGCTATTAAATAAAAATAGGCACCATACTGCAATCTTCACACCTTCCTTCCACTTCCTTTAACCTCCAAAAAACATTCACGTCCATGGTTTTGGTTGAGCTTGCCAGCTTAGAGGCAACAGTACTGCTTCTCTAAGCAAGACCAGACACTTGCAAATGAGCAAAGGTTGTCAGTGCCCCACATCATCATGGAATCCCAGTCTGGTTTGGGTTGGAAGGGACCTTAAAGCTCACCCAGTTCCAACTCCCTGCCATGGGCAGGGACACCTTCCACTAGACTAGGTTGCTCCAAGCCCCATCCAACCTGGCCGTGAACACTGGAACATTTACCACTTCTTTGGGCAACCTGTGCCAGCGCCTCACCACCGTCACAGTAAAGAACTTCTTCCTTACATCTGTACTGAACTTCCCCTGTTTCAGTTTAAACCCACCACCTCTTGTCCTATCATTCCAGTGCCTGATGAAGAGTCCCTCTCTAGCACCCTTATAGCCTCCTTTAGATACTGGAAGCTGCTCTGAGGTCTCCACACAGCTTCTCTTCTCCAGGCTGAACAGCCCCAACTTTCTCAGCCTGTCTTCATACAGGAGGTGCTCTAGCCCCTGACCATCCTTGTGGCCTCCTCTGGACTTGCTCTGAGAGCTCCATGTCCTTTTTATATTGAGGACACCAGCAGTGCACACAGTGCTGCAAGTGGGGTCTCACGAGAGCAGAGTAGAGGGGCAGGATCACCTCCCTTGACCTGCTGGTCACGCTTCTTTTGATGCAGCCCAGGACACGGATGGTTTCTGGGCTCAAGCGCACACTGAAGCGGCTCATGTTCAGTTTCTCATTGATCAACACCCCCAAGTCCTTCTCCTCAGGCTGCTCTGAATCTCTTCTCCGCCCAACCTGTAGCAGTGCCTGGGATTGCCCCAACCCAGGTGCAGGAGCTTGCACTTCACTTTGTTGAACTTCATGAGGTTGGCATTGGCCATCTCTCATGTCAAGGTCCCTCTGGATTCCATCCCTTCCTTCCACCATAACCAAACCACATAACTTAGTGTCGCCAGCAAACTTGCTGAGAGTGCATCAATCCCACTGTCCATGTCGCCAACAAAGATGTTGAACAGGATCGGTCCCGACGCTGACCCCTGGGGGACACCACTCATTACTGGTCTCCAATTGGATATTGAGCTATTGACCACAACTTTCTATGTGCGGCCATCCAGCCAATTCTTCATCCACTGAGTGGTCCATCCATCAAATTGATGTCTCTCCAATTTAGAGACAAGGATGTCATGCGGGACAGTGTCAAACGTTTTGCACAAGTCCAGGTAGATGACGTCAACTGCTCTGCTCCTGTCCATCAGTTCCGTGGCTCCATCATAGAAGGCCACCAAATTGGTCAGGCAGGATTTCCCCTTAGTGAAGCCATGTTGGCTGTCACCAACCATCTTGTTTTTCATGTGCCTTAACATGGTTTCCAGGAGAATCTTATCCAAGATTTTGCCAGGCACAAAGGTGAGACTGACTGGTCTGTAGTTCCCTGGGTCTTCCATTTTCCCCTTCTTGAAAATGAGTGTTATATTTCCCTTTTTCCAGTCATTGGGAACTTCACCTGACTGCCATGATTTTTCAAATATGATGGGCAGTGGCTTGGCAACGTCATTCGCCAGCTCCTTCAGGACCCATGGATGGATTTCATCAGGTCCCATGGACTTGTGCACATTCAGGTTCTTAAGATGACCTCGAACCTGATCCTCTCTTGCAGAGGTCCCAAGATCTTCATTCTCACATTCCCTGTGTTTGCTTTCCAAGACTTGGATGGTGTGTCATACATTTCAGCCTCCAGGTAGGTTCATACTATCAAGATTTCTCTCTGATATTATAGCATACGTGATGTCTAGTTCAGCCCATGCCATAACCAGCTGTGTAATTCTATTGCACGTGGTTAAAAAGTGGCTGTACTTCCAGCCAGAGGTGACCCCAGATTGAAATCTTTAGGTGCAACACTGGAACTATTCTGCGATTAACATCTGCATTCATCAAGTAAACTTCAGTTCTTGGCCACTCCTGTATTAGGCATTAATAAAATGAGACGTGTGAAGGGTAATAGAAAACCAGATGTCTTTCCTTTCTGATACAAAGAAAGCTTGCTTTGGATTTTCCAACTATCTGCTGAGGTATTGTGGCTTACCAAGGACAGGAGGTGTGCTTGTTTGAGCAGGCTCAATGCCTCATCTGCTACAGAAATAGTCTCCAAGCAGCTTCATAGCTGGTAAGTAAAGTTTTACCAGCAGAATAAGACATCTCACGTAATGTATAAATATGCAGAGATCCATAGATGTAATTCTGAAAAGATCTCACCCCACTCATAAACAGGTAGAAACATGGGCCTATCAAGTACAAATAAATATCCATACATTGCTAAATAAAACACCTTTAGTTTGCCTTTCAGATTCCTGGGACAGCTCCACTGTTTCTACCTTGATTTTAAATTCTAATAAGTTCTCTTTAGAAGAATTTAAGAATTCAGTTAGTTTTCAATGCACTCAGTTGCCGTTGTTACATTACTCCTGCTGCTGTATTTTGTCTGTGTGTGCATGAGTGTACATGGAGGGTGTAAGGAAACTTATAGGAAAAGAATGCATAATGTACAAATAAGGAGAAGGAAAACTGTCCTTATATATTATTTCTTCACTTCTTGTTCCAAAGAAAGAATTTTGTTTACCTTCATACTTTGAAAAGAAACTACGTTTATTTTGGATAAAGGCTAAGATTTTTTTCAGATCTGCTAGGTAAAATCTTAACCTTATGAAATCCCATGACAAAACTGAACTGAATTTCAAGGATGCTGGTTCTCTACCTGATGAAAAAGATCAGTGTCATAGATTTTCAAGGGCCGCTTTTATTACCAAAAAGTACTTGGGTTTCATAAACATGTGTGACATCATCTTCATTCTGTGAGCTTGCAAATTTGGCTAAGGCTTTGCTACAATTATTTCAGGATTTTCTCTGTATCTTCTTGTACATGCATGGGGTTTTTATATATTTTTTCATTTTTAAGTAAGTTATGTTCAACCATTCAGCTGTATTACCGGCAGTTTACCCCTCAACAGGAGAAACATGTCTTCAGCTCTACCACAGGCTTCTTCCTTAAACCCTCAGTTACATCTTCTGAGAAAAATCAACCTGAACATATCACCTGAATGCAGAATATATTTGTGGAGAGCACAGGACCCCAGGAGCTGGATCCCAGGAGTCTATTTCCACTCAAAACAGTGCCAAAATAAGCAGTCAACATGAAAAATACTCTACTTTGCTAACATTTCCCATCTTTCCCACCAGTCTTTTAATGCACCATATTATCTGGTGTTAAAATAAAACCATTTTTCCAGCATTTGGAGGGAGAGTTTTTCAGATTTGACTATGTAAGAAACTTTTTTTTCCCCCTATTTTCTCCCTTTAGGTTAATTTTGATTGGGGTTTTTATGCCATTTGACTTTAGACAACTTAGAGAATTCATTGGGAATCTACAGGGACAAGACAAAACATTAGACGCATAGGAAAAAGTTCCCATTCAAGCTGTTTTCAGTCCAATTTTTTAAACAGTCAACACAAAATTTGCAGTAACAAACCTTGACATCAATGAATTCCAGCTCTTAAAATGTACAGTTAATTAAAAGAAATCAAAACCATCTTTATAAACAAGCAGGGTTGCAACCACAACCTCTGAAGAGGCTTCCACTTCTTCCTCTGTAAAGCACACCTCCATCACCCAGCCAGCACATGAACCATAGCCTTGCAGAGTAAAGCATTTAGGCCTCTTTCACAGGAATCAAAGTCATTCCTCTGGTCATCAGCAGGCCTGAGAGTGCCTGGAATCAAAGCTAACCATTAGAGGGCAACCTGATTACATGAGCAGGGATTATTCTAACACAAGGACTGGGTTTCACTCCAAGAACACTGATAAAAGGGATTTAGGATACCATGGACGGACAAGGATTTAAAACCAGAACTCTGGAAAACCTCTTGATAAAATATATGGAGGAACACAAGCCAGACTGCTCCATGCTAGCAGTTCTTCCTTTAAGAAGCACTTTGCATTTCTATGTAGTCACTGATGCTCTTCAGTTAGAAATTAAACCCACCACACCTTAAGACCACAGACTGCGGTGAACCTCAGTACAGACCAATGGGTATAACTAAGGTGCAGGGAAGGCAGAAGGTGGCTGAGGGAAGTGATGACAGAGCTTCATAACACAAAGATTTTCTTGGGAAAAAAGAAAAGAGGCTGTTATCTTTGTGAAAACATGCCACCTAGGTATAACATATGAAATTATCAGGTGGCAAGTTAAAAAAAAGCAAGCAAAAGGAAGCAGTTCTTCACATGCTGCATGGATAACAGAACTTGTTGCCAATGGTTAGGGTTGGAAGGGACCTTAAAGTTCACCCAGTTCTGACCCCTTCCTGTTCCCCTGACAGACAGGGACACCTTCCACTAGACCAGGTTGCTCCACGCCCCATCCAACCTGGCCTTGAACACTGCCAGGGATGGGGCAACCACACTTTCTCTGGGCACCCTGTGCCAGCGCCTCAGCACCCTCACAGGGAAGAACTTCTGCCTTATATTTAACCTAAATCTCCCCTGTTTAAAGTGCAACAGCAAGACAGAGGAGCATCCCTATTTGCTTACCTCTTTTCATACCTTTTTCTAGGCATATTGCCAGCTGCTATCAAATGTAGGGCACAGTTAAAGCTGAACCAGTGTTGCAGTCCTCGTAGTCTTAGGAACTTTGGGGTTCTGACTGTCACTGTTCTCTGTGGGTAAATATTATTCCTGACAGATGTGGTGAGCATGGGGACACAAAAACTTGGTTGCTTTAGCACACACAGACATGACGGACTGAAGTGAAGGAGGGAGAGTGTAACCGAAAGTGTAAAATCCCTCGAGTTATCTCATTAGTCATCTTCTAATCTTTAAAGTGGTTCTTCCTCACATGTCGGCTCTTATGGGTTGCAGTGCAACAGGAAGTAGAGAGATTTGAATATGAGGAATAAGATAGTTCCGGACCCAGGTCAAGAACTTGGGTGGTGTAGGGGAAAATACCGCTGACTAGAAATGAGCAGGATGAAACCTGCATTCGTGCCATTCTAGACCAACCACCATTTCTGGCCCTCTCGTCTCTTTATAGAATCAGCACATATAAGGATCCAGTATTAAACCTATGGTTCTTTCCTGGGAAGAGAAGTTGCATCTCCCAGCTACAGCAGTTCTATTTATAAACTGGAAATTTTGCTTTGCCTTGAAGCTTTCATCTGCATTGAATGCAGTAACAGAATGTATATTGGACAGAAGTTGTGGACACTCAAGGACACATTTACCGCGAATACACTAATAAAAATATCATCAGGGAAAACACACCTGGAAAATGTGAGATATGTAAACGTAAGGTCAAAGAAGAGAATTCTTGTAGGGTGTATATATACGAGCCTAAGAAAACACGGTGGGGTTTTTTCACTTTAATAGGGAAGAAAAAACAGATATGTGCCCCAGTCTTTGACTCAGTTTTGGGTACTGCCAATTATGGGCTCTCTGGTTATAAAGGTAGTATTTTCTTATCCAACCCAAACATAACTACTCCAAATTCATATAGGGATCTCCTTTGGCATTTGTCTCATCTACGAGAAGACACTGTAAGGGACTGTACAGAATCAGAAACTTTAGTTTTCTAACTAGTTAGAAACTCCTTTTCTAACAATTTTTTTCCATATGCAACCAGCAGATCCCATCACAACATGGTTAAAAAGAGTTCTGTCAGGATGTCAGATGCTTTTGTAAATCCCTTCATAAAAAATAAGGGTTGCAACACCAGAAAAAGAACACAATGGGATAACACCTGACATTGCAACCTCCAGAAACATGGATGCCAGTCTATGACTGGAACCTCAAAGTACTAACATGGCATAAATATACCCTAAAAATACAGTAGGATGGGTTTAGCATCAAGAGTTCAAGACAATATAGAGGCTTTTTTCTGTTCCCCTGTAGATGTTTCTGAGCAGCATTTCCATATGCATCCCTGTTAAGCATGACCCAATAACCAGGGTACCCGGTTTTGCAGACTGAAGGCTACAAGAGGCTCACAGCAAATGACAAAGATCTCTTCCTTACCTTCATGACAATCGGCTTTTCATTCTGAGGAGCATCCTCTTCTGAAGTAATAATTAAGCATCATTTCAAAACCTAAAATATATATCACACAATATAGTGAAAAGGACTCTGCTGGAAGAATAAAGATCAATGGACAGAGGAAAGCACCGTAATTTCAAAACTAGCTATATAAAAACCTCTGCGTGCATAATCGTGAAAAGCAAGGAAACAAGCAAATGCCTTTTATGTGTTCAGAGGCCTGGAAAATAGAAAACATCACCCTTTTTGAGAAGAGGAATTTGCAGAGCTGCAGAGGAGACAGTAAGTATGAGTTCCTGACTGCATGAATGCCACAAACACATTTGCCAATGCTACAGCATTTGGCGGCAGACCATCACTCTTATGTTTCATCTACAGCTTCTCTGGCCATATATCCAGCATTTCTGGACACCCAGAAGCTTGATGATAGCATACAAAACTACTTGTACGATGCGTATTCAGTGGGTCCATTACCTCCTGGATCCTTTGGGCTATGCTTGCAGTGTAGACACAGTGAAAGCACAAAGCAATTCTGGAAATCCAGAGCAGGAACCACAGTAGCAACTCTTGTATTGAATTTAAGCATTAGGAGCACAGGCACAAGATCTTTGTAGAAACCTGTGAAGGTTTTGCCATCCAGATCTTTCCTGTTCCAGCAGGGTAGGACAGCAGCAAAACTTAAATAGAAATCATCTTATCAAGGTGGCTGGAAGATGGGAGACGGATGCCATGCGCTGTCTTCTGGAGTGCACCGCCCAGCATCACTTCCCTTACCGACCCTTCCAAATCTTAACAAACTACATCCCTCTGAAACCAAATACTCCTTCCTCAGTGTGAGTCCTGCTCACACCGAGCCTGCTTTCACACTGAAAAGACAAAATTTAGCTAAAATGGTATTTTGTGAATACAGTTACAGATTCCTCAGCTTCCATCCAGAGAATGAGTTCTTTGGAACCATGGGGAAAGATCTTGGCTTGAAGACCTCGTCCCTGAGGGGTTGGATCCTGGCCAACACACTTCTGCAACCTTTGGGTACTGCTTGTGCTTGCTGGAGATGAAGGAGTTAAGCTACATGCTACTTGCTTTTCACCCACAAGCCATGACGGCTACAGATCACTAATTCATGTGTTTATCTAAAGCTTCTGATGTTGCACATGTTTTTTTGAAGGGTTTTGTTTTTGTTGTTTTTCAAACTAGGCTGTATTTTTCCCTTTAAATTAAGGGTATAAAAGCTAAATCTGGTGGGCTTAGCTGCAATTTCCACACTGGTAAGTGTAAAGCGCTGGCATTTACAAGCTTTCTGTCCCATACACACGTACCTTACAGCTTAGCCAAAAATCTGCAAATATTCATTAAAATTCAGATGCAAATTCAGCCATATTTACAGCTGCTTCACATTTGCTTTCTGCTAATATTTGAGCACTTGTACTTTACTAGTACAAATACTGGTGAATAATGAATTCTCATTTCAAATAACTACTGAGCTTAACATGGTATTTTCGGTTATTACATGCGTTGCCCATACACTAACACTGACCCAGTGAGAAACACCATCTGACCAGGAAACAAGCCCCACTCTGTGACTTCTACAATTAACAGTATAAAACCTGAATATGAAATATTTCCACACTCATTAATGTGGAAATTCCACAGCGCACCACAGAATTCAAGAAAACCTTACAGTGCCCTTTAAACCTTACCTCTGGTGGTAATAAGCCTCAAAGAGCTCGAATGAGAAAAGGCTCTGAATATCTGCAAGGACTGGCACAAAAATCCAGCATTTTGCACTGACTGAACCGGCCCTCTGAGAATTGCTGTTTAAGAAACAGGAATATTCAGCAACCCATCTCCCAATGTCACAGAAAGGAGAAGACAATGATATTTTTTTAAACCTCTACTAAAAGCTATTTTAATTTAGACAAGGCATTATTAAGTCCCATGTTTTGAAATTATATGTTAAATTCTTAAATACTTGTGTTTAATCTTTAGTAAATACCTCTGGAAGTATGTCTAGCGGCATTAATGAGGTGGAATCTCTCTAAGACTTTGTAGTAAATCAAGCAGCAGAGAAGGAGAAAACCCATTGGCTCAAACTGAGCAGCCAGCTTCCCCCTCACAGTCTTTGTTGAGGTGAAAAAACCCTGTGTTTTGGGTGTATCTGCCTTGCCAGCCCAAGTCAGATTGGCATTTTGTAAAGATCTATTGTCATATGTAGATTTTTGCCCAGAACACTTCCCCAGCACCATATTCATACAATGCAAAGTACAAGTTTGGGAGCTGGAGAGGTTTTTCTGTAGGACCTGTGCTGAAATCCATGTAAAACAGCCCAATGCAGTGTCTGGGAGCCTCTTCTCCCAGTTCTTGTAATACCGTGTCTTCGGAAAGACGTCAGAGTTCCCAGGACACACAGTTTTCAGTGCGTGAGTAACTCCTGCGCATCTGCCTATTCTCTTCCGGGCTCTGTTTACCCTTTATTTTCTTTATCCTCATGGAATGTCACTGAGGTCTGGGGATCCTGCACAAGCAAGTTTTCAGGCTAGCAGTTATGAAACACCAAGCTGCAAAGAGTTCTCCTAAATTAATGGGATTTCCACACAATTTTTCCACTGCAAGTCATGCCTGAGTAACTTTTGGGTATGAATGAAAAAGGACATCATGCTTTAAGCATATCTGTACTTGAACTCAGCAGGCAATATCTTCAACACAGACTCCTTGAATAGTACCCTCCATTTAAATATAACCCACTAACTTCCATATCTACTCAGAGAGTGGATTTATACTGACTAACACCTTTACATTAACTATCTGGGCGGGGGGAGGAGGGGGAAATTGTGTGGAAAAAAATTAAATCTTCTAATTCCAGCTCACACTCAAACTTTACACACATCAATCTGCTTTTATTCATTTGCCTTCTATGCCATTTCAATTCTGGAAAGTTTCCACATTCCCATACTAAAGAAAAGAGTATGTTTTAGAAACACTAAAAGCTTATTTTGTGGGTTGTTAATATAGGTACAATCTAAACAATGGATTTGAGGATCTTGCAGAGGAAGAACCCATTTTATATATAATCATGTTTTAGTGGACTCTGTTTGTAAACAGATGAACCCAGACAAGACTGGGCCTTTTTCCATCACCACAGAACTGTGTGGATAAGAGCACATATTTTTAAAGCATGCTGTGAAAACCACTGCCTACTGACACAATGGTCATCATCATCAGCTTCATTAAAGGTAACCATCCCCATCCTGGAGCCCTGATTCTGGCAAATCTCGTGGAAAAGCTTAGCCAAGCAGAGATACTATTATCAAGAGCTGTGCTAGCATGTTTAATGTGAACTTGCTCTCAATTTCATTTATTTATTACTCGGCCAAATTTCATGGAATAAGCCACTCAGCATTTAGATTTTATCTACCATACAAGTCAGCTGAAACAACCAAATGTGTAATGACCTCAATCCAACGTTCTGGGTTAAGGTGGAGATCTAATGATAATACTTCACATGCCATTAATGATTTTTAGAGAATTTGACTGAATAGGTCCTATTGATCCCTTTGTTACATTTTTACCCAAAATAGTGATAAAAAGTCCTAGGTAGATATTACCCTTTTTCTCCCCAAGACCAAGGAGATCTAACCCACCCCAGTTTAAGCTCAACACTCACACATGGCGCTAGGCAGTGTATTCTATCAGTACCTGTGGGTGCAGGCTGCAGCTGCCTGTGGCATCCCCTTCCATCTCCCCATGTCCCATCAAAACCCCTGCATCACCCACTCACAACTCCACATACCCTTGATATTCCCCTCATTCACCCTGCAGCCCGCTACATGCCCCATCACCCTCCCTGCATCCCCTCAAAACCCCCACATTCCACCCCTCACTGCTCCATCCATCATCCCTAAGCACCCCCCTGAATCCTGAACCCCCACATATCCTTGCATCTTCTCACATTACCCTCATGTCCCCTCACAACCTCCCCTCTCCTCCACCCTCCCCACATCCCTTCATACTCCTCCATCCTCTCTGCAGCTCTCCCTGAAACCTCCGGATGGGAAAGGGCAGCATCAAGACCATGCCTTGGGGGTTTCTGGTGAGGAGTGCCTACAGGACATTGCTCTAGGACCAATTTTTGCTCTCAGAAGAGCAGAGCAGATCTCCACTTGCCTTACAGGTGTGGACCAGTGAACCAGGGCACCCATTCCCAACGCCAGCACGGCGTCCGGTCTGCTCCTGCTGGAGCAAGGACTCCTGCGCTTTTACTTCAGTATAATCCCCATGTCATTACTCTTAAAATCCTCTGGCTCCATGGAGCTATATTTAAATTGACATTGATGAAAAAACAGAACCTGTCACAGGTTTCCTCGAGATGCTTCATAAATAGGGAATTCAGGATGTTTGAACTGGAAACTCACCTAAATGGATTTTTAAGAAAACCATCATAATGTTTGCCAATTAACTGTGACCCAATTAGCATTCAAACATGGGAAGAACCCACTTTCAGTGCTGCTTTTCCAGCCTTCAATCTACACCCTTCTACTTTGTTTAGAGAGAAAACATATGCTGGTTTACCTGTACCAGTGTAATTAAAATGGTAGAATTAGTTCCCCATCGTGGATGCTTTTCTGCCAGAATAAATGTGTTATACCAATAGAGCTTATTTATGTACAGAAAAGAGAATAAACATCAGGTGTTACTAGCTACAAGTATACTTTACTGTCCCCAGAATTATACAGCACTGGCAAACACCCTCGGGATGGGGGGCAGCTTTTCTGGCAGCCCTGCTTTGGGGTGCTGCAGCGTAAGACCATTCCCACAGGAAGAACAGGGGTCCGAGAAGGAATCCCAGCACCGGACAAAGTCACCCAGATCTTCCCCAAGCTCCTGTCGGGCATCTCCGAGTGCCTGCGTCGACAGTGTTCTGCTGCTGAAGAGGGATGTGGGTATCGTCCATCGCAGCCTAACGGCATCCACACTGCTTCATCGTAGCTGTGAAAGGTAATTAGAAAATGAAATAATTCTGCTGCACTAACAAAAGTTATCTATCGGCAACCAAACCCGCGTGCTGGTGTAATTTCGTCATCAGCAAAGGTTGTTGATGCCGGTCAGGGCGAGCCCCGGAACCCTGCATGTAAGTGTGCTCAGACATTAGCGTTCGGAAGGGCTCTCACTAAGAGCTGGTGGCACTTGCCTTTGCATCCCCAGCAGAAGATGACACCTCGCTGGGAACCCTCTGCTCCCGGCTCCGAGCCGCTGCCACCGGGGTGCGATGCTACACCGGCCAGCAGCCTGCCCTGTGGCACGGGAAAGTAAACCCCAACGGAAAATAACACAGAAACTCATTAAAAGAGAAAATAACTTTAAAAAAATTAAATAAAATAAATAAAAAGGTATTTTACGAGGGAAAAACCCCGCACGAGCCAGGTTATTGTCAGTTACTTAAACAGATTTCTCGTCTGACTGGGAGGACTTTCGGGGTTATTAGTCGAGTGCAAAACGGAGAGAGCTCCTCAGGGTAACACACATGCACTCCGTGCTGCAAACAGCCGCTTCCAAAGCTAAAGTTTGTCATTAAAGTCGTTACTACCCAAAAACGTTTCTAAGCGAGCGGCTCCCAACATGGAGCCCGTTAATGCCCGAGGTCACGGTCCGCTGCCGGGGGGCCGGTGTTTTGATTCGCGGCGTGTTCACACACCCAAACACACTTCTCCGCGAGCAAACGGCGGTGCACGCCCCAGGCCCGGCTGCCCGCGGGGGAAACCCGGAGCCCGCCCGCAGCGGCTCTCGGGCACCGCTAACACCGCGAGGGAAGCGGCTCCCGAGCGCTGCTCCCGCCGGAATTTAAATAGAACCTTTCCTCTGGATCCCGCGGGAAGCCGAAGCGGGCGGTGCACGATCCCCGTAGGGACACCGGGAAGCGGGCGCGACCCGGGCTGCAGCCCGTCTTCAGCCTAGGGAGCTCCAGGGAGCGGGACCGGCGGGACGCGGCTCCCCGAGCTCGGCCGCCCCCCGCCTGCCGCTCCTCTCGCTGCCTGGGAGAGAAAAATATACACACAATAAAATAACTGCCCTTCTTTAATACCCTTATGATCTATGAAAAAATAATCACTTTACGGTCTGCGAAAAATAATCACTTGTCCGCCACTTACTCAGATGAGAAAGAAAAATATTAACATTATATCGTAAGCGCGATAGCAATAACCGGACCCTAGTTATATCCAAACCTCTTAACTCGCATCGGTGATGGACACAGCCTGTCAGGCTGTTAACTTAGGTCAATCCGCCAGTGAATCTACCTTTTAATTAGAAACGGCTGCTGTTTTCACGTGCACCGGAGCCGTTAGCCTGTAGCCTAACCAGAAGCAATGGTCAGGAGGTGACATAGAGGGACAAACAACCCAAACACCGCCGGAGCCCGGCCCTGCCGCCTTCCCCCTCCCAGCGCCAGTCTGTATCCCCAGCTCAAATAAAGCATTTCCAACCAACTGCTTCTTTAAATATGTCAGTCCATTTAGCGTAAGAATATGAGCTTGCGCTCTCTTTACTCAGCAATGGCCGTACCTTGTGCTTATAAACACTCCATCTCTCATCCCAGGAGTTTAACCTGGATAAGAGGACGCTCTGTCTCACACACACACACACACGCACGCACACGGCAGGGCGTCTCCGCCGCTCACCTCCGCACCCGGCTCTTCGTTGCACCGAATCCGGACCCCCTGGAGCGTGGCGAAATGGACAGACGAGGAGAACCGGGAGCAGCCAGGCGAGCGCGGCAGGGATCCACCTCGGAGCGGGGAGGCTCGGGAGCGTGCTTAAATAAAGCCCGTACATATCGTCAGCGCAGCTGCTCGCCCGTCGGGACGCCGCTTCTTGCCGCTAACCGGAGGATGAGCCGGCTCCGGTGCGGGTCTGTGTGGGGTTAGAGACGGACCCGCTGCCCGCTGACGAGGCGTTCTGGCTCCGCCGCGAAAGCGGCCTTTAGGGCACCGACGAGTCCCTGGCTGCTAATTACCACCTTTAGTTGGGAGGCCGACTAATTACCGCCCGGCAGCAGGGGCTCAGCCCGGGCCCCCAGCCCTTCCCCGCCGCCGGCCACCTCCCAGCCGAGCAAGCACCGTAGCCGCGCAGCCTCTGGCCCCACTCCCCTTCCCTCTGCCTCTCGCCGCTTCCTGCGGTGCTGCTGGTTTTTAGCAGCAGGACGGCGGTAATTGCATGTCTCGGTTGATGCTCTATAATTTGATACCTCGGTGGAAAATGTCCAGCAGGGATTCGGGGAAAGCAAGCGAAAAAAAAAGAAGCGAAGAAAAAAGCAAAGCGCTGCAGCTTCGTGATGTGCACAGAGCAGCGGGGACCGAGCTGGGCCTTTCCCTCCGCTGGGCCGCACTGCAGGACGGACGGATAGACAGACCAACAGACGGACAGGCGGGATCCGTGCGGGCCTCGGCACCCGACGGGAGAAATGACTGGCTCGGTGATGCTGCCGACTGGGAGAAATTTGCTCGGGCTGTCAGACTCCCTGCTACCTTCTGCGGTCTGAAAAAGCATCATTTAGGATGCGCAGCGCGGAATCTAATTAACTGATGTGACAGCAATTGACGTATCTTTAAAAGGCGAAAGCATCTGAATTCGCCCGAGCAAATCTGCCCGCGAGTTCTTGCCTCTCCCGGTCACGGGCAGGCTGAGCCGTCCAGGAAAACGAGTGGAGCATCTGCCCTGGTACCGGCTTTCGTCTGTCCCTGTGGATCTGCCTGCGAACTCGGACTTGGCTCTCTAACCTGCCTCCGCGGGGGAGAAGAAATAAAAGAATAAAAATAATCAAAAGCATTACATTTCTCAGAGCAATAGTTCATAAAATACTTTATTGAAATAAAGTAAATATCTTCGCATTAATAAAACCGATCATAAAATGCAGTTTTCGAGTAACTAGGGGCACCACAGGGTTTTAGACAGCGAGTAGATGTGTCAGATGGGATCCAGTGTCCTTCTGGGCCCTCGCACAACACCGGCGGCCGTGGCGCAGCGCTCCAGAGAGGAGTGGCGGTGGTGCGACCGGCCGAAACGCTCAGTTCACCGGAGGCCGAAGGCGACCGTCGCCGTTAACCAGGGCCGTTAACCTTCGCCCCGTCCCGCCGGAGAGGTGCAGGGCCGGCCGCGGGCTCGGCGAACAGCACCCGAGGGGCGGCGGGGCCGTCGGGGGGGGGCCCGGGCCGTCACCCTCACTCCTCCTGGCTGACCTCGACCGGCGAGCCCAGGCTCTCGGGCGGCTTCTCGGCGTCCCGGGCTCGCTCCTGCTCCGAGAGCTGCTCGCTGCTGGGGATGGAGTTCTTCTTGGGGCGGCCCTTGGGTTTGGTGGGGGACTCCAGGCCGCCCCCCTGCAACACCTGCGGAGCGGGGAGGGGGCAGAGGAGGAGGGAGGCACCCCGATAAAACCGAACTGCCACCGGGAAGACCCCTCTCCACCGTTCCCCGGAGCTAAGCACCGCGCCCGGACCGCAGAGAGGCGAGCAGCCGCGGCTGCCGGAGGGGCTCCTCCCGGGGGCCGAGCTGCAACGCCGGGCGGGCTCGGGCCGGGAAAAGGGGTGTCCTTAAGACCGGGTATTATTATTAGTAGTAGTAGTAGTCAGGGCCGTCACGCAGAAGGACGAGCCTGCGGGGCGCGGTGCGGCGTTCAGCAGGGGCGGACTCGGGCACTTACTATTTTCTTCCATTTCATGCGCCTGTTCTGGTACCAGGTTTTCACCTGGAGCTGGCTGAGCCCCAGCGATTCGGCCAGGTCTATTCTGCGGGCGAGAGAGAGAGGCGATGAGCCCCGACAGCTTTCGTCTCGGCTGGTAGCCTTACTCTTTCTTCGGGAAAAAACGGGCCCCGTCTCGTCCCGTCCCTTCCCGTCCCGCGCCCAGTCCGCAGGGTCCTACCTGTCGGGCGTGGAGAGGTATTTCTGCTTCTCGAAGCGCTTCTCCAGCCCCATGAGCTGCAGCTCGGTGAAGACGGTGCGGCTGCGGCGGCCCTTCTTGACCTTGCTGCCCGGCTCCGGGGGGCCCGGCTCCAGCTTGCCGCGGAGGTGCAGCTCCAGTGGGAGATGGGGCGAGGCGGAGCCGCCCTGCAGCCCCGAGCCGGCGGCCAGCAGCGCCGAGCCCAGCCCCGAGCAGCCCAAAGGAGCCAGCGGGAACTTGAACACGGCGGCCGGCTCCGCCTTCAGCACCGCTGCGGGAGACAGGGGCCGTCAGCGCCGGCAGCCCCCGGCCCGGTCCCCGCGGACCCCCGGGGCTGCAGGGTGCTCGGCTGCCCTCGGATCCGACCCTGACGGGAACCCGGGGCTCTTCTCCTTCCTCGGCAGCGAGCCCCCGGGGCCGGCGGGTGCGGGACCCGCGGCGGGGGTCGGGCCCGGCCCTGCCCGGGTCCCCCCGGCTCCGCGGTGCAGGGTCACGCTTTGCCCTCCAACCGGCAGTTTCTAATTAGAGAATGACTTGGGGGGTTATAAGTGGAAACAGTTTAAATCCCCCGAAAGCGTCCCCCTCCGGTGCCACCCAACAGCTGCCCGCGGCGGCGGCGGGGCCCGGGCACGGCCCCGGGGTTCCCTCACGACTATTTGTCAGGACATTTTCGATCGGGGAACAATTTCTACACCTCTCCGTGAGTCGCAGCCCCACGGCTTTCCCATGAGGGCACAGAGCGATTCCCCAGGAGCAATCCAACGAGGAGGAGGAGGATGCCGCAGACACTCTCGGGCCGCTCCAGGCCGCAGCCACGGCCACGCAGCCATCCTGCAACCCGGCGGGCTGCTGCCTGGCTCGGCCCCGCTCCTCTCTGCCCGGCCCCGCTCCGCCAACCGGCTGCCGCCCCGGAGCGAACCTGGTGGCTTGGAAAGGCCTTTCCGAGGAGTCCGTGCGGGCTCCTTCCCATCAGCTTACGCGGAAACTGCCTCTTTCCCTTCTTACAGGGCCTGATCCTGCTCCCGCTGAACCCAGGCCGTGAGGGCTATAGAGAGCCTTGAATCGGCTCCACCATTTCGAATCGTTCTGCCCATCTTGAAAATCATACTGATTTACAGAAATTCTGACGTCTCTCTTGCGGTGAGGAGGACGCTTTCTTCTTTCTCTTTCAAAAGCAAAGCAAGAAATCGGGATCCTACTATTCCGTTCGTTTCTAGGGCTAAAAAGCGACGTCTCCGCAGATGGAGATAGCTTGGGAAAAGCAGACCTTTCGCAGTCGCACAGTAAGTGCTGGCGTTTGAAATATGTTAAATACTGGAGTTTAACAACAAAACAACTATGTCGTTAATAAACTGCATTTGTCCTAGATACTATATCAGACTGCACAGACCTAGCTGGCTCCCGCTTTAAATAAATATATATAAAAACTACATATTAATACTATATAATTATTATATAAAAGTACTATAAATAAATATTTCTGCATTATATATAAATATCGTGTATTATATATTTCAGATATAAATTAATATATATGTCGGGTATCCAGCCAAATCTGTGTCCGCAGAGCAGCCCTACAGATACAGACCCCGCTCATAGGCTCCAGCAATCCACTCCTCATCCAAAAACACCCGCTCAACAACAACGGTCTCCCCGTGAAGTCATGGGCCGTGCTGTGCAAGCGCTGTCGGAGCCTGAGGCCGCTCTCTTCCTGTCAGGCACCCGGCTGGAGCCCCCCGCGGCACGGCCGGGACCTGGCGGGGTGCGCACGGCCGGCAAAGCCCGGCAGATATTTTTTTTAGGCAAAATTCACGTCGTTTTTCTTCCGGGAACCGGCGCTAAAACGCGCTCGAGTCCATCAGCGGGAAATGCCTCCCGCCTCGCCGCCCCGTGCCCGCAGCCCGCAGCCGCTCCCCCCCGGCCGCGGGAGCCCTCGGGACTCGGTGCGGGCGCGGGGGCTCCCCCTGTTCCCCCCGGGGACGTACCGAGGTGGTTGTGGTAGGGCCGGGCGGACAGCAGCGCCTGCACCCCGAACTTGAGCAGCTCCCCGGCCGGCGCGGCCTCCTTGGCGTCCGGGGGGTCGGTGAGAATCTCCTCGATCATGAAGCTGCGGTAGCGGTGCGAGCGGTGGTCGGGGAAGGCTTCGGCCGGGAAGTAGTGCGCGGCCCCCAGCTCCAGCGGGTGCTGCATCCTCGCCGCCGCCCCGGGATCGGGGCGGGGAGCCGGGGCCGCCCTAGCGCAGCCCCCCGGCCGGCAGCCGGGCAGCGGGGCGCCCCGCGGGGACTCTGCCCATCGCCCCGCCGCCCCTACCCTGCCCCTGCCCCTGCGGGCCGGGCCCGGCGCGGCCCCCCCAGCGCGAGTGGCTCGGGACTGCCCTGAGCAGCGCGGCGGACCGGAGCCGTTACCGCCGCATGCACATGGGGCGCGGCACCGAGGAGCGTCTCTCCGCCCCAGGACGGCGGGCAGCGGCCTATTATAACCGCCGGCCCCGGCGGGGCTGTCACCGCTGCGGGGGGAGGGCGCGGGAGGGGCTGCGGAGGAAGGAAGGGGCCGGGGCGGGCGAGTACCTGGAAGCGAGAGGTTACAGCAGAGCATTTGATCCCCTGCCATATAAAGCAAATTAGCCTTTCTGCCCGCTTCGGGAGAGCAGACACCCAAATAAGCGCTGGCCCTTTGCGCCGCGGCCCCGGCCCCATCCTATTCCCAGTCCCCATCCCCGGCCCCATCCTCGGCCTTGTCCCCCCCATCCTCATCCCCAGCCCCGTGCCCATCCCCATCCTCGGCCCCATCCCTATCCCTATCCCTATCCCTATCCCTATCCCTATCCCTATCCCTATCCCTATCCCTGTCCTTATCCCCACCCCTATCCCTATTCCTGTCTCTATCCTTATTCCTATCTCTATCCCTATCCCTATCCCTGTCCCTATCCCTATCCCTGTCCTTATCCTCATCCCAGTCCCCGTCCCTGTTCCTTGGCGGGGGAGCCGCGGCTCCAGGCGCGCCTGACCGGAGCAGGGGGACACAAGGGGTCTCCAGGGGACCTCCCCCCCTACCTGCCCGGGCCTCCCGCCCCCAGGGCCGGCTCACCCCGGGGTCCAGCCCCGTGGGCCCAGCCGTGGACCCGCACATCCCCTTCGTCGGGGAAGGGCCGTCCCCCCGCGGCACCACCGGCGGCTCGGAGCCGCCGGGGCAGCCTCAGTGCGGTGGCCAGGGGGACCCAGGGCCCGGAGGGAGGCGGGAGCCGCGGCGCCGGTCTGGGGTCAGGGCTGCCCGTCGAGGGGGCCCGGCCCGACGCCCCTCAGCTCTGGACTCTCCCCGGGCGTTGGCCTAATCGCTGCGAACTACAAGGAACTGATCAGGGAACGAAACAAAGCACAGCACGAAGCGGAGCGTTTCCATAGACTTTTACAGTCTTTTCACGAATGTTTTGCTCGGTACAACGGGATTCGTTTAATTGCTCTTTAGCCCGTGTCACGCAAGACACCAGATCATAAAGAGCCGTCCCTTCGCGTTTCTGACGTACTTCGTACAAGATTTCTGCGCGAGTGTCCCAACGCTCGTGATCCCCGGCAGGAAATGTGGGCACCAACGGATTAGAGGGGGGATGATTCGGCGGAGCCCCCGGATCCCGGCCGGCGGGTCCCCGCGCCAGGGAGAGCTGCCAGGGGTCGGGGGCGGGTTTTGGCCGGGCTCGGCCCCCCTCTCCACGGCGGAGGCGACGCCGGACACGCGGGATGTATCCCACGGTCTCAGCCCAGCCACGATAGAGCTGACCCACGCAGGGGGCCGGGCGTCGGGCTCATCCCCGGGAAGGGGAGGGAAGCTCAGCTTCGTCTTTATAGTTTTCGACCCAAAAAAAGGGGATTTCGGCCGCTGTCGGCTCCCGCGGGGCTGGCGAGGATGTCGCCCAGCCCCGCTCTATAAGCAGGACGGGGCCGCCCCGGGGGTCCCGCACGGTGCCTCCCGTGAGCGCAGTTCCCGAGGGACGTGTCCCCGGCCCCACGCTGCCCGCCGCGCTCCGCGGCCCCGTCCTGCAAGACGCGGGGGGGACCCGCAGCCCCAGAGCCGCTGGTGCAGCCGTGGGGAGACCCACAGGTCTTGGTGGCAGGGAACCCCTGGCCGGTAATTGTAGTTAAATCGCGAAGGAAGAGATAACGGGGACGAGTTCAGGGAACGACGCAGGGCACGAGGCCGTGCTGCTCGCTCTTGTTCGCGTTATTTCAATGCTACTACCCTGTCCTCTCAGCGGACTCACTCAACCCCCGCGCTCGACAGAAAAGAGGTGTTTCTTGAATTAATTTATGCTCTCTACTTCCACTGCCTTCGCAGATAACTTGTTCCATATGTTTACTGCCGCTTGGACGGAGCGGTTCTGCACGGATTTTCCTGGTTTCTCCACGTTTCTCCAGTTCAGAACTATTTCCCTCGCTCCGTGGAACACGAATGAGCTGGATCCCACTCCACGGGCTCTCCCCGACCTCCCGCCGCCCTGGCTCCTGCTCTTGTCTGCCCATTTTTTGTCTATCTTCTCTATTTAGATCACAAGGTATTTTCATGCTAAAGTGCTGATTTCTAACGGCCGAGGCAAAACGGGCCTTTGGAGCGATTGTAATAAATAACGAGGAGAATATTTATGAGTAAAGTGAGAAGAATTTGGGCCACATTCAAGAGAGCACACAAATCCACATCGGATTGTTTAAACAACCTCACCTCCGAGACCAGCGCACTCATAAACAAATAGCACGCACAAAATTAATTACCAGCTCCCTCCCCACACCTTGTATTTTTTTTTTTTCCCTTTAAAATAAACCAAAACTCAGTAATAATTGCAAATATTTAAACCCCCGTTCCCATCTCTGCGCTGGTCAGGCTCAGTGCGCTACAGAGCTGGTGTCATTTCCCAGCGTAAGGAATTACCCGTGATAATGTCAGGATTTACAACGTTATAACCATCAGCCCCGAGGTCGCTTGTGGCCCGAGGGCACGGGTGGCCCGAGGATCCCATCCCGAACCGCCCCGGGAGCCGACCCAGAATCACCCGCTTCGTTAAATATATGTATGTGTATGTGTGTAAATATATATGTATATAAATTAAAAATAACCTTCATGCAAAAAGCTCCTATTGCAAGATTTTGATGCTGCACTGTGAGAAAGGGTGAACTCCACCACCCGCTGCACTCACAGTCGACAATTTAAACTCGTTGCAAAGCTAAAAGTACGTCGGTCAATGGCTTTTTAATCGTGACTCTTACAGTGTTTACAGCATTTGTCTCAAGCCCCGAGCTCCAACCGAGCACCTCAGTCTGACCCGTCCGGTGGATCCAGCCCTGAGTGTCACCCACCCGCTCCTTCGGAAACAGCAGCATTTCGGAGTGGAAGTTCTGCAAAATACGTGGGCTTTTAGGCAGGAACGGGATGAACAAGCTGCTGTGTCCACTTTTTATTCACTTTTTTCCCCCCTCTCACAGCTACTAGAAGGGAATCCTTTTTGTCTGCAAAAAAAATGCTCCTAATTTACTGACTGTTGGTTTTGTGGTTTTGTTTTTGTTTTCTTGCACCAGCGACAGGCTTAATATGACTTAAAAACACAGACAATTTCTAGAGTTACGTATTTCAAAATCATTTTATACAGATGTATGTAACCAGTTTCAGAACGATCAATACATTTATCGCATCCAAAGGCTCTTCCAATCTTCTTTTCACTTAAAAGTGGAACGCATTTTTATAGGCTTCTTTTGCTTACTTTCACACTTCCATTATCTCGATAGAGGTCTCTATTTTAACGGGACAACTTAGAAGAGGATGGCTGTTCAGCCGGGGAAGATTTTGCTGTGAAGAAGGGACCGAGTTCCCGCAGTGATTTGAATTTCCTCACTGGGTCGGAGCTCTTTTGCTCCGCTGATTGATTTTCTACGACGGGAAGAAGGGTTCCCCTCAGGTCCGCACATTCCGGCCCCTCGGTTAGGTTCCACCGATGTTGTGGAGAGTACGCGGAGAGTACCGGAAGGGAGCTCCCGGGAACGGTCCCGCCGCTCTCCCCGGTTCCTCGCCCGGGCTCCGCTCGGGGCTCTCACCGCGATGTCTGGGCGCTCCCCACCTCCACCTCCCGCCGTGCCCACCGCGGGGAGCCGGTCACGGAGCCCGGCGCGGCCTGGGGGGACCGGGGCTGCGGGACCGGAGGTGACCCTCGGGGCACTGCGGAACCGCACCCCGCAGCCCGTGGCTGCAGGGTGCCCGGAGGGATCACAGCGACCCAGACCCCCCCGTTCTCCCGGCACTTCGCATTCAGGAAATCCACAAAGTGGTACGAGGAAAGTGGAAAACGTGACATCACGGGCTAATTGAGAAGGAGCATTAGGGCTGAGGGAATAGCTCAGTCCTGAGTAACAGATTATGCTTAATGGCTGAGTAAAGTCTCCATCAGCATTTAAACACGTATCCCTCTAAAAATGATTTTCTGCGAACACCTGGCCTCATCAGACAGTTTCGCTATTTAGTTACCTTTGTAAGTCACGTTTAGAGGATGCAATTAGGTCTGAGCCAGGGCTGCGGGGAGCTGCGCCCCGGCCCCTTCATTCCCCACCCCAGGAGCCGCATCACCCATCCCCTGCTCCACACACTCCAACCACGGACCATGTGCCCCCCGTTGCTCTCAGTGATACACAAGCATAAGGAAAACACCTCTAAAACTACTGTTCGAATACATTTAACTTATAGCGATAGAATAGCTGGCAAAACCAGAAGATCCCCACACGTGTCATCGCCATCCCCACCAGCCTCTGGGGACACCTCACACCAGGTGTCACACTCTGCTGCCCAGTGCCACCATGCACCCATCCATGCGACTGCAGCACCTTTTCTCTGGCATCATCTTATTTTGCAGAACACCAGAAGAGCACAAACAGTAAGACCCACACTGCGACCCCCTCATCCAGTTCACAGACAAGGGATGCAGTGCTTGGGAACACAAACCAGTAACTAGCCACAAACGTGACTGGATTTTCATGTGGACAGTATTCCTTGTGATAGCCTTTCCTCTGTGAACTGATTTCTAGTTATGAAGACATCTGTAGGTTCTGAGGCTCCTTCACCAGCACTGCCATGAGCATGGTGGCTGCAGCCCCTAAGAACAGCAATGGATGAGTTCAATTAGACTTTGCCTTGTTGACAGCGTCTATAAGCATCCTTTGCCACCCAGAGCTGCTATCACGGAGTGGTGTAATGGCATGCACAGGCCTCGGGCTCCAGCCAGTGCTCAGCATAAATCCCAGGCTTCATATCAAAACAGATCTTGCACAGCGTGGCTGCAACTGGAGTGACGGATGCGGAGCTGAGCACGGACACTGCAGGTAATAAATGCGTTTTATTGATAGGAGGTATATATGTATATGTAAGGGTAAGTTAAACAGGGGTGCATTAGTTCAGTAAATAAAACACCCAATCTGAAACAGCACCTATGGCTGCACTATCCATCTCTAGACGCTAAAGGAGTTTCAGGCAGAAAACAATGAACTGTCCTTATCACTCTTGTACGAGCTGGAATTCAAGCAAACCCTGCATCTGCTGAAAGTTAAGGATGCCCTTAACGATACCACATTAGCCCCGTGGCTATAAACACTTCAGTGTGTGCCGAGGTTTTTCGCTGCGTGTACAGTCGGCCGACTGGAATAGGACTGTTTATAGTTCATAAAATTAAGTTAATGACTACATCTGTGCAGAGCTGGGGCCTTCAGGTTTTAAAAGTGAAGAAACAGACTAAAATCCCTGCGTTCTTTGGTTTTACAGTTAGCCGCCAGGCAGCTTTGCTTCCCAGTTCTTGGGTGCTACGTCAGATCTGGACAGTTTGGGTTTATAGGTCAGCAGGGAGGCGTTGAAGACACTTAACACAATAAGGGCTAATTCAAACATTTGATTTAAAAATACAGGATGTTTTATACATTTTAAAATCATATGAAAGCTGATGTCCCAGTCTCTCACAAGCACCACTACAGCAAGTTAAAACCCTCTAAGTTAGGGAGCCGATTAAAAGCTATTTTAGCTTTTGTTAAATGCCAAACAATATAAAACAACGAAGTGATGAAGGGTTCCTTCCTGTGAATTGATTTCTTATAAACACTTTTGATCTGTACATGTATTGTGTTTTAAAATATAGGCAGAAAAACATCAAAGTGCCCCTACAGTAGGGGTTAGGGACAGAATCTCTTCTCATTCCTATAGAAAATAATGGCCCTGGCACAGGAGGAGCGTCTACAGCCTGGGCTCACCAAAAAGACAACCACGCCGATCTAAAACTGAACAACCGGGTGTCTGAAATCTCCTGAATGGCTTCTAATTGTAGAAGTTCCCCTTTGTGATGCAGACTGCAGAAGGCAGCTACAGATACCTGCATTCCCAGACACCAGACACTGAAACAGAGTATCATTTACCACCGCAGGCTAGAATTTATTCTTTTCTTTTACATGAAAGTGCACCACGCAGATTAGGATTTCTGTATGTTGCTTGTGTTCCTAAAACTCTTTATCTGGTTTAATCTCCATAGTTTGGGTGAGATTCAATGGATTCTTAAAACCCCATTGTAGGACTCTTGGTCGTAAACTAGTAGATGAGGTTAAACATTGAACAAAGGTACCTGGGCTCAGTGTAAGGGAGGCAGGTGATGGGGCAGGGACCTGCTCTCCTCGCCTTCATCTGAGTGGGTGTCGTGGTTCGAGCCCAGCCGGTAACTCGGAACCTTGCAGCCGCTTGCTCACTCCCCGCCTTCTTCCTCCCCCCGCTCCCAGAGGGATGGGGAGGAGAATCGGAAGAATGTAACTCCCACGGGTTGAGATAAGAGCAGTCCAGTAACTAAGGTATAATACAAAACCACTACTGCTACCACCAATGATAATAATGATTAGTGAAATAACAAGGGGAGAGGATACAATTGCTCACCACCCGCCGACCGATACCCAGCCCGACCCGAGCAGCGATCTGGCCTTCCACGTAACTCCCCCCAGTTTATATACCGGGCATGACGTGCTGTGGTATGGAATACCCCTTTGGCTAGTTTGGGTCAGGTGTCCTGTCTCTGCTTCCTCCCGGCTTCCCCTCCTCCCTGGCAGAGCATGAGACTGAGAAAGTCCTTGGTCGGAGTAAACATTACTTAGCAACAACCAAAACCATCGGTGTTATCAGCGTTGTTCCCAGGCTGAAAGTCAAAAACACAGCACTGCACCAGCCACTAAGAAGGAGAAAAATGACTGCTATAGCTGAACCCAGGACAGTGGGGAGCCATGAAGAAGCACGGATGCCTGGTACTGATGTGCTGAATTTAAGCAAACGTAGCCCCCAGGTTTGGTCCTGAACCAGCTGGCACTAGTGGCAGTTGTGTCCCTAGTTCCATGGGCGTGGGATCTGGGTTTAAGGGAACCTGATTTTCATGGGAGCTGGCAGGAAGCCAGCAGCACTGGTTTGCAGGTGTATGCACATGGGCTCGCAGCCTGGTTTTCAGGCTATTTCTCACTGCAGGGAGCTCCCTAACATCCAGGAGAAGACCCCTGATGCTGAGAGCCAACCTGCGTGAAGATCCTGTGCATCCTCTGTATAGCTCCTCAGTTCAGGGCTTTGCTTATTGTGTTCTGCTCCGAAACCAACCCAGGACACAGAGCACTGCAAGTGAAATCAAGACTCTAGCTCAGGTCCTGAGCCTGCAGTGACCCTCTCTGGCTCACACCACTGGCTGTCCTCGGACACTGACACACTACACTGTAATACTTACTTCTATGGAAAATCTGTCCCATGCATTCACCTAGGCTAAGATGGAAGAGGGAAAGGGAAAATTTTTCTACAGTCATCAACTTCTGCCTCCTGTATCCCACTCCATAGAATCATAGAATCACAGAATCATGGAATGGTTTGGGTTGGAAGGGACCTTAAAGCTCACCCAGCTCCAACCCCCTGCCATGGGCAGGGACACCTTCCACTAGAGCAGGTTGCTCCAAGCCCCTGTGTCCAACCTGGCCTTGAACACTGCCAGGGATGGGGCAGCCACAGCTTCTCTGGGCACGCTGTGCCAGCGCCTCAGCACCCTCACAGGGAAGAACTTCTTCCTTATATTTAACCTGAACTTTCCTTGTTTCAGTTTAAACCCATCATCCCTTGTCCTATCAGTACAGTCCCTAATGAAGAGTCCCTCCGCAGCATTCTTGTAGGCCCACTTCAGATATTCAGTATGTTTTTTCTTACTGCCATTCACAGACCGTCTAATTTAGAATGAAACAGGGTATTTGGAAGGTCATATTTTAATTAAATACTTTAAAAGAACCATGTTAATAGAGATCAATTTTTATACAGAAAATTCCCCTTGAAGGTGTGAGATTTTGTGAGATTAATTCCTTCATCATTCATGCAAAGGGAACTATCTGTATGAAGACATTAATTACCGGGCCCATACCCACACTTTACCACAAACCTGAAAGTTATAATGCTTGGAGCAACCTGCTCTAGTGGAAGGTGTCCCTGCCCGTGGCAGGGGGTTGGAACTGGAGGAGCTTTAAGGGCCCTCCCAACTCAAACCCGTCTGGGATTCTGTGACACTGCAATTCTTACGTCTGACATGTCCAGTTCTTATCTACTCTGTCCACAGCTAAATTTCAAGCCCGCGCAAGGCCACAGCTGCTTCAGGAGTTCATCCAGTTTTGCTTTCCCTGCGTGTGCTGTGACACGTGCAAATCCGGTGTCTCTAACCCGAGTCTCCGGGAGCCCGCTGCTGGTGCCCGCTGGCGGGTGTGCGCGGCTCGGCTCCTGCCGCGCTCCTGCGCTCCCGGGGCCGGGCGGGCAGCGGCTGCCGGGGCGCGGCGGGTGCAGCCGGGGCGCGGGGGCCCTCTGCCGGCACCAGCGCCACCGCGGGACCGTCCCGGGGCTCTGCGCCGGCTCCGGGGCCGTCCGGCAAAGCGGGGTCCCGGCTCCCACCGCAGCCTCGCCCTAGCAGCGCGGGAGCCGGGGGGCTGCGCTCCGCATTAGTGTGTTCTGTTACGCACAAGCTGAGAACAATCGCTCACCTTGCAACGGAAACCTCTGCAAAGGAAGCTGTAAAATAGAGAGAATATTCATAGACTCATAGAAACAAGTTGAGTTCATAGAGTCCAACCGTTACCCCAGCACTGCCAAGTCCATCACTAACCCATATCACAGAGGACAAAAGAAAGAGGGACTGGCTTAGCCTCTAGTGACTAAATGTTAGTGTAATGGGGAGATTCATGGAAGAGCAAAGCTGAAGTGGCAGCCTGTTGCCAGCAACACCAGCCGGTGACGGTCGGGCCCCAAAGCCACACAGCAGGGCAGCAGCAGGCAGGGATCAGCCTTTTTGTCCCCATTTCTACAGCTTTTTTTACACATTGGTACACTTCTGGAGAGCCAGAGTAGCCTACAGCCTCCCAGCTGCTGGTGCTTGTACTTAGGCCACAGCACCAAACACCAGCATCAACAGGAAACAAGTGCAAACACTTCAATATTAAAGATAGATTCAGCAGTACAACACCATTAATGTAAATCTTTCCACTACACCACTATTAATGCAAATCTGTCCACTAGTTTTAACAAGAGCCCTTTGCTTACTCAGAAGGATCAGATTCAGATGTTTATTCCCCACAGCCCAAATAAGGTTCCAGCTAAAGACATTTTTTCTGTTATATCACAGGATTTTGGTACAAAAAGGGAAAGTTCCACATAATGCATTTCAATGAATGGCAACATGAGCACAGAAAAGCTGCAGTTTTAACAATGACAGTAACTATTAAGAATCATTGTTGTCAAGAAGGTTTTGCATGTAACTGGCAATACCAATGCATCTGCACATCCAATGGTTCAGGCACTGGCTCCTGTGGGTCATCAACAGCCTTTGAGACACAGCACATACCAGCACACCCCTGCTCAGTCACCACTGAGATTGTGCCTACCGACCCTGAAAGCTCCCACACCTCATCCTGTGGCTGAGCAATGCCTTCCAGCACATACACTTAGCTGCAGAAAAATGGCAGAGACATATGACAACCCTATGCCTTTTCATGGTGTCTCATTGCCACCCTGCCTGTGGAAGAGCAACAGCTCAGCTGAAGCACAGAATTCACCTTCCAACACCCCACAGCAACAGTGTTGCATGAACAGCTGCACTGTATGCAGGGCTGCTCACACCGAGCTGCTCGGCACAAACCAAACATGAGACAGATGCAGAGCTATGTGCTGTAGAACTGAATCACCCTACAGCCCTTTTTGGGTCTTTTAAACTATGTCCAAATTTCTCTGTTCTTCTTTCAGCACGCTTGCTGGTGATGCTCTGCTAAGGGACCAGACTGGTAACTCACGAGTGGAAACTCAGGATTAGCTTTCCTCTCTGGAGGACTTCTTGAATGACTGGCTTTTGAGTCCTAAATGATAGCAATCCTCTAACATGTTATGGAAGAGCCTTTCAGCTTGACATTTTTATAAACACCAACCTTTTTATCCTCAGTATTTGT
Organism: Strigops habroptila; assembly: GCF_004027225.2. NCBI lineage: Eukaryota > Metazoa > Chordata > Aves > Psittaciformes > Psittacidae > Strigops > Strigops habroptila. The sequence continues at coordinate 17,227,629 of NC_046360.1, forward strand.
TGTTTAAGGAAATCCCTTCTAGTTCTTACACATGTATAACACATAAAACAATTGAATTAATACCATATGAGGGTAAAGGGGTGAAAAATCACATCTACAGCCAAAGTAGTTCAGAAAAACTGTACAGCTGAGCTTTAAGATTGCCTACAGTGACTTTATAGTTTGTTTAGACATTGGTGTTAATACTTCATATAGATTATGTGCAGTACAGATTACAATAATATGTGCTGTGTGCTGTATAATTTATGAACTATTAAATGCAATTCTTATGTTTTACAGTTGTGAGTTATAACTAAACTGAATCTAAACTACCAGCAAATGAATATTTCTTTTTTTTTTTTTTCTTTTTCTTTCTGGATTAAACTGTTTTGTGGGGCAGGATGCAGATGGATCCAAAGCCAAATATTCACACACTCACCCTAAGCAAGCCGAGAGCTCAAGCTTTATACAGTTAAGTATCTTGTATATTCTGCACATGTATAAGCTGTACTGGTGAAGTTCCAAAGCAGGGATTATCTGGCTAGTTTTGTGCTGTGCATGAAAGGAAGACTTTGGCAACTGAGGTGAGGAAGGCAGCAGGGATACACTTCCACTTCCTTGGAACTACAGGGATGCCAGAGGAAGGGCTGTTTGACACCGAGTAGTGTCAGTCTTACAATGAACTGCCCTCAAAACTGGCGTAGCTTCTTGACCTTGCTCAATGAGACCCCAATATACTTGTGACAGCATGGAGCTTAGGGAGGCCTAGATGCAATGCTGACTCTCTCTTGGTTGCAGGCCATGCAGAACCCTACACAGGTAAGGAGAGCTGCTGCTACTGTGCCCGAGCTGTGAATTCAGAGCCCCTTTGCTGTGTCTGTGCAAGCAGTGGGCAGCATGTGAGTGCACACAAGGAGAGGCATCTGGGAAGAACATAAGGAAATAGCTGTGCAAGTAATTAGAGGCAGGAGGAAAGGATCTATTAATAAAGATTAACCTACTAACACTGGTTTCCCTTGGTTCCCTATGTAGTCAGTGGGGATTCCAATGTGCAACCTGTAACTGAGGAGGACCACAAACTGTCCTCCTAAACCTCAAACACTGTATTTTGTGAATGCTGGGCTCCTTCTTCCCTTAGCAGAGATACCTATAACTTAGCGGTCCTGGGGTAATGGTTGGACCCGATGATCTTAAAGGTCTTTTCCAACCTAGTTGATTCTATGATTCTATGAGCAGGTCCTAGTCAGAGGTGCTATGGTGCAATGAGATTTAGAAGCAGACTTTTACTTGCAAGCAGCTGAAGAGCAGCATTTATCAAGTGAAAAAGTCTTGTGGTGCCCTCGTTTCAGTTCTTGTCTGTAAGTACCATCTGATGCTAGACTGCCCCAGACAACTTTGCAGGGAAACACCTGCAACTATTTTATTTTATGGTCGGTATAACCAGAACCTTTCTATCAGCCCATTCTGTCTGCTTTGCTCCAAGGAGCACCAGGCTGAGGGTCCCCACCAAAGTTGTTCAAATGATACCGAAAAGCCTCAGTGTTTTACTCCAGAATGAGTGATACTTGTCCCTCCCATGCCTGGAGTTTACACAGCAGCATTTAACTGAACAGCTTTACAGAGGAGGAAGGAGAACCCAAATAAGGAGTAAACCTGGAAATCCTGAGGAACTAACAGAAGTACCACCCTCCGGGTATGTTGGCAATGGTGGTGAACACACTCCTCATCCAGCTGCAGGCAGCTGCTGAGGTAGCCAGCCACTACCTCCTCCCCTGCTCACTCATCTATCGTCAGGACTCAGGATAAAAACAAGTCTTGGCCAGATCAGGCTCTTATTCCTCGTGGATACTCAGCATCTGGGGCTCTATCCAGCAGCTGAATCACCATAAGGACTTTGGCAAATTACACTTTTCAATAAATTCTATTTTACTTCGACACATTTTATTGTTTACAAGGTTTACTGGGAAGATGAAACAAAAGTTAATTACATCAACTAATATGTCAAGAAAATGGATTGATTTGATATCCCCTCCAGATGGGCTTCCTTTGCGTGGCAGTGTGCATACCACATCTGAAAGAAGGGAGACAGGATACGTTAGGAAGGCACATTTGAGCCATCAGACTGACACTTCTTTATTACAGTGTATTTATTTTTTATCATGTGCTTTGACAGAAGTCTCATAAAGTGTTATGCTCCTTCTGTAGGGTCAAAGTCTTGTGACCTTCCATGATTTTAGAGAGAAGGAACATAATTTTAGAGGGCATGTTTATTATTTCTATAAACAGTCTGTTTTCCATGCCAAGAGAACAGTTTTTCTGTATGTACTTAGACGACAGCTCAACTTTACTGGCTCGCTTTCCTGACCAAGTCTTGCCTGCCAAATGTTTTTGATCATAGTCTGGCAAACAAAACAATATTAATAGTAGAGCTGAACAAATAATCTCCAGAAAACTGCTAATTTTTTTTTAAACTCTTCTTTATTACTTCCATAATATCTGTGAATCAAATGTAGTTTCCTTGAGTTCAATCATAATTTTAAAGCACCCTATTTCTTATTAAAAACAAAATAACTCAACTTTGTGGAATCAGAAAAGCCACTCACAGTTAGTTGTGGCAAAGCAGGCCTGTCACATGGTGTTGCTTATGTCCCTGCAGAACCAAGTGTCCACACTGCTCCAGCATGAATGCTTGTCAGTTCAAACTCTGGGCAGACAGCGTCCAAATGTGCTTTTACTGGCACAAACGTTCATGGATGGTAGACAAGATCACAGCCAAAACAATTTCTGCAAAGTGCCCTGGGGTAACAACCTCTTTTCCCCTCAAAAGGTGAAGGTGTATTTTAGATCCACCTTTCTGAATGTCTGCCTTCATGCAGGATCTGGTGCTCTGTTAAATGAGGATACTGTACAATGTATGTGCCAAGTCTTTGTTCTCTGATGGTCTTACGGACTCTTGCAGCACCCTGAGGACGCTGTGAGCTTGAAGCAAACTGACCCCTTGCCTAATGGTTCTTGATGGTTTTTTTGAGGGGCATAGAGCTCACAAAATCCTTCCACAGTGCTCCACTACTATGTAAAGAAAGACAGAATTACCACATGTATGTTTGACTGTTATTTGTAGAACAGCCTTGTGGAAACCAACATAGCTGAACACAGACCAGCCTTAAGATATGATGACAGTATTGATGGCACTGAGCTAGACCATGTCCTGTTTTACTTCTGTTCTTGCACAGTAAACAGTGTAAGAGGGATGAAGATTCTGGCTCATTACCCCATCCACAACCATCCAGTTTCCCCTTCTAGGGATGGGTTCATTCAGGGAGTTGGATAGGACTTAATGAAAACCCTAACTAAACATATCGTGCAAATTACCAGGCAGCTGAGGCTGGAACAACCCTGCTTCTGAGGCAATTTGCGATGCTGAGGCTAGAACAACCCTGCTTCTGAGGCAATTTGTGATGCTGAGGTTGGAACAACACTGTTTTTGAGGCAATCATCTGTGATGCTGAGGCTGGAACAACCCCACTTCTCAGGCAATTTGTGATGCAGCTCTCCAGCAGTATTTCCATACCTACCAAGAGCTGCCCCCTTCCCTCTGGACACCAGCTGCAGGTGTAGCAGTGAATTCCTATGAATACCTGCAAGTCTGTGCCAAAGTGTAAACCATCCACGGTCTCTCTGGGTTTTGTTCAGCGCCTTAATGGTCAGAAACCACAAGACTTCACTTCTGCAGCTCACTTTTCCTGATCTATATTTTCTGCCTTCTCCCTACAGCAGACGTGTGGCAGGTTGTTCTGATTCAGCAACCACAAGATTCACACTGCCTGACTGCTCCTTGGCCATTCCAGATGTTTTGTTAAAATTAATTCATACTTGTTCGTCCTTGTTCTTTCTTTCCCAACCAAAAAAATACCTCAAACTCAACCCAAAAGTCAAACTCACTACTTCAGTCCTCATTCTTTCAGCACCTCCCTTGGGAAGCAGCCATTCCATTCTTTATGTTCTCGTGCGATGGTAAGAGAACTATTATTTAGTTAACAATTGTTTCAAATCTGAGATACAGACAATACCCATTCTGGCAGCAAATGAGCTCCTTTAATGCATGCAGTGGGCCTTAGCAGCTGTTGAGTTTAGGAAACTGCTATTTTGTAAAGGTATGATTCTGAATTTGCACTCAGCATCACATGGGATCTGGCATTTATTACCTCTAAGTCAGAAACATGAGTCCAGCCTAACACAGAAGACACTGAAAATCCCCTTCAATTGTGGACTTACACTGTGGAAACCAAAAAACAAAAGCAAAAAAGAGAAAAGCTGTAAACTGATAAGCTTTAACCATTAAAAAAATTACCACTAGAATTACAACTAGAATGAACCACATCTCACTTAAGATATTTCTTACTAATGCTCAAGGCAAACTGGTAAGAGTGTATGGTTTAAATTAGCTCCCTGCAAACTTACAGCTGCTATGTTATCCTATGGAAATTTATTTTCCCCCATTGTGGCTCATATTAATTTGCAGCTCTAGAGCTGCATGTAACTTCAACCGTTACAGGCTTTATAGAATGAAAAATATGTAAGCATTTGCTTTAGAAAGTAAAATGGTTACACACAGAAGGATGATGAAAGCAGAGAACTGAAATAAACGCAGCTAGTTACACCTTCACCTACCGCAATGTTATTTCTTTAACACCGTTCTGGAAGGAGAACACGCACCACACGCAGAGAGGAGGAGAGGGTCTCAAAGCTCCTGTATTCCCTGATCTGTGAAAGAACTCACCAGAGTCAAAGCTGTAGGCTTTGGCTATCAAGTTTCTTAATCATGATTTTAAAGTATAGCCACCAAAAGCCCCAGACACTCAGACCTTTCCCCTGTGCTCCTGTAAAACAGGGGGTGATTATTAGCTCTCTGCTGAGTTATAGTAATTATTAAAAACAAATCCTTTAATAAAAAGTGTGGCTAAGGTAAACTACAGGAACAACTACTCTTTTGTGACAACAATCTTACTCTGAACAACTTCTCACTTGACTTATCAGGCTGTCAGCTCTACAAAGGCCAAAGCACAGTTTTAAGGTCTCAAAGCTAACAAATGTGAAGCACACAAAACCCCAAAAGATGAAGTAAATTCAATACAAAGTCCCATAGAACCACCACCAATAATAATAGCAGTGAGAATAAGGAACCTCTATGCAATAGGCAGAAGACTAGTAATGTGACTGAGAAACACTTGCCTCTCTTTAGAAAAAATTGGAACCAGATCCACACGAAAACAGATGAAAGGACATGAAATGGTCACAAGACGCAGCAGAACTGTATCTGCTGCATTTGTCCTGCCCTGAAACGAAATCCAGTTTGCAGTGAGGGGTTTCTATCCTCACACTGTTGTATGCCAGAGGACAGGAGGGCTGAGTGGGAGGCGTCACCAACACACCGCCCAGGCAACACATCTTGGAAACCCTGCAGCCACAGGCATCACTTGATTTTTCCAGGGAAAGGTGGAAAGTTAAAAAGGTGAATGAGTTCCAGCACAATACTCAGCTTCTAAAAGATCCACCATCTCCAGTGGACCTGCACACAAACTTGCTTGTACTTCCGATCCACTCTCCAAACTCACAATGGCATGACTACATTCCATTGAGGACCTTCCTAGCCTCAGAAGCAGCCTCTTTCCTCTTGCTGTTGGCATTGTTTCATTATATCTGCTGGTTATCCCTTGTAGTCTTTTGTTCCTTTCCCATCACGCTGATGTTCATGGCAAACAAGACAGACATTGTACAACCCATGATGTGCCTGCATAAACAGTGCAAATGAAAGGCTCGTAGTGAAAAAACCTAAATAATCGTTGTAAAGGCTGTGCTTACGCTGGAAGAGAACACTGTTATCTCCAGCGTTTAAATCCAGTGCTTGTGCAAGAGAGGTAAGGACCACAAACAACTTGGATGCAGAAATAAAGAGAGAAGGTTGAAGGCAAACACTCCATATTCTTTCCAGTAACTTACTTTATAGATTATCCCCATGCAGTTATTCTTCAGCTAGCTGCTAGCTTTTCATAGCAAGGTTTCTGGGAAGCACTCAGAACACCTTGCTGAGAAGCACACTTTACGCTGGCCTGACATCATAGTGCAAAATACCACCACGTTGAACAGGTGGTTCCAAGCTACGCAGGAACTGCCAAGATGAAGTGCAGGAACTTCAGAGACGAAATCCATCTTGCCCCGACAGCAATCCAAGGAATATAAAAGGAGAGCAGAACCTTAATAGAGAAAAACAGTGGTTTAGAGTTGGAAAAAGAACAGATGCATCATGTTAATTTGCCACAAGGTGGCATGTGCTGACCTAAAATATGCTCCAGGCAGGTAAGCTTTCTAAGATCTGAACAGCAAAACTCAGATCTGGGGGAGGCAGGTTCAGCTTCACTGGAGTTATTCATTTGCATCAGGTCCGAACAGTATTAGAGAATCTCATTATGTTCCCAGGATTTCCACCGAACTTGAATTCACACTTCGTCCCGAAAGAAGTTTCCTTTTCTCCATTTCAGCCCTTAGATTCTGTTGAGTTGCCCTGACTAAGCAAAACCAACCTTTTTCTGGTTGTATCTGGGAGCCTGAATCCCATTTTCAACCTCAGTGAGTTTTCTGCTGGTTCTGGTTCGTTCTCTGATCTAGAAAAAACCCTGTATCTGTCAGATGAATTTCTGAACACCCCTGCAACACAGACTTCCCTGTGCCACAGGGAAGGCCCTGAAGGGCCCTTCCCCACCCGCCCTGCCGAGAGGCACGCTGGTGCAGGCAGAGGTGTGCTGGCACAAGCCGTTGTGCAGCTGCACCATGAGCTGGACCAAGGACACAGCACGGTGAAAACCTCATCTCTATCCTTATTCCAGACAGCAGGGAGCAAAGCCAGCATTCATTTTCAAACATGCAGTATGCCTCTGCGGTTGTATCTTTACAACAAAACAAAGAAAACTATATGCTTTCTTTTATGAACTTTATAACTCCTTTCTGAAGCAGGAGGTTCGTTTATTCATGTAATTCTGTAATGATAAACAAAAATTTTGAGAACAGGTATCACATGGTGTGCATACAGCCATGCTCAGCATTCCAGCCCCGAGCCAGCAAAACCGTGAATGCATGAGGAGTGTAATTGATGGCAAAGGCACAAATCGCACTCGGCAGGACTGAACACTGAACACTGAACATGTGCCCTGTAGCTAATTTAAAAAATGAAACTTGTAAACTTGAGCACCAGTTTCTGACAGGTAGACATGGGAAGGGAAACTGCATTCAGGTCTTTTAGACCGAGACAGAGGTGAGATTCCCAGAGCTGGTATTTTTGCTTGTTTAGAAGTCACACTTGTAGTAGGAAATGTGGTGTGCTACTGCTGTCAAAAAAACAAGACATGTTTAAGATGGTTCAATACTAATAGGACCGACATGTTTTCAGAAGCAAGTTCTACATCTCCCACATTGACAGCTCCTTCAGCTTAGCAGAAAGGAGTGACAGAGACCTCTTCAGCACTTCCACTAGGTTTTTACCTTTTAAAAACCTAAGTAAAAACCACGTCAACCCTGCTAGTGTTTATATAATTTATATGATGTACTACAGGCACCAATTCTACCAGCTAATGCACTAATGTGGCTAATGAGACAGACACATAATACTGCCAAAAGTCTGCAAGTATCTTGAAAACCACAACTTCACAAGTGTGTTACAAGGACGCTCACTCCAAAAATATCCTTATTACCTGCCAGATGTTCCGGCCTAGCGCACTAATGCATCACAGAAGTTTATACCTCTTATTACTCCTTTGATCAGGAACGACGTACTCAACTCTAGTATTAAACCAGTACAATCCTATTGTGTCCAACAGCCAAGTACCTTTTACATCTGCTAAAAATGCCGTTAATCCAATGTCTGTGTGGCATCTCTACACCATCACCATTAAAACCCTCAGTGAGTTTTATTTCCAACCCTCTGCCACGCGCAGGGACACCTTCCACTAGAGCAGGTTGCTCCAAGCCCCTGTGTCCAACCTGGCCTTGAACACTGCCAGGGATGGGGCAGCCACAGCTTCTCTGGGCACCCTGTGCCAGCGCCTCAGCACCCTCGCAGGGAAGAGCTTCTGCCTAAGATGTTCAATTGAATTCCTAAATTTTAACTAAGAAGAATCAGTGCCTCACAACGATGCCAGGCACATCGAACCGTGGTTATTCGCTACTCTGTGTACACCCCGGTGCGCGGCAGCCGCAGGAGGCCCAAGGCTTGGCTCCCGCCCAGCCCGGGCCGGGCACCGACCGCGTGTCTCTGATTTGGGGTCAAACGAGTGACCTTCGATAACGCGGCCGCACCCGGCAGCTCCCGCGAGCTGACCCGTCCTCCCGCCGCCCGGCCCCGCGCCACGCCGCCTCCCGCACAGCGCCGCCGAGGACGCGGCCGCCGCGGGAACCACAAGACAAGGCCCGGGCCGGCGGAGGACACCGCGGGCCGCTCTCGCACAGCGGCGCATGCGCCCGCCCCGGCACCGCCTCTCCCCATGCCGGGCGGCGGAGCGGCGGCCCGACGCGGCGGGAGCCAGGTGGGTCGGACGTCTTCCCTGCGGTCCTGCCCGCGGCGGGGAGCACCGCCTGCAGGGAGCACCGCCCCGCGCGTCCCCCGGCCCCGGCCCGCCCCGCTCCGCTCCCGGGGGCCCGCCCCCTTCGCCATGGCGGAGCGGCCCCTTCGCGGGCAGCGGCCATGTCAACCCTCAGCCTCAGGCCTGGGGCGAGCGGCGGCCCCGGGGCTGCCTCTTCCCGCCCCGCCCGCGGTAAGCGACTACAGCACGGACAGAACAGGCTTAAACCGCTCCCCCTTAGCTGGCGACTGCGGGTCCTGCGGCAATCCCCGTCTGCTCTGCCTCGGCGACACGCGGAGCGGAGGCCCTCGGTTGAGAATTAACACCCACAGACCCTCCCTGTGCCCCCGGCGCTCTCTGGGTTCCGAGGGGTGGGAGCGGCCCTGCCCCGGCACCAGCAGGTTCCAGAGCGGGACCGTGAGGTAACGCAGCCCCTCCTGTCTGGTACATCACACCTTCACCGGGGCTGCGGTGAAGGAGGAGAGGGCCGGGAGTGAGGGCAGCGCGGTCTCTGTGCCGGTGGGAAGAGTCTCCCCCTTCGCAGCAGTGCTTCGTGCTTTGTAGCAGTTTTACCTGCCCCTCACCATCACTCGTTAAAAGGAGTTTGGCCGGTCCCCTTTGGAGCTAAAAAGGCAGATGTGCCTATGGCACATGCTTCGTCCAAACACTGGGTAGTAATTTTTAGATGCATCTATTACTGCTCTTGCCAACAGCCTGTTACCATCCTCTTCAACAGATTAACAAAAACAGGTTACCTAGTACGTCAGCAATCTAGTCTTTTAAGTGTTTTCCCTTTGCACAGCTCCCTTGCTTTGCTTTGCTTAGAGCCATGTTTTCAGGAGGCCTGCACCTCTGGAACTGAGCACCACATCTGTGGAGTAATTAATCCCAAAAGAACATGAATAAAATAAATGTAAAGTATTTGCAATTATGTACTGCTTGAAAGCATTTTTCCGTCTCTTGTGTTCAGCAGTAAGTTCATGTGAAACATACATGAAGCCACATGTATAAGCCAAGAAAGATGAAATACAAAATACATTAGGGAGACAGTCTTCAGCCCGACGCTGTAAGAATAGCACCTCAGAGGTGTAATTAGCAATGTAATCCTCTCACTGTGATTGCTTGGGTGGCAGTATAAACTGATCTGAATAGTGTTTCTTCCACGTGTGAGTAAATGTTTTACTTCATCACACATCCACTGATACCATTATAAGTATTTTGTTTTGTAATAGTAGCAAAATGACAAGTGAGAGGAGTTGTGAGTAGAAATTGTGAAATCTGACATGGATGAAGCTAGTTGCTGGGAAGGAATATGCTACAAATAATACATAAAAATGGATTGCAAGTGCTCAGATAAGGTACGAAAGTGCTTGTATCTCTTAATACCAGTTTGCATTCTATTCACAGTTTCTGGCAATATATTCCCACATTTCTGGAAGAAAAGTATAGTTTGGCTTACTTTAATTTCCCTTCCTGCTCATGTATCATTCAGAACTAAAGACATACTTCTCAAAGAGGCTCTGTGGGCCCGTGGTCCTGTGCCGTCTGTAGCGACACGGCTCTTCCCTCCTCTTTGTGCAGACACATTTTCCAGGCATTGATTTTCTGTTTTTTTTGTGAAACAAGGGTCAGGCTCCAGAACTGCTGAAGCAAAATACAACAAAATCTGAATTACTCCTAACCTTGCATTTGTTGGTTTTTCAAGAAAATACAGAAGTTTATAAAGCGTTTTTACTTCTGATCTTGGGTGGCTTGTTATTGTTGAAATTGAGAAAAACATGGAAAACCATACCCATTTCCTCAGGTTTCTCTCCACTTTGGAGTTTTTCCTGGCCTTAATCCTCTCTCAGGAAAATGGAGGACATGTCAGACATGAGGAATATGGGGGACAGCCACCCGCAACTCTTGATCTCTGGCCACTTGGTTGAATTCCTTTGACCTCTTTAGTTCTTCACTCAAGCAGTGTTAGAGCGCTTGACCATGTTGTTCCTTGGCAAAAAGCACAACATCAAATGCCTAAATGGATTGGCTACCTTAGAGCTACCTAATTTTCTTAACATTTCCTGAGTTCATTTACCTAGTTTGCCATTTCTGCAGTTCTGTTGTGCACGAACTCAGCCACTGTTCTGCATACCTACTGCAGGTGCAGTGTTTCATAGAAATCACGCATACATTCAACAGTGCTTTTGCAGAGGTCATCACAAGCTGGCTTAATACATGGTAGTTCCTGAGAAGTTCTAAAATTTATGAAAGAAGGATTTCTTCCTGATTTCTGGTTTCCAACAGCCTGACATTTGTCAGCTATTTCAAAGAGGGAGCTATGTATGGAAGAGACTGTTATTGGATGAGGGCTTTGCAGCCTTGTGGATACCAGTGTGGCATGTATGTAGAAAAAGAGCTATCCCACAAAGCAGAGCTAGATGGGGTTGCTGTAGCTCTCCTTTCCTTTTTACATCTATATCTAGTTTAAGTTCCAATTTTTCTTTCATTTTAAAGCTTGCGGCTAGGAAGAGGTTCTAGACTGTTCTCCTAGCCTTGTCGTCACCTTCCGCATTGAAAGGCCATTGAATGCCCTGTGAGTAATACTTGATACAATCCTTCAGTTTTATAACAATCTTTTAAATGTAAATCTTCACACTGCTATGCTGCCTGTACCTAGCACTTCATTACATTTCCATTTTATCATTTATTGGCAATTTTAGCTAACAGTGGAACAAACAGGAAAAGGGAGGCTGTTGGAAGTACAGATGATGAAAGGAGAGATCACAGGTGGGCTGCTGCTCTGGGATCTCATTAAGCAGTTAAACATGTATATGTATCTCACAACTGTAACACTGCCCGTGGAGTTGAAGCCTACCAAAGATAGCCTTTGACCCTGCTTTTTTGATTGATTCGCAGTGGTAGTGCATTATGCTTACGGCACAGAAATATATGTATATTAAAAAAAAAAAATCTAAAAGCAAAACTTGCAAAAAGTCTTTAAGAACATTTCCTAAAGTTTTAGAGTTACACAAAACTAAAGGTGAAAATAAAGCAACATGAATTGATTTTTATTATCCAAACTATGAGAAGAGCAAAAAGCAAAAGATTAAGCTGGGAATGTCCAAAGCCAGCTAGGAATCTAAATACATAGTTTGTGCTAAATTAAAATTAACCTTAGAGTAAATTAGGTTTTAGTAAAATTTAAGATTTAGGATAATTAGATATTTTGTTTCGGTCTGTGTGCCAATGAAAACAGTGCTTTCTAAGCAATGGTCAAATAATTGCATCCAGCTCCTGATGAGAGATTTCAGACAGTTTTCTCCCTGCCTGATCTGATAAATCAGTACCTAAGGACACGGGACAGGTGGATTTGCTAAGTCCACTGTAAAGTAGCCATGAGGCAGCCCATGCAGTGCAAGAGAAATAAGCTGCCAGAAGCCTAATAGTGACCCTGTTCTACTTACCTAAAAAGCTTGTTAGTAGCTTTAAATGGCAATCATCATTCAATAGACTTTTCCAGAGGATTTGGGTTTCTTAATTTGGTTTAAATAGGAAAATGCTGAGCCTAGAGAGATAAAGATTATGATTTAGTCACTAGCATCCCACCTACTCTGTGCATTCTCTCCTTGGAAATGGCGAATTATTTCAACCTAATGGTTACCCCCACAGAAAAAGTCATCCTCAGTTAGCATGAAGCCTTGTCTTGGCAAAAATATGATGACATAGCCTGTTTGAGTAGACGTGTTTGGCACCAGTTCCTGGAACTAGCTAAACTTTGCAGATCACTAGAAAAAAGTAGTTCTTCAGCTGAATAAACCGCCATTAGTTCCAAAGAGTACAAATGTAGGAACAGACCTAAGGGGCAACCCAGCCCTTAACACCTACGGATTGATACAGCAAAGCACTGGGCTGTTGCACCGAGATCCAAACCATCCAGGAATTAACCCCCTCTGGAATCAAATAGGTGAATAGTGTTATCCATGTGAAAATAAACACCAAGTATGTCAGTGACTGCTCCTCACATGTGAGCATTTAGAGCTTTCCCAAAAGAGTATGCTTATATTAAGAATTTAATTAATATATCTTAGTTACCCAAAGCTGCTTTTTGTTCTTTAGTCAAGTGAAAAAAATGCTAACTTCCTCCATTTCCTGCCACAAAACATTTTACCAGATGCTCCATTTGTTTAACACAGTTTTCGTGTGCTGACACTTGAAAAGTACGTGTCCCTTTACTCAGTATTCTTAGACTCTATTGCTAGAGCCACTTCTCATGACTACAAACCGTGCCTCATGAAGCCAAGAAGCGGTGCTGCTAATGGGGAGTGCTACTTGTGCAAGGATCTCCAGACAGGGAATCTGTCAGTGCTAGATCTAGCCTGGGAGTCAGCCCTGCCTTGAGCAGGATGTTGGACTAGCTGACCTCCAGTTCCTTCTGCCCTACATTTTCCATGATGCTATGCTAAGTTCCTACCAAAGGTCTTTAATTCCCAAGTGAACACTAGCGTTCTCTTGGGCCTTTTGTCACACAGGGACCCACCACCAGCATCAGTGTTCTGGAGGTTTTGAACCCTCCAGTTCCACCTGTGGGCACTTGGCACCTGTGGAACTGAATTACCAACATACTAAAGATGTGCAGCACAGGATTTTAGGCTCTACAGTCTGTTTGGGTTTTAAGTACCTAAGGTACTTAAGTGTGCATTCTAAAATTGCATACAAGTCTTTTGAAGCCTCATTTTGGGGCTTTTTTTGCACAAATGTCTGTACATTAATGTACATAAGAATGATGTTTGCTGTTTATTAAAATGATTGGATGCAGTTTAGTTCACACATATGATTTTTATTTTTTTGACCCTGCAAGATCAGTAAAAACTAGACATGTCATTTTAAGGACTACTTTGCTAATTTGCCTCTGTGCTCAGTGAATTATTTTTTCTATAGAAAAGTAGTTGGATTCTTCATCCTATTTTTATTAGCAAAAACCTGGCTACAAAATTACTGCTGAAAATTAACAAAACAATTTAGTCTTGTTACATGTTCCATCTCTCTGTTGGCCAGAATTAAGGCAGGTGTTTAGCTGAGATGATGTTTTTGGAATGAATAAGGTTGTGGCATCAGCTTTGAGTTGTCTCCTATGGCTTGCTTGCCTTGCTTGTTTAAACAATACACATATCCTATCCACAGAAGCTTGCACAAATATTTTGTTTCTAAATAATGGGGAGGCATTTGCAATGATGACCAGTGAAATGGGCTTAATAATGCCAGGGAGTTTTTAGCAAGACATGCAGGGAAGCAATGGAAATAGATGAAAGCTTTTTTTCTTTTTGTCAGCTAATATTTAGTAGTTGGAATTGTTTTAGTAAAATAGAATAAAATATTGTATCTTATTTAGCTTGTTTTATTACTTCATGTATCTAGTATTTAGTTAAATCAGCAGAGTCTTTGTGTGGCCCGTTTGCCTCAATCCCTTTAAAATCTAGGCAGACACAGAAAGCAGTTTATGGGATGATTATCTGCACAGTCCATAAGGCACTCCTCACTCAGTCTTAAATTAAGAAAAGATAGTTACTGGCTCCTCCCAGATTACCATCAGGAATCCAATTAACTACAGGAAGTACTGTGGCAACATCATTTGCTTCTCTTCTGTAAAATGTGAATTCCCTACAAAATATTTCCTGTGGTTGATACTGCAACAATGAAGGGATCAATAATCACTTACTCTTTTTGCAAGGCAACAGGTAAGGTGTTACACTGAAATTACTGAAACTCTATTCATAAACCTCCTATGGCTTTGACTATATGAGATTAAAAAATCATTCCTCTAATGAGTTAATTTTTAAACTTTTCCAATTCTGAATGCTATTTAAATGTGTTACTGGCAATATTTCATTCTTCTGTACATAGTTGGTCTTACAAGTCTGATAGTCTCTTAGTAAATATGATATTCATGATCAAGAGTATCTGAGTCACCAGTTCTGTTTGTGGAACAGTTAATATATTCATTTTACACCATCTCCTTTATGATTCTCAGTAGTAATTACTGGCTGCCAGCCTGTTCAAGGTAGTTTAAAATAACTTCTGTTAACTATTGGGTTAACACTACCACAGAAAGCTGGTGTGACTTAAGATAACATGAATCAAGTCAGCTGTAGACCTGTCCATCAGTTTAGCTTGTAGTTTCTTGCCATATATGTCAAAAAATCTATGATTAGCAAATACTGAATCACCAGGCCAACACGTACATAATCTTCTAATGAATTATATTCTTTTGTCTCTTTTGTGCATGAAAGCAGCTACAGTCCTTTGTAAATATCAAACTTAATGATTAAATGACATTCACCTTTTACTGAAACAGATGGGGAATATTTTTTTTCCCAAAGGGGGAAAAACACCTACAGAAATAACAGATCAGTTCTGGTTGTGGTCCCAGTGGAATCACAGGAGTTTTTACAAGAGCTACAGTATTGTTCTGCTGGGTAATTTACATATAACTGAAGTATAAGAAAAATTGTTTAAATTATTACCTTCTCTGTCCCGTATCTTGAGTAGTAAACAGTTCACTTTCAAATAAGCCTAGGGAATTGAGGTGTGTACCTACTCAGATACTCGATGCTGAAACTGCCTTCAAGACTCCTGTTCATTGTAGCTTAAGTATTTCTGAAATACCTACTACCCACGAGCTGTTTTGCTGATAAATACATTAGAACAACACCCTTTGCAGCTGTTTTAACACAAAACAGTTATCTATGATTTTTAGAGCACTTTAGAAATAAATTCTTTGTTATTTCCAGCAATGTTAAAATCAGTCTGTTGTAATTTAAAATAAGTTTCATTTGCCACTGCTCCCTATAGAAGTGATTGTGTCTCAGCAGATTTGGAACATTTTTCTGTTAAAAACTCTTACGATCTGCCAATCTTAAAACATCAGATTTAAAGCCTAAATTTAGAGACCAAGTTATCATGTAGTAGCTCTTGGTCACTTCATTATAACCAATCCTCCTTTCACTATCATAGTTTTGCTTAGTCTTAGTTATCTAAGTTATCTTTAGTTACCTATCTAAAACATCTTACTAGTGCAGTTTACAGAACTTGGCATTTTGGCCATGAAACTTTATCCCATGTGATCTTATGTTTAGACAAATACCCTGTTGACTTCTGTGGGACTGCTCACAAAAGCAGAGCTTCTCAGGAGGATAAGTACCTGCAGAATCAGACCACAGAGTAAATGTTAGATGTGTTACCTGAGTGCTTAGGTACAAAGCTGACATGGCCCCTACCTGCGTCTGTAGCCAACCATGTCCCTTTAAGAGTTGCACTACTGGATAGTTCCTTAAATGTGACTGCAATGGGGAGAGGACAAACTCACTTTAGAAGGCAAGAAAATACTAAAAATAACCTCCAAATTCCATGTGAAAGGCATAAGCATCAGGATTTGCTTATATTGTATGACTATATTTGAGGTTTAAAATAGCTTTTCTTCTACACTAATGTTTTAAAATTGAAATCTTGTCCAAGATTTTTTCATGTTCATACATAAACAGCATCTTTTGAAATGTGTGGTCAGCTGTTGTATTCTTATTTACCAAATCCACATGGATCTGGAGAGATGAGACCTCACTATTAGTAGATAGTTCTGCAGAAATCCAGTGGGGAGCTTTACAATGGGATTACTGTTTGTACCAGCAGCTGAACTGCCCCAACTGGAATTGTTCCGGTCTGTAACGCAAGCTCTTCCCTCAGCTTTGAAAACGTGTTCTAAAGTAAAAGATAGTAATTGCATCTTTTAAATAAGCATCTTAATTGCTAAAGTAGAGTGAGACCAGCATCTTCTTGTCTCATGACTTTTTGGCTATATAAATGTTTTCTGGCTGCTAAAACATTGGACATTGCTCTTTCCTCTCACTTTGTTCTGGAGCAAAAATTCAGCCCAGTGACTGGAAGCCACTGATTTCCTGATCCTGAAATACTTCAAAAGAAATCTTCCTTGTTACAAGGCAGTGACACCTAAGCCACTTGCTAAGTGGTTAGCCCCACTGCTTGTCTGGTGAGTCCACACTGCTTGTGTGAAGCAGGAGGATATGCCTCCAGTGTGCTCCTCCTTTGTCAGCCTGCTCACCAGATAGATTCAGACCCTGTTTCATTGTGGATCTCAGTTATTCTTGCTGCATAGCACTTAACTACTCACCCTGTAGCTTCACAGAGAGAAGTGTTTTTATTCCAGAGGAAATGAGTGTGAACAAGAGGCTGCTTCACTCCTTAAAAGAAAGTGGAAGCACAGGGTGATCTCACCTATGTCAGCTTAGTGTGCTTATACTACTGCCTCTGCAAGAAAGTCCCCTCTCTACGTGTATGATGCAGTGAGTAGGGCTTGACAGCTGTCATGTTACCAAATGCAACAAGTGAATCAATGGTGCAATCAACAGGAAACAAAAAATGTTATATTCTTTCTGATAGGAATTGGTCTGCTCAAAAGTGGGACATCCCGTGCACACCTCAAAAATGCATACACACGTCAAAACAAGTATAAAATTCACATCTGGAGGGGACCTCCTGAAATATCCCCCTTGGTGCTTGACATCTGATGGTGTATCATGATTTCTAGAGACTTTTGTTTCCTTGGGCAGTGTGGTGCTGCTATTGACTTCAGCCAGCCAATGGCACAGATATTATTTTCCCCTTGTGTTGCTTCATTAGCTGTGTTGTTCCTGCACACTTAATGACGTTGCTTCCTGTGATAAACCGTAAAGAGATGGAACATTACCTGAGACACCATTCCATGTCTTGAATGGGGAAACAAGGATTAAAACAGCAGCTTCTTTGCTGTCACGGCAGTAGAAATGCATGTCAGAGATAACTGAGTGGATCTGATTAAGGTGGTGTCATGATTGCCACAAGCACATTCCCTCCGACAGCTAATGAGGAGCATGACCTGGAATAACACTCTGGGCTTGTTTTTTTCTTCAGCACCTATCAAGTGTTCATGTGATGAACAAAATACTGAAGAGGACCTTTTAAAAACTAAGAATATCTGCTACATAGAAGAATCAGGAGAGTTGATTCTTTTACCTAAGCACTGTTTTTACTATTAACACTCTATCTGTGCAGGAATGTAGTACCCCTCTCTAGTAACATCAACACTGAGATAGTACTTCCTGTCCCAAATTACGTTTTACATCTGTTTGAGGGAGAACAGTACAACTCCATAAAGTGATTTGTCACAATCTTACTTAACTTTTCTGTTTCAGAAATAAATACAAGGGAATTGCTCACATTGATCATACTGTGCAATTTAAAACACTTGTCAGGAAATAAATACAGCAAACTGACAGGCACGAGAACAAAATACTGAAGTGAGTTGAAACGGCCTGGTTATACAGCACAGGAAATAGGGCTTTGGTTTATCTTCTGAAATAAAACTGAGGGAGCTCTAATGTGCTACACTGCAAATACACACAGTGTTTTACCTCTGCCATTTAGAACAATCTTGCTAGTATTCTGGAACACTGTAGGTATATTATCTTCTGCATTAATCTCCATCTCTTCCCTTTTCAGTTAAGGGTCCCTGACAGCCTGAATTTTGCTTAAAAAAAATATTTTTAGATGACAGAAATATGTCTGTTATTTCATCTTGTTTTTTCTAACATTTGAGTACAAGGAAATAGGAAAAGTAAATTGTCATACTGGTGGTGATTCTGCTGCCCATGTGGTGAGACGTGTCTTCAAATGCTTTATGTTATCTGGACAAGCTATTAGAAGCTATTAAGATTTTTTTAAGAGAAACTTCTGAGAAGTAGGAACTCACAATTTTAGTTAATTCAACTCTTATTAACCCTGAAAATTATTTTGGGGGATAAAATAAAGTTCTTTCTTTAGCTACAAAGTTCCCTCTGATCATGAAAGCCATCCCTTACTGATTTCTGTCTGCTGGAAAAAGTATAGAGGTTTTGGAACTTCTCCAAATAAAATGCAATTAAATGCAAGTATTCCTGCCTCTTTATTGAAGGATAGACTTTTAAAAGTGCACAGTCGGATACTCAAGTAGCTGAGTAAAAAACGCTCCAGATATTCTTTAATCTTTAATAAGATTCATCTTAATTCATATTCTTATTAATATATTTACGTTAGAAATTAATTTCTGAGGATCACTGAAGTTTCAAAAGGCCTTTCGCTTTTACAGACAAATGTAATTCTCATGGTTTTGAGGCAGCTGATAGAGCAGTATTAAAGGTTTATTAATGTGTATGTGCATTCTGTTCCAGCTTTAAGCATCTTGAAAAGGATAGAGCTGCACTACATGACTTTCTGGAATAAAGTCCTCTAGCATTGTTGGACAAACAATTGATTCAAGTATGTGATAGATAATGTAATATCTGAGTGAATGAGATTCTATTTGAATCTATTTAAATATTTACTTTAAAAACAACTATGCAGAATTACAGATAAAAGGTGGACAATAAATGTTAACACCACACTTCAGACTGTTACACCACCTCATCCCTACAGTGCTATTTACTCCTTTAGCAAACCTATCTTTTAAAACGCTATCTATGCTGCTGTGTCTTTATACTGGTTTTGCAGAATTTGGGGCCTAAGGTTTGTCTAGTTAGTAAAGTTTCTATAGTTACGCATAGAGCAGAGATGTACTTTGTTATAAAAAAATGGGTGTTTGTTATACGTGCAGCTATTTTCCTACCGACATAAGAGAAGCAGAATGGTGATCTTACGCTGAGTAACAGTATCCACTCAAGAGCCATGTAAATGTTTTATTTAAACATCAGAGTGACTGATGAATATGTTTCCATTTACAGCTTTCCTTTAGTTTTATTTTTGTCAGATAGAAGGTCTTCAGAACAGGACTTCTATTAGAAATTATACTAAAGCATGAGAAAAACCCCCTGTTTTCTGCTTAGACAGATTCCTGTGTTCAGGTTTCTTGTTAGAGGATAATTGTCATATATGTGACTTTAAACATGCCAACAGATTAAAAACAAGGAGGGAAGAGAGCAGAGAAGGCACAAAGCCTGTGGACAGTCTGTTTGGCAAGTATCAACTAAAACTCTAAGTGGCGTGAGCTAGAAGTGGTGCTACCGTTACGATACTATTGGCTTTGCGGAAACTGCCCCTTGCAAGATTTCCATTCAGGATCTCTGGTCATGTTTTTACTTTTAAGAATGTGATAATATCAGCATGGCTTTACATTAAATGAGTTGAGGGATTCCTGTCCATATAAAACACGCGCTTACAAAGCACATAATCAGTCACACTCTATAGAGCTTGAAACACACAATCAACTAAATTTCTAATTGCTCGGACAGAGAGTGAGGCTGTTGGATTTTAAGATGAATGTGCACCAAAAAGGAAGTACAGTTCCTGTCAGACTGCCCTGTGCTTGGACAACTTGACAACCAGGTGCCAGGTTTGATTTTCAGCTTTATTTTGCATTTTTGAGCTTCTGTTGCAGATTTTCAGTGAACATTATTACTCTTTCAACAGGTACTGCGATGGCTGCGGGAGTTCTGCTGCAAAATGAACTACCGTATTCTTCGTTGCTAGAGAGCAGTTTGTATCTTGCAAATATGAGTTCAGGTAATAATTTTTCTCTGATATGGTATTCAGAAAAAGTGCTTCAAGAAATTCGGGGGGTGGGGGTGTGTAAACACTCCAAAACCACAAAAAAACCCAAACACCCCCAAAACCTCAAACCATTTTTCACAGAAAATTATAAACCCCAGAAATCTTATCCCCAATTATAAACATAAAATGTTTATATACAAAACCAAACTGCATTACTTTGTCATCACCATGATGTGTTAACATGTTGAGCTTTTCTGTAACATTCATATCGTCAGATCTCTTCATTGAAGAAACTGTAATTTCTGTGCTCAGAAACAGCCCAGCTCTCTGAAAACACAGACACACCAAACACACCTTCAGCAAAACTCCCCTTCCTAGTAAAGTATATAAACTCTTACAGGATGTAATTCTTTCTTTCTGTTTTGGGACAAATCCTGCTGCATTCAGTAGGAAAATAATGACATGCAGCATTTTACATTGCTTATTTCTGGCTCCACTATCATTTGATATACACTGAAGAAGAGTTTCTGGGTAGAGAAACAGAAAAAGAATTACACGTAAGAAAGCAATATAATTAATTAGAAAAGATTCTTCATGTTTCTTGGATATGGGTAGCACCTATAATAGCCTTTTTCATCTCCTTTCTCTTCCACCCAACCCCCCAAATAAAAGTGTATTTAAATATTTCCTCATCTCTATATCAGCTTCACTCCTGAATTAGAATAGTCAGTGTTAACATTTTCCTTTTCTCACATGACATCACTGCTGATGTTTCAGGCCTGGTGTCTACAGCAAACCTTACCACGTCTCCTTAAGGACTGAGGTGCAGTACTCACAGTTCAGTCACTCAATTCCTGTTCGGTACCTAGAAGAAACAGTAGATTTTTCCCTGATGAATTTTTACCAGAAGAGAGCTTTCTCTTACACAGACTCCTCTGTAAGAGGTACTGGTTTTGTAGTACAAAAAGAAACACAGATTGAAGGTATCTTTAGGAAAATGCAGTTGCTTATTGAACAAAGTTACGGTGGGTTTTCTTGATTTCCCCATCTTTAACCTGCAGTCACATGCACAGACAATGGGATGACAAAGCTTAGCATTGCTACAGTCTGTTCTCCACACAGTGGCATGAAAATGTGCTTTTGAGAGTGCTGCAATCTTTCTGGCCAGCTCATTCTTCTTCTTAGCACACTTGAAGCAAAGTGGGAGGCAATCTGCCGCCTAATATCTACCTTCAAAAGCCTAAAGCACTCAACTGATACATCTCCTCCCCCCCCCATCATCTGCTTTATCTCAGTCTGCAGGGCTAACAGCTTTGCTTAATAAAACAGCTGTGCCTTGAAAAAAAAATAAGCCTTTTGTTTTGAATAACACATTGTGTTTTGTTAGAAGATATGAATGGTGCAGAGTGAACACTCTACAATTCATCGTGTACTGAACCATTTCAGTAGGAACACACTAATCCCAATCATTACAGAGCTAATGATGCACTTTGGAGCAACCAAGTGGAGGAGGAGAGGTGGTTGTGGAATGTCTAACCAAAAGGTGGGGGAGTATAATGTGCTTACATACAGATTTCAAGGGAATCTGAGCCTCCAGCTACATTTTGATTGTTCTTTTGAATCCAGTACTTTGTGCCTTAGTGAGTTCTGAATGCATGTTATTGACAACTAACTAAATACCCACATTGTTTATGGAAAATGTTTTGGTTTTTCCCAATCCATTTGCAAAATTATCTACTTGAAATGCAACTATTTTCATCGAGCAGCGGAACAGTTTGTCCCAAAGAGGCTCCGTTCCTATGGACCGGAGCAGCCCCAACGATGGCTGGCAGCAGCTCCTTCGCTGTTAGTTACTATGGAGATAGCTCAGCCCATGCTGACGAGCTGCTGGAGCGCACAGAAGGATGCACAGTTCTACGCAACTTCAGCGCTGAGCAAGTTGGGTTTCCTATCGGGGCATCCTCAGCAGTCAGCCAGTAGCTGGGGCTGGTCAGTCATGCAGGGCTCACCCCGGAGGCGTTCGGCAGTCAGTATTTTTAGCAACTTTTTCCAGGGTCGGAGGCATTCCTCCTCCGATCCCCTGCTTCGCATCATCCAGAGGCGGCGGAGCTCAGCTGTAGAGGTCCTCTCATCATCGACTCACCGGGTTATGGTGGCGGTGTCATCCCTGAGTCCCGAGGAGCTGGATGCAACTTTTCCTGAGAAAAAAAGTAAAGTACTTTTTGTTAAGACTGTTGGCAGTTCTGGGCATTTTCTTGGTATTAAAATGAATATACTTCTGTTAACTGTATTTTATAGAGATGCATAAAATACTGGGGTTTAATTCTTTTTCCTGTTCACTCATTTCTTATTCAAGAATTAATACATGCTTTTCTCTCTGACAGCTCAGTTATAAAGAAGCAGAAGCACATGCTCACACATAGAATCATAGAATGGTTAGGGTTGGAAAGGACCTAAAGCTCATCTAGTTCCAATCCCCTGCCAAGGGTATGGCTAAGTATTTAAGTATTTTTGATTTCAGGTGGAAGAGGACGGTGACATGTTATTCTGTTGTGAAGGCTATTACACATCTCTAAATCCATCAGAAAAAACAAAGTTACTGTGAGAAAAGACAACTTCTGCAGTGATGCAAGCAATTTTTTCCCCTCAGAATCCTTCCTTGAAGTCTGTGTTGAAAAATGAGCCTTAAATCTATATTCCATATATTTATGGGTTTTGTAACTTCATATTGATGAAGCTCAACCATTAAGGTTGAACCGACACTTTTAAGCTGGAGGTGCATTTCTCAGCTTCCTTATTAAATCTATTTTTCCCTGTGTTCCAGGAAGTTCGAGGCGACCGACAGCAAAATACACTAAAGTAGGGGAGCATCTTCGCCATGTCATTCCTGGCCACATGCAGTGCTCGATGGCATGTGGTGGCCGTGCCTGCAAGTATGAGAACCCAGCTCGATGGAGCGACCAGGAGCAAGCCATTAAAGGGCTCTACTCTTCTTGGTAATAAGCAGCATTTACTCTCACTAAAATGTAATTGCATCAATTGTATTTATTAAAAGAGAGAATTCAAAGGAAAGTAATGTTTTCTTTTTAAATCAGGTGCTGCTAAGTATAAAACATAATGATAGCTTGGTTCAGAATTACAACCTTACAGTAAACTGTAATGGCCATTGTACGTAGCCCAGTAAAGATGATGAAAGATTTCTGTTGACTTACACTAAGTTTGGTTCAGATCCAAAAGAATAAATATCTATCTGCACAAATTACAAAGAACCTGCTCTGGGTTATAGACAGTCCTTGCTGAGGTTTAAAATGCAAATGAATTAAAATGTGTTCATAATAGAATTTGGAAGTAAAAACATTTACTAAAGATGAAATAACGTAAGGCGTGTGTTCAGAAACATGCTCATGTGCAGTAACAGTCACATGAAATGTGTCTCTGCATTCTTACTGGTTTTTTTTGTAACAGCAAGTGCTGTTCAGCACATACAGACCTTAAAATGCCAAACAGATCTGAATTTTTCAGCATGTTTATTGGCCTGGCATTTAAAGAGTTCCAGTAAAGGTCTTTTGATTGTGTCGTATCTGTATCTGCTTAACAAGATTTAGCACTAACACTGTATGATAATAAAATTTACTGAAAAATCATTTCTAGCTAATCAGCAAGATACGTCTGTTGGTTTTGATTATCACACAGTCTTTTTATTTTGGTAGATTCATACCCAGGGAATTATTAACAACACCACTATTATCTACTTTTCTGATTCCTCAGGATTACAGATAACATACTGGCTATGGCTCGACCCTCAACAGAATTAATTGAAAAGTACAAAATTATTGAACAGTTTGAAAGGTAACAAATTTAGTCATTACTCATTGTAGGTATTACTAGTGTAATTCCTGATCCGTTTTCTCTTTCAACATAGATTTGGATTGTTGGTAAAGATCCTTTCATTTTAACGATAGACAGGTAAAGATTTATTCTCCACTAAGAATAAATGTGTGTTTCAGAAAATAAGGGATAATAAGATCTTGGCTGCATATAATACCTTGACTCATCTATTCCTTCCTCAAGATGTGGCATAAAAACCATAATTAACCTTCAGCGTCCTGGGGAGCATGCGAGCTGTGGGAATCCACTAGAACAAGAGAGCGGCTTCACCTACCTTCCTGAAGCTTTTATGGAGGCTGGAAGTGAGTCCACTCCTGCTGCTCTTCCTCATTAATTATTGATTTTGGCACTTAAAGGTGTTTTCACTTGAATCCTTGTGTGCTAAAAGCAGCTATGTAAGAAACGTTGCACAAAATGGGATGTAAACATGAAACTTGGCAAATATAATTGAGAGTGAATAACACATTGTCAAAGGTCGTCGATATCTAGAGTGAGACGGAGGGTTTATGTTCTGGTGTTTAGAATAAAGACAGGACAAGAGCTGATTAAATCTGTCTTTTTCTTCTGAGTTCACAATTAATGTGAACACCATTAATGACATTTCAAATTCTGGTACAATTCCTGTTTTCTTATCTAGACTATAAAAGATTGTTTCATTGGAGGACATTTGCAGTGACAGTATTTTTATATTTTCATATTATGGTGAGATGAGAAAAAGTGCCTCTCTGTAGGAAGCAGCTTTTGACTGAAGAAGTGCTTTTATTTCTAAATAGAAAAAATTACCCTCTCCCTATATATAGCTCAGTAATTTTGGTATGAATCACTGCGTTTTGTTACACCTTTTACATTCTCGCTGAACTTCAGTTTGACAGATCTTCGGTAGCTTCATGTATTTATCAAATTTCAACAGCAAGCGTACAGTGCAATGGGAAAATAGTGTCTTGCAAACAATATGTAGCCAGAGTCTAAGATCCATTCTGCAGTTTTAGTGCTCCCATTTATTAGTCATCTCTGTGCTGCGTATACTACTGAAAACTTCACATTGGGTACGGCAGAAAATAACTCTCTTTTTATTTTAGTTTATTTTTATAATTTTGGATGGAAGGACTATGGAGTGGCATCTCTCACTACTATACTGGATATGGTAAAAGTCATGGCTTTCGCCTTGCAGGAAGGGAGGGTGGCTGTTCACTGTCACGCAGGACTTGGTCGAACAGGTATGTGCTCTCCTGCAAGATCAACAGAGTTCTTTTTCTCTGGTTAGAAATGATTAATAATTTGTTTTGATTCTGTATCATTGCAAGATGGACATCTGTAAAATGGTTAAAAATGCTAAACACATTTGTGAAAATTAATCTGAATGGCTACAGGAGATCTGCTTCAGTATATTAAAAACAGGACCTGTAATGTTAGAGTGTTTTTGAATCCGTATAATAATTCCCTGTTCCATTCAAATGGGACAGCTTCATTTTTTAACAGGAAAAATTCACCTAGGACACTTTCATTGTCCAGTATCTATTACATGGTTACAAACCTGCCACTAATTTTTAGATCAGGTGGACTTTGGAGTAGCTAAAATCTGTTACTTCTTTCAAGACCTTTTTGCCCATGTCTTTCCTGTAGAAACCACCATTGCTGCTGTGTTCAGAGATGGTGGAACTCCCAGAGATGCTGTGGTGAGAAACTAGCTCTCACTGAAAGTGCACTGAGAATGGGTTTGCTATCTTGTGACCCAACAAATGCAACTATACTTCAGTAATAGCATCATGTGATAGAGGCATAAAGCCTGTATCTTCACCTATATTAATTTTTATCTATATCTATAGTTCCACAAAGTATTTGTTTTAGTCTGAGAATTCTTCAACTAATGCTTGTCTTTATATTTTCCAGGTGTTCTAATAGCTTGCTACTTAGTTTTTGCAACAAGAATGAGTGCTGATCAAGCCATTCTTTTTGTCAGAGCAAAAAGGCCTAATTCTATTCAGACAAGAGGGCAGTTATTATGCATCAGAGAATTCACTCAGTTTTTGGTTCCTCTGAGAAATGTATTTGCATGCTGTGAGCCCAAGGCACACACAGTGACCCTGTCCCAGTACCTGACCCGTCAGAGGCATCTGCTCCATGGTTATGAGAGTAGGCATCTCAAACACGTGCCAAAACTTATTCATCTAGTTTGCAAGCTGTTGCTAGACTTGGCTGAAAACAGACAAGTGATAGAGGCAGAACTGTTAGATCTACCAGATCTCTCAGCTGAAATTGAAAAGACTGTTTCTCAGTTGGTGTCCACAGAGCTGGACAGAGAACTCACGAGGCAGGACAGTGATACATCCGACTCCCACACCCACTCGTCCACTTTTGAGACCCAGGATTCTCTTTTCTCTGTGGGACATGAATGTGATCCTCTTTGGAAAAGAAGGAATGTTGAATGCCTCCAGCCTCTTACTCATCTGAAAAGGCGTCTAAGCTATAGTGAGTCAGATTTAAGGAGAACTGAGTTTCTTTTAGAGCAAGGAGAAACTGCCTGGACAGTACCTGCTCAGATATTACTGTGCAACAAACTTAAGCAGAACAGTAGTGAGGAAAGTTCTGCCACAGGTGACCAAAAGCCACAGTTTGATTTACACAAAGAAGCGCTAGTGCGTAATACATGCATGTTCTGGAGTCAAGGTAAATTTAATCTGGATGGACGAAAAGATGGATCCTCACTTCATCACAGAAGGAACTCTATCAAGGAAGTGCAACGCAGCAGAACCTTCTCTTCAGGACTAGCATCTATCCACAGCACCAGGGAACCTGGAACACCAAGGCATAATTTTACCAATGAGACTGGTCACAGAAAAGACCGCAAGACTAATATGTATGGCAGAAGAGTCTATGTCTCCGAGGACTCGGATTCTTCTTCTTCTTCTTCTAAAGTGAACTTTTCCATTGGATGTGAAAGCCAAGGGAGCAGAGATGTGTCAGAGGCAATTCCACATATTGTTCTACAATCAGAATTAAGTCTGGAAGCCCGAAGAGTTTTGGCAGCAAAAGCACTTGCAGATATAAATGAATTTCTGGGAGAGGATGAAGTGAAGCAGAAGGTAGAAATGTGGCAGGTAATTTTTAACATGATTCAATGTTATGGGCTCTGCATCTTTCACGTAGGTTAATTCCTAGGTGACAAAAATGCCACCATGAGCTTTGAAATGGCACACTGGGACACCAGTTTATACTGTGGTTCAGTGAATGACTGCATATGTCAGTTATGGGCCAGTTCTTTCAAAAGCAAGCAAAATGCACCTACAATTTTGGTCTCTAGCAGGAGGTTAGAACATTGCTCCTGGCTGTGTTCATTCTTTTTAGTGACTAATGATAACTGATGCAGTTATTTGTGGTTGTAACTTGGCTGCTGGTAGCATGAAAGTACTATAGATTTTCAGGTAGAGCTATGTTGATTTTAATCAGTGCTTTCTCAGAACTCGTCAGAGGATTCTGTGTGTGAAAGAATTTAGTAGAAACTTCAATGCTTATCCTCAAACCCAAATCCTCCTGGCAACGTTTGAAGTTGGAATCCAACCTGGTTTATGTATTCTCGTAGATAATGGGGAGGTTCTGAGCTGCACTGTTTATGTCATCCTTCTGTTTTAAGGAATCACTTGTATTACTGTTGGTAAATGTTGATGCCTTGTAAAAAACTAGAGTTTTAAATTTTTTTGCAACTCTTAAGTCTCTTTTCTTTGTTAGAACATAAGCAAGGGGAATGTTGGCAAAAGGAAAGAGATGATGCATTTTCAGTTTTGTTTTGTTTTGTTTTTTGTTTTGAAGAAAGAACTGAATGCTCGAGATGGAGCTTGGGATAAAATCTGTACCGAGAGAGATCCTTTTATCCTCTGTAACTTGATGTGGTCCTGGATAGAGCAGCTGAAAGAACCTATTCTATCCAAAGATGATGTTGACATGCTGGCACAAAAATGCACAGAGTCACAGGATGCACTTTACTTACTGAGAAAGGTAGATCTGTCAATTCATTCTTTAACTGCCAAGTACATTTTGTTAATGCATGTTAAACTATTCATTTATGGCCTTCAGACAAGGGAATTGCACTTGACTTCAATCTCTTCCAAAATCAGAATGAAGATTATTTTGGTATTGAAGAGTGCAAGTTTTAATCAGTACTATGATGATGAATATGATAGGAAAAATACCAGATACTGTCTCTGAACACGGCTCAGTAGAAGCTCACCTTCAGCATATTCCCTTGCACACTCTGCAGTGTAAGATCCACAGGCAAAGATGAGAAACGTTCTCTCTGTGACAAGATGGATGGCTTTTGTTAATGTCACGCCTGACAGCTGTGCTTCATGGCTATCATATCTGCTGTGCACACATCTTAATCCATCAGCTTTGGAAGAGCTGGGGCAAGGAATAGGTAGAATTTGCCAATTCGAGGAATCAGACGCCAGGCCAAATTCTTCTACCTAAATCAGAACTGTGGCCATCTGTATTCTGAAATCTCTATGAAAAACGGGTACTCCTGATCCCAGCTGTTTAACTGTGCTTTCCCCAAAGGGCTAGATGTGAGGTAGGTAAAAAAAACCCCAAACACCCGCTTCTATTCTTCTTACACAATTTCATTTCTTAATTCTCTGTTTCTGAAGTATTTATGAAGAAAATAGGGCCCTTTTTAACAGCCTACAGATATCCAAGAATACAGTTTCTAATCAATAGGTGGTCAGAACTCTATGTGCAGTCACCATCTTCATGACATGACATTCAGAATAACTGAGTTCATCTAAAACCATCATGTTTCTTCCTGAAGCATTCTTCCACTCTGTCAGAGTCTTAACTTTCTATTTATATGAAATGAAAAATTCCTGCCTGACACATTATAAAGGAATGGAAATTATTAATAATTATGGGGGGTTTAAATTTAAAAATATTAGTTTTATCTTACGTTATCCTAAATTGTTTTGGAATCACACAATAGTTGGCAGGAAACTCTGGATATCTTCTAGTCCAACTGCCCTTCTCCAAAGAGAGACAACTAGAGCAGGTCGCTTGTATGTCAGATGCTCCAGTCCCTTAATTATCTTTGTGGCCCCTCACTGGACTTGTTCTAGTGTGTCAATGTCGTTCTTGTACCAAAGAGCTCAGAGCTGGACCCAGCAGCCCAGACATGGCACCAGCTGGGACCAGCTGGCAACCCTCTGTTTAATGCAGCCCAGGATGCTTTTAAGCTGCCTTTACTGCAAGGGCCCATTGCTGGCTCATGTTCAACTTTGCGTGCACTGGGACACCACGTTCTTTCCTGGCAATCTGGTCTCCAGCCAGTCAGCCCCTGGTATGTACTGGTGCGTATTTAGCTGCTCCTCCCAGAAATCCCTCAAGTTTTAATTTAGTTGTCACTAAGTGAAGTCCCTGGAGTGCTGGTGTGATTTATCTCCCTTGGAAAAGGGATGGAACTAGCACCCACAGAGATAACTCACTCCGTTTGCTAGTACTGCCCAGGGGTCTTCTTGCAAGCTTCCGTCAGTGGTGAAGGCGATTTGGTAGGACAGAGAGAGATGCAGATCATCCTATGATAGTTGGGGAAAGAGCCCTAAACATGCACAGCATCTGGGGCTGAAAAGATCAAATCTCACTTTTTCTATGCCAATTCTCATGAATGCCACTGTTTCATAAGGGACCTTTAAAAATAAGTCTCCAGATGCACGCCCGACCTCCTAGAACTTTCCAGAGCTGTTTGTGGTACATTACAAGAGAAAAGTTTCTTCCATCATGACTGAAATAATTATGTAGAGGCTCTATAGGCTTGTGAAAATTCCTTCCCCAACTCCTACACCTGAAGCTTTCAATACAGGAGGGCAGGCTCTGGTATTTAAACAGCACTTAACAAAACCTGAAAGTTAAATGTTCTTCATGAAAATATTTCTTCTAATGAGCTGCTGTTCCTTTTACCCACCAGGAACAGTGTCAGACTATCCTTTGTATTTTACACTGTGTGGTGAACTTGCAAATGCTACCAGCTGATGTGGAGGAGGCCTTACTTGCTCGTGCTATTAAAGCTTTCACTAAGGCAAGTAACCATCGTATTTATTTGTTTTAAATCATGGAGGGTGCATCAACAGAGCAGCCTCTGTGAGGAAAGTTACAGCAATTCCTTCACACATAGCGTCCACATGCTTATCTCTCTCAGAGTTTACATTTTATAATAATCAGCCTACAGAAAGGGTAGGAAATACTCTCAGCAACATTAAATTCCGTCAGTACAGCCTTAATCCTTCAGTCTAATTTCTCTGGGTTTGGATCACTGCCAATTCATGGACTTCTTCAGATTAGGAAAAAGATAATTTTTTAAGGGGTAAGAATAATTAGTCACTGGGAGTAGCTTACCAAAGGCTTCTGTTGATTCTGTACCACTTGGAGCCTTTCCATCAGATTAAAATCATGTTCTGAATTACACTGCAATTCA
The DNA here is from genome assembly GCF_004027225.2 of Strigops habroptila. Lineage (NCBI taxonomy): Eukaryota > Metazoa > Chordata > Aves > Psittaciformes > Psittacidae > Strigops > Strigops habroptila. The sequence continues at coordinate 17,258,115 of NC_046360.1, forward strand.
GTTATGTTTCGGGTCCTTAATACAGGTTGTGCATAAATAACTTCTGCTTTTGGGATTATTTAATAGCAGTGCGAGGTGAAGCTTGCCATTGCTCAGCTCAGAGATGCTTGCTTCTCTGATTCAGCAGGTGAAGTTATTTGAACAGAACATTCATCATTCTGCTTCCTAATCTCTTGTAACCTACAAGAGATTAGGAAGGATGTCATCTGTTGAAATAAATGATGTTTCTCCTTCTACTAGTTTGTTTTACTGTCCAGTCAGCATAACATTGAAAATACTCAGCATTAAGTACCCCATCATGAAACACAGATTTCCTTTGATAAATCTTAAAACTATCTTTTATGTTGGTCGTCTCCTTTGCATTTTGCTGTATGACATCTACTTAACAACTGAACTTTGATTTCTCCCTTTTATCAGACAAGCTTCGATTCTGAAAATGGACCATATGTTTATAATACCTTGAGAAAAGTATTTCAACAAACACTAGAAGAAAAAAGAAAAAAGCTTAAGGAAGGAACAGATAATCCCTCTTGATTTCTGCACAGCTATGCCGAAGAATTAGAAGGGCCTATGTTTTCCAGCTACTGTATTTTGAGCTATTTGGCATGATTTACCTAACTTTAGGTAATAGCAGTTATTAACAAAGCATTTTATTTTTATAGAGGGCATTCTAGTGACAGTTGTTCTATTTACACAGTTCTAAAGAAGAGCTCGTGTGTACTCCAGCATTTGGTTTCAGGTCCTGTGCTTTTATATTGTGAACTGTTCTCTTGTTTTCAAATGTATTTATTGATTTAGAAACCTCTGTCATTGGCAAGCAACATGACTTTCAAGTTCCACGACTGCCATAAGTTCAGTGCCATGGTACACAAAGGTTTAATGGATGGAATAAATGTTTATGAATTATGGATGTTTACATTAATTTTACTTTGCAGAAAATAAAAATTGAACTTATTAAACTCCTTTCGATTGTAGAAATTTTAAAGTAAGACTAAGAGTAATAATGACCAGATCGTGAGGTCTGCTACTGACAGCAGATAATCTTTGCCTTTAGATTTCTTAAATAATTGTCACCAAGGTGTTTCTAAAAGGTGTTGCATTAGAGAAATACATTAACTATATCGAGTATTGAGTTATCAAGGCCTTAATTTAGACTTTTTTGGCTAAGAAAACATTAAAGTGTTTTTAACAGAAAATAGATTGTGGCATTTTAAGTGGTTTGAATAAGAGTGAAATTTTACCTTATTGGGGAAACTTTTATAGATCTTACTTTAAGTGAGAAAACACCTACTTATCACACCTTAATAGGGAAGTAATTCTATCCCTACTTCTGTTCAGCCAAACCTTGCATAAGTAAGTGTAATATAATAATAGTAAAAAAGAGTTAATGAAAATCTTATCTGCAGTACACTTTGCAAAGGCATTTTTATCTAATAAAACAGAAGAAACTGGGATATCCCCATAACTGCAGTTTTTGACCACAGCTGTAGCATTTGGACTGGAATGCCAGTCTGCAGCATTAACAGTTTATCCAGTTAGATAGATTTAAGTAGTTAAACAAAAATCTGTTCTTTTCCAAAATATTTTTCTTCAGTACTGTAAATGACTACTATTTAGAGATAAAAATAGACCAGTTTAAAATATATATAAATTAGACATGCTTCAACTGTTAGATGATTGTGTATCAAATTCAGATCCAAACAAGTACTTTGGCAGACTCATCCTAAAGCAAGCACACTTGAAAGTGAATTATTGTGTGTGAATCACATGAAACCAGCTTTGTAAAGAGGCAAGGCTGTGTAACACGCAGCGTAATGTTAGCCAGCGAACCTCAGCAGCCAGATTTGGGAATACCAACATGCATGACAAGGGGGAATGAGTTTAAACTTAAACAGGGAAAGTTTAGGTTAGATATACGGAAGATGTTCTTTACTGTGAGGGTGATGAGGCGCTGAAACAGGCTGCCCAAGGAAGTTGTGAATGCTCCATCCTTGGCAGTGTTCAAGGCCAGGTTGGACAGAGCCTTGGGCAACATGCTCTAGAGCGAGGCGTCGCTGCCCACGGCAGGGGATTGGAACTGGATGATCTTAAGATCCTTTCCAACACAAACCAGGCTGGGATTCTATGATTTGCAGGTGTCTTAGTTTCCTGAGAAATTATTTCGGTTTACTATAGATAACAGCTTTGACTAACCAGCATCAATGGCTATTACACACTTGGGTGTAGAAACCAGCTCAGTATTGTTTAAATTGATGTCATTGATTAGCTCCAGCTAGAATCATCTTTCTGAAGTTAATGTCAGGTGTTGGCATTTGAAAAATAACCTACGTGCAGCCCATGTAAATGGATAGTGTAGAACTGGGTGGGTTTTATTTAGTGATTTTTTTGGTCCACTGACAAATGCGGTTGTGTTTATGGCCAAACTGGGAAAACCCCAAAATACCCCATCCAAATGAATAATCAAACCTACGAACTTTAGCAGCAGCATATTAATTCGTGACCTGGGTGATGTAAATGCTTAAATACCAAGGAACTCCTTTTCCTTATCACATCTTCATGCCCTAAACCTCACAGCTCGGTGTGACAGCCCTGCAGCTGTGAGTTATGTGTGGGTAGATTTCTCTTTATGCTCATCACGAGCACTGCCTTGTCATGCTGACATTCCATCACCTAATCCTGCTGCAGCAAAATGGCCATGAGCCAGCAGCAGGATGGGACAGGAGGACCCCAGCTGGCATCTGCTGCCTTCTCTGTTCTTCCAGGAAATTCGTCTCCCATGAGAGGGTCACCTCAGTGTCAGCAGCAGCTATGAAGCCCTCCCCTGCAACACCACCCTGCAGTAAACCACGGAGAATAGAGCCTTACCACAAAGTCATGTCAGCAGTGCAGAATCCTCTGGTGGACAGAATGAAGAGGATGGCCTTGAAAATTATGGCTTTCCAGCAGCTGATCACGGCCAGGTGTTAGCAGCAGATGATACACGGATGCAAATGAACTGGTGTATGGAGCTGCCAAGTACGGAGCGCTCCCGCACACAGAGGAAGCCCTCAGTAAAGCACTGAGGGAAAACTCATTATCCACACTTCCCGAGGAGAAGCCTTGTAACCCTCTCCCCCTCAGCACCTTTAGACCTGGTTGGCAGTAGTAACCGCGATCTAAGCCAAGGCCTCAGAACTAACACAGGCCCAGACACCCTTTAGTCTAAAAAGCCACGTGCATACTGCTGTGCCCTCCCGAACTGCCCCATCAGTGCTAATGAACGGCCTTGGCTGTGGATGTGTGGTTTGCTTCGGATCCTGCAAGCACCGGCCACAGCCTTAGCAGCACAGTTGAACACTCGTGAATGCTTCAGGCAGCTTCAACATGCTGACCATGGCATCTGTTGGTACCACACGGACACTTGTGTGAGAGCTTTCCATCTTCACTGGGAGACAAACGGCTGATCCCTGAAGCTGTAGGTCAGATTCTGTCAGCACACCCCCAGTCCCTACCCTGGTGGGGCACCTTCAGCCCCAGCAGGAGGGCTGGAGCAGTGGGGTCTTTTCAGCCGGGGCTAAAGAGTGCTGAGCTACTTCCGCTGTGGGGACAGGATGGAGGGTGTGGGCCCATGAGGAGGCTGAGAGCGACGGTTTTCCAGGCAGGAGCAGTGGTTCTTGGTGTTGGGTCCAGCTCTCAAGGGTGATGGTTTGGATGGTTTGATGGTTGAACTGCAGAGAGGTGCGTGTGGGGAGAGAAGGCCACTGAAGCCTTCAGCTGCAGACAGGCACAGGGACTCTCCTCCACAGCACGGCCAGAGCTGGCAAGGCCACCACGAGTGCAGCTGCTGGCGCACCGTGGCCAAGGTGAGCACATGCACCTCACAGCACCAGCAAGCAGGGGCACTCCTCTGGGCAGGTTCCTCCATCAGGAGCGGGCGCTAGTGCCCGTCTCACTTGCAGGGCAATCTCATCCCCTGCCCCATCTCGCCCTGCCTCTGCCTGTCGCTCCTGGGGCTGCTCTTGTCCTGGCAGGGTGTTGGAGCTGGCACTGGCTACAGTCAGAGTGGGCTTCCCACGAGAAGGGCCAGGCGTTAAGAGGCCAATTAAAACATGTGACTGCAGCAGAAACCTCCACAGATTGTTTTGCCCAACCACTCACTTGCCGCTCCACAGCAGCCTGATGAGAAATGCTTCGTGCCATGAGCGGGCATGAAGGAAGCAGAGTGTGTGTGTGGGGAAATGACCAACTCACTGTTATGACTTCCGTCGCCGGTACACGATGAAGCAAAGCACAAGTGCAAGAGGCACGGAAATCACAGTGGCTGCTGTGCCGATCATGCAGCTCCTTCTCACGTCTCGTGGACAGACACCACTTGTGGCACCCTGAGCATTGGAAGCGCTTGAGGATCTCTCCTTGTCAGCGCCTGCAGGGGCAATTCAGAAGGTTAGCATGGCCTGTGCACTGCTGCTAAGCTGGCAGCACAGTGCTGTGCCCAGGAAGGACTCTGTTTCCCTCAGTGCTGGTGCCTGGAGGCTGCTCCCAGCCTTTGGGACAGGCCGTCCCAGTGAGCACAACTCAGGGGCCAGGAGGAGAGCCTGGGGGGAGCGCAGCTGCTTGACCAGTCGCCCCTTCAAGGGACAGGGACAGAAACCATCCCTGCAGCAGGCGGTGCCAGCCCCAACTCTCCCTCGCCCCGGGCCAGCTCCCACACCCTGAGGGGACAGAGTCACCCCTCTCGGGAGACACTTGAGCCTTGCTCTCCCCTTCTGCCTTGTCTCCAGCACAGGCACAGCTTACAGCCCCTCCCAGGTTGCAGGATGTGTCTCCCGCTTGGGGACCCCAGCAAGAGCACTCAGTACCTGAGTCTATTCGATAGAAGGCATACACGTGGCCATGCTGATCCCCTCTAGGCTGTGACAGCGCTGCCAAAAAGCAGAGATGACAGGTGGAGCCTCAGCTTGGCTCAGGCCCAGAGGGGGCAGGAGGACGGGGAGGTTCCCTCTAAGCCCCTGCCCAATCTGGCAGTCAAGGCAATTACTGAGCATGTCGGTGTCCTGCATCACCGCCGTGTCTGGTGCAGAGACAGGCCCTGATATGCTGAGTCCTCCCGGAGCCACCTCACTCTGCACAGCCTCTTGGTCCATCCCTTGGGAAAGAAAGTTGGATCTAATGGAACAGTTCCCCACCAGGGAGATGGCATCTTCAGGAGGCAATAGTTCTCAAGGACATCGATCAGGTTTTCGTGCTGCACCTCATCACTACTCCAAGGAGCCACGAGTCAGAGTGCTGGGGACCAGCGAACGGCACACGGCCTCCTGGTGTGAGGTGCACAAAGTGCATTTTGTCACCTCTAAGGTGATGCTAAGTGGTCCTTCAGAGAGGATGCGAAGAAGCTGCAGCCAGGCCAGCAGGGAAACAACCCTTCTGAGAAGGGCTCCTGCGCCCCTCCCTATCAGCACCAGCAAAGGTCCCATTCGTCCCATCCAGCCATCGCTCTGCAGGCAGGAAAACGAGCACATCCCAAGGAGCTGCCGAATCAGCATCTCCACGCAACGTCCAGTGCTGGGAAAGGGCCGCCAGCGTTGGCTGGGACCTCGCTCCTGCCTGGAACCGGCCCCGTGGGTGAGCGGTGCTGCACATGAGCTGAACACAAGCTCGGCACAAGCCAGGCCTCAGCTCTGCTACCACCATCTGCAGAGACCAGCTCTGAGCCGTAATGGGAACACTGGGGAGCAGCTGCCCCTGGCACTCGCTGGAGCCACAGCCGGCAGCAGAGGCTCTGACCCATCTCTGTGCTCTCCAGCTCCTGCAAGGCGTGAAAGCAGCATCGCTGCAGCGAGGCTCTGATCGATCCCTTCCTGCTGGGCAGGGTACGGCAGCTCCAGATGGGTATCTACAACCTCACAGCTAAAGCAGAGTGAGAGAGACCCACCGTGTCCTCTCCTCAGTTCATCCGCCATTTACCTTAGAATTTCAGAGGGCTCTGGGGTCGTTTTTCCGCTTTCATCTTGGAGCTTTGCTCTTAGAGGACTTTAACAGAAAGTATTCGTTTCAGTTTCACACAAATAATTACAGAAAACTGCTCCTTAGGCTGTGAGGTCAGTAGAGACAGACTATGCATCCCTGTGATGCCAGCCGGGCCTGAGCACAGCATCCAGCCAAGAAGCTCGCAAAGTCCTCCCCTTGTGCACATCTGTGACCAAGACCCAGAGAAGCCTCAGTCATCTGCTGTGACCTACATCAGCAGAGCTGCATGGCTGAAGCAGTCCGGGGAGCCCGCAAGGTGCGGGCACATGCAGGCAGGTCTCTGTCCTCACTCTGCAGAGGTGCCCGGCTGGCTGAGCTTTGGGCTCTGAGCCAGAGCTCTCAAAGGGAGGAAAAAGCCATGATGTACCCACGCCATCTCCCGCAACATCAGTCCCAGAACCCAGCGGGGAAGATGGATCACCTTCACTGACAGGCACAGCTGCAAGGAACCGCAGGGCAGATCCAAGCCTCAGTGAGTGCAGTGCAGTGACGGGATTACTCCAGAGCACTTGTCTCTCCCACTCAGGCTCATGGTGCAGAGAGCAGCTGCAGTGGCAACAGGCTGGGCAAAGTGCATCATGGTGGGAGCTGGCAGAGGAAGGACTCCCTGGAGCTCACACCAGCTCTAAACTCAACCCCAAGAAGCCTGCTGGCTTGTCAGCCGGCACCGGCAGCAGCTCCGGCTCCGAGAGGCCAGCAGAGAGTTCTATATCTTATTACCTAACTGTTAATAGACTTGAAATAAAAAGCCACATCAAACTACTCCTTTGTCTGTTATCCATAACACGTTTTTGGACAAATATTTTATTTGATATACCCTGCATACTACAAAACCAAATAGTACACAGAGCATTGCCCTGAGGTCTGATAGCACCTCTGCTGGCCCTGTCCTTGAGTTCTTGAAGAGATGCCTGGATTATGCCCGCTACAATGGTCAGGCAGAGATGGATATGGATCTAAACTGCCTGACTTCAAAGTCTCTAAAGGAAAAATCCCACCCCTACTGCAAATAATCTGGGTTAAAAAATTCCGTTACTGAGAAAGGTTTCATGTCTCAGAGATAAGTAGGTGGCAAGCTGTTAAAAATGGATTTTAAAACAATACATTTGACTAACATATTTATATATATATGTCTTGAAAGTTGAAGTTTCAGATTAAATACTTCAATGAATATTTTGTCATAGCATATTAAGATTTTTTTGCAGCTTGACTTAATTTGCGCCTCCGCAATCACTTTCTATACATCCACTAAGGAGAATTTGACCCATGTTATTCAGAATCTACTTTTTCCATAAGAACTCATTTATTTTACATTGAAGAAGTGAAAAATTGTATGGTTCTACTGCAATATTACTGTCAAGTCCAAAACCCAACTCGTGTTGGTGATTCCCACTACTGCAGGCAGCACAGCCAGCTTCCCTGCCATGCTGACACGGAGTGTGTGCTGTGCATTCACTGCTGTGTTCTGGCCCATATTTAAATAGTGAAGGACTTGATGCTGTAGTTTATAAAAATAACCCAATGCTCCCATGTCTGGAGCAACCAAGTTAGCTCCAGACATGAGAAGCACTGTGGGACTGTTACCATCCCTGCCTGCTCAATGCAACTGATGTGACTTTTGTACTATCATAAGGGTTAGCCAATGCCAGCTAAGAATGAATAAATTGCATACTAGACTTCTGTAAGATTAAAGAAAAAATGGTGCCTGTCCTTATATTGCAATCTAGGCTACCAGTTTCATTGCTAACTGTAATAGCTTTTGCATGCAGATAAGTAACTGGTTTCCAAAGACTGAAACGGTAAAGACAATGAATAAGAAATGCCGTACTTGAAACAGAGAAATAGCTTGACTTCAGGAAAGAGAATGTGTTAAATACCAAACAGTGAATATGTATTTCTTTATTTCTGGGAGCATCTTCTACTTCTATACTATCTGCACTTAGGAACTCAACATCATCCCCTATGTATCTTCAGACACCTTTTGATCAAAGTATATAACATGTGTTTATATATGTTTATAACCTGTTGTTTATAACATGTTGTTTATAACATGTGTTTAAATATTTCAAATACAGCAGTTAAAACCAGTAAGAAACACACTTTTCAGTACATTATCACATTTACTGTCAGGACAAATAAACTGAGGCCAGTTAATGTAAAATGCCTGCACAATGACCATAGTAAATCACAACCAAAAGGAGGATGGAGCCGAGGTGCCCTCTCCCTGTGGTCTAAGCAGCCAGAGATCCTCCTGCAATCCCGGCTGTGTTGCAGCCCCACTGAGCACCAAGAAAAGGGCTCTACTGAGAGTGAACAACCTTACTCTGTATCAAGATACTAATTTAGAGTGAAAAAAAATCAAAGGGTATGTTCTACACAATAATAGAACCCTCCAAAAGCATTCAGTGTTGGCAGTGACACCGGCTGACTGCAACACATGTAGAGAGTGACCCCATGCAAGGTTTCCAAACGCTCCTACCAATACTCCTATTTTTACACCTCTGCATCCTGTCCCAGTTATAGAGCACACCTCCTTCAGCACCCTCTGCTCGTCTGCACCACACAACTTGCAGGAAACAAAGGTTGTTGAAAAAAGTTGAAAAAGAACTAGAGATCAGTCCTGGGCTGCTGGTGAAACCAGAGGGATTACACATTGCTTTCTAAGTGCACTGATGAAATACACTAGAAAATTTGCAGTGCTACAACTGGACTCAACATTCAAGCAGACATTTTGTCTTCGATTCCTAGCGTAGTGTCCCCCGTTTGCTTTCTCTGGGAAAGGTCTTGAACCCGAAAATTGGGGGAAAAATAACTCTCCTTAACTACTGGCCTGAAGCCTCCTGGCTTCGCTCCTCATTTCTAGTTAATTGACAGAGCTTTACCACACAGAAGAAAATCTATGTATATCTGAGACTTGAATGCCAAATCTTCATTCCCATGGAGTAGGGATATCCCAGGTAAGCAGAGCACAGCACCAACCAGCTCTGCCTGAACCAAATTTGCAGTGGTGTCCACAGATAGCTGCGGGTGCATTCGAGCTAACAAAAAACAGAACAGAATTGCTACGACAGCCAGGTGTTAACATTCCCAGAGGGCAACGTCTGATCAGTTTATGTGTGTATATGCACTCTTGTCTACCTGTTCATGATTATCCTTGTCCAGTTATCTTGATTTCTTCGGGTCATTAATCTATTAGCTCAAATTTCCAAGCTACTGGAACAATATATGTAACAGTAAATGAGCAATATCTTATGTGGTTTCTATCTTCCTGTCTAAAAGCAGCAAGCCAAATGCTACCGTGTTGATAAATACACAAGCCTTACCAACAGCAAGGGGTTATGCCTGACAGAGACTTTCAACGACAAAGTCTTTACTGTATTTCAGTACCTGGCAGAGAGCAATTACTTCAAGTTCCTCAGACAGATGCCATGTTAGCGTTTGATGTTGTTGAGTTATTCCACTGTCTAAAAAATACATTTTAAAGACATTCATGATAGCAAAAGGAATACTGCTAACAAGGCACAGGCTTTTTGAAGCAGCTTTCCGCACAAGATAATGAAAATGTGACTTGGAATGAGTGAGTTAAAACAAAAGACTCTATTCTAAACGAAAAATTACATGTAATAGTGTAAGTTACCACCAGAAGGAACTTCCCTTACACTGAGATGCAAAACTCTTCTAATTAGAGGTGGGTTGTTTCAGTATGTCTGAGCGTTAATCACCCAATAGCTTACTTAAATCAAGACCGGGGTGTTCCAGCAGAAAGGAGAATGTCCTGGTGTAATACAGTGGTTCTGCACATGTGTTGCATGGGATCAAAGATGCAGGGATCCAATTAAACTGCCAGAATCTTGGAGAACTGCCTCTGCCATGGAGATGTGATGACGAAGACTAGGGCCTGTTCTAGAATTCTGGTGATAGTGCACAAGGGCTGCTCTGGCACCTCTCAGAAAAGCGTCTTCTGTCACCACCATGGAAACCTTCAGACTGACACTCTTGCACCCCGTATGTCTGGAACTGTTTATGGCCCCATCCTGGACCTGTTCTGTGCACCCAACTTCTGTAAGCAATGCCTGGAGAAGGTCCTGCTACACCTCACCACGTCAGCGAGTTTTCCTACTGCCCCTGTGCAGGAAGGTAAGGAAGGTGATCCTAGGTACTGCGTGGAAGCTGGGCAGATGCTACATCTTGTAGTTAGGAGATTTTTGGTTTAGTTTGGGGTGGCCAGGCTGGGCTCCCATCGCTGCCTCATTCACCTTTTTAGTACCTGGAGCACTGAGGACTTTTAGTAACATCAGTTCCAATTTTTCTTCCCAGGCTTTTGCTTTTCCCTTGGATTCAAATGTTGTTCTAGGCGTGCGGTTTGATAACTTAAGAACAACTTTCCTTGTTCCCGTTCCTTTAGTGCCCCTCTCAGCTCGTTAGCTACTCCCATAACTTGTTCTCTCCGCGGCCATGCAGCCTTCAGCCTCACGCCGGGTGAGACACACCGCCATAGCCTCTCCAGTTCCTGACCCTTCCCCGCATCCCTGCCTAACGCGCCACGGGCACCGAGGCGAAGCTGAGGCGAACAGCTCCGGAGAAGGCTCGTTCCGCGTCGGATGGCGGCGGGCAGAGCTGATATGCGCCGGCAGCCGCACAGGAGCGACGCTTCCCGCCGCTCGCACGGGAGCGGCTGAGGCGGCGAAGGCGGGGCCAGCACTAATGGCGCCCGGGGTAACCAGCCCGCGCCGCGCTCGCTGGGGCGAGCAGCTCCGGAGAAGGCTCGTTCCGCAGCGGATGGCGGCGGAAAGTGAGGGTGTCCCCAACCAGGAACACCCCCGAAAGCGCCGCCTCCCGCCGGCAGCCGCAGCTCACTCAGGAGCTGCTCAGGCGGCGAGTGCGGGGCCACGAGTAATGGCGCGCGTCCGACCCGCCCCTTAAAGCAGCAGGGCAGCACTCCCCTGAGCGCAAAGGCTGCAGCTCCGCCTCGGGCCGCCCATGTCTCCCCCCAGAAAGAGCTGGCGAAGGCAGAGGCTGCAGTGCAGACCTCGGGCTGCAGGGAGAGCCCACGTGTTCCTCCGGGGGAAGGGAGGGGCAGCAGCCCTGCCCGTGCCCAGGGGGAGGACCTACTGCCGCGCGGGGCTGAGCTGCAGGAGGCGGTGGAAGGGCCTCAGGGGCACTTGAGTGACAGCTCTGACTCTATTGAAAGACAAACGGCTGAGCCTAAAGCCGGAGTTCTGTCAGAGCGCCCCAAACCCTTCCCTTGGCAGGGCCCGGCTGGGCCTAGGGGTCGCTGGGGCAGCCGCTGGTCTCCAGCTGGTCTGTTCAGCTGCAGAGAGGTGCCTGTGGAGAGAGGAAGCCCCTGAGACCCTCAGCTGCAGACGGGACAGAGGGACACTCCTCCACAGCACGGCCAGAGCTGGCACTGGCTGCAGTGACAGCGGGCTCCCCACCAGAAGGGCCAGGCGTTAAGAGGCCAATTAAAACATGTGACTGCAGCAGAAACTTCCACAGGTTGTTTTGCCCAACCACTCACTTGCCGCTCCACAGCAGCCTGATGAGAAATGCTTCGTCCCAGGAGCAGGCATGAAGGAAGCAGAGTGTGTGTGTGGGGAAATGACCAACTCACTCTTACGACTTCCGTCGCCGGTACATGATGAAGCAAAACACAAGTGCAAGAGGCACGGAAATCACAGTGGCTGCTGTGCCGATCATGCAGCTCCTTCTCACATCTTGTGGACAGATGAAACTTGCCTGGGGGTTGGAAGCGCTTGAGGATCTCTCCTTGTCAGTGCCTGCAGGGGCAATTCAGAAGGTTAGCATGGCCTGTGCACTGCTGCTAAGCTGGCAGCACGGTGCTGTGCCCAGGAAGGACTCTGTTTCCCCCAGTGCTGGTGCCCGGAGGCTGCTCCCAGCCTTTGGGACAGGCCGTCCCAGTGAGCACAACTCAGGGGCCAGGAGGAGAGCCTGGGGGGAGCGCAGCTGCTTGACCAGTCGCCCCTTCAAGGGACAGGGACAGAAACCATCCCTGCAGCAGGCGGTGCCAGCCCCAACTCTCCCTCGCCCCGGGCCAGCTCCCACACCATGAGGGGACAGAGTGACCCGTCTCGGGAGACACTTGAGCCTTGCTCTCCCCTTCTGCCTTGTCTCCAGCACAGGCACAGCTTACAGCCCCTCCCAGGTTGCAGGATGTGTCTCCCGCTTGGGGACCCCAGCAAGAGCACTCAGTACCTGAGTCCATTCGATAGAAGGCATACACGTGGCCATGCTGATCCTCTCTAGGCTGTGACAGCGCTGCCAAAAAGCAGAGATGACAGGTGGAGCCTCAGCTTGGTTCAGGCCCAGAGGGGGCAGGAGGACGGGGAGGTTCCCTCTAAGCCCCTGCCCAATCTGGCAGTCAGGGCAATTACCGGGCATGTCGGTGTCCTGCATCGCCGCCGTGTCTGGGGCAGAGACAGGCCCTGATATGCTGAGTCCTCCCAGAGCCGCCTCACTCTGCACAGCCTCTTGGTCCATCCCTTGGGAAAGAAAGTTGGATCTAATGGAACCGTTCCCCACCAGGGAGATGGCATCTTCAGGAGGCAATAGTTCTCAAGGACATCGATCAGGTTTTGGTGCTGCACCTCGTCACTACTCCAAGGAGCCACGAGTCAGAGTGCTGGGGACCAGCGAATGGCACACGGCCTCCTGGTGTGAGGTGCACAAAGTGCATTTTGTCACCTCTAAGGTGATGCTAAGTGGTCCTTCAGAGAGGATGCGAAGAAGCTGCAGCCAGGCCAGCAGGGAAACAGCCCTTCTGAGACGGGCTCCTGCGCCCTTCCCTATCAGCACCAGCAAAGGTCCCATTCGTCCCATCCAGCCATCGCTCTGCAGGCAGGAAATCGAGCACATCCCAAGCAGCTGCCGAATCAGCATCTCCACTCGACGTCCAGTGCTGGGAAAGGGCCGCCAGCATTGGCTGGGACCTCGCTCCTGCCTGGAACCGGCCCCGTGGGTGAGCAGTGCTGCACATGAGCTGAACACAAGCCCGGAACAAGCCAGGCCTCAGCTCTGCTACCACCATCTGCAGAGACCAGCTCTGAGCCGTAATGGGAACACTGGGGAGCAGCTGGCCCTGGCACTCGCTGGAGCCACAGCCGGCAGCAGAGGCTCTGACCCATCTCTGTGCTCTCCAGCTCCTGCAAGGCGTGAAAGCAGCATCGCTGCAGCGAGGCTCTGATCGATCCCTTCCTGCTGGGCAGGGTACGGCAGCTCCAGATGGGTATCTAAAAGCCATGACATACCCATGCCATCTCCCGCAACATCAGTCCCAGAAACCAGCGGGGAAGATGGATCACCTTCACTGACAGGCACAGCTGCAAGGAACCGCAGGGCAGATCCAAGCCTCAGTGAGTGCAGTGCAGTGACGGGATTACTCCAGAGCACTTGTCTCTCCCACTCAGGCTCATGGTGCAGAGAGCAGCTGCAGTGGCAACAGGCTGGGCAAAGTACATCATGGTGGGAGCTGGCAGAGGAAGGACTCCCTGGAGCTCACACCAGCTCTAAACTCAACCCCAAGAAGCCTGCTGGCTTGTCAGCCGGCACCGGCAGCAGCTCCGGCTCCAAGAGGCCAGCAAAAAGTTCTTTGCAAGGCAAAGTGTCCTGCTGCACATCACTGAACCTGACCTGTTCCCTCTGCTCCATTTCTGCACATCAGCCACAGAAGGAGCAACTTGCATTTCACATGGGAAGAAGATTAAAAGGTAAATTCTCCTTCCTCCCTCTGACTTACCTGTGGGATTGTTTTCAGGCTTGGAGACAAGATCAGCATAAGGAGCTAGGAAGGTGTTGACCTGGAGAGGATCTGAAGGAAAATTGCACACACATAAGCTCTTGCCACATTGTCAGTTGTTGATTCTGTCAAGGAAAGGGACATGGAGGACTTACCTCCAGGCTGCTCCAAGGTCTCCAAGGGCTCTAAACCAACATCCTGCCAAGAAGCCTCTCGACCATTGCCACCAGCCTCACCTAGACGCAAGCACAGGGGAGGAACGTTGCTGTTACATGTTGGGATCCACTTCTGCCTTAGTGAACTGCAGACACTGGGAGAGGGTCAGGTAACAACGCGGGAGCTTGACAAAGCTGCCAGGGGGCCTGGTGACCTCTTGGCTGGCACGTAGCAGCTACAAACACTCCTTCCAGGCCACGTGCAACACCCCTCGAGGGGTGTAAGGACCAACATGAGGCCCCTTGGGGCGTTCTTCCCGGGAGTGCTCCTGCGCACAGAGGAAGCCCTGGCTAAAGCACTGACGGGAAAACCCATCATCCAGGCTTCCCGGGGAGAGGAGCTGCTGCCCGTGAGAGGCTGCACCAGCGCCGCTGCTCACCTGCTCCCCACGCTCGCCATGGAGCAGCCACGGCCTGTGGGGCCAGGAGGAGGAGGAGGAGATCAGCGAGGGCCATCGCCCCCTGCACCCGCACCACTCTGCTGAGGCTGCTACTGCTGTTGATGCTGCTGCTATCGATGCTACAGCTGCTGCTGCTACAGCTCTACAGCTGCTGCTACAGCTGCTCCTGCTGCCGCTGCAGTCAGGGCTGGGAGCTGAGTGGTGGCTCCTATGGCTGGGTGGCACCATGAGGCTCTGTGACCTCACGGCCGGACCAAGTTGGACGCTTATCCAGCTCCAACCCCTGCCACGGGCAGGGACACCTTCCACTAGAGCAGGTTGCTCCAAGCCCCTGTGTCCAACCTGGCCTTGAACACTGCCAGGGATGGGGCAGCCACAGCTTCTCTGGGCACCCTGTGCCAGCGCCTCAGCACCCTCACAGGGAAGAGCTTCCTAATGTCTAATCTAAGTCTTCTCTCTTTCAGCGTACTGTTTGGTGGACAAGGAATTGGCTGGATGGTCACATCCAGGGGGTAGTGGACAGTGGGTCAATGTCCAGATGGAGATCAGCAACATGTGGTGTCCCTCAGGGGCCCGTACTGGTACCAGCACTGTTTAATATATTCATCGGTGCCACAGAGGGATTGAGTGCACCCTCAGCAAGTTTGCCGGTGACACCAAGATGATGGGTGCAGTTGACATGCCTGAAGGACAGGATGCCATCCATAGGGCCCATGACAAGCTTGAGAAGAGGGCCCATGTGAGCCTCATGGATTCTCATAAAGCCTCATATCTCAGAGGATATGCCTCTGAATATTAAAAGTAAATAAGAAAAACCCCAAACAAACAGCAAAACCACCTCCATGACAAAACACCCCCCCCCTTTTACCTGTTAACAGAAACTATAAGATCTCTCTGATTTGCTAAATTCTGTTTTCAGACTAAACAATGCAATTCCCATTAAAGTAAACTTCCTATACTCAAGAGGCAAAGTATGGGCAAGGGATACTCATGAGCCTTCAAGTTACAAAATACCTGTTTGAAAGAACTGGCTGTCGAGGTACTTCTGCAGTATTTCACCATAGCTCAGATCTTATTAATGTAAATGTCAACTAAATAAAACTGATGTATTTTTTCTATATTATTAGTTATCAGAGTTATCAGAGTTATCAGAGAAACAAACTGTTCCTATATCACTCAACCTATTTTACTATTTTTTTTCCTTCATAGGTCATTTATTTGGGGGGCAAAGGAATTGTCAGCCTGCTATGAAAGAATACTGCAGAAACTGAAATAGGAGCTTGAAGAAATCTGTACTCACGAGAAAAGACAGCTGTCCCAAACCTGTGAAGAACATGGAGAAAGCAGGAATTTGGTAGGAATTTTTATCTATCCTTTTCATTTTAGTAATCTGCACACTTTTTATCCTCTAAGTGTTAAGTCCCTAGTAAGCCCAAAATGTATTTATTGGAAATCCTAGTGGATGATCAATACTTCATGAAGTCCTTACACATAGCAACATTATTAAAATAAATAAATAAAAAAAGATATAGAAATTTATTCCAAAATTATTACAAAATTAATACTGAATATTGATAAAGATTTCTTATGCAGAATATTTTTATCCAGCCCACTAGTAGGGGATTTTCTGCAGCCACTAGCAAGCAGCTCCATAAACTTCAGAAGAACTATAACCTTTTAAAAAGTCAAGCTCAGACTTCTAGACTGAGTAAGGGCAGAACTAAAACTATTCTCATTGACCCTGACCAAGTGGTGAAGATAAGTATCTTCTTTGCACTGTGATAAAATGACTAAAAAGGACCAGAGTTTCCTTCCCTTCCCCATACTGAATACTCCATTTCCCAATATTTCACTGATGAAATTAGCTGAAAAAGCCACAGAAGCATGGCTTAGAGGTAAGCACATGAGTAGACCCATTGAAATCAATCCTCTCAAGGGGTCTAAGCTCTCATTCCTCAAGAACTTGAATCATTCTACTGGCATTCCTACACCAGCACTTACTAGAGGAAGCAACACCGTAAATAATTATAAATAGCTCGAATACACAAAACCCCTTCATTCCTTCTATGGACTAAGGACCCAGTGCCACAGATGGGTGTCTAGTCATTTTCTAGACACACTGTGGACACATATGGTCCATTTGTCTTTGAAAACTGCCATCTCCTCTTTGAATTCTCCCACTGGCTCCTTATTTCACTGCACCTCACTCAAGCTTCTCATTCAAACACTAAACTTTTTACAAAACTACATCTGCCTTCTGGTCTGCTCTTCAGTCTTACGATGCCATTTCAGTGTCTCCTGTTCCACCAGTGAAGCCACTGTTCACTGTATCCCACACTGACGTGTGCCTTCGTCATTCAGGCACAGAAAGCACCTCCTGAACTAGGCATAAATCAGAGTTTTCTCCCTCCTACAAAACACCTTGGTTCGTATGTGTTAGTGTATGCATGTGTGACTATTGTCTATCATGCAAACAGAATACAAATGCAGGAATAAAATAAGCATTTATCTTTCTTGCAAATATCACCTACCTCCATCATTCAAAGTTTTCCCAGCTAAGGACTGTTCATCTGCAGTTATGTGTCATTTTCCACTATACCCCATCACCAGTGGGGTATCTAGCACTATGTATCACCAAGATGCAAAATATGTAATACTGTGTGTGCTGTAAGGTCCAATAATACAGTTTATTGACACTGAAACTACCCTATACCATCTGATAGCAAAATTCACATGACACAGGAAGGGAGTACACTTTTTTTACTTAGCAACTAAAAGGCATGTGGTTTGGCAAAATTCGTATTATGTACTGCAGATGCCAACAGAACACACACAGCAGCAACCTTGGTTTGGAAGACAAACACTACAGCGTCACCAGCAACACTCAGTTTTGACACCTCTAACAGTATCCATCAAACAACTGAAAGTCCCTTTGAAAGGCAAAGAGAATGAGAGGTGTTCATTATATATGCTCTCTTGCCTGCTTTAGTGTACCACCATAGACTAGTAACTGTTGGGAAGCTGGCACTAGGACAGCTAATCTGTCCTAGGCTATTCTTCCCCAAAGAGTAGCCTAGGACAGATCAATGCAGGCTGTCTAACGGGTGGATTTAGAGATGTTGGGGATAAGGAGCCTATGTACAACCTGTGCTGTGAATCCTTCCTACAACTCGATAGCTTCAAGCACTTCTGAGTTTCTTCTCTACGAGAAATTTAATTCACATCCTTAAACCACGACCACACACAGTTAATTCCATATAAGCCTATTGCTAAGTACTAAGGTGGGGTTAACAGCTTATTCAAGGGAACTACAAAATAATTTAAACGTCTTTAAAAATGATAAATGCTGGGCTACACCACTTCATGGATTTGTTAATCTGCTGATCATTTTTCCAGAACATACTCATATGAGTGCACCATGTAAGTTTTCGACAGGCACAGAGCCTACCTACCTCTTTTTTCCGTACATCATTTCTCTATTTTCCTTTGGTAATTAACACAAAAGCATTTCTGCTTTTCAGGGTAATGTCTGCTCAATCTCTGCATAGTTTAACTCTGGAAAACTTAAAAAGTTTTCAGCTTGGTTTTCTTTTGGTAGTATCAGGACTACCTTTTTGGAAATCCAACACAGGACACGGTGAATAGTACTCCTGGGACTATGTGAGAAGGGATCCATAGGATTCTGGGGGATTATTACTTTCCATGTGTAGAAGGCTCTCCTTTTAAAATACCACTTCAGATCATGCTTGAGGGTGGTAGTGATCAAAGCCCTGATGCTGAAAGCTTATAGGATCAGCCCCTACTCAGTATTAAGCCTCCTTGTGCGAGCAACAGATGTTGCTAATGAGGGTAACAGACCAGACTGGGACCAAAAGCTGTTGTTTCCCCACAGCTCCTTGATACCCCATGAGAAAGCAAGATGACAGGCATACTGGTGGAATGTGCAAATCAAAAAGAGCATGTATTGCATCCCTGACTTATCCTAACTACTCTCAAGATGCTTTTGAGAGAATATGCACCAGCAACTTTATTCTCAACCTGCACATGCTTCATGCAAGTAAGCAGCAGAGTCCTCATCCCAAACTCCATTTGATGCTTTTAGTCCTGTTTCCAAGGTACGTGTATGTGTCCATCCTTCTTCCTCTCATTCCTTTTGAACCCACTGACCACTTTCAAGCAAATTTAACTGAAATAAGTGCAAAGAGAGTAAGTTCCCACAAGCTTCATGATGTTTTTTATTGACTCTTAGTGAAATGAGGGTGCAGCATAAGTTAAAGCTTTGGGGTTTTTTTGACATTACAGGATTCATACGGGAATGGTGGAGAAATATGAATGCCCTGATTGTGAGAAAAGCTTCAGCTGTCACTTGTACATAACTAGATAATGGAAAATCCAGAAGCAAACAGAAAACAGGGATCTAGGTTCCACCAGTTCCAATGCTACATGACCATGCACTTCCATATTCACCAGGCTGGGACAATCCCTCCAGTCCCAGTGCTGCCAGGTCTTTTCCCACTTTTTTCATCTTCACTATTTTGATCATTTTATAACTCTGTGTCATTTGTAAAGGGACATGTACTGACATTGTCACTGTCACACAGAATGAATAGAACTGGGACCAACCATGAATTTTATCACCCTTATCTCTTGCTTCTCACTTACAGCCTGCTAAGGTGCTGCCCCAAGATGCTAATCAGGTGCTGTTTAATTGTAATGAATGTTGTGTTCAGAAGATAACCTGAGCTTCACATGGCTAAGGTTACAGCTTGTAATCCCTTGCTGCTGCAGTCAGGCAATGCTTAGCAAGTCAAATGCTCAGAATAACTTCACTGTCACTTTTGATCTTTTACATTTGGTGCAACTGAAGCTCAAGTACAGTATGAGGAAATCCACAGGAGCAACATACCACTGGTTTACTGCACCTACCAGCTGGGGTTAGAACTTGGGCTTTCTACATCACCCTTTTCCAAAGAACTTCATTCGATGGATTTATCAGAAAGAGTGGTTTATACATCTGAATCATCTTCTGAACTGGTGTTTGTTTTCAGCCTTTTTTACACTGTTACCCACTTAGATGAGAAAAAGGATTTAAACTCTCCAATCCCTACCTGTACTAAAGAAATAGAGAGAAAGGTGGGTAGAACTGTTTGGCATTATTTTGCAAGACCAGAGGCTCTTCTTGGGATATACATGACAGTGCTGGGTTGACAGTTGGACTTGATAATCTTAAGGGTCTTTTCCAACCTAAATGATTCTGTGCTATAAAATTTTGAGACACATGGTTTCAGTGTCCCTTGATCTGCTTTTGAAATAATCAGTGCTAGTGAAAATGGCCTGCTAATCCACAACTGGGAATCTACAACAAGAGGGACTGGAATTCCTTATTAAGATACAAGACTTAAGTTAGGCAAAAAGTGATAAAACAATTTGTCGCCTCAAAAACTGTCTGGTGGCTGACTGGGCACATGCTCTGGAATTGTTCTCTTTAAGCCAAAACCAATGGCAGTTCCCAATTACAGGTATAGTGAGCAACAGCCACCAATGAATCAGTGTGCATCTGGCAAAGCACAGGCCCAGGAGAACACCATCACTCACTCAGTATTTCCTGCTTAAAAATAAATGTGTCATCTATAGAATGCTTCAGTTGTGAAAAATGCTTCTGTATCCCTCCTCATGGATCTGGTAGCTGTGATTGCTGGAGGAGTAGAGGCTGCAGTAAGGAAGTCAATCCTCACTATCAACAGCACAAGCTGTAAGTTACTGAAATTGCACACCTAAATTTACTCATACCTCTTATAACCTTTCTGAATATGACTCCTGAAAAGTAACATTTAATAATTACTACCTCTAGTAAATTCTGTTTGTGTGCTAGCAAGAATTATTAGTGCCTCAGCAAAAGACGGTGTTAAGATGGTGTTTCACTACTGGCTGTGTTACTTGGACAATCATCTTTCTGAGTATTCGTACCCCATCTTGTGACCTACAGTGGAAGTGCAGGAGCGACCAAACCGCTTCTCGGTTGTACCTCACAGACACCTGATAACAGTTCCTCCCCCTAACGCAGGCTGTAGCTTCCGTATTTTTAAAAGTAAAGGTTAAAAAGTAGTTTAGCAGCCGGCCAAATTTGACAAAGTTTTACCTGCATGAGGATGAAAATTGCATTTGGGTTCACCTTTTAGTTGATGAGGCATCATGATTTAGTTTGTTTGACATGCAAAATATCTGCCTTATCCAGACAGATGTTGGGTCGCTGTTCCTTGCTCTCAGCATCAAAACCAAGGGTCCACGGTCCCTTCTTGCGTTTGTGATAAAAATCTTTACCTGAGAAGTACCACACACACAACATCATCATCATTCAAACTCTCTAAACCTTTACAAAATTAAGAACTCACCGAAGTTTCATTATTTCTAAAATTTCTCAAAAGAAGGAAACAAAAGCTTACTTACAAAGAAAGACGGACAAGAATACTTTGCACATTCACACATTTTTAAGGTATCTCTATCCCAGTGATCTTGTAAAAAATGAGACACAGAAAACAGATCTATGTTTGAAGTTTATTTTTAAACAGCATTTCCCTTCCTGAGCTTGTATTAGTCATGATGTCTCTGATATTGCAGACATACCAACTACTTCTCCTCCTCTGAAAGACAGATGTGCCTTTTAACCCCTGTGCATCCCCAAAACATTAAAAAAAGTCCATCAGGAATATAACCAGGAAAGGTATTTCAATCAAATAACGACACACTAACATAGTGCTTCCAAGTCAGATTGCTTCTGCAGTAGAACAGGATAAAACCTAAATGCAGAGGCAAAGAGAAAAGTACAAACTTTGCCCAAACCGCACAATTCACAATACAGTATCAACAACGAGCTAGAGGATTATCTCACCCAGTGACTGCAACGGCCCGTAACTTGCAAACAGGAATCACTTACAAGGGTGGCCGCTGGAACGGAGACTCTCCTCCTTCCCAGCGAGGAACAGTCCAAACTCATCACTTCCAAGAGCTCATCAGGATTGCAGGGAATGATGAAAAAAGGGAAGGCACTTCAGTGGTTGCTCCCCAATTGAAGAGAATTGTCATCTACGAGGGAGTGCTATCAGCAATTAAAACTCCAGTTGTGTTGCTCATTCAACCATCTACTTAGGCTACAAAAACACAACGAAAATGAAAGCTGTCAGTGCCAAGGAGAAAAGCCACTCTTGCAATGCAGAGGCTAACAAGAGCTCTGGATAGAAACTGCTCATATGCATTTATGTATATGTGGATACATGTACCTAAGTGTACGTACTTACCTGGAACTGTTACTCCCCTCCCCGCCAGGAGAGATGCTAGGCACTGCAGCAGCCGCACTGGTTAACCTATTCTGGCTGCACTTGGCATTCGTGATTTACCCGGTGTTGTACTACTTAGCACCACGCAACAGCTTGGGCAGCCACTGTAAAGATGTGTTAATGTGTTATCACCAGTCCCCAATCTTTCGACTCCTTTCCAGTCCATGCTGCTTATGAGAAACGACATGGGAGCAGCCACAAGGCCAATGGCTCAAAGGGGATCCAATGCCCCTAGGCCAGATGATGGTGCTAACAAGAGCCAGGACTAGGGGCTGTCCAAGCCTGAGCGACCGCGGGCTGCAGGACACACAGACCCCGGCCTAGCAACGCGAGGCCACCCGGGCCGGGCCGCGCGGCCGCTTCCGGAGGGGCGAGGCTGGGTCATGGGTCTTTGGGCTACTGCACCGGCAGCGCCGCAGAAAGACACCCGTGGGACGAGGGAGGACGGAAGCGG
The DNA here is from genome assembly GCF_004027225.2 of Strigops habroptila. Taxonomy (NCBI): domain Eukaryota; kingdom Metazoa; phylum Chordata; class Aves; order Psittaciformes; family Psittacidae; genus Strigops; species Strigops habroptila. The sequence goes on from NC_046360.1 coordinate 17,280,278, forward strand.
CCCCGGGGCGGCAGGGCCCCCACCTCTCAGCCCCGCCGCTCCCGCGCCTCCCCTGGCCGCCGCCGGGGGCGCCATTACAAGGCCGCACACCCCGACGCCTGTAATAAATGGCGGAGGGGGCGGAGACCTTTCCACTGTTGCCCAGTGAGGGAGGAGAGCGCGGGGGGGGGCGGTGCCCCACGGCCCCGAGCCCAATGGGCGTGAGAGGCGGCGGATGATGGACGGGCTGCCCCCACCGCCCGGTGCCTCCTGTGGGCGGGCCTTGGTGCCCGTCAGCCAATGGGGCGTGCGGCGCGGGGCGCGTCGCGCCTTCCCGTGGTGCCGCGCGGCGAGCGGCGGCAGGAGCGGTCGCGACTCCATCCGGGTCCCGGCGCGGCTCCGGGTCACCCTGCGGCAGGTAACGGGGCGGCGGCGGCGGGCGCGGTCCTCGCGAGGCGCTGCCATCGCCCGCGGGCCGGGCGGCAAGCCAGGGGTACGCCGCGGGGAATGGCCGCAGGGGCCTGGGCGCAGGGCTCGGGGCGCGGGTGGAACAGGCGGGGGGGCCCGGCCCTCTCCCCGCCGCGGGCGGGCGGGCGCGCGCGCGCGCCTCAGCCCAGCCCCTCTGCTCGGCGCCGCCGCCCCAGGGGGGGGAGCTGTCCCCGGAGCGGGGAGCGGCCTGCGCCGCGGGCGGCGGCCGCCGGACCCGGCGAGAGGCGGGGTCGTGGCGGCCGCTGCCGGGTGTGGCCTCCCGCTCCCCGCGGCCCCTCGGGTCCCCGGTTATTGTCGTGACTCTCCTCATCGAGGCCTTTCCCCCCCACCCCCCTCCAGACTAACTTGCGGGCCCGGAAGTGCCGCCCCCGGGCGCTCCGCAGTGGTGCCTTGGCCCCGCCGCCCGCCGGGGATAGGCCGCGGATGCCGTCAGCGCCTGGGTACGTCACTTCCGCTATCAAGTGTGTGGGCAGGGGAGACCTTGGCCGCAGGGGGGAGCCCCCCCCCCCCCCAGTGCCGGCTCCGGGGGGATCCGGGCCCGCCCCGCGCTGGCGGCGCCGCGGCCGAGGGTCCCTGCGGCGGGCGGGGCCGAGGGGAGAGCCATTCTGAACCGGGGTGTAGAAGTTGAGATACCGGGTGAAACGCAGCTCCTGCGGCAGCGGAACGTGCTGCCCTGCGCAGGGCAGGGAGGCACCAGGCCGGATTGCCCACTGTTGTGTCTCGGTGTTGCTGCTTGCACAGGGTAGAACCCGTCCCTGATGCGCAGTAACGTGTGTCTGTGACTTTATTCTGCCACAGTGCGGTCAGTTCTAGAGAAAGACACTGCTCAGATTGTATCTTTATGACTTGTAGGGATGGAAGCTCAACCTGGTGTTCAAGGGTATGGTAATGCTCATTTACAGATTTGTCTGTTCTGCATTGTTACTCTTTAATTGTCCTGCTTTGCAGAGGCCATTTCCTGGCTGTGATACAAGTCTCAACTGGCATGGAAAAATTGATTCCATTAAGAATGTACATAGAAATTCTGCGGAATGATGCTTAATCAGAACAATGGGTCACATTTAATCCGTGGCAGAATTTTGGAGAAAATGAATCTATCCCTTCAAAACCAATAATATTTCTTTAACTTAAAGAAACAGGGCATCCTCTTCCTAATTCTAGAAGCGGGTAAGCCAGCCCAGCTGCCAGGGGGCTTCACCAAAACACACACTTACTGGTGTGGCTCCTTGTTGTCAAATTTGACATGTTCCGTTCACAGCAACACTCAGCTGTTAAATAGCCCGAACTCAGCCAAGGGGTTATTTACAGAGATTGTTCAGACTTGCTTCAAGACTTGTTCAAAGTCTTTCCGGTATAGTTGACATGTGGTAACAGATGTAGTAGTATTACTTTGTATATAATAGCTAGCTGTATGAAGATGGACTTACTAAATAGCTGTATCATGGTACTTTAAATATAAAATTGTTGACCAGGTTGTACTCTGTACGTCTGAAGTGCAACCTCGATCCATATAGGTTGTGCATATAGTCGTTTGTATAGTAAGACTGGAGACTTGGCAAAAGGAAGCTTAGATAGAACATGGAATCACTTCTTTTGTTTTTCTGCTACTAAGAAGCTGTATCCTTATTTCACTTTCCTTTTGATAAATGCCTTCTGTATTTTCCTCTGTTGTCAGTAGTGGAAAACATCAGTTCATTTGCAAAATAGTGCTCCCAGGCCTTGTAAATGGCAATAAATGTTATGTTGTGAATTAATAATGTAACACAACATACTTGAAAATGTTCTCATGCACTAAATTTGTTCAATTTGTGTAAGTATTATATTAACATGCAAACTTTATGCTGGAGAAGCTAGTCCTCTTACTAGTGGCATGATCTAAAAGACGCAAATTTAGTGATTAAATAAAGAGTTTTATACTTAGAAGTAAGTATGCACTTCTGTTTGAAGCAGGAATAAATAACCAAAATGTTGGTTTCCTCTGAGAAGTGTGTTGAGGCCTTTATACCATTTGAAGCTGTGCTCGTTTGAGAATGTGCTCATATAGAATATATCTTCTGGCAGTGCACTGACAGATGTCAGATTTCCACAAATCCTTTTTGAATACACAACATTTTAGTGTAGTCACTTTCTTTATTACAACATGTTACTCCTTTCACTGAGGTTTTTGCCAGCCTCGTACAGTACTGTAACGCACACAGCACTTAAACACAGCGAGTTTAATACCAATATTGTAAAACTGAGTATGTGTGCAGGAAGATGGTAGGATTTGTATTACTTTGGTTCTTTGTTCATATTTGAAATCTCCACAGGAGATGTTCTTCATTCAGTGCATAAGTGGGCAGTAGTGACTTCTAATTTCTTTCAGGCCACTGTTTCTGGATATTTATATTCTGTCTGTAACTACATGATTAAAAAATAAGTCAAAATGAAACATACTAATTAAAAATGTGGCAAAACAGTAGTATTTCATCTTATAATTACTTAAAACCAGAATGCTTTGTGTTAAAGCAGTCAATTGTAGATGGGATATAGATTTTTCTTTAAAAAATAATTAAAAATTCCAATTTCTGATTGAGACACCAGATAAATACATTATTGGTGACAGTTAGTTGTATTAATCTTATAGTGTTGTGTGAAAAATTCCAAGAAATACCATAGTAGACACGTATCCCTGTCAGGTGCGTGGACCTTGGTGCTCCTTGTGCTTTGAGGTGAAGCACATTTGTATAGCGTTCTGTGCTGAAGCTGCTTGTGTTCCTTTTCTCCTCCTTGTAAAATTTGCCACTTCAAACCAGTGTTCTGGTGTGAGTCACACTTACTCTAGTGTACTGCTGCTAAGTGGACTAGCATGGCCAAATGGAGGTATTGAATTTTAAGGTTTGGGGCATAAAAAGGTGCCTGGACTTCACCTGGCGAGTGTTACATTCTGCTGAAAGAATTTGTGCTTTCTTGGTCAGTGCCTGTGGTCAGGGCAGGTGAATTTGCTTGGCACAAAGTAACAAAAAAGAAACCAACCCCAAACCAACAAACTGCTGATTTGTTTAGTCTTAATCTTCAAACAGGTTTTTAATTTACAGCTTTGACTTTTGTTATGCTTAGTATTATCCAGTGAATTTCTACAGCTGAACTGAAGCACTAGAGTAGGATAGTCTTTTCAGATAACAAGCTCTTCACAAATTTACAATTGTCAGATGATCCTTTCACAGAAGGATGTACTTACAGCACTGTATACCTCAAGTTAATGTATGTGCTTATCTCCACACTGCATGTAGGAGGTGTCAGTAAAGCACAGTTTGTGTAGGAACTTCTACAAGCTTGCTTTCAGCTTCAGGAGGTTTCTTATGTGCTGCAAAGTGGACATAACTGAGAGAAAAAAATGTTTGTCTTTTAGGATCACACTGAGAAGAAACAGGACTTCTGTTATTTCCACGCATACACATTTTGTTCCTTCAGCAGATAGTAAATAAAAGTCATAACTATTGAGCTATTTTTTCTCCACTTTCACAGGTTGGAGAATAGCTTAAGAGTGCTTATGTTCCACTGTGTGCTACTAAACAAGAACATGTACATTCTTGAGCCTTTTTTTCCAATGCAGTTTAGGATCATTTCAGACAGGTAGCTCAAGAAAAGCATGGAAAGCATACTTCAGAGTGATAGAGCATATTTAGATTCTGCTACTGTCACTTCTCTTGGACACAAATTAGGAGCAAGGTTCTACTCAGATAAGCACTTTATTAATACAAAGGAAGGTACAAAACCTGAATATAGAAGAGGAAAACATTTTAATTCACATTGAAGCTTTTGTGACAGTAATTTTGCTGAGGCTCTTTTGGAAAGAGGTGATGAGGTGTGCATGTAGCATGTGACAGACGGTGCAGGGGTAGCTGAGTGTGGTGAGGAGAAGCAACATGAAGGATGATCAAGTTTACATCAGTCATGCTGCTCCCTTTTCCTCCTCCCATCCCCCACCAGTTAACAAAAAGCTTGAGTTTGTAAGTCTGCATGAAGTCACTGAATTGGAGTTAGTGCTGGCTTGAGGCCTGGAGCTCCATCGTGTGGTGGAAGCTGTGCGCAGGCCGCGCCTCAGCCCCGCGCTGCGCTGGGCAGCTTCAGCGGAGAGGTTTGGCAGTGAACACGTTCCTCTTTGCCAGTGCTGTGTGAAAGTTACACAGTTCCACAACTGCAGTGCCCTTCGCTTTCACTTCTCTGGGGATTTGAAACACGTGGGGACTGGAGAAATAGAACTTTGAACTCAGCTTTTACAATGGAAAACAAGTTAAACATGTATTTCCTAAAAGCTTGAAGTCTCATCGTAGTCTAAGTGTTTATTACTGAAGGAGAGAATATGCAAGTGGATAACCCAGAAACTCTTGTGCTGTAGTAAGGCATGATATCATCAGCATGGTGACTTCAGTAGCAGGGGTGTATGCAATAGCAGATTCACTCGAAGATGAGAACATACCACATCAGTAGAGGCTGTGCCAGGAGCATGCTGTACATCCAGCTTCTCTGCTTCTGTATGCCAGAAAACCTTAATGCATGGTATCAGGAAAGCAGCATGCAGCAGGCCTCCCAAGGAGAGCTGGCAGATCTCATTCTGTGAAAGGCATTGCAACTTAGGTGATAGGAGTTTTAAACACTATTAACCCACAAGTTAGAAGCTCCCAAAACTGTAGGATTAGTATAAACCAGAACACAAATTAGCTAGACTTTATGTGACTGTACAGTGAAAACAAAAAAGCACAAGGTAACTTGAACTTCTTTCAAAAGAGGATTTTTACTAGAATTTTAATTCTTTTATTTCCTTCTAGTATTAAAGCAAATAAAAATGGCACCTGAGTGATGTAACATCAATCAAATTGCTTTTCTGCAGTAGTTAAAAGACAGGATACCTAGTGATCTTTCATAAGGTATATTTGTAACAGAATGAGGTTTTCCTGACTGTCCTATGTGCACTTATAATAACCACAGGATAACAGTTGGAAGTAAGGACATATTTTACCTTAAGTAACAGCCCATCCAGGCCCGTATTAGATGAAGGGCTCTTGAAAGGAGACAGATTCTTATGGATTGAGGAGCTGCAAGTACTGAGTAGGAAAATCTAGTGGTGGCAGTAGAAAATGAGTTAGCATTTCTAAACTGGAAATTTAGATTGGAAAGGCCTCCTGTCAATAGAACTCAAAATAAAAGCTTTTTGCTACACCTCAAGTTGGTTAGGTTTATAACTAACTTTTGTCTAAAGGTGGTGAAATGCAGCAGATGGTTTCTATGTATAGTACATTCCTTGTGTCCTTCAGACTTCCTTTTAAAAACAGAAGTTCGGAAGTGTTGTCTTACCTCTTTTATACATTTTACATTTTCAGCATAAGCTTTTTGTGTGGTAACACCTGTTCAGTTTTTCAAAGCACTTAAAACGTTTTCAGTACATCACAGAATCCTCAGCTTCATCTTCAAGTTCTTTCTGAAACTCAGATGGAATTGCGAAGTAACAAACTGGAGATGCTGAGCTGGCTGTCTGCGGCTGGGCTCACTGCGCAGGCCTCAGCAGGCTGCCTCCCTCCTTGAGAAGTGGGTGCTTTACAGGAATTCTGCTCAGCTGGTGGAGGTTTGGACACAGGGAACTGAAAGGGCTGTCAGCTTCTAAACTGAGTATGTGCTTGACAGCAGGACTTCTGCCTGAGCCAGTGTAAAAGGCTGTGATGTGTGCCAGTGCTCCATAACGGTTTGACTTTGTCCCAGTGCTACTCTTCTGATTGGTTTCTGTTTTGGGCATTAGGATCAACTGCTTGTGTCCATCTGTGCATGCTAAAGTATATATTCTGGTAGGCATGTAAGTTAGCAAAAGCAAATAATGGGATTTATACCAATTACAAGCAAGATTTTAAGAGTGATTCACCAGAACTTGTCATTGATATTTGTATAAAGGATTCTGGAGTAAAGTGTTGAGGCGGTTGGAAAGTACTTTTAATTTTGTCTCTGTTCAAGGAATAACGTCATCCCTTTGTATATTAATGCATTGGGTCACGCGTTGTGGTTTTTGGCAAGGACATGAACATGCATTAGGGCGCTCTTGTTCTACCAGGGCTTTGTTTGAAGAGTGGTTCGAAAACCTCAGTTTAGAATTGGGGTGAAGTACCAGTAAAACATGTATTTCATGTTTTAAAAACTGCTTTTCTGTAAATATGTTCAACTGTCTTATAAATTGCATTAACAAAGCAATTGTTTTTCCTCCCCAGCTCTGTTCTCAGCATGTCCTTGCTAAGAAGGGGATTGTAAGTCACACATCTCTCTGGCAAGTATTTTGATTTCAGTATGCTAAGACTTTTTTTACTTCAAGATCATTTTGAGCTGTGTTAATGTAGAAATTGGCTTTAAGGTTACATCATGAGCAGTTAGAGAAACCCACTTGTTTCTGATCTGAAAACAGTGTATATTTAAAGTGGCCTTTTGGTAAGGAACTTTAACAATTAAATGTCAGGGTATAGGCTGTAATCATAATGAGTTTTGTTTATAGTAAAAGAATCCCTGTCCATGGGACTGTATATGATTGAAGACTAACAGAAGCAGCACAAAATACTACTTTTGACAGTACCTTATTTTCTTCGAGCTATTTAATTTTGAAATAGCTGGGAGAAGTCACTATATGTAATATTTATTTGATCAGAATTACAGATATTAGGGCCTTATACTGATCCAGGTAAATTGGCTGCATAGCTGTGGTCCTAGGTTTTATTATTTGAAAGTTCTAAAGGGGAAGAAGTTTACATCTGCATATGATGTCTCTGATAGACTTTTCTTCTAATTTCAGATGAGAGGTTACATCTGTGGAACAGGAATAGTTCTTTAACAGAAGTTTAATGACTAGTGTCTGTGACTACTACAACCTGCTAACTGTCTAAAGATGAAATATATTAAGACCCAAGACATTGGTAAATGTTGTAATTAAGGAAACATCTTTAAAATAACTTTATTGCATGAATGCTTGTTCTGTGGTCAGTATGTAAGTGCTGTCTGCAGGTAGCTCAACTTGTCTTTATTAAAGCAACACTCTTTCTACGTCCACTCTGAAGATGCCTGCACTGTGGGATGAGGTAGTAGGTTGTATAGTTTTAGGGTCATACCCGCAACTGGGAGATAACTATACAATCTACTGTCTTTCCTAAAGCAGCAGAAAATCAGCAATGGAAACTTCTCAGTTTTAAGCTCAATGTCAGATTCTACTAAACTTCTGTACTTGTAATGCTTATTATTAATTTCTATATAATATTTCTATATAGCCTATGTATATAGGCTATATACATATTTTCTATATAGGAAAATATTTCTATAGCGCCTGTGAGCAATTGTCTTTAGATTTTTCTGATTCTTAGAAAATCTCTGTTATTCTACATTAATTTTTCTCTTCTAACAAGTAAAAAATGAAGACTAGATTGATTCCTTTATGAATATGGTGGGGTAATCAAATATGGATTTGTGATGTTCCTGTTGTTGTTTTAACATTGCTAAGTGAAGTATCAAATATCCTTTAGAATGGAACTGTGGTTAGCTACTTAAGCTCTTTGCTGAAGTTTATGCTTCTCTGTCAGAGTGAGGTAGTAGATTGTATAGTTGTAGGGTAGTTATTTTACCCTGTTCAGGAGATAACTATACAATCTATTGCCTTCCCTGAGGAGTAAAACAAACTGCGGTCCTTTGCAGTCATTCATGGCTGCATTGAGTAACAGTTTATCTGTCAGATAATTTTAGGGTTGTAAAGTATCAGGTTAATCAGTGACAGAGTTTTCAGGATTAACAATCTGTGAATGGTGTAACCGCCAAATGATGTATTTGACTAATATGACTTTTCTTCCAAGGTGAGTGGCGCAGTGCTGGCTGGATACTGAAACACACACATGTTCCTAGATATGGAGTGGAATACTCCACAGAATGGAAATAGTTTTAAAACAATTTTGTTCTGAATGTCAAAATACAAGTAGCTTAGACTTTGTACATTGTGATTTAAACTGCTTTGAGACCCCAACTTCTATAATGTATTAAAATTCTATGACTCTACCTGCTTAGTAGAAGTTGGAGGGAAAACTTACAATTATACTTTATTAACAAGTCTGTGTATTTTTCTCCAACTCTTCTAGCATGTGAGACAGTGTAATACAAAATTAAAGTGCTGAATGGCTAAAATGTACCCCTCACCTTTTGAGGGGAGTGTAAAACTCTGAGCGTCCCAGATCCAGAACTGTAATTTTTCTCTGAGGTGGTTACCATTGTTGTAAAAAGACATTTTAAAACTTACTGCATTCTTCTTCCTCCTGACATCCTAGGTGTAACCAGTCTTAAGTGCTTCTGCACTAGTGTGACCAGCTAACATCTTGCTAAAGTAACAAAGAAAAGCATGAAAATGCCTTTTGGGACTGAAAGTTTAGCATTCTAGGTCACAGTGAAAATGGAGCCGTTCGTGAGTATTTAAACCTGGAGTGTTAAAACAGGTTAACTACTTACCAAGCAACAATAACACTAAGCTTGAAACATGTGCCAAGGCCTAAAAGGCAGAAGACCAAAAGCAGCTGGTAAGCTAAAGTGACTTCACAGAGCAGCTGCTAAGGGAGAAGAACTGCAAAAAGGAAGCATTGGGCTCCTAGGAAGAGGTAGTAGGTTGCATAGTTTTAGGGCAGGGATTTTGCTCACAAGGAGGTAACTATACAACCTGCTGCCTTTCTTAGGGCTTTATTATAACACCAGGACTGTTCTGGCTCCACCCTAACCTCTGCAGTTTTGGTACGTAAAGAGAAATGACAGGCTATTTCTAAGCGTATGAAACCACTGTATCAGCAAACTTGGTACCAAATTCAAGTGTCATACTGCTAGCTGGTATGGGGAAATGCTGCTTTTGGGGGTGCTCTTGCCATTTTGGAGACACTGGGTTGTGATATCCGTGGGTTGTGATATTTGTGGGTTGTGGTAAGTAAGAGGCTGTGTTTGGAAGGCAACTTCTTCAAGAATAAGATTGAATTCCCTGCGATTAGGATGGAGGTGGTATGGTCTTTTAAACTGAACATTAAGGTACTAATATTGTGTTCTTAATCAGGTAGCTAAAACACGTCTTCCTTTGGCTTTGTGCATTTCAAGTGGAAAACCGAAAGTTTTCCTTCCCCAGCAGGATCATTTTACAGCATGCCTGAATGCTGGTGGTTTCTCAGCAGGTACAGGCACTCCTAACAAAAGAGCTCTCGGTCATGAAGTATTTGCAGCCTCACAGAATGGAAGTTTTCAGTCAAAATGAGCAATTGCATAGTTTGTCTCATAGAATTATATGTTAAAAAGTAGTCCATCACTACAGCAATAGTTCTGGTAGGGCTTCAGCTGGACACCCTGTAGTATGGGTATAGAGACTTTATATAGCATCTTGTATAGAGCTAACATGTTATGCCTATAGTGGCTACTATTTTAACTTGACAAGGAGATAGAATCGTAGGTTATTAATATGTTAAATGTGCTTATATTGAACATCCTGTGTGAATTTAATTATACGTGTTTGATTTCGTTAATAAAATACAATATTCTATGCAATTTTATGGTGAATGTCCTTTCCTTTCTTCAAAATAAGGAAGTGAATTTTACAGGAAAACAGAGCCTACATTATTGAAATAAAGTCAAGACCATGTTAAAAAAAATGAACTTTTAACTAGAATTAGTGTTAACCAGTTATTCTAGTGTTAACTGAAAATTATTTTGTTAAGAAGAGCTTTGGTACAAGCCTTCACTGTGGAGGCAGGAATCCGCATTGCAGATGAACGTGCAGGACCTCCGCTTGCCCTAGAGCTGGTTTCTGAGTGGAAGTTTAAATTGCTGCACAAAAACCTGGAGTCTAAAAGGGTGAGCTCTGTTAGTCTTAACTGCACCTTGGCTTTTGCATAAATGCAGCTGGTAAGGTATCAACAAATAAGATTTGGGCAGAGAAATGTACCAATAAATTCAATTCTAGCAGTACAAAGGGCCTTAAAAGCTTTAATACACTTCACATTATAAGGAGTATGCTTATGAAAGACACATGTATTACCTGCTGCCCACTCCAGCTGTGATATTCCCATCGTTACATTTGTTAAGCCCCATATGTGAGAGAAATAAAGAGAGTTTGGGTCCTAGATGAAAATGAGTGGCTGTTTTATTTTACTTTTGGAGTAATATACAAATTTTAGGCTGAATGTGCTTACTTTTGCCCTTCTGTTACTGTAACACTTGATACTGGCTCTCAGTGCTGCTGGGTTTCTTTAGCAGTTACTTCAGAAAACAAGTAGATGAAGCTTTTTATTTCTTAGTCTCTGACTGAAATTATGTACAGCTCAACATTATTATCACAGATGTTTATTTAAGTTAAAAGTGTTAAAAACCAGCCCCTCTTGCAGAGTCCTAAGCATTTCTTAGGCAAGAGGACCTGAATTTTGGGATGAATGTCTCCTTGTCTTCCAGTGTATTGTGATAAGCAAGTACTGCAGAGAGCTACTGTGGTACTGATTCTGCCACATCAAATCCAGCCCCTCTTGTGCAATACTGAAGTGGCCTTAAAGTTAAGGATGTTAACCCTTGACCCCCAGCTTTCTGCTACTGATTCTGTCTTGCCTATAAGGTGTACAGGCATTTTTTTCCTTGTAATTGGAAGCAGCTCGATTAAGTGATAAGGCTCAAACTGGAAAGGAATTACACTGTGGTTCAGCAGTCTCATCTCATCAGATTCTTTCTTACCTTGATTTATCTGTGGGCTCCACCTAGTAAATGGTTTCTGCTCAGCAAAGCACACGATTTGTTTGCTTTTTCCACGTGTATATTCAGAGAGGGGTCCAAGGATGAGGTGACACCACAGCAAGAATCCTTCCAGTAAAGAAACAGTGGTTAAAGAATGCACAGCAAACAGTGCAGAGAAGTTTGCAGTAACAGTAGAGACATGTTTACCACCCATATTGAAGTAATTGTGTCCTGGTGGTCTTGGAAATATTCCAGTAGAGCTCCAAAAATAGAATACAGCTTCAGAGCAGCTCCACATCCCGGGAGAATTGTTTCTGTTCTGTGCTTTTCCATGCAGGAAGGTGTGCTCTGAAATCTTCCTGGTAGTGGGAAACCTGAGACCTGTGGAGCTTATTCCCTAAGAGAAAACATTACCAATAAATACTCTTATGCTTCTGAAGGGGATTCTGGGCACTTGGTGCCATGTTCACAGTGTATGAACTTTCTGCATTAGAAATTCTCCCCTCTGCTGCCTTGTGTTGAGCAGTAGGATTGTGACAGAGAAGAATTGCTGGTACTATAATAGAGATCCTAGAGAGCTGCTGCCACCACCTGTTGTCCAGAAGGATGTTCTCTGCTGAGCTTTCCCAGGTCGGGTAGCAGATGCTTAACTATTAGTTTTCCTTTGTGCTTCTCTATTCAGCCTTCTTCCAACCTGTGAGAACAGATGCAAGGAAATTAACGTTTAGCTATCAAATGTTTGTAGAGAGATGATAGCGACACACCCCTAGAATTTTCATGGTATATTTAGATTCTTTGATGGTTAGATCCAATGCTGTGGTCATTTGACATGCCATGTCATCCTTGTGCCAAAAAACTCTTGCTCTCTCTTTTGGTAACCAGCAGGCTGGACTTGCACCTATGCACCTATGTGCATAGACGTGGTTCATCTTTTGGCTTTACCAAGCAAACTATGAAATAGCTGATACAAGGGGAGGGAGGGATGCGTGTGAGAGGGAGGAAAGTCTCAGATAATCTGCTCAAAACAGACAAGTTCAGATGCATATTAGTGGCTTTGGCTGAGATTCACAAAAGACAGTTGAAGTCCCTCAGTTCTAGAGGCATCAGTGCATGGTGGGGCCTTCAGACCTCTGCTACGCTTTAAGGAGTCCATCAGAGGAGTTTAGTCAAGAAAGCAGCTTTCACTTAACAAGCTTAGTTGTATATTTAATGCCATGGTTCTGGAGAGATGAGTCATGACAGGAGCTACTGGAAGGATCAGATGTCAATGTATGTTTTGTTGCAACACAAGAAATGAGACCTGTTCTTATTGCATAGATGGTCTCACTGGAATTTGATTTTTAGACTAGCTTGTTTCAGACACTTAAAACCACTACAGCAAAGAGGGCTTATATGCATTGGAAAAGAAGATACTGTTCTGCTTCAGCCTGTTGTATTAAAGTGATCTTCAGAATAAAGCTATTACCAGTCATATAATGCTACTAAGGAGTGCATTTTTGGTGCCTGAAAAGGTCCTTTCTGACACAGGAGAATGTTACTGAAAAAATACTTCCTTTGACATTAAAACTCTCCTATATAAATGATGTTGAGCTGATGAGTTAAACCCAGCACAGCATAAAGCCAGAGAAAAGGATCAAAAAATGCAATTGCAAGTCCCAGTTCTGTGAGGGAGCTTATTACTCCCTGTATACGTTACCTTATATATTATACTCCCTTTAATTACCTTTGGATTTATCCGTGGTCTCAGTACTCCCAACACTACACATAAATTGCTAAGTGAAAGTGGTAAGGAGTAGTAAATCAATCCCGAAATCCTGTCACACATGAAACCTGATTCGCATCTGGAATCTTCCATGTATAAATGCCTCTTCCTGCAGTAGCTACCTAAAATGAAGAGGGGTAAGGAAGAAAAAGAGAGAGGTGTAGTCTGAACTTCCCAACTCCTACAGAAACAAATCTGAATGATGTCAAAGAGCTAATATGACTAACATCCTGCCTGATTAAGCCGTGACTGATGCTGTTAGGACCTGGTACATAAAAATCATAGCTAATGCCAAAACAAGCAGAGTCAGAGACTTCCCGTGATACTTACTTTACAGGAAAGTAAGACTGAAGCTGGTTTCAGAGACTGAGATAACACCATCCTGGTCATTTCTTCATCAGCTGGTATATGCTGCCCCAGTTGCCTTATTGTGTGCTCTGTAGTGAAAGAGGTGATGCACAGCTGCAGAAAACAATGGCTAGCCGGACAGTACAGAGCAAATTCCCCTCAATTTTGAACAAATGCAGGACATTTCCTTTTTCTGATACTGCTTTACATGCGGCTGCTGTGGGGAGTGCAGGAGAGCAGCAGTGAGCGCTACCAGTGCCAATAGGCCAAGTCAGCACGCTGACTAACCTCACTATTCAGTGGTGGTGGCGGTGAACAGAGCAGTCCTGTTCCTGCTGTTCCCTGCTCCACACCAGCCTCCTGCTGTAGGTAGGTACAGTAGCACTGGCAATGCCATTCTGATACAGCAGCATAGCACCAAGTCACAGGTGGGATTTCTGGTGTTTTAGCAGATGAGAGAGGTTGGTCAAATCTAATCAGACCAATGGAAAAAACCTAAAGGTAAGTAAAACAGTTAGAGCTTTAGGTATGAGAATAATGAATAAATAAACTGTGTGAAATAACAAGTGTGACTACCTGAAAGATGCAAACACAAGAAATGTGATGTCAGGATGCTGTTAAAAAGTTTCAGCTATCATAAAAATTTGCCATGAAGTATAAAGTACTTCCACAGGAGAGTTTTATAAATGGATGAATTGCAACAAGCAGCTCTGGAAAGCCATCTTTTGGCAGGAACAGACATGTCCAAACTCTGTTTCAGCTGAAGTCAATGGAAATCCTTCCCTTCATCTCAGGGCAGGATTTCACTTTGAGCCCAAGTCCATTTTCTGCACAAGTGATTGAAACAAGGCGAACAGCTAACTCCTTAATATGGGAATCAACAAATTGAGGGAATATTAGGTAAGAGACCAATAAGCATTAGTAATTTGGGTTGGGTTTTTTTCAGATCTGCTCCCAGGTAGGAGAGGTTTGTTGTTTACTGAGTTTCCTCTGAATAAAATACCTGTGTTCTGTTTCACATTTCAAGCCCAGTTGGAGCTGGGTGCACACTGCCATGACTCAGGTCAGTCCATCATGTTTCAGGATTTCTGAACAGGGGCCAAGAAGTTCCTTCCAAAGATTACCTTATAAAAAATACATATATATATATCTCCTCTGTATTGCTGGCTCTGCAGATCTCATTCAGTGCCCACAGGCTGTTGTATTTCAAGTAGGGGCAACACAGGAGTTTTCCTGTCAGTTTTTCTTGAAATATCAAAACTCAGATTCCCTCCTGATCTCCCCTGCTCCCTTTCCTTTGGTTTTCGAGCAGCACTGAGGCCCTGTGAAATGCAGAGTCCCTTTCTGGAGCCACATGTAGCACAGCTGTACACAAAGCTTTCTACCTGCTCTGCCCATTCATTTCACTGTTGACTCACAGACGGATGTCCCAAGTGTTTTAAGACTGCATTTATGTGCAGCCTGTGATAGTAACCAAATCAAAGCTGCTCTTGAATTGGGTTCATTAGTTGAAGGGTGACTGGTGTGAATTTCAGTGCTCAGGAGCTAATTTCCAAAATAAAATTAAGTATGAAGTGCTCATTGGCAAATCTGATACTGAATGCAGCGCTTCACTCTGGACATCAGTACTGGGTGGATCGCACTGTGCAGCCCCTCTCCGATCCAGGGTTTCCTCCATCAAGATCACCAACAGAAAATACTCAAATGCTGCTTTTGGATTCAGTACCGATTGTGTGACTAGATGACTGCTAGACCTCTCAAGAGCCTTCAACAGGAGAAAATGTGAATTATTCAAAAACTGCCACATTTCTTTGTTCCTTCCTGTCTTTATTTTGAGTCAAATCAAGAAGCAATGAACTATTTGTACATCCTTGATCCAATAGGTTTTTAATACAGTGCTTTAAACTAGGCCCTGAAAAAAATAAATGGTGAAAAGCAACCCAAATATCAAAAGATTTCTGTGCAAGATAGAGTATTTAATTGTATGAAGACATTAGAAGAGCTCAGTGACTGGTACCTCACATGCTTTTCTACAGTGATCCCATCTGTGTTTCTATCAGAGGTCAGTATATCATAATTGGAAAGAGTTTAGTGTGCGAAATACTATCTGCTGAAAGCCAGCGTTCTCAGATCATAATAGTTGTTTCCTAAGCGGAGTAGCATTCTGTAAGAAACAAAGGCGAAGGCATAAATATTGAAGGCGTAAGTAGATTTGCAGGATCGGTTTGGCCCTTAAATGTCACTTTTAAGGCAAGAGAAAAAATATGTGAGCTCATGTTCACACCTCTTGCCCATTCCAGGCTGTAACTGTGCCATCAGTAGGTGCAGCACAAGTACCAGACGTCAACTTTCCAGCACCAAACATGTTCCCTGTAGGGCAGATAAGCCATGACAATGGTTTTTCCTACAACAAAATCAGAGTT
The DNA here is from genome assembly GCF_004027225.2 of Strigops habroptila. Lineage (NCBI taxonomy): Eukaryota > Metazoa > Chordata > Aves > Psittaciformes > Psittacidae > Strigops > Strigops habroptila. The sequence continues at coordinate 17,296,016 of NC_046360.1, forward strand.
AGAAAAAAACCCCAGAGTTAAATGGAACTGGAAGTTTCGAGTCTCCACGAGCTGTGGTCAGCAAAGTGTTTAAAGATGTGAAGCTTGGTACACCCGGAAAAATACCGTGCCCTTTAGACAGCATATTACTAAGTATTATTAAATGACAGCATGTGTGGAAGTTTCTCTCTTATGGATGATTAACAATTGAGATTTTACTGTGGGTTCAAGAAACAGATTTGCACTATTGATATGTAGTTAACGTGTCGGTGTGCAGGTAAGCCCCTAAAAGCTTTCTGGAATTGCTTCATGGTCAGGGAAGATGGGAAAAAGGCTTTAAAAATGCTTCCATTTCTTCACCCCACAGATGACCTAATGAGATACACTAATGAGATAAGGTTTTGCGTCACCATCTTTTATGTAAATTCTTTGTTAGGGCTGGTAAGGGAGTGTTACACTTACCCACTTTGTAAAGAAAAACAAACAGACAGAGCTCTATTTTTAGTCTCCTGAGAATATAATGCACAAATGCTGTTTTTCCAGAGGCAATTTGTTGAGTTTCTACATTTCTGCTTATGGTCAGCAAAGCTTTGTTTAAAAAAAACCCCACCAATATGGACTTGCAGCCTAAATTCATGTGACAGTTGCATCCACATCTCTCAAAGCATTGTATCTGATGCCTCATATAAAATTAATAGGTAGCTTCTTTTAATATGCATCTTTGAGAGCTTCACCAAAACTCAATGCCAACTGAGCATTTTGAAAACTGCTACCTACAGCAACCAAACAAGTGGACAAGTAACCAAATAAACTCTTATTTTCTCTACTGCCTAAGCCTAAACCATGGTGCATACACCCTTCCAGATTTTTAGGCCCTTTACTGGACACAGTGTTCACTGGATCTGTTCTTACCTGGGTAGTTGGTGTGTCTTTCCAGTCACCAGAATACTGTCAGGGATACATGATGGACCCGTACAACGTGTGTGGTTTCATTTTAGCACTGTACAACCAAACCAACCCAATTGTGATCCTTTGGGCAGTGGAAGCAGTCTCACCTGCCTGGGCAGCTGCTCTCTGAAGCGTTGCTCCAGAACTCTGCCAGAACAAAAGAAAGGATTTTAGACATGCTGAACGCAATTCAAAGGCTTTAACGTCTTTTTCTGTCAAGGCAGCAGGAACAGATTGAACCTCTGTTCTGCCACTAAAGCCCCAGTTCTTTGAACCATCGGTGTTACACACTCAAAGAAACTGAAAATGGAAGTGTAGGCCTGTGGGAGAACTTCCAAAATAAACCAATGTGGTCACTGTTGCTGTTGACTTTTTCAAGGAAAAGTGAGAATAAAAATCACTAGAATAATCCACTTCTTTAAAGTTTGAACTGAAAGAGCTCCTAACTCTATACCACACAAAGAAGGGCAGCAAGACCATCACAGAACCATAGAATCAGCTGGGTTGGAAAAGACCTTTAAGCTTATCAAGTCCAACCGTTCCCCAGCACTGCCAAGGCCACCACTAACCCATGGCACTAATCATCTACAAAATTAATTTGGTATTGAAAATAGTGAAATGGGTCACAAGGAACCACCTCTGTCCCATAAAGATCCCACAAACTGACTGCAGGTCGCTATGCACAGCACCTCACACAGCAGTTTGGGGTTTCCACACCTCCCATGATGTCCTGGCTGGCGGCGGCTGCAGGGCACCCAGCCTGACCCCTTGAGGAACGCATGACCAGTTTGTTTTGGCTGGTCCTCGGGCAGGTGTTCACTCTGTGTGTCAACACTGGGTGTGCTGGTTGTCATTTCTTGATACCAAGAGTCATACACCCGTGTTTGGAGACAGGTATCGTGCTCCACCTGTGTGTGAAAGGTTCACAGGGAAGGAATTCTGCTGTGCAAGTATACTGATATGGTGACATTAAAACACAGTCCAGTTCACTGGGTGAATTTGGCTAAAGGAGACGGAAGAGGTACATGCTGGAGGCAACCAGCGCTACTACCAGAGGCACCCAGGAGCAGGTGTCTCAGTCCCAGTAGCACCAGGACTTTGCCGGTGGTGCTCGGACCCCATGAGGAGCTCTCTGGTGTGAGTAAAGGGCCAGCTCAGCTGCCTGGGGCACAAGAGCAGAAGGGTGGGGTTAGTAAGTTCCTCACTGTATTAGCAGCACATGGCTGTATTGTGAACCGGCTACAACTCGCTCTCCTTGAAAGGGCAGCAGGATGAGTTGCAGCGGTTGCCGCTTTCCACCTCACATGCTCAGTGTACAAAGAAATGAAGTTTGAAGCTTATGGTTTTTGTTCCTTATTTCCTCTGTCCCTGGAGGGGCTTTACTCAGAATTTCGATTTCCTCCAAAGCACCTGAAGTAAAATTGAGCGAACTTGTTGGTAGCAGCTTGACACCAAACTGCCATCGGGTTCTGCTGGTCTTAGCTAGAATCACCATTGCATAAGGTTTCCCTGCTAATACGTATTTCCCATCCTACCTGGAAGTTACGGACCTGAACCGCCTAACACCAAAGTTAAAGTGGGGGAAAAACTCCCCAACCAAGCTTCTGATCTACCTTTGTGGTGGCATCACTGAGTTTCACCCAGCTTCTGTATCCTGAGAAGGAATCTGAGATTAGACAACTACAAGTGTTGGGTAACATCTGCCTGATACAAAACGTGGTGGTTTGCACCCAAACTGGAGGCACAGGATGTACAGACAGCCCCTGAGAAGCAGGTTGGCAGGAAAAGCAGAGCCCAGGTCTCCGGAGTGGTAATCCTGCCTGCTGGGCATGTTCCCTTCCCCGCAGCCTCCTGGCCATGCAGGGCTCATGTTAAAGCCTGCACAGGTTATGTTTTTCATGTTCAGTAAAATTTCACTTAATTTGTGCCAAAACCTTTCAGGATTCTCCCTCCCCTGTCCGCCGTGAGTTATGTTTCCTTGAAAAACCACAACCCTCTCTAAGTACCTTAGAAATGCACCATAAGCATTAAGCCAACGCGAGACAATAATAAATGAGGCAAAATTACATGCCAGGATGTGCTGATGATAATGTTTTCCACTGAAGACAGGAGCAGTGAAATTTTCCAGCATAACAACAGAGGCACCATTCCCCCTGTCCCACGTGGAACACGAGTGAGCTCTACCTCAGCACCCACTCCCCTGCAGGCCCAGCCTTGCCCCATCCCGTACCATCCCATAGGTGACACTGAAGCTGCCTGCGAGGTGCCTGACCTTTAAATCCACCTTGTCTGCGTGCCCAAGAGGAAGTCACATGTGTGGCACGAGCCTGACCCAGGAATATTGCAGGGAGTACGATATTTGCGCGAGTAAGGAAGGGCAGGGTCTGCAAGATGAATCACCGAAACAATCATTATCCTGAGGAAAAACCTTGGAGGGTGGATTAGCCATGATAACTGCCCTGTCAAGGTAACAACAATGCGAGCCGTCAGCTCTGCTCAGCCGCGAGGGGCAGAAAATGCTTCAGAAAAAAACATAACAATAAGAATGATGGAAGTTCCTAAGCAGAGATTGGCCAAGGAGGCATCCTTCACTTCCAGCTGCCCCGAGCCCAGCCCGCAATTGTTGTACAATCTGCCCCAAGAATTGCTCCACAGATTATTTTTAGCACACCAGGAGCTTTCAGTGAAAATAAATAAAGGGACAGACAGTTGATATAAAGACAGGAAATAAACTTCAGAAACTATTTAGCTTTTGGCTAAGCGGGACAACTGAATTGCACAGTTCCTGAGCATGCATGATGGCCTCAGATAAGATGAACACCCAGTGATAGGGGTTTGTTTCTGTCCTCTGATCAGCCCGGTTCTAACAAAACTGTTAGTGCTCAGTGATTGTTCCACACCTGGAGCAGACATCACAGCCAGGAATGTTGGGGTGCTGCAGCCTCTGCCTGCATCTCTGGTATGCAGAATCACAGGATAGTTTGGGTTGGAAGGGGCCTTCAAAGCTCACCTAATGAGCAGGGACATCCTCAACTAGATCAGGTTGCCCAGAATCACATCCAGCCTGGCCTTGAATGTGTCTAGGGATGGCATTTCGCATGGCTGTATCAAGTACGACTGCGATGTGCAGGGACAGGGCTCACAGCTAGTGACTCCGTTGGCAGTGCTGTAGTGCTGTGCTTGTGCCCTGTCTCTGGAAGCAGCTGGTCCTGGCCACAGCTGCTCCCCAGAGCACTGTCCCCATCCCTCCTGCCTCAGCCCCAGCCAGCCTGTGTTCCCACCCAGCTGCTTGGGTTGGGCATATCAGTGTTAGTGCCTCTGCTTGCATAGCACTTAAACTGCTCAGAGGAGATTCAAGCATCCCAAAGACAGACAGAGCCATGGTGGCAGCAAAGGAGGCAGGACACGACCTCCACCAGGGATGGGATGAAAGCAGCACCTTCAGAGACACAGGGCAGAGAGAAGGGGCAGGTGGGTACACCAAGGCAAACCTCAGCAGAGATGATCTGCTGGTAACCGAACCCTTGCTGCACTGAAGGAGGAAAAGGGAAAGGCCTGATTCTGTCTCCCAACTGAAGCAATATTCAAATTTCAGTTAATGAGCTACCTCCTTAGGTTGGCTACCTCAGCTCAACACTCCGAACTACCATGGTGTCAGTCGGAGCTGATCTCCAAGAGGAGACAATATTTTGCTGCCTTTCACTTTTTCAAGCAGTGTTTCCCTCAAGTCTGCTTTGAGTATCAGAGTTGCCACAGCCTTGTCTGTGCTTGCACCCCATCTGCTTCCTGGGCTGATGAAAGTGGTAGTGTAACCTCATAGAATCCCAGACTGGTTTGGGTTGGAAGGGACCTTAAAGCTCACCCAGATCCAACCCCCTGCCACGGGCAGGGACACCTTCCACTAGAGCAGGTTGCTCCAGGCCCCTGCAGGCACTTCTCAGTGCTAGAGGCAGAGTGAAACCCCCATCTGGGGTCACTCAAGCCCTGCACTGCACTGAACAGCGGAGCTTGCTGCAGTGACAGCGTTTGGGGCAAATAAGCCAGAGTTTGGCGGATGAAGCCAGAGGCATCCCAAGCTCTGCTGCAGTGCGTGCAGAGTATGAGGTCGTGCTGTGCGCCCCTCATCAGGCACAGGAGCGGTTCCACCTTGCGCGCAGTCGGTGCTCACCATGAACGCGGTCAGACCCCACCACATGCACTGGGGAAAGGCTCCTCCTGCTCTTCCCCGGGACCAGCTGCCAGGAGCAGGGATGGACATGGGACGGGAAACCATGGCCGGGGTGAGGAGACCCGGAGGAGATGCCTCAGGCACTGCTCCTGAGGGCTTGAGCCCACAGTTACCACAAGAACCTTGTGCCCTTTGCAGCTTGTGGAGTAACTTCAGTAATGATAATGAAATAAATGAAGGCATTTCCCTGTTGCAGTGTTGTGTGGATGCCTTTCCATCTCACTGCTCCTGAATTATGAGAAAGAGTAAATATGAGGGTTGCAACATACCATTACTAAAGCTGTGAGCAGTTTTATGTACCTCTACCACCACTTCCTCCTCAACTAGACACCAGCATCCTCTCGTTCCTCCCCGCGAGCCTTCCCTGAACGTCTTGGGTGTCTGCTGTTTGGAGATGGGTCCATCAGCACTTGAAGGGTGGTCTGGGGTAAGGTGAGGTCAAATTACTTAAACATCCTACTGTTTGATTTGCTTGTTTAGCTGTACATGGAGTCCCCGTCTGGCCACAGCAACATCCCCTCCCTCCCCCCCACCGGGTTTAATTTAAGTGTTAACAAAATGATCTTCATATTTTTATGTCCCCAAAACATAAAAAACCACACCTTCAGCCCCAGCCCTTCAGCCTGAACTCAGCTGTGCCTCTCTCGGTGACAGAACAGGAGTAAAACACCTTATCATTTTGGACACATCAGTTTCCTTTATGGTGGAGCTGTTTTCAGTGTGCTGTGATGTGTACTACAAAAGCCAAAGATATAAATGATCAACTGGAAGCTTGAATTCATTTTTCCTCATGTCTAAATTAGGAGGGTGAGTAATTGCTGCAGTAATGGCGAGCTGAGCCTGTTTATCAATGCCAGTGAATAACTGACTATTAAACAATGGTGCACTTTGCCTTTGAAAATTCACAACACTCTAACAGGAAGCTCGCTGCCAGTTTGATATTAGCTTGATGACTGATGAGAGGAGTGGCAGGATTACAAGCGCAGTTTGGGGAAAAGCTTTCTGACATGTCTCCCCCAAAAGCATCCCTGTGCCTGAAGAGTTCTCCTTGCTGCAAGGGTAAGCGCACAGTGGGCTTAGATTACAGCATCTGAAGTCACAGGGCCAAAATAGCACAAGCCTAATTCTGTAATCAATCACCTCTGATTGCCGGCAGCCCAAGCGCCGCACCGAGGAGCCATAGGCAGGAGCTGCTTCTTGTTTTCTGGCTCTGTACATGCGTCCGTCTGCCCCTCGGCCACTGCTCTGACCTCACCCTTTGTTCACAGCAGCAGCATCTGGCCCCGTTATCTTCCTTATGCCCTCTCATTTTCCATGCCAAGCCTATCCTTTTCCCACCATGCTCCTCACCCCTTCCTTTGACAACGCTGGATTGAGTCCCTGTCCTCCTGGTGCACCCCTTCCACCCAGCCACAGCGACCCGCACCTCTACCTGCTTTCCAGTGCCACCTCTGTGCTTCTTTCTCCTCCTGGCTATTTCTGGGCCATGTGTGCTCACCCCACAGCTCCTCCAGCTCTCAGGACCTCACGTATGCTCTCTCCCAGGTGTCTTCCATTCTCTGAGCTTCTTGGGTCATGGTGCAAATGGTTGGGGATCCCTCCTGTTGCTGCTCCTTCCAAGCCCTTTCTTTTGCCCAGCCTCTCCCCAGCCTCTTCCATGCTTGTTCCTAAGCTATTTCTCCTCCTCTGAGATTCCTATATCCACTCTTGGTGGTGGTGGGTTCTGATGTGACAACCTGCCCAGTTTCTTACATTGGCACCTCCATATCCTTGTGCTTGCAGTTGATCTGCAGCTCCTGTTTGACTCAGTCACTCTAAAATGGTTAATGTGCTGGTTTTTTTTCACCTAGCACTGCTCTTCCTCACCTAGCCATGCTGCAAATTCTTCCTCTGGCCACTGCTCATCCAGCTAACTCAATCAGTGTTTCTTTCTTCCTCTGTTTGCAGACCTTTCTTCCCCATCCTTTTCTCAATTTGAAGATTGCTCATTTGCTTTCAAGCTTCATTTCAGTCTAGACTGCCTTCCCAGAGCCTGGCCTACTGACTCCATTTCACTTTGGTTTTCCCCTGAAGCTATTAACACAGCAGCAAATTCATTCTCTCCACCTCTCCATAGCGTCACCTTCCCAACTTAGCAGCTGTTAAGATCCAGCTGAGGCTGAAGCAATATATCTGCAGCTCTGGCTGATGCAACCTCTCAACCACTTTCTTCTCCTGGCTCCCCTGCTCTCCCAGGAAGTACGAGCTGACCAGTTTTCCTCATCTCTGTATTAGGGCATTGCTCTGTTCTCCCTTCCAACAGCATCTCCACACCATCTTAGTTTCATTCATCCATTTTAATTCTAATTATCCTTCACCCCCCCGCCCCTTATTAAACCTTGAATCCTGCAATTTCCCCTTCACTAACATTCTTTGGCATCTCCTTTCTTTAAGATGTACCAAAAGATCCTTGATTCCCTTCTTAGCCTTCCAGACACTGTTCTATCCCATAGCTCATTGCTGTTTGTAGTGCCCTGGTGTTCCTCCAGCAGTTTCTGCTCCTCACATCTTACTGAAGCTTCTCTGGTTGAGGTCTCTCATATCTTCTTACCACGATTTCCGTCAGACACTTCCTCTTTATCTTTCTTCATTTATTTTTGGCGCTATTGACCACACTCTTTTTGAGATCTTGTTCTCTGGATCCAGCACCCCTCATCCTCTGCCTCTAACATCACTTGCTGAGCACATTTGCTAAGTAGTCTTCTTCACTAGCATTGAACAGATCTTGGTTTCTTTTCTCCTACCATTTCATTTCCAGGAGAAAACCACCCATTAAACCAAACAACAAACCCAAACCCACCTCCATGAACAAACTCAATAACCACCTTTGCAGAGAGACCTCCTGCTTTACTGCTCCACTCCAGACCTGTTCCTTCTATCCAAAGAAAAAGTAAAAAATAAAAAGATTTTTCTGTAAGGTCATCTCTTACTTAGATCTGCTTTTAACTCATATTCTTCCTGGCTATAGCAAAGCTCCTGCCTGTGCCTCCATACAACCCACCTACTGACAGTGTGACTATATGTGTCAGTCACTCCGCAACCCATCACAGCCTCCGATCTCTCTCCTAATGCCCTGCTTATGAATCTGCTCCTTCCAATGGGGATTAATTCTCCTGAAGTTTTTCTACATTGGCTCCTAGGAGCTGAGAGCCTTTCCCAGTGATCCCTCAGCTGAACTCTCACCATCTGATGTCTTGATGAGACTGTTAGCTTTATTCCTTCTCTGCTCACAGCAGTCCAGCACTCTGCCACAGTTTGTCACTGGCATTTTGACATACACTCCTCCTTTCACATCTCTCTTTTGACACCTCCTCTTCAGCATCAAGTGTAAGTCACTTTGCTCTCAAGGCTCTTAATGACATACTGTCACTCGTTAATAAGAAGCTGCTCTACGGCTGCTCCACTACAATGGTCTTTATTCCTCACTATTTTATTTCCAAGGAAGCATCTGTCTTCTTCCCGGGTGCCGAATTCCTGCTTAGAGCTCCCTACTTGCAAAAGCACTTCATTCTTCTCCTACAGCCACAGCAGCTGCTCACCATAACGATGAGCACGGTTTCCTTCTTCATGTCTTCCACCCTCATCTTCTACATACACATTAATGAATTTTGGGGATGAGACCCTTCTTCTGCATTTGTAGATGATGCTGCAGAAAGGCAACCTACTGAAGAGACAGGTGTCTATCGCCATCGAGATGGCTTGCAAAGCACAGCAATACGTGGAAAATGGAATTATCAGAGTCTACTCCTACCACACATCCATGATCAAACATATAAGTCCTCCCAGGGATTCTTTCAGCCTGTGCGTTCTGCTCAGGTCAAGTGTAATGCCGACACCTTTCAAATGGCCCTTACTCCATGAGAAATTATTTCACAAGAGCATAGACTTTGAGATGTCTAAAGGGTTTGTGTGCACTAACACAACCCAGCTGTGGCTCCCAAGTGCTTCACAGGAACAATCCAGTAAAGGCTGAATTTCTTGGTCTTTTCAGGCTTTCCCTTCTGATGAGCAGCACAGCAAACTCCCTCACTGATAAGAGCACTCACTCAAACCAGACCAGCGAGAACACGGCTGTAAAGTCCTTTTAACCTGAACCACCAGTTGAAGTCCCTACTGGTCCAGAGGGCAGACACCTTGCTCATCTTCTGTGACCATATGACAGCCTTGGACTAACATGTGAAGTGCATCAGAAAAATTAACCATTTTGGCAGATGGACACTAGAACCAATGACGAAGTGTCCTAACCTCATCATCAGAGATGACCCCTTGTCTGGGTCCAGCCTTGGCAGAGCACAGGAGCTGTGGCAAGAGCAGGGCAGCATTGCCAACACAGCATAAGGAAACTTTAGTTTCCTAGTGCCAAGTCTTTTCACCCGGCTAAAGCCAGCAAGCCTCAAGTCAGTGTGGCCACAACAATCCACGACCATCAGAACCATGGCCCAAACCCCCCCAAACAACCTCTGGCCCTTATGGTACTGATTTGCCTCCATGATTAATCTTCCCAACTACACAAAGCACACGCTAGGACTCCATCATGATGTCTTCTGTATTGTTAGACCCCCAGCAGTTTACAAATATATGTTTAATACCTTTATTGTTAAACTTAATGATTTTAAAGGTCTTTTCCAACCTAGTTTATTCTGTGATTCTATGATTTACTCTACAATTACTCTTTGGAAATACATAACTGGAGAGCTGCGTGGCTCACTCTTGAAGACATCACCTGGCCCATGGTAAATAGATGTACTTTAAGTGTCTGCATAAGCAACCTTCCAAAACCATGGATTAGCTTAGACAAGTGTTTTCCATGAACACATTTTTGATAGATCAGTTAATATTGTTTACATAATTTGAAACTAAGTATTGAATGAAAGCCTATTTTGCCTTACACCTTGACATAAAATATATTTCTGTGTAAGTAGATAGGTAAAAGTTCCTGGCTTTGCAAGGAGATAGGAAATTATTGATAAAAGCCCTGATATCTGCAATACAATCCCCTTTCCTAGCATTCACAGAATTCCCCCAAAGCTCCCCTATTAGCCAGAGCTGTTTGAACAAACTTGGCTGGAAAACAAAACCTAGTTCAGTACTTTTCCTTTTTTTTTTTTTTTACCTGCAGTGCTATTTTAAGGCCAGTTTTATGGTTTCAGTTTGGGCACTGGCTAAAAAGGAAGAAGAAAAAACCACAGCATTTCATAAAGTTTATGTGTGTTGCTCATAACTCTCCCTCACACCATGATATCATTGTGGCCTTGTGAATTGCTAGTGACACCTTGACATCAGCCTTGTAAAAGTGCATCTCAGATCTTTGAATAGAGGAAAAAAAGGAGAAGCTTCATTTTGGGAAAAGACAGGTTTTGATTTCTATCCTTTTAACTGTAATTATAGTGATACTAATCTTATCAATAGTAGTAGCAGTCTCAAAATGTCTTCTGCTGATCGCCAGATTTGTAAGCATGTGTTAGTCCAAAGTCAGCCCTTGTCAGAACAAAAAGTAGACCTGTGTCTTTCTGTGCTTTCCTCCCCATCATTCCATTCTCTCCACCCTTTCTCTCCTTCCTGCCGTGAACATGAGTTTGCTTCCCCTGATCTCCACATGATTTCCTCATGCTATTTGTTACCCCTTCCCATCCACAGTTCTGTGTCTCCGCCCTGCACACATTCAGGGGATGGACAACACCCTTGTTGTCCATGCTGCTGTCCCCACCCAGCCACACGCTATCTGCTCTGCACATCACCCCGCTCATGGCCCATCTGTCCAAAAGAGAGCTCCTGGGAGTTTGGCAGCTGCCAGTGTCAAGCTCAGCTCTGCTTCACTCTTCCCCTCTCGCACTGCCCCAGTGCTGTGAGCAACCTTCAGGAGCTCAGAGCTCTCTGAGGCACATCACTGGTGCCCAGCAGGTTTTGTCACCAAAACACACACCAGCAGGACTTGAGATCAACCCCAGCTGGCCTCAACTGGCAAAGATGCACGTGTCAGCCCCAGCTCTCTTCCCCCCACACTACTCCCTCTCTCTGCACACTTGGGGAGAACGTGATGTCTTTGGGAATACCTTCTTTTAACAGCATCTGTAGCTCTTTGGTTCTTACGCTGCCTGGAAGACTGTGTCATATTTGCTGGATCGGATCCATGATATCTAAGACCTTTCTTTGGCAACAAATAATCTGCTTTGACAGTTCATCTTTTCACCTCTGTGCCCATTAATAAATGTGTAAAGGAAATGTCAGGCCCTTTTTTTTAAAAAAAACAAACAAAACAAAAAGGCAAAAGAAGTATTTGCCCGAGTGCAGTTGTGATAACTGAGATTCCCCAGAGTGTCTGTAAAGACTAACCTGTGATGGGATGGAATCTAAAAAGACTCTCAGAGAAGCTGTGCAGGGAAAAACAGAAGAAAGAAGCCTGGATAAGCAGCACCCTGTGAACAAAGAGCTGTGTTTGTACCTGTCAGGGAACAAAAATGAACCATTGTAGAACTGGAGGTCTCTGTGCGATGTGCAACAGGCATCTGGTGACATCTGCACATTGGATGAGGGAGCAGAAGATGCGGACCATTGTGACTCGGATACTTGGCTCAAAACCACTGACACAAAGGGGTCTGTTACTTCAGTTCTTCTATTGATGTTAAGGATTACTGTTTGAGAGCAACTTACTTCATGTGTATTAATCATTAGCTCCCTCTCAGGTATGTGCAGCAGGGCAGGGTCCAAACTCCAAGCAGGTGAAGTGGTACCCAGGGGACAGTCTGCAGCTGTAGGCAGGGTGAAGCGCAATCCCATTTTGGGATACAGCCCCAGGGCCAGGCCTGATGCCTGCAGAAACGTGGGAGACCACTCAGAGGACAGCTACAGCAGTTACCTTGTCCTAAATGCAGCACAGAAAAAAGATGGAAGCATTTTCAGAAGAGCACATCGCAACCTGCTGCCTGTGGGGTTTTAACACTCAGTAGAATTGATGGCAAATGTCTTCATACAGGGAGACTTCCTCAGCTCTGAGGCCTAAAACATGCGATTTTGCCTCAGAAGCAGGGCTGGATGGAATTCACCAGCTCTAGGTTTAGAGGAGCTTTCTCAACCCATTGCTTTGGCTTTAATGTATTCTTTCACGTGTACTTAGATTAAGAAGCCTGCCTAACCCCAGAGAAACCCCAGACTGACAGACCTTGTTTTCAGGAGGTCCTCAGGCCATGTCCAGTTCCAGAAGCCAGCAGACATGTCAGAGATGACAGCAAAGGAGTGCTTGCCTGGTGCTCACACACAGACACAGCTCCATGCCAGATGAGCATCAACTGAAGTCACTGAAGAACCAGTAGACTCCTAAATCACCCAAACAGAGCCACTCTTTTCTTACCCCAAATCTTCTCCTGGCTTCTAGTCACCCACCTCTCTTCTCACCCAGCCCCTGTGACACTCTGAGCCCATCAGTTACTAACTGAAGCTGCAAGTAATCAGCTCAGGCACTTGTGCTGGCTTGCAGTGGCTGCTTGGCTTGGATGGGCCTCACCTGGAGCACACCCCAGTGGGACCTGGGGTCTGAGCATCCCTCTCAAAGGGTGCAAACCTCCACCAGGTTTCTTGGACCCTTTGTCCTGAGCTTGCCAGATGCCTGTCTACGTCACCAAGTCCATCCATCACAAGGCAGTTGATCACAACAGGGCATGTGTCACCTTTTTATTGCCACAAGTGTTCAAAACTGGACAAGACTTGCTCTGGAAGCAGCCCCCTGTGCAGTGGCATGGTCAGGAGGGGTGGCCAGGGGAGGGGAGGTGGCTCTCGCCCTTCCTGAGCTCTGACCTGCCGCAGCTCCTCACGTCATGCACTCCTCACACAGAGAAACTCTGCAGCAGGCTATTTATTGCTCGTTTTGCAGCCCCACGAATACATCTGTAAACTGAGAAGGGGCTGTGGTTGCTGAGGGTATGATCTATCACAGGAATGGGCCAAGAAGAGCCCAGGAAATTAACTGGCTTTGAGAGTATTATTTATTTATTATTGTACTTTTTTAAACACCCTTTTAGGAGGTAGAAGATTCTCAATACAGGGAGCACTGGTATATTAACCTCACATTTTTGCTACTGAAAGGACTCTCTAGTCTGACTTCTATGTTTTGACAACAAAACAGTGCAGCTATGATAAGCCTGATAAAAGGGAGCCAGAGTTGGAGTATTGATGGTATGTGCATCTAAGATCTAGTTACAAAATGGGCTTTTAACCACATTCTCCCTCGTGAATTCATGTTATCAGAGGCCATCTTAAAAACAAAAAAAAGAGACAATCTTTCTTTTGCATTTCTGTGGGTATGTTTCTTGTATTTCTTTATGCTTATGAAAAATGAGACATTAATAACCTTGACCAGAACCACACACTGAGCAGACAGGCGCTGTGTGAACTTCCTTACTTAGCCCATGCCAGTCCAGAGACCACAAGAAGCAGTGAACCTCTAAGCAGAGGGAACTATCAGATCCAGCTGTGGTTCTGTGAGGGAGTCCAAAGGACTGTATTGAGACCAACAGACTCTTCAAGCTTCTTTTTTTGATCTAATTTATTTTGAGAATACATTTTGAGAGCTGATTAGCCAGCATACTAAATCATTGCACTGCCTAACCCCAAAAAGCAACCCTGACAAACAATTAACAATAGAAACACCATTGTAGCAACAAGTGATGGATGGCTCCAGGGTGTAGCTTGGGCCTAGTCTTTGTTCAGAAGAAAGTGGCTGCTGCTAAATAAAGAAATGGGTAGTAAAAGGTGAGAGCAAAGAGATCATATCTGCAATAACACTCTTTGCTCTGCTTGGGGGTATGTTTCTCAGAGCAGTGAGCATCTCAGGAGACAGGAGAGCCCCTGCCTGCTGACTGCACGCTGGGCGCGCTCCCCAGGAGCAGAGTGAGAGGCTCGCATGCTGCCTTGGAGTCTCTCTTGTAGAGTCAGAACGTGTTGGGAACAGGCCTGCAGATAACGGCGCTTCATGGAGCAGTAAAAGCTGCCTCAGACTTTCCTGTAAAGACACCACAGAGTTCTTCCAAGGGAGGAATCCAGAGCTGGATTTTATCTGCATACATCTTACCATAGAATCCCAGAATCCCAGACTGGTTTGTGTTGGAAGGGACCTTAAAGCTCATCCAGTTCCAGCCCCCTGCCACGGGCAGGGACACCTTCCACTAGAGCAGGTTGCTCAAGGCCGAGCTCTGGGATTTCTTTTAATCCTTGTAAGAACACAGTTTCAAGTTCGTGTCTATTGCCACAGGCAATATCCTGATTCCTACGTTTCTGTCATTAACTTCTAATCGTTGTTCCAAGTTTTGTGCTAATTTACCAATTTGCCTATAACTTACTGCTGTACTCTGTTAAGAGAAATTGGGTAATTTATCATAATGCCTCGTATTGATTTTACTATGCAGAGATAAGCAAGTAATAAATTTAAGGACATAGTGTAAAAAAGGAAGCTGTGTATATATGCACTGTAAACCTGACGGTAGGTAAAGATTAGTTACTATAGACTGCTGGAAAGACACATGGTTGGAAGGACCATTTAAGGTCTACAGCATTCTAAACGGTGATTAAAATGCTTGAGACACTTTGCCAAACAAGACAAACTACCCTCCATAATCTGCACAGGAATGTTATTTTTGTATGCTTCACATGAGCGCGCACACATGCACACACTCACATATATTTAGGTCACTATTTTTTTTAGGACCAGAGTAAGAGAAAGTCATCGATTAGCCCAGTAAATAATTTATCTTCATTTTCTGAGGAGGCTTTGCCATTTTCTGCTCTTACTGAACCCTTAGACAACAGTTTGCTCAGCCTTGACCTATCCCGTACCCCTGTGCTGTGTTAAACAGCCAACTTGCTCAGGTTGGGTTAGACAAAACATCTGTAGCTTCAGCATCAGAAATACAAAAAAACCCAAAAATGAAGTCTAAAGAGCTCCTGGACCACGTCTTATGTGCCAGGTAACCATAGCAGAGAATATGGACTGAAACAGTGAAGCAGATTTAAAATGATCTCCTGGTTATTTTAGTGTTCAGAGGTCCACTTTGGAAAGCAGGTTTAGTTTCAGGATGAGACTCCCGAGACCTTTTGTGCCCATTTCTGCTCAAGGGCTATTGAACCAATGTGACCAATTGTACTAAGAGCAACAAAAGAAGCTACAACCCCCACCTCCACCATGCATCCCTAGATCCTCCTCAGCAGCAGCGGTGTTTGGGTGGTTGGTTTGGGTTGTGCCAGCCCTCAGGAGCCTAAGTGCGGATCAGGACGTCATTGTACCGAACTATATCTAGAATCACAGAATCATGGAATGGTTTGTGTTGGAAAGGACCTTAAGGCTCATGCAGCTACAACCCCCTGCCACGGGCAGGGACACCTTCCACTAGAGCAGGTTGCTCCAAGCCCCTGTGTCCAGCCTGGCCTTGGACACTGCCAGGGATGGGGCAGCCACAGCTTCTCTGGGCACCCTGTGCCAGCGCCTCAGCACCCTCACAGGGGAGAACTTCTTCCTTATATCTAACCTGAACTCCCCCTGTTTCAGTTTGAACCCATCACCCCTTGTCCTATTGCTACAGTCCCTGATGAAGAGTCCCTCTCCAGCATCCTTGTAGCCCCCTTCAGATACTGGAAGCTGCTCTGAGGTCTCCATGCAGCTTCTCTTCTCCAGCTTGAACAGCCCCAATGTTCTCAGCCTGTCTTCATACGGGAGGTGCTCCAGGCCTTGATCGTCCTTGTGGCCTCCTCTGGGCTTGCTCTGGAGCAAAAAATAAACCCCTTCATTCACAAATCCACACAGGCAAAACATGCTTTGGTGACTGGCTGCAATGACAGGGCATGTTCTGACACTCAGAAAACTGCTTGACATGCGGAGAGGACAGTGCACTGAGCAAATCCACTTACAGAGCTGATAAAGCTTGTGTAATCTTACTGCCTCATGCAGGACCATTCCACATTGCTTAAGCTGTTGGCCTGTGTAACTCATGAGAGCTGAGTGTGTGTGAGCTGTGCACAGGGTTCTCCGGAATCCCCTGCTTGTCAAACACCCGTTCCGAGTGCTTCCCTGCACAGGCAGCCAGCAGCATGGGCACAGCGCGGGGTGCCTGTCCCAGCACGCTGCTGGGGTTGGGCTCGCTCCTAGCAGCAACACAGCGTGTTCCCTGCTCATCTCAGGAGATGAGAGACAAATGCAAATTGGAATCGTGCCCTTCTGCCTGTCTCTGAATGGCACTTTCTTTTTCTGTGGGGTTTCCCCTCACCCAAAGAGGATATACCCTAAGCCTTGCATTCACTTCTCAATATGTGCTGCCTTATAGTCACACGAATAAGTGATGCACTCCATACCACCTTGTACCTGCTGCTGGGACACTCAGTGTCTGCTTTATTCCACCTGAGGCTG
This sequence comes from Strigops habroptila, assembly GCF_004027225.2. Taxonomy (NCBI): domain Eukaryota; kingdom Metazoa; phylum Chordata; class Aves; order Psittaciformes; family Psittacidae; genus Strigops; species Strigops habroptila. The sequence goes on from NC_046360.1 coordinate 17,312,599, forward strand.
CAAAAGCGTGGGGCAGCTGCTCCCTCTGCCTCAAGAAGTCCTGAAGGTGTTGGGAGCTGCCGGCCCTGCCCGCGCTGCCCGCCAGGTGGCGCTCTGACCAAGAGTTTGCGGTGGCGGCGCGGGGGGCGCGGTGGTGCGGGGGGTGTTTGCGGAGGCCGGAGCTGCTCCCACCACCGACACCCCAAATTCCGTTTCGTTCCCCGCACAGGGCCTGGGGCCGCTCACCGGTTCCGGCTGCCCGTGGAAGGACGGCCCGGCCCGGCCCGGTCCGGCCCGCGGGGGGAGCTGCCGGGCGCGAAGGTGATGTGAGAGCGCCCGCAGCAGCGGGACACACAGGGCGATGGAGACGGGAGGGAGCCGCATCGCATCCCTGCCTGGGCACTCCGCAAGGACAGCGTTGGCCGGACTGCTGACCCAGCCTGTTCATACCCCCGCCGGTGCGGTTCGGGGAGAGGCGGTGCGGGCGGCGGGTCCGTGCGGAGCACCGGCGCGGTCATGCCGCTACTCCGCTCGGTGCCCCGGGAGAGGGGTTTCGTCCCGCCTGTGGGACGTCCCTTTCGTCCTCGGAGGGATCCCGATCGCCTTTCACTGTTGGTGGGTTTTTTTTTGTTTTCAGAAAACCACTATCAGCAGAACAATTCCCGCACCACACCCCTGTTATCATGTAGGTAACCTCCCTGCTTGAAATATTTCAAATGGATAATAAAATAGTCACCATATCCGTGTAAATTCCCGCAACGAGGAGCCAGGAGACTCCTCCCCGTGCCCCCCGCGACAGGACAGAGGCTCCGGGAGCGCCCCGGCCGCGGGGTCGGACCCGGCGCGGCCCCGTCCCACGGACACCGTGTGCGAGCCCACGGTCGCGCAGGGCCCGGCGGAACAAGGCGTCCCCGCCTCTGTCATCGCAAACTAAGCGGAGAAGGCACCGCAGGTACACACACGGGCGGGGCTTTGCCCGGCCCCGGCGCACTGCGGGACCAGCGGCGCTGCCGGGGGATGCTGCCGGGGGCTCGCCCCGCCGCGCCGGTTCGCCTGGGAAACCGGGCGGGAGAGTAGCAGCACGTTACACAGTAGCGGGGAGGCAGAGCGAGGGGAGGAGCGTCGGCGCTGGGGCAAACGCATAAAACCAGCCCCAGGTGCTCGGCAGCCCCGGCGAGCGGCGGCTACCGCAGAGTAAAAACTTCCCCCCCCTCCCCGGTGCCGGCCGGCGCGGAGCAGCGCGGGGAGCGGCCCCATGCCGTCCGGCGGGCCGGGGCCAGCCCGGGGGGCACCCCCCGGTGACACCCCCCGCAGCTCCCGCCGCTTTCCCCCGGGCCGTGCCCGCAGGAGGAGCCGCGCTCTCCGCCCCGGGAGGATCGCTGTGAGCCTGCGGGCAGGCAGGTGATCTGCCTGCCAGTCCTGGTTACCCTTCTTTCCACCTCCCGCCTTTCTTCCCCCCCGGCTGGACAACTCCCTCCCCTGGAGAACACGCCCAAGTAGCTGAAAAAGAGAGAAAGCGAGGAGAAAAAAAAAAAAAAGGGGGTTGTGGGGGGGAGAGGGCGAGAGGAGGGAGACAGTTACCGCTGGACCTGGGGGAGCCGCCGGCGCTCAGGAGGATCCCGCAGCCCGTGCCCTGCCGGCAATAAAGCGCTACGTGTGACAGGCATACAAATCCGGGAGCGCGGGAGCGGCGGGGCCGAGGCGGGCCCCGGCGGGCCATGCTGAGAGCCTGCGGGGGCTCGCCGGGGCGCAGCGGCGGGGCGCGGCGGCGGGGGGGGGGCCCGCTCAGCCGGGCGGCCCTGACCCACTGCACCGCCGGGACCGGAACCGGCCCCGGGCCGGCTGCGTGGCGCGCACCGTTTCGCACGTTGGGCTGAGACACGGCAAGCAAGGAATATGAACAGGAAAACAAGGCGCTGGATCTTCCACATCTTCCTGAGCCTGGGGATTGTGTATATCAAGATCGGGTAAGTAACTTTTTTTTCTTTCCCTCTTTCTTTTATAACAATTGCGCTCTCGCGCTCGCAGCCGAACCTGCCCAGACCTGTTACTATTTAACTCGGGAAGTCTCAAAAAGAAAAAGATGATGGTGGTGATCACGGTTATTTCGTAAAGGACAGGTAGAGCCCCCCCTGCTCTTAGTGACCTTCGGGGCGCACAGCCGCGGGAGCCGGGCGGTCCCTGCCGATGGGGGAACCGGGGAACCCCCCCGGGCAGCCGAGCCCTTCTCCGTCCTAGCCTGGGGTCCCCGCCGCGGGGTGCCCCCGCCCGCCCCTCGCAGCCACCTGCTGCCGCCCGCGGCTCCGCTGCCGCTCACGGAACCCCCGCACCGAGCGGGGAACGGGCCGGTGGCGGCTGCCCTGACCCGTCCCGCAGCAGCATCCCCGGGCCGGGCCGTGCGGCGCTGCCCGCCCTGGTGCGCCCGGCTGCGGGGGGGATGCGGCAGAGGGCGCAGGTCACCCCCTGCCCTCCCTCTGCCCTCCCGCTATCCCAAAGGAGAGGGAAAACCCTCCCGGCCCGTTGCCTGTGCGTGGCCCGGGCACGCAACGCCGCTGCACGCGTTTTACTTTCACGAATGAGGAAGTTGGGTCCCGTTTTGGCAGGAGCCTGCGTGCGCCTTATCACCGCTCGGGCTGTGGAGAGAGGGAGAGGGAAGCGCAGCGGGAAGAGGCGGCGGTTTTCCGGGGGCACCTGCCAAAGGCGGGCTCCGCGGGTGCCTCGGGCACCAGCCGCCCCTCAGCCCCTGGTGTCTTGTCGTTGCAGGGGTTTTTCCTCTGTGGTGGCCCTGGGAGCCAGCATCATCTGTAACAAGATCCCGGGTCTGGCCCCCCGGCAGCGGGCAATCTGCCAGAGCAGGCCCGACGCTATTATCGTCATCGGGGAAGGGTCCCAGATGGGCATCAACGAGTGCCAGTTCCAGTTCCGCAATGGGCGCTGGAACTGCTCTGCCCTGGGAGAGAGGACCGTCTTCGGGAAGGAGCTCAAAGTGGGTACGTTGTCTCTCTGCTCGCTGCTGGCCGGCTCCCACCCGCATGACATCCAAAGGGGGGCACACAGGGAGCGTCGCGAGGCACAGCTATGGCATTGGGAAGGACCAGCTGGCTCATCCAGCTTGTGCCAGCCAGGGCAGGAGTGTCACCTTGGGCATCTTCACGTGAATGCTATGGCTGTTGTTACCAGTGTGACTGACATCTGCGCTTCCTCCTGGCAGGGCACCGGCTGTGGTTCAGGAAAGCCCTTCCACAGTGCTAGCTTCCAACACAGTATTGCACTGTCCTGTCTTGCAAATCCTTTATGAAAGGTTCCCCATCTGTGTGCATGGGACAGGACAGCAGCCTTGTTCATGTACTTAAGGATGTGAAGAAGGTGTTTGGTTCTGGTTAAAGGTAGTGGTCAGAGTGTGCTGAGCGGGGTTAGAATTACACTCTGGGGTGCAGGCAGCTCAGCAGTGACACTGGCCTGATGTTTGTACCTGTTCAGACTAAGTCCAGCAATCAGTCTTGTTGTAAGAGACTTCCACTGGACACGGTAGTTATTCTATAGCAACTATATGTAGTGTCCCCCCTCCCACCAGGAAGAAGGGGTGGGTTCTGGTTTGAGATGTCAGGCCATTTACATAAACTGTTCCAAGCAACAGGCAGAAGATCCCATTTCCAGTTTCCTTCCCCCTCCTTCCCGTAGTTATTGCAACAGTACAAAATACATCTAAATTCTTAACTAAACCAGCATTAATAGTGACAAATGCAAATACCTGAGGAAACAGAGCTCTCATACCCCTGTACTGCAAACCACGTAGTAGTGGAGCTTACTCGGTATTTGTTGATTCCACAGCACTTAAAATACAAAGACAGAGGAAAGGTGTTTTCCAAATACAGGTATAGCCATTTTTAGAGCCATCATTGAAAGCTAATCACTCACAGGACGGCATTCTGCATCCAGAAGTTGAAGTTGAGATCTATGGTTTTCAGCCTTAAGGTCTTTCTGCATCCTCCCCATGTAAAATGTAGATGCCAAACCCAGAAAATCCATCAAACAATGCTTAGAATGATAGAAAACATGGATATTTAATGAGAATGGAAGAAGTGACTGAGAACAGGAGGTAGAAGAGCCCTGAGCAGTCCCACAGCAGCTGTGCCCTGGCTTCTAGCTTGCTGGGAAACCCTCTGGACTGGACTTGCTCCAGGCACCGTTTAGTCATCTATGGACAAATGGCAGGGTATGTCCCTGGTACCTCATTCCTGCATTCCCATGAAACACAGGAATACATCCTTGCTGCTCTGCTCTGGGACTCCTGAGAACTCCTGGCAGGAGCTGAACGTGTGTTTTATCACGTGCGCACGGTGATATGTGTATTTTCCAAACCCCAGTGACATTTAAGGGAAGATCAGAAAGAAGAAGATGACTAAATTTGAAAGCCCTGTGTGAGTTACCGATATTTCAACACCTTTGATAATCAAACAGGGTGAGCCAAGTACGGGATGTAAAAGCGACCCTGCACGACATTGTGAAACATCTGAAAATGGACCATTTATTCAGATTAGCTCACTGTTTCTATTCCTTGAGCTGAGCTGTTCCTGTCAGTGATGCATGCAAGTGTTTGCCACTTATGTCAGTGAAGAGCCCATTTGGATGGCTGACAGGTTTGGGCTCATTTAGTCTAAGAGTAACATTTCCTTAAACAGAAAATGTGAGAAGGATTTCTTCTTCTCCAACAAATCTTAGAACTGCGGAGTTGCTGTGGTCTATTGTATAAACATGCACTCAGTTCCCCCCCCCGCCCAAAATTGAATTATTTAGCTAGAGGGTTATATTTAGGTCCTTTTAAAGAAAGTCAATATTAAAGGAAGTAGACTTTGATCTGTCTTTGAGGTGATAACTCTTAATATGTTCTATCTATCCATTATGAGGCTAAGATGGATAGGGCAAATTCATCGTTGGCTTCAGAACACAGTCAAGTGTTGAATGGCATCCAAATGATAAAACTCATTTAAAGAATAACAAACCTTTCAAATTTAAACAGGTTATACACTTACATTTGAAAACAAACTTCGATAAAAATCACACAGGTTTCAGATCTGCAGTGGTGAATTTTACTTGCATCCAAGACATGCATGATGTCTCAAGGATAGAAATACTCAGGCCTTCAAACACTGTGAAATGTTATAACTCTTGCTCAGGTTGTCTCATTGTTCTTCTGCTTCTTCTCTATCAGCGTGTACAGAGACCTAGAATATCTGACACAGCTCATTTTTCTAAAGCTATAAGAAAAATAATCTGCTTGCCAGGTTTCTCCCTCTTTTCCTAAGATCTCTGTGTCAGGGTGTGGTCTAGGTTGCCATTCAGAGAGATAAAGGTTAATATTACCCTCATGAAAAAGGGTAAAACGTAAGTGCCATAAAGCCATAAGTCAAATTAGGTGCCCACAAACTAGAGGAGATCAGCCCTCTGTGCCTTATCCTAAACAGAAGGAGGGATGTGGGACATGAAGGACCTTATACCCTATAGGGTGTATTTTAAGGTTACAGTGAACAAGAACAATCCAGGTTAATATTAGTTACTGTACCCTTGTAGCTTTTTTAATTAGCAGCAACAGCTCTAGATCCTCAGTCACTTGACATTGTGTATATTACAAAATACTATTCAAACAGCAACTAATACATTATCACCTTTTATAGCATTCAAAAACTGATTTTATTTTTTGGCCAAATGCATCCTTAAAGTTATTACCTCGGAAGTATGTGGGGCAGCTTTGTCTTGCAACTTGCACTGAAGTCAGTGGCCACACATGACCTCATTGAGCTTTCTCTCTCAGAGGCCATGCTCTGCCTTTGGAGTGGCACTGATGTACTCGCTCTATGATTAGGGTATGACTTTAGAATGACAGTGATGTGGCTGGCCTGGCCACTCCACTGCTGAACGTGTGCAGTGAGCAGTCTAATATCAATCTGGGAGGATGTGCTTAAATAACTCTTATGCTAATAGGATTTGTGTGTGTTTGTCCATACAAATAAGTTCCTTTGGATACCACAGATTCTTGGGAACTATTTCCCAAACTGTGATTTTGATGGCACACCAAGCTAAACCTCTCCAGAACCTGGTTTCTTTACTTTTACCTTTACAGGGTGATCCGCTTTAGGAATGTTATGCAAATGTGCACAAATTATTGAAATTCTCTTCTTGTCACTACAGGGTGATTCAGGAGGCCTCAGTTCTCCCTGTGGCTCTGCCATTGTGTGGCTGAGGGACAGAGACTCTGCTCTGTGTTCCTCTTTTCCTATTCTTAAAATGCCAACAGCCAGCCCTGGTGAAACACAGAAGTCAGTAGGAGGAAAGCATTAAACACAATTTTCCTGTTCTCATCTGTAGCTTGTGTATATCTGTATTTTAACAAATTCACATCTAATTCATCTTCCAGGGATAACTTAGTTGTAGAGTTACAGTTAACAACTATTTAAACTCATCCATGCTTCATATGGCCTATTTGTGATCACAGACTCGAGTTTCCAGCTCGCTGTAGTGTACTTCCAACCAGTGCATAGCATATACTCTCCATTTCTTGTGTAATTTTGTTTAGTTTGTCCTTCAAATAAGAGATTCTTCCCTACTGACATACTGTGGATATCTTATCGTGGCAGCTGGTGACAATAGTGCCAATAACATGAAGAGAAATAACAGAGTGAAAGTGACATCAGTTTACTCCAGCAGAGAACTCGGTCCAGTTCCAGGAATGATAAAGTCACCATCAAGATCACCACAAGGATTTTTCTTCTAGACAATTCTGTAGACACCTTATTAATAATGTAAAGTCATAAAGAGAAATTTTAAAATAACCATGGAGATGACGCAATGCTGCAGTTCTGGACACTTTTAAACCCAAACGTATTTGTTACTGTGCTCAGCAGTTCTGTTCCTGAAGATGGCCACAATCAAAACCAAGGGTTTAAAGCAGGATTGGCGAAAAAACTGCCCACCTCTCTTCAGGTGAAATGTGGTTCAAGCCTCAACATCTGAGCAACCAGAGATGTCTTTGATAGAATGTGAAAATCAGATTTGGGCTCTGCTGGACTGCAGAAAGAGGAAGTGCTATGGCAAAGGCCTTAGGTGCCTTAGTAACCCGTTTTGGTGTGCAACCTTGTCAACAGGTAGTCAACAGTAACTTTGCTGTTTGTGATAATCACAGGCCAAGGAATAACTATCTCAAAAAATTCCCTTAGGATATGTATATGTTTCATGGTATCTAGAGGGCAGCACCATATTGGCGTCATAGGGAAAAAACTGAAAAACTATGTCCTTTATCATAACTGAGCAGCACTGCCACTATTAAATGAGACCTCCCAAGTGAAAATAATGCAAACTGTTTGACTCCATCTCTGCAAAGTGACACACAAAGGAAACTCATCTCAGTGCAGGTCTATGAAAAGAAAGGCACTATGACCGTGCAGAAGCCGTCACAGACCCTGCATGGAAGAGGATGGAGGGAATCAGCCAATGGCTGTGGAGACGTTGTGGTCATCTTTGAAGCATTTGAGCATTACAGCAAAACTGGTTTCAACCAAGTTTTCATCCTGGTCTTACCAAAACGCATCAGTTCTTTGGTTTCTTTCACACTGAAAAATGTTTCAGTATAATCACATTGATGCCTTCATCCATCTCACATTACTCATGTGAATAAGGAAAGCTGAAATCAAAACAAGAATCCGTATGGACCAAACTTCTGAGCACAGCACCAATGTACATTGTGCCCAGCGCCTTTGAGTGAGGGATCACTACAGATATACCCAGATGTACACATTAAAACAGGAGAGGCTATTAGCTTTCCTTTATACAGTATGTTATTAGCTCTACACTGCCCACTGGACTGAATTTAGCGGTGATTTATTTCCTATATATTAAAATAAACTTTTCTTCTGTGGCTTCAACAGCATAAAGGAAGAGGGAACATTCTTGTCTATTGCAATAAATGACAACTACCCTACAAGCTAAACTCTTAAGAAGTAGCTTGTTCAGGAGCTATCAGGAACTCTCTCTTTTGATAGTATGAAAAAGAGAACAAGATCTAGCTCATTCTCCTATCTGGTCTGGTAGAGTTATAAGAAAATAGAGTAAAACTTTGTTTTGCCACTGTGTGAAGGACACACAGTTTTGCAAACATCCTGGTACAGGTGTGTTCAAGAGAGGATTTAATCTTCATTTTCTAGGGCTTTTTGATTTGAAATACTGGTGTAGTCTCTTGTGTTAAGTTTTATAGTCTGATTCTTTGAATTACAAAATAAGAGACCAACTAAACAACCACTGGTAGCTCATCCCGAAAATCTTGCTGTTTTCATATTGCATGGAAGATTACCTGCACAAGTCTATGGGAAACCAGGCTCTAAGTCCTGCTGCACTATTCAGTGTTCAGTTTTCTGACTCAGTGGTGTTACAAAACCCCTGGGATATATGGGAAAGAAACACTGAAATTCATGGGAGTCTTGCTATCTACTCAAGCAAGGTCAGAATTGGTATTTCTGTGCAGTTTACAGCCCTTATAATCAGTTCTTAATGTCAGATTCTTGCATGAGAACAGTTACTTGCAGGCAAAACAGGGGCCAGGCTGAAATATGGCCTGAACATCCAAAACCCAGCATGCTGCTGTAAGCCAAAAAGTCAATCTATCTCAGCAGGGACTGTCACAGTAAGATAAAACATTGCCCCAAGGTCACTGCAGTTGGAATTCCCATCAGAAGGTTTTCATACCTGCCTTCAAATGTGTCTTGTGAGTACATGTTTCAGAGAAACAAAAAGATTACATTTCATTGGAAAGGTGGAAGAGTCTCTCCTACTGCAGGGTCAGCACGTGGCTCTTCCTGAAGCACGGCCGTGGTGTGGAGGGATCAGAACCATCGCAAAAGGGGAAACTGTTGTTTGAACTCTGAAATCCTGGCTGTGATTTCTGTAATGCACATGCCTTCAGTAGCAACTTCATAAGTTTAAAGAAGGTATTTTCAATGTTCCCTCTCCAAGAATTTCATGTGTTGACAAAACTAAACTTCAGTTTGTGAATGTGGGCAGTGACTAAACCCCCCAAAGTCAAATGTCTCTTAGAGCAACTCATTTTATTTCCTGGTACTAATCTTTGCAAAGAGCATGCTGCTGATTTATAGAGAACTGCCATTTTCATTTCAAGTCAGTACAATATTTTAAGGCACCAAACCCCTCAAAACTTTGACCCATTACAGAAGGGGAAAGACAAACAGGAGGGGGATACTTCAGTGATTTTTTTAAGCTACCATTTTTATTAATCACACATGCTAGGTTAAGGAAATATAAAGCAAAACTGTACATAGCCTACCAAGGAAGGAGGAGGCACACCCCAAAGTAGGCAGAGGATGAGTCTGTTCTTCGTTTTTCCTAGCTATGAGTTATGACCTCTATAGAGAGATGTGAAGTAATGTTAGCTATGGCACATAATTGGCAACGCACATTGTGTTTCCATCTTTCTATTTTCACAATCATATTTCAGCTCATGTCACTGCAGGTAACTCCCTCTCTGACCCTTTGGCTTTAAATAGCAGAAAATACAACCCATGTTTTCCAGGGAGATAAATAGAAATTTGTCTTTTTTATTTCACAGCTTAGTCAGTTTATGAAGGGGACTGATGGGGTGGGCCAAGCTATTTAGAAATATTCTTAGATCCCGAGAAGTACTGAACTGCTGAGCACCCGTTGACTTCCTGCAAGTAAACCCACTCTATCTTGCGGGCTTAGGTCCTGTTGCCCATGCAACATCAAGGTATTATGTAGGTTTTTAAAACTAAGTTCTTATTTCTAATCAGTGTGAATGAAGCTTTTTACAAACTGTTAAATTTTTTAGATGAAACTAAATTAAAAGCTGAATTAAAACTAGAATGCAGACCACTCTTTGCAGCTGATCCGCTTGTTGATCAGCCACAGCCCAGTCACACAAATATTTATACCCAAAAGCAAAGATACACATGTGAGTATTTGCAGGATTAATGCTCCCCAGATATGCATGAGTTGTATGGAAGTATGCTCAGTGTTAGGAGAGCCACCTGTGCTGGTAATACTTATATTTGCACTTACCTGTGGTAATCATAGCGCTTCTCTTTGTGACATCTGACACGATACGGTGGTGGTTGACTGTGCAGAGCTCAGAGACAAAGCCAGCTTGGGATTGACACGTGCTGCCCAGTGAAGGGTCTAAAGCCAGGACTCCAGTGCTTTGGAGCATGATTTGCATCAACAGAGTGGAGCTGCAGGAATATTGGAAGCCACGGGTGCCAAGCTCTCTGCTATCAAAGCAATTGGGGCATGCTGAACACCTTATGGAAGCCCAGAAAGAGCAGGGAGATCTTTATGTCTGACGTGAAGAAAAGCCTCTGTTCCCACAGCACTGAAGCACTTGTTTAGGCTGAGGACAGCCCCTTGTGTGGATGGGGAAGCAGAGCCAGGCTAGTGTTGGTGCCCACATCCCGTGGCCAAGCTGAGTGCTGGTGGGTGGCACTGCTGGGGTCAAGCACAGGGTGTGTCCCCCACTCCCCACCAGCCCTGCTGTGCTTGAACAACACTTCTGGTATTACAGTGGTTATACCTGGCAATGCTGCTGTGGTTAGGAACCCCTGCCAGATCACCAGCTGCATTAATGACCAGAGCAACCTCTGACAGACTGCTGCATCCTTTCCTGAAGCTTCTAATGCTTGGAGTTGAGCTCTGGTGTGAGTTTAGCCTTTGCTTATTCCAGACAATGAGAAGAATATGTGATTTGGGAGCTGAAAGGATGGCTTACAATCTCTTTGCACATACAGCCAACTCTCCACCTCTCTCCACAACTCCTGTAGGGCTCAGGCAGCTGTCATTCATTCTTTCTTTTGCCAGTTTACTCATCACAAGTGGTTTTACGTGCATCCTTGCAAGTCACGGGCTGGAAAAGCCTCGACAAAACCTCTTAAATTGACCTGGCATCTGGGATTATGATTTCCACCAATCCTCCCACAGAGATCAATGGATTTGTTCATTCTATGCATTTCTAAATTAAACTTACTTTTTTTGAAATTTATTTTTTTTTAAAACATAGATTTAAGTCCATTTGCAGGTTAAGGATGGGTTCGGTGGGAACTGACTGCAAGAAGGTGTTCAGAGACACCTTGAACACCTTTTGAGCAGCTCACGCCAATGACTACATTTCATTGAAGCTCTCCAAAAGGTCCTTTCTGATCTCAGTGCTGAAAACATACTACTCTCCTACCTACTGCCTGATTTTCCGAGCCATCTAGAGAAGGTAATTACTGCAGATTAGGGTTTTCTACACTTTATCAGTTACACAGAAGAGCAAACCCCTTGATTTTACCATCAGCCTGCTGACTATCTACCTACTTTTGCTAGGAAAGAAGTGTTTTGCTTATTCTGGTCACTGGCCAAAGCAGGCTCTGTGTCTCACGTGGTGTGGCGCATCGTTGCCAGTTCTGTCCTTTCCTTACCCTATGTTTTGTACCATACCTCCTGCTTTGCTCAATTTCTTTATCATCCTGCACCAGAGGTGCTGTTCCCACCTATGAAATATTTTGTGATGCTACAGTTATCATCACCTTCAGCTTAAAGTAAATATAAGAGTCTCAGTACTGTGTTGATATCAAAGCCTGATCTTTTTCTAACACTAAGATCCTGAGTCTCTTACTACTAAATTTTCAGAGGGAAAGTAAAGCACAGGTCTGAGTTGGTTGTCAGAGGGACATAGAAACTGTAGGCTGAAAACTAAACAAGAAAGAAGATAAAAGAGGATTGTATCAGCTCAGTGCCCAAATTGTTTGTCTATGGGAATCCAGAAGTGATGATGCACCTTTCGACCTAACCATGTTTCGAGGTTAGACTGAATATGGAGCAGGTCAGCTGCTCTAGAGCATCAGCAGAGTCTCAGAGGAAACAATCCATTGCCTGCAAGGAGCAGCCTGAGCGCACCTTGTTAAAGCAGCGTTTTCCTCTGAGATCAGGCACCTCAACTGTCTGCTGAAATCAGAAGAAGAAGAGTAGCATTTGCTATTTAAAAGTGGTAGGAAAACACATGTTCTCATGTTATCCCATTTGGTTTCCAAAGCCTTATTACACTCCTTTGGTATCTAAAGCATTGTCACAGAAGAGGCTCAAAATGAACTAAGCTTCCCCCTAGCCCATATGCTGACATTCCTATGCTGACATACCCAGACAAGGGTAATGAAGCTTCAAAAAGTGAATCATTTGTGGAAAACCAGGGATAGTTTGGTACAGACGTGACAAGCCTGTTCCATTTTATCAATACTGCACAAATGCCAAGGTGCTTCCTGCCTGGATGAATTCCTCCAGACACTTGCTTTGTTTACCTTGTAATCTTCTAACTTTTAGTTTCAAAAAGCTGCTCAACTTTTTCCCCAAACAAGACCAACTTATAAAATAATTTGTGTAATACATTTTATGATCAGGATTGACACTGGGGTCTGATTCTGCTTCTGCCAGTTTTATACTCCCTGAGTTGCATTTTGCTCCCTTCTAAGAAGCAAAAGAGCTGCTTAGTCTTTAATATGTTGAGTACATCGGGTTAAAGTGATCTCCCAGTGTTTTTTATTCTAGATCTTGAAAACAACTTGTGATAGAGCAGAAATCATCCAACCAAAGGAAAAACAGAACCAGATGCAAATTTCACCAGAAATCTGATGTAATGCATTGCTCCCATCTGAGCAGAGAAACTGGGGCTTCTTATTGTACCTTGCCCTGTTTGTCAGTGCATTTTTCATAGTGTTGTATTTAAAATAGTGAGGATATTGTTGAGGATAAACTGGAGGAAGACCTACAAGGTGCCCTGCCTGGTCCTGGTGGATTCACTCTGGAGTGGGACCCAATTTCCACTTGCCTCCTCTGGTCTCCATACACAGCCGCACAGAGGCACTGAAAGCACAACTCCAAATCCATCTAAAGCTTGGGATTTCTATCCGACATTTGGATGTTCATAAAAAGCCATTAGTTCTGGAAAGCCTCGTCTGCAAAGTCCACAGTCACAACAACTCAACATTTTGTGACATTACTTTTTTTAAATATAGGGAAACAAGAAATCCTTTGAGAAATCCTGATACTTAAATACAAGTTCCTTAAATACAGTGCATGGCAGTATCAATGGGAATATTGCCTATGCAATAAAAGGGCATGAAGTTGCTTATTAACAGATTTTATGCCATCCTGTTTTCCCATCTTACTTCCTTGCCTTAAGGAAGTGAACATTTTGCATTAGAAGAACCATTTAGTGACAAGCAACAGAAATCCAGATCATGGATGTGAAAGGGATGTAGCTGGGAACGAAGTGCTTGTAAGATTTCTTGCCCAAGTAATGATTTTTTTGTGAAATCCAATAAACAGCAGAAATGTGCTTGTTTCATGTAAGAGAAATTACTGCCAGTAGCTGAGCTCTGCCAGAACTCCACTGCTGGGTGTTTGGAGAAGGGAAGCTGATCTTCCCATCTGCACCTCTCCTAATTAAGAGCCTGATTCTGATCCTACTGATGCAAGGGTAGATTTTGACCTTAGAGAAATAAGAGTACCGGTAACTGCTTAGTTTGGGAGATCCAAGATTGTTTAAAGGGCTGTCTGACAGACATGGGCGACCTCTGCAAATCTCCTTAGGTTTTGAAGAGGCCCTCATGCAGCAGAACTGGTTCCAAAAGTAGGATTCACATGTGGGAAATCCACACAGCAGAATGCCAAAAAGCTTCAAGAAGATAAATTAAATCACAGATTTTAAGTGAGCACCAAACAGAAGCCTGTTGTTATTATAGCCATGTTGTTGGTCCTTTCCAACCCTAACTGTTCTATGATTCTATGATTCTATGATTCTGTGTTGCACAAATTAATATTGGCTTAACCTCTTCCTCACAGCCCTCTGGGGAGGCTGTTACTTTGCCTTGCTTTTATCATGGTACCTGCAACAGGGTAGGGTTTTTTTCCATCCTAATTTTGAAATATTACATTTTGAAATTTAAATTTTGAGACATTCTGAAATTAAACCCAAAACTTATTTCATTGCGTCTGCACAAATATCACTGCTGAAAACTTTGTGACACCTACAAGGTAAAAAACCATGTTCCAGATCACTAAAGATATTTTCAGAACGAGATTTCTAACAGAGGTTTTCTTACTGTAAACAGAGGCTGGTTTCCTGTACAAATATCTTTTAGTGCAGAATTCAATTCCTAAATAAAATCCCATTTCTGAGCTGATTTTTCAAGAAGTCGAATACGGTTGTTTTAGCAATTCCACCTATTTTCTTTGTCTTTCTTTCTTTTTGAGCTAGAGCATTTGCCACCCCACCCTGTTGCTGTAAAAAGTTTAGTTTGACTACTTCTAATACCATCTGGAAATATATATATGAAGTTGCCTAAACAATACTTTATATCTTACTATTTCATAGAGAGCTATCATTTCAGAGAGCGAACATCCACAAAAATCAATACTTAGAAGAGCAGAGACCTGCTTATGCCTGCAGATTTACAGCACTTCTAATAATAGCCTCCTGATGTTTGCACTGCAGGAGCTTGCCTATGTTTTTCTAACTCATGTCACCATGTTGTATCATGTATTTACAGCACTGTTTTCATTTCAGGTAGCAGAGAAGCAGCATTCACATACGCCATCATTGCTGCTGGAGTAGCACACGCAATCACGGCTGCCTGTACACAGGGCAACCTCAGTGACTGTGGCTGTGACAAAGAAAAACAAGGACAGTACCATAAAGAGGAAGGATGGAAATGGGGAGGCTGCTCTGCAGACATCAGATACGGAATAGGATTCGCCAAAGTGTTTGTGGATGCCCGGGAGATTAAGCAAAATGCAAGGACACTCATGAACCTGCACAACAATGAGGCCGGGCGGAAGGTAAGTCCTTCTGCTCTCTTCCCAGGCCACCTCCAGCCTGGGACTGGAGGTGGGTTAGGTTATGGACAGTGCCTGGGAACTACAGTGTGCTTTAATGCTGACCTCATTTTACAGTAGACGAGTAGGCACCTTGGTGAGTTATACGAGCTGGTTGGACCATCTGTCCATCACATATTTGTCTAAATGTTACTCTGTACAGCTGGAAAAAGAAAAAAGCAAACAAATATTTTATCTGTAAAGTCAAATGATACTTATGATAAAAAGCTTGCTGCTACTGTGTGGGTGAATGGGATTCTCGTCAGGTTCAGACATGAACTTCTCATTTGAAAAGGGATCGTTTTCAACCCAACTCTTTAAACCTTGCTGTTTGTGTGAGGACTACCTCTAGAAGTGGAATAATACTTTAGCAAAAAGGCCACAGGCTGACTCACTGTTACACCATTATATGGATTTGCTTTATCGTTCTGCACAGCAAGATTCCTGCCCTCCCCATTCTTTTGGACTGGGTAGCTGAAACCAGCTGCTCCAGAACCAGTGCTTGGAAAGACAGGAATTCAGCAGCTTCCAACACACATTTCCTCTGGATCCTGGGCACTGAGTGCCCCGGGTTTGCTGCCTTTGCTGTTTGCTCCGCTCGGCCAGTTTTCTTATTATCAATGGCAGCTATTGCAGAAGCAAGACCTGGTCTGATCTGTGCTTCTCAGATCCCTGCTGGTCAGGCCTTCCCCAGCATACATTGAGCAGTCTTGGTGGTGCAGGGGCTCTGATTTACATCAGCGAGGAGTGGTCAGGGGCTGCCTTGTGCTCCCCATGTGCAGGTACAGTCCAGCGCCGCCCTTCGTACGGAAGCTGCTGTTTTGCTAATCACATCTTACAGAATGAATGTCAATCCTCTTGCTTTCTGAGCTGTTTTACCTCCTCCACTGAGCATTAGTACTGATTTGAGCATTATGTTAGTGTGACTTAGAAGCAAATGGGAGAAGGAAGTTAGGAACAGCAGGAGATTTGTGGATACTATTTTTGTTGTAGTAATTACCTGTAGGCTCTGAGACATCTCCACTTATGCTGGAGCCAAGTAGATTGAAAAAAAAGTCATTTCCACCCCAAAGAAAAGCCTAACCTTTCTTTCATTTAATGCTACTGTAGTAGTTTTATAGATGAGATGATGGTTTTTACTGTCTAGTATCCCCAATGCCTGCCTGTGTCTGGCTCTCTAGTGCAAACACGGTATGTCAAACCACTAGCAAAATTAACGCTGAGTTCTGAGAATAAATCAAGGACTACCCATTAGTATTTGCTAAACAAATGATCTGAGATCTTTATTGCTTACTGAGAAGCCTGGTAAAACACCGAGATCCACAGTCTGCTCTGTTATACAAGCACAAATCCACTGAAATAAAAAACAGCAGAGGAGTTTCACCTTTGCGGGAAAGCTACTTCCTTGAAAGGTCTGCTTGTGTTCGATAGGTGCTGGCAAAAGATTCCCAAGAATTGACACACCAGCCTACAGATAGCTGCAGACAGAGATGGAACTGGCTACTGGCTAGAATTCTTTTCTTTCCAATGCAAAGCTCAAAGATACAGAGAAAAGAAGAAATTGCATTTTTTGACTCCATTGTCACCCAGGTATGGACCTAGGGTAGAGGAGGAGGGCGACTGGTCCTAGAGCTGGCCTGTGGGAAGACAGAGCGTTCAGAAGCCTCCCCTTGAGGACATGAGCTCCTTGTGTTTCTCACCTATATGTGCACAATTTGCTGTCCTAAAGGATTGTGCCTGGAAGACTGAGCTGTGCGCATTGTTACCTGGGAGAACAGTGGTGTGTGCTATCTCTGGCCATCTGCCATTTCTCCAGCAGGCTCAGGAACTGTTCTGATCTAGAGATATTTCTACTCTTCTTCCTGCATCCCTTACAGAGCAAAATTACTGATCTTTGTTCGAACAAATCTCTGAAATCTTCAGGGGAAAGAAGGAGTAACATGACTGAGAAGAGGCATGTTCCTCCACCATCCTGGAGAGAATGAATAAATGATGTTTTTGCTAGCAAGATTCCTTTCAGGCTTTGCTCTTATGTGAAAGATCACAGCATTTAAAAGACAATTGGCAGAGGGAGGCCATTATGGGTATTTGGCAAGCTAGGTCTCTCACAACCTAACCCTTTCACAACAAAGACTGTCTTGTTTTGAGGTGGTACTCTCCCTTTTAGAGCAATATGGATCTTATCAGCCTTCACACAATCTATTCTTGGTGGCTTTCCTCTGGGCTACAAATTCTTGTCTAGTTTTACTCGCCCATGGCTAGGTTTTTGATGATATTTATGCACCTAGGAGACAGACAGGCACCTACTGGCCTTCCAGAAATAAACCAGATATTCAATTCTTATTGATCTGTTATCTTCACCTGTAGGCACTGCTATGCTGTTCACAAGCTAGTCCCCTCTACTTTAGTCTTGCAGTGTGAAACTGCACTGTGTGCTGTGCCCGCTGCCCTGGGCACTCACAAATGACCTGTGGAAAGGTCCTTCTTTAGGATGACACCAGCTGCAGGGGATTCAGGATGCACTGTAGTAAATCATACATGTGTTATTATCTAGTTGACTTCCTAAGAATCACTGGCAAATTCATCTGTTCCATCTTGGTGAGCAAGAGATGACAGACTTTGCACTGCAGTAGGCAGGCCCAGGGGCGTGAGTAGGACTGCGTGGTATAAACCTACAGAGAAGCAGGAAATGTCTGATCCAGATGTTTTGGAGATCTTAGTTCAAGACTTTCCACCTTCTTATAGCCTTTTTTCACCTGGGCAGATATCTCTCTGCTTCCTGTGGTGCCAACAATCTCTCTGAATCACAGAATCATAGAATCAACCAGGTTGGAAAAGACCTTTAAGACCATCAAGTCCAACTGTTACCCCAGCACTGCCAACACCACCACTAAACCAACATGACTCTGTCAGAGCAATAGCACAGTTGTCTGTCAGCTTTTTCTAGAGGTGAATGAAAATGGTCTGTGCCACATGTGGAGGATTTTAGAGGTCATAGATGGAGAACATCCATGTTACTTTTCCTCAGACAGCCTTCGTAGTGCAATGCTTAGAAAACACTCATGTGCACACCCAGGATGCAGTGAGAAGCACTCCCACCTGAGATCAGCGGGTGTGAAATGTCTCCACTTCCAGCTGCTCCCACACTGCAAACTAATGCCAGTGATGCCAATGGTTCCTGCAGGATGATGCCTCCACTGCTGGGGTGGAGCCAGTAACTGTTTCAGGACAGGGCTCTCATTCTGTTCCTCTCCCTGTCTTGGTGACAAACTGCCAGCACTCAGTTCTGTAGCACACAGGCAGAACTTCAAAGTTCCCAGGCTGCTTGGAAGGGAAGGGGCAGAGTTCAGAACAGGGGTCACAGATACCCTACAAAACTGGCCCCAAGTAGCCCAAGAAGCCTCACATAATTTGTCAAACCTATTGGAGAGCAGCTATTTCTAACCTCCAGAAGCAGAGTTTAGGGTGTCTTTCCTCTTTGAATTAGTATTTCCTGAAATGCTGATTCACTGCAGGAAGAAGCAAACAGTACAAGGAGAACAGGAGGAGAATTCATAACAGCTGGGTCAGAAAAGAGAGATAAAGCTCGAATTAATTTAAAGGCATAATCCTGATTTGCCCTGAAAACTTCCATGTGAGGGGTTATAATTGCCAGACTGAATCGTCTGTTAGCAAATTTGTCTTCTCAAGTACAAAGTTAATTAAATTACTGCAAGTAACACAATAATGTACGTCTGAGAGGAATTTAGGCTCCAGGAAATAAAAATGTTATTCTCCAAGTTATCCTGCTAAAAAGTAGCAAAGTAGGTACTGAAAGGTTCTACTCATTTTGGCTGTAAATGTTTCATTTTGACAGCAAGGCAAGGTACATGACCGGATTGCTCTCTCCTCTCTTTTCTCTGTGACATTGAAATTCCACGAATGGCATCTTGCATCAGTGTTACATCATATTAAGTATAATGCAATATTATGAGTCATTGTTATAAATCATGGGCACAGGCTGCATTAGAAAGCTTTTGCAATTCAAGAGCACATCAAGGTGGATTCCTATTCAGTGCTTCTCTTTGGAGCATACATAGGTGCACTAACTTTGCAATGTACCTTCATCCTCTGAATCAGGAGCATTTCAGTTTTCCCTTTCAGCTCTCAGGCTTGCACAAGAAGTGCAGTACGTGCCTAACAGAGTTGCTGCAAATATCAAGCAAACTATGAGAAAGCAGAAGGTGTTTCTGAAGTGGATCATGCAATGATCATAATATCTGAAGTGTTCAGTATTTTATCCTTTAGGGAAAACTGTAATGATGTTGAAGTGAATCACCTGCACTTGGAAAGCAGGTTCAGGAGTTCTCCCAAGCGATTCTGTGAAGCCTCCACTTATATGACACTCTCCCCTTTACCTCCTAGCACCTCTGACCTCAGAAGGAGATTCCTGCCATATAACTTTCCTGAACTTCTTCCAGCTCTTGCATAGCATTAAATCATCACACAACTGCAAGAATGTAGTTGTGTGATGTCTCCTGGAAGAGACAGCTATTCCTACTTCAGTCAAGATACCTTTTACTTTAACTAGCCTATTAGCCTGAAGACAAGAAGCCACAAAGAGCACAAGCTCTTGCAGACAAACCACTTGAAAGCTTGTAAGCATCTAGCGCATTGTTAGAAAAGAGACAAAACTGATAAAAGAGGCAGCCAAACAATTGAACATCTATCATTTTTCTGAATATAGGCCTGACATTCTGGAGATTTAATAGTTCTGCCTGAACTAGGTATGAAAGCACATGAAAACATGGCACTATTCCTGCTTGCACCCATGGCTTGGTTCAGCTGCCCGCAGTGGAGGGGGATTGCAGCCCCACTGGGGTGGGCCTGCCGGAGGAAGTCTGCAGCTATCCAGGGAACCCCAGCAGCCCAGGGGCTCCTGGAAGGAGCTCTGTTTCCAGAAGATGACCAGGGATGCACACTGCCTGTCTAGCAAAGTACAGTCAGTGTGCCAGGAGGACACGGGGCCCATGGTGGAGCCAAGAGATTCCTTCCCACATGTAGGTACCAGCTGTAATCTGGTGCTAAGCAATGTCTGCACACAGCACAACTGGCTGATAGTAACCAAACCCATGTACTTCTGTATTCATGTGCCTCCCAGCTCCATCAGAAAGAATGTCTCTAATGGCACAGGCACACCAGGATAAAGCTTGCCTGTGTGGAGCTGCTGAAAATTACCATCGACTCCAGAGAGTCTAGAGACCAGCTCCAAGCAGAGCACCGGGTGAGGCTGCCTTTATACTCCTGGCACCAGCCATCAAGTGATATTACAGTATCAGCAGCAGAGCCACGTGTTTCTTGGCGTTCAGAACTTAACAGTGCCCTTACAATTGTACTTCACATTTCCCAACAGGTTTTTCTTTTCCTTTTTGATTTCTGTCGTTGGCATGGGCACAGAAGTGTTTCTGATTTTTGTGTTCAGAAGCTTCTAGTCCTTAGTGTTAGAGATGCTCCTTAAATACAAAGCTGATGAATTATTTTCCTCTTTACTGGTAGAGTCTACTTGTGAAACAATTGAGAGTGGTTTGAAGTTGGGAAGGATTTTTCAGAAGTAACTTTCCACTTGTAGTTACAATTCCTGTGAGGGATCCTGGAGACAGAAGCATACCTTGGACTAGTTGTGACGCCTGCTTGATCAAGAGCTTGTTCATTTACATCCAGGTCCCCTCACTGCACTTGGACCTCCATTGTCAACAGATGTGTTGAGTGTGTAAGAGTGAGAAGCACAATGTGCCACTCCTCCGCACAGACTGACCAAGCCCTTGCTTAGGCTTCTTGCCTGGCTGATAAGGGACCAGGAAAGTGCTCCTATGCTTCCATGCCTGGAAGAAGATTGGGAGCTTGGTCTGCTGGCAGGTAGGTGCCCCTTGCTCATAGTGGCAGTAGCAATTCTGACAGACTTCAACAGTAGCTGTTTAGACCCCTGACAGATGAGGTTAGTAAGATCAGATTGATAGAATCATGGACCGGTTTGTGTTGGAAGGGACCTTAAAGCTCATCCAGTTCCAGCCCCTGCCATGGGCAGGGACACCTTCCACTAGAGCAGGTTGCTCCAAGCCCGTGTCCAACCTGGCCTTGAACACTGCCAGGGATGGGGCAGCCACAGCTTCTCTGGGCACCCTGTGCCAGCGCCTCAGCACCCTCGCAGGGAAGAGCTTCTGTGTAAGAGCTCATCTTAATCTCCCCTCTGGCAGCTTAAAGCCATTCCCCCTTGTGCTATATACCTATATATGCCTTTGTAGAATGTCCTGGTAGCTGGCTTGCTTAATTAAAATATACAATATTTTGCCTAGATTAAACTGGGCAGTTGGAGAGGGTTTACAGGAAGGTTTAGACACGTGGCTTGTGCCTCACTGTGATGGAATAATGGAATGTGTAAAAAATGCTTCTGACAACTCTCACTGACATGGCTGTAAGGTACAGCAAAGAGAAGGAGTGTCCACCCACAGAACTGGATCCACTTATAGCATGTTACCTGAGGGAAACCAAGTCCTGTCCCACCCTGCAGTTTCCTGTGCTTCATGGCCCTCCTGTCCAGAGTACTTCCCTTCTCCCCAAGCCTCCAGCCTCCAGGCCTGGCACCACAGCTGTAGTTCGATGCATTTAGAAAAGGAGCATTAGATGTAACAAAGTCTTTCCTGGCAACCTCACCACCACACGTTTGCTGAGGGGCAGCAGGATTCCCAGAAAGGCCAAGCACTGAATTTGGAGGAAGTCCAATTCACTGAATGGGAAAAGTTCCATTGAGGTTGGTGGGACCATAGGATACAGCTGAGTGCTTCCAAAAATCCCATCCCTACGGAGTGTTTGTAGTCCATAACAAGACTTTGCTGGGCAGTTTCCTAGGTGTGAAAAAAATATACATCCTGTGCACTCTTACAGTATTTTGTTTGTATTTTGAAGGATCAAAGTACTATTTTATGGCTTTCCTACTTTTTTTAGATAGATCTTAAAACAAGTCCCAACTTGACAGACAAGCTCTGCATCTTCTCAACAGCCCAGAGTAAAGACAAGGGGAACATTAATGTTAGTCTAAATAACAAGAGGGAATTGGACTGCACAGGAACCATAATCCATGCAAATGGATTTTCATTCCACTTGTCCTCCACTTTCAGCTAATCAGGAATTGTGATACATGGTCCCACTTGTATTTTGGCTTTCAACTCCCTCCTATATCTTATGTGGTTGAAAACTGAATTCCTGATTTATGCTGAAGATGATTAAGGAATGATAAATGCTATCACTTACCTGCAGTTGCAATTTCAGAGGATTCTGGCATTATGAGCAAAACATGCATTTCATGTATATAAGTACCAGAGCTGACAATCTGTCATGCAGCTGATTGAGGGCCAGGGCCTCTTAATAAATAACAAAGATCTCAGATTCCAAATTTAATATATGCACCTTTTATAACTGAAATGATCAGATCTTGCTCCAATGATGGATTTGCTCCACAAAGCCACTGGCTGGGTCACGCGATTTTGGACATTTACTAATTTAATTTTTTCTCTTTGGACACTTAGCAGCATTTCCTTCCCACAGGGCACACACTTGCCATCCAGCACTCAGAGGGGAACATAATCTAGGTGAAAACAGTCGCTGTATAGATTATTCAGTTCTACTAGTGGTTTCGACACCGCTGGATGTGACCCCTTGGTGGAGTCTTCAGTGTCTCCCATGCTGCACAACAAAAGCCCTCATTTCTAAACAAATATAACTGATTTGGCAGAAATGCAGCTATCACAGAGCATAATCACTTCAAAGCAAATACGTGCTATGTATGGGTATTGTAAAAGTTACGCTGAACATGTAATACGAGTTTTAAGAAAGAGTTAGCCCTAACTCTGACCCATGAGCAGGTCTGTTTTGCCTTGTATTATTTATATTAGCCGTGCTTTTTGATGTTTTACTGAGAAATTAAATCAGAATTCAAAATTATTGAGCTTCATACCTAAATCTAGGCCTAAGTTGTTGCAAAACTTCCAGAAATAGCTGGTGAGCACAGTTCTGCTTCTCCTGTATTCCCTAGATGACGTTTGTTGCACTTTACATTTAGGTTTCCAAACCTAAGAGTGATTTTCTTGCATAAGTCTAGACACTTCCATCTCCGTATTTTAGCAATTTTAGCAAAACTCAACAGAAGACAGGTATTGGCCAAATTAGCAGGAAACTAATGGCCAGGCTATTCACTGAGAACGTTTTTAATAGACAAACAGGCAGTGTTTATACTGCACATAAAGTTTACACTGGAGATCTTGCATGGTGCAGTCTCATTCATTCCATCTCTGACAAAGTGTACCCATTCATCACATAACTCTAGGTTTGAGTGCTTGAATCTCTGCTACCATGCTGTGTCAATGGGGATAGAAACTGGAATCTTCTCCAGTTACAGCCCAAACCCCTACAGTCTCAGCTGGAAGTATCTCCAGGAACGTTTCCAAGAGCCTTGCAATGATGAGTCAGTAACATGAACTCAGTTACCGTGGCTATGTAGAGGCATTTGGAACAATCCATAATAGAAGTTTTGGTAAAGGTGAAAGTTAAACCAAGGTTTGGTTCAAATGCTTTACTAGACACTTGGTGGCAGAAAGCTCTGAAGCCAGGAAACCCTGAACACTCACCAAAAGCAGTAATTGCTGGCATTTGCTGTACAAATGGAATAGACTTTTGCTTTAATGGAAAGAACTTCCAGGTATTTTGCAGTAAACAATTAAAAAATCAATTACATGAAGAACAACCTTTTAGTCCAAGGACACAAACAAGGCTTGTTTTGGTACTGGAAGAATGTAGAATGGATCTATTAAAGGATAAGGATTTCAGGTAATTGCAGAGACGATGCTTGGCTCTGCATGCCCAGTTAGTGCCAAAAGGTGCTTGTATTAATCTGCATTAGAACTGGTTATGGAAATGACCCTGAGCCTTCTGATACTTAAATATGAGCTGCACCTAATGGACTCCATATGGTCTCTAGGACAAACAGAAGGGTCAATATTCACAAACTCTAAATCAGATCTAAGCCGACATCTATTGCTAGTGACCTAGCAATAGGTTCTCTTGGTAGCATCAGATGGTGGCCTACTCTGAGGAAACTAGCCTTGTGTTAAGCATACTACATCTTATACTAAATATAAGACCACACACAATTATGAGTACAACCATGTTCTCTTACAGGGCTATTCCCACATGAAATTTTAATTGAGTCACAGTGCATACTGTTATCTTTGGGTATATAAATCCTGCAGTCATATAACAATTTACTATTGAGATGGCACAATAGCATGTAGATAAAGAAGTTCAATAAGGAGTCAAGAATATGTGCCCAAAAGCTTGAATTAAGACCCTGGTTAAAACAGAAAAGCTCCAGGAAATGTAACCCATGAAACAGTGGAGATGCAAAATCATGTCTTACAGGTGATGACAAGCTCTATGTGAATTGCCTGGGATCTACCACCACGAGCATTCACACTGCCACCAGCAGCATTTATAGGAGCTGTATCCTCCCTGTGGTCTTTTATTTCACAGACGTTTCTTTAAAATGTCTAGCCTTTGTCATGTTTGGTTGAAATAACTAAAAAGGTGCAGCCATTACCAATGGGTCATGAGAATATATGAAGGCAGAAGAGAGCCAGACACCAAGTGAGTACTTAGGCTTTGTTTTCTAAGAAAACCCACCTGACAAGTCTGTCTTGCTATAGTTCGAGCAAATTGAGACTAAAAGGTGTAATCAAAGTCTTACAATATTATCCAGAAAATTATAGCTTTAAATAACTATGCTAAGGAATACCTTAACATTAAGACTTTTTGCAATTCTGTTTCACAGAATTACAGTTTATATCAATGTTCCCCTTAAAGAGAGATTTATAAAATTAATATCTGATTAATACATTAAATGCGTGCTACAGACATGCATGGTTTCTTTTATTGATGTACACAGTTTATGTACTGGTGAAACTGGTGCTTAGAAGCTATTGCTACAGGCATCCTATGGCCTTCTGAACTAAAGACCTATAGCAAGAGCAATTGGTTAACCCTTTGTTAAAAACATCTATCTTGATATCAAGAGCCATTTATAGAATTGTAGAATCCCAGACTGGTTTGGGTTGGAAGGGGCCTTAAGGCTCATCCAGTTCAAACCCGCTGCCATGGGCAGGGACACCTTCCACCAGAGCAGGTTGCTCCAAGCCCTCTCCAACCTGGGCTTGAACACTGCTATGGCTTATAAAGAGGAACTATTAATGGTATTATTTGATGTTGCTACTCAACTCGTCTCTAAGTAGTAAACAGATCTGTTAAAAAAAAGCAGCAGTGATGTCTGGTCTGGAGGGTGAGCTGGCCGAGGGGACCCACATGCATCAATGCAGTAAACTTCAAAAGTGAATATCTGTTAATAGGCATTTGCTCACCTGTAAGACAAAGGCTTCAACTATTGCTTACAATACCTGTTAGAATGAAAAGGAGAAAATCTAATAAGCCAGGTAAAAGCAAGACAAAAAGCCAAAGAGATTTGCTTAGGCTGCACTAGGCATTAAGTATAAATTTAGGAAATTCCACTTTCTTCTGTATAGGAGGAAATTTTCATTGACAACAGGCCAAAGATCCTTGTTAAAATTCTTGGCCTGGATACGGGCACGCTGATCTTGGCAGCTGCTAGGCTACAGAGACAGGCTTTGCTGGTAGGATCTTATCTCTGATAAGTGGAAGCTATTTGAAAACATGGAAGTGTGGATCTATTGTCCCAGCTGCAACTGGAGGGGGAAAACTCTTATGTATAAAACTCTTAATTTGAAAGTCATCTCTGTGGAATAATTATTCTCACATGAATATTACAATTAACACCAAAACCATGTTACTTTATGATACTGTGAATATTTTGAATTGTAAACACCAAGTGTGTGGAAATGTGTTCACAAAACACAATGTGTTATTGTGATCAAGTTGCTGCCTTATGATAACTAAAGCAATTGCATGCTGATTAGCTGGAGAAGTAATGGGAAGTTTCTCTTAAAATTACAAGAATAGCTATCACTGTCCTGGGCAGCTGCTGCTTGATGCGCCAGCATGGTGATATCCCACCCAGGGTACCACCATCCTTGGGTTTGAAGCCTCTGCCACAGTCTAGGTTGTGTTATCTCTGCAAAATAGTGTGGCTGAAGGGAATAGGAGTGAGTTTGATGGTGCTCTTCCCTGCTGAGGAATGGGTAGATAGCAGAGTGGGCAATGGATACACCTCCAGTGTCACTTACCAACTATGAGCAGCGTGTTAGGTGTTAGGATTGAATCTTTAAAGTGTCTCTCTGTGAATCAACTGTGAAGATACCCTGTGCTTCTTTCTAGACCAAAGGAGTTAGTGAAGAAGTTAAGCTAAGAAATACTGAGTTTTCATCAAGGCAATACTGAAAAATTAATGTAGAAGTACTTTGAAATCACCTGAAGAGCTTGATAGAAAGGAAAAACATCCTTTGATTACTAAAACTGCTGGCTTGGAGAACTGAAATGTGTATACGTTTGTCAGCATGAGAAATATGCCTTGCATAGTATTATGTGCTGAGAACCTAAGGGTTAACTCTCATAGTCTGGTATGCAACTAAATGAACCTATAATTAACTGTGTGTGGCTATTGGTTAAAACTGTTTGGAAGCAATTCGAAGTGATATTTTTTTTGCAACCAGTACTCCTGCCAGTACCTGACTTTATTAGTTAAGCACAAGAGGTGTTTTCTGATTAGTTGTCTGGAACACGTAAGACTGTTCTTTTGGTTTCTATCACTCTTTGGAAACTTTACTCTTGACAAGCATTTGTCAAAATGCTCTACCTGGTTGCTCTCAATTCTTTGCTGTATGATGCCAGCACCACTTTATTTGAGTGCTTCACTACCAGTGGGGAGAGTTACACGGAAGATGAAGTTTAGTGGGAATGACTCAGTATGTACCATTCCTCTCCCTGTGTACATTAGCTGTGATGAGAATGAATTCCAGTTTTGTCATTTCCTGTTTCCCCTATGTCTTTTTTTATGTGAAGAATGACTCAGGCTCCATGGCATAACCCAAATGTGACATCCTTGGCAGCAGTGACATCCTTGCCTGCATAAGCTCCAAGACTTTAAATCATTGTGTTGCCAAAATGAGGAGTGTAAATAAGTTTAGTTCCTCTTATCTGGGAGTACTTCCAATTTCTTCAGAAACAGCATGCTAAAATATGAACTATAGGCACCATTACTTACTTTCTTTTAAAAACCCCAAACACTCCATCCTACATTTTAAAGACAGCTTGATGCATCAACATTTAGAAGCCCAGAGTATGGATGAAGATCACTGTCCCAACATCAAAACTAAAAACAGACACACTGGACATAGGATGCTAGAAGAATTATACTGACTTCAAAGAGGTCAAGGTTGGCAGACATCACTCAGTTAAGATGTCATTGACTTCATTACTCTGATCCATACATTGACTGCAGGACTGAGCTCCTAGACTGAAGTAGGGATTAGGGAAAATGGCATTTTTAACAATGGACATTTGTCATCTTTTTAATATATGGCAAAATACTGCTCAGATCACTATTTTAGAGAGGCCTGTTTTAGAAGTATCAGTACTTTGGAGTAATTTTTAATTAGTGACCAGAATGTAGGAAGGTAGATATGATCGAAGAAGAAATGTTATGTTGATAACAAGTCCAAATCCAGAAAAATTGCTGTCTCATTTGCTTGGTAAACTGTCCTAGTAGCAGTGAACACCATGTTGTTTCTCGATTTGCAAAACTCCTTGATCATAATCTTTTATTCACTTCTGGCACGAACATGCTATCCAGTATCTTTTTGGAGAGGAAAATACGTACTGTAGAAAACTTCTAGTTTTAGTGATAGGAAGGTAAACTAGATAAAATAACCACCAACTCTACCTGTAATCGTGTAACACCATCCCCTTTTCCAGTCTATTTTAGCTTCGTTGTACAAAGCGCCCAGGTAGGCCAGACAGCAAGACTATTCAGTACTTCACAAGCTAAAATCCATCATATCAGCAAATAACAATTCTAGATAATTTTTCCCTTAATCTCACAATCCCATTTCAGTGAGGGGCTGGGAAATCACACCTTCACTTAAAAAACAGAGAATAGAAAATAACATGTTGAATGTCTTTAAGACAATTCAGCTACATTCCAGTAATAGTGAAAGCACATTAAAAGAAACCAGATTTTTTTTTTTTTTTGCAGTATTTTTTCCAAGTTCCTTTTTATGATTGATCTTTAAACTTCCTCCATGATGACACTTCCTTGGCATTGCACTGATCCAGTCTAATCTAGGTGATAATGCGTCTCCCAAGAGTTATTTTTTAAAAACAAGTACTTTATCACACACATTGACACTTGTGTTCTCAAATTATTTCCATTTTTTTCTGTTAAAATATTTGCCTTGCTTTGAAATAGAAAAGTCCACAAAACCAAACTGCAGCCCAGTGCTGCAGACAGAGCTACCAAGAAGCCACCAGAGCAGTAACCCCTTGATAAACTGTCAAGCCAACTGTCAACTGCCAAGCTTTTGCCATTAGCAACTCAGAAAACACAAAGTCCCACCCCAGGAACCCTCCATCTCACAGCCTTTTTGCCAAAAGACAGTAGGAACATGCTACTTGGAGCCTATTTCCTGATAGAAAACTTACCTAAGCATTAGTTTGGTAATCTGTAGTTGAGAAGAATTTTTATAACTGGACTTCCTGCCAACAGGAGGAAGGGTGGGAAGAGGGTTGTGTATTTGATATTACACAGAGAACTTTGTCACTCAGCATGTCCCTTAAGAGTCTGCAAAACTCAACCTGAAGCTTACAATTCCGGCTCCTGAATTCATGGTTTCAATTCATATTTTGATGACCAGAGACAGAGAGACAAGGGTGCAGGTATTTTGTCTGTGGGGAAAGAAACCTGGAATGTGTTCATGAGGGACGTAAAAAGGCAAGGAATCCCACAGGCTAGCTTGCAGCTCTTATCAGACACGATGGAAAAGGGAGAGGGAGAAGAGAATAGCTGGCATGAGACCTGCTCCAAGGAGGGATTGCCTGACGTGGCAATCCCGTGTGAATTTCTGCGTGTATCATTCCTCGCAAATCCAGATCAGATTTTGCTGAGCTATCAGCATCAGGTGTTGCCACATCATGCCCACTATCTCTGCAAGCATTATCTTGATGAAGATAAATAAAAACTTAAGAACCTTATTTGACTTTCATGGCCATGATTAGATTTGCAGAGCTGTCAGGAAAAAATACTGAGGAATGAGCAAGCCAGATACAGACTCTGAGCCACACACATGGAATCCACTCTCATAGTTGCTTTTGCAAAACTGAGAAGGTTTTGGCAGAGGTTCATCCTAGGAGCAGCTATGGTGGGATATAAGGTGTTCTCCTAGGAGGATCCCTGGAAGTGACAGAAAGCTAAAGTATTAGGACACCTTGTTTTATTTCACATAGCAGTTCCTATGGCTTGAAAAAAGGCAAGGCCATACCTTATGGTTTAATTTGAGAAGAGCATTATTAGGTTGTCTGAGAATCTGCTGTCTCTTTTTACAAACACGTATGTCCTTTTTATGCTAACTGTAACTATTCTTCAAAAATTACAGTGAGGAAAGTGTCCCATGACATTTATTTTCTACTGCTCTTTTGGTGGTTTTGGTCCCAGAAGTGGTGATAAATTGATTTAGTGCATTTCAAGTCAGGAAGGTTATCAGAAATATAAGAAAAATATGCAGGAAAAAACATTTTTTTGCTGCATTCCTCTCAGCTTTTACTGGCCTTGCTCTCAGTGCTCATTAGCTATTCCGCACAGCGCAAGTCATTGAATGGAGGGTACCAGGTCTCCTGTCTTCTAAATCAAATACAAAGGGAAAGAGAAGCACATCTCACTCAGTTTGCATGTGCTGAGAACAATGCACAAGTACTGTGACCATACAGAAAGACTAACTTGTATTTTTAACTTTACTTGTTTAATGTTTTGTGGAAATAGAAGCTACATTTACAAAATAATTGCTGCATATGGTCATCTGCTTTATGAAGCTGAAGTAAAGGGCAACCAATATTCCACAGCAGAAAGTATAAAAATAATCATCAAACTCTATAAAATGCAGATAAGAAATGTAAAGAGGCAACTGCTTTGTGGTGGCAAAAAGAAAAGTCAGAAATAGTACAAAAAAAGGTTAAACTTACGAGAGCACAAAATTTCTGAAGTCTTAATTTTTAAGGATCTCATGCGTTAGAATCTGGAAAAAGCGTTTCTGCTCTTTAAAGCAGGATTTCCATTCCTGAGGGTAGATGGTGGTATTGGGAAATACCACCCACCTGTGAGGCTTCCGGCATTCTGTCATTTAGCAGCATTCTCTTGACTGTGTTCGTTATTTGTCCTCAGAGCAGCATGTTGCCTGATTTTCTTTAAAGCCCT
This sequence comes from Strigops habroptila, assembly GCF_004027225.2. Taxonomy (NCBI): domain Eukaryota; kingdom Metazoa; phylum Chordata; class Aves; order Psittaciformes; family Psittacidae; genus Strigops; species Strigops habroptila. The sequence continues at coordinate 17,342,966 of NC_046360.1, forward strand.
ATTCTGAGGGAAGTGCAGTGGTGGTGTGATGGATGTAGGTCACATGCTGCGGTGACTTCCCAGTCATTTTGTATTTGAAACCAAAAGTCTCTATAATTAGAAAAACGGTTCAACCTGCCAGGGGCAGTCATGTCTCTGGGATAGTCACAGCTCAGTCTATCACATTTGTTTGATACTGACTTCAGGTATTGTTATTTTGCACAGATTTATTAATTCAAAACATGAGAAAAAAGAAAAAGGATCTTTTGGCTGTGCTTAATAAGGTGTTCATAATACGTTCAAATGAAAGATGAAAGACTGGAACGAGTCACTCTTAATATAGGACACAATTGGTTCCAAACTCATCCCCAGTTAGTTTACCATAGGATATCAATGCAAAATATGTCCTGTTTCTACAGAACACGTTACAACAGCTCTATTAATATAGCTAGTGAATTGATATCCACTGATGGGAAATAATCTTTTCCATTTAAATATGCCTTTTCTAACTTTAAACTTGAAATCGAGTACTTTTTTATTATGCTGTTTCTGACATTTGTTAAAGCTTTCAGAGGGTTTCTCTTTAGCAGCAGTGTCTCTTCTTTTATGCTCTCTCACGTTCATTGTTGTTTTGCAATCATTTTGTTTTGCAAAAAGCACCAAGTATTATTTCCTCAAGTTTTAGAGCTCTGGCATTAAGACAGTTCTGCAAGTTACTTAAACAGCAGCATCCTTTTAGTTCTCAAGTAAGTTAATTTGTTCAAAGACTAACTATGACATGGCTTTACTGTATGCATTTTTACTGTATCAGCTTAAAACAGTATTTTTCCTCAATGAATCCTTCAAAAGCAGAAACCCACATCTCTAATATAATTCCTGAAGTTTGAGGAGCTTTGTCTTACAGCTATAATGGCCTCTGAAACTAATATAAATCATAAGTCGTCATCTGCCACAAGCTGAAAGGGGCAGATTTGCACCCGTCCATTGGCCTCCCCAGCCCACAGAAATGGTGTGACCTCTCCCCAAGCTCTGCCATGTTCTTCTCCAGAGTGAGAAACCACTGTTTTGCCAGTAGTGGTGTTTGCTTTCACCTATATTAAAGGTATGTGTGCAGGCACTTGGAGGAGACAGGTATTTCCTGACCCAGATGATCTGATGTCATACAAAATCAGGAAAGATTATGGCCTTGGTGGAATAGGAATCAGTGTCTGTTGTCTCACTAATTACATCTGCTTCACTTGTAGACTAGAGTCTAAGTTATTTCTGATGTAGCAGTAAAGGGTCCCTGGCCTCAGGCACTATGAGCAGTGTACTGACTGAGGCAGGATTTAGTTTCCATGGGAATCCTGTTAGTGAAGGAGAACGTGCTGGAGGTGTGATGGTAACTGTATTTCAGACTGTCAGCCCTTTGGGACAGCTTTGGCACCAAGTGCTTTAGAGTTCTGGTGACCAGACTCAGGTCTGTCCCTGGTACCTGACCCATGTGAGTGGGCATGTGGGGTCCCAGACTGCCTGGGCAGATGCGTTTGGAAGGCCAGGCTGGTACACACCACTGACTGACAGAGTCACTGAGCTCAGAACAGCCACTGCACGAGGGTGACCAGTGTTTGTGAGCACACCAGCCACATAACAACTCCATTTGCCCTTACCTGGACACCCACAGCACCCATCTCACCACTCAGAGGGCACACTTGGAGAGCAAATACCACTCCAGTGCCAAGTCACACCAGCCAGCACTTTCTGCTGGTTTCACTGAGAACCAGGGCCATTGGCTCAGCTATGAGGCTCCCTGGCCACTGCAGGACCACAGCACTGGTGTCAGCCCATGCAGCTCCTGGGCTGCAGGGTTCTCCAGATCTACACTTGCCACCCTCACAATATACGCTCCACATTCTCTGCAAAACCAAAGGTGAAGAAAAAACATGCTAAGTTGCTAATGGCAGTGCCCAAAGGTACTATATCTGAAGATAAAATCAATAGCGAGAGCCAGTGCAAGTTCTCCTCAGACAAACTATTTCCCAGAGGCTAATGGCAAGGGGAGAGAGGGAGAGAAAAGCAAGTACTGACAGTTTACTGTAGGAGCTCAAAGAAAAAGTGGACAAAGCGAAAAGAACTCCGGCTCTTTGTTCACATTTAATCCAGTTCAGAGCATTCACTGGTGCATACAGATTTACTTTCCATGGCTGATGGAGCTGGATATGGTCATTTGGTAAGAAACAGAGGATCTAGGATTTAAATTTTGTGCCCTTCAGGCTCTTACATTTTAGGAAAAGTCAGTCTAAACTTTATATATAAAGTTTTAATCTAATGTAAAAAGTGAGTGTTGCTGGTTAATACCTTCAAAGACACAAATCCTGATCTTGACAGATGAAGAACGCTTTCTGGTTTTAACACAGACTGAGTTTTTAAGGGGTAGAGCATTTCTTTTGGTTCATGGAAACCAAGAGAAAGACTGAGGCCTCCTGTCCCTACCCAAAGAATCCCCTAGTTTATCTTCTTCCTTCTCTTTCAACTCGCATCTTCAATTTATAAAGGCACTGATTTATCAGAGGCTACTAGAATGGTACTAAAATACCACTGTCCATATATTTTTATGAAAAATAGTCCAAGCACCTGATGTCTACTGTGAGCTCATGTCACAGTACAACAAAGAATTATCTGATCACCACTGCAGGCTTTTGCTAAAGATAGACAGTTCAAGTTAGACGTAGCCTATTTCCTAAGGGCTGTAGGGTCAATTCATCTCTGGCTGAATTTGCAAAACCCCACATTGAAGACAGCACCAGTGAGGAGTTTATAGAGACAAGAACAGAACCTACAAAAGGGTTTGTGAGGCAAAGGTAAGAGGCTGGGTTAGAAAAGGCAGAACTAAAAGGCAAAGTTCAGTTGCAGAGTAGAGTTGACCCAAATTAGGCAGATTTTAGCACAGTGTAGTGAAGATGCACCTCCAACAGTGTGTAGAGAGGCTTGGCCAGTAAACCTTAGAAAGTGCCACCTACAAACCAAACCAATAAATGTGGCACGGAGTTAAAGGACAACATCCTTTCTCATACTTCTGCCTCCTCCAAGAATTTTTGGTCATGTAAGAAGGACCCATGGCACTTGGGTTTAACTGGTATTGCTCAAATGTCTCATTTCCACATAAACCCACACCTTTTTATCCTAACTGCTCATGCCCAGCCTTAGCCGAGCCCAGGAAAGCAGAAGCCGATCCTGGTTGGCATCGTGTCACCCTGAGAAGGAGACCAGCATGTGACACGAGGCTGCCCAGTTGCTGAACTGCTCCAGCCGCTTGCTCAGCTCTTTCCAGTGGAACTACTAATTCTCTCAGAGGTTGCTGGCTGTAATGGGCTGTTAATGAAACAGACCGAAAGGCAATTTAGGCTATTTAAGTACACTGCAGGAAAAAAGCTCTACCTGGGCAGATGACACATGATGTATTTTGTATTAATGTTTCAAGTCAATTTGGCGGATCCTGATGGCAGGCGAGGGAGAAATATTTTGTTGCAAGTTTGAACATCGTACCAGGATATAAGGCCAGCCCCTGAGCAAGAGCAGGGATTGAATTAGGGCTGAGAAATGCATCCCTGGCTAGTTTCAAATTAAAAAAAGAGAGCTTTTATAAAGGTACAAATGAGGCTAAAAGAATTTATGTGATTTTTCCGGTTTCTGTGCTATAAGTCCTTTCCCTCTCCTCATCTATCTTCTTAGTGCACTACCTCATAAATGAGTGAGCAATAAAAGAAGTATGCAGCGGCTGAGAAACTCAAGATAACAAGATAATGCAAATGTAAGCCAAAGCTTGAGCAGAACTGCAAGTTAAGATGTAGATCTGAGTATAAAAGTTTCTTACATCTGAGTTTTAAGGCAGTCATTAGATAGTTTGCATGAAAAACTAATCTAAAAACAGTAGCACGAAATGTGACCCAGTATGTACTAAGTTCACATCTGTCAAAATCTTGGACCTACACTTTCTAGGGGTTTTAATTCTGCCTTCAGACCACATGTGCTGACACTTCACTTGTAGACTAAAAATAAAGCTATTTTAATGCCTTTGAAATCCCTGTCTTCATTGAAGAGGGGCAGAGGAAGAACAATGAGTAAAGGAGCAGCTATAAACTCTCCTAAGGTTAGGCAATAGCAATTACTGTGCCTAGATGACACGGGATCAGCCTCAAGACCAAAAGGTATGAGAATAATAAGCTACTACATGCAGTCTTTAAATTACTCATTCTAAGGCTGCCAAGAGCAGGATGGAGTTATGTTCACCAGGGTTAGTGCACCACTTAGGATCTGCAGTTGTGCTCCTTCTCCTTGCCAGCCCTGGTTTATGCTGAGGTTTTAGCCTTTGAGTCCCAGGACACATGTCCAGCCTTCGAGCTGGACTTTGCTCCTTCAGTGCAGGCTGGAGCGGAGCCAGTGCCAGTGTCTGCATGGTAAGTTTTCCAAATGTCCAAAACTGAAGAGGGGTTACAAAAAAGGATTAATTCAAGTAGTTGTATCTCTGACCTCCCTTCAGCCTTGTAGGCTGCCCAGGTCAGTTGTGTAGATCAGCTGGGCTTTCGCAGGGGAAAACTGGTGTGGCCACTCCCTGAACCCAGATAATCCCCCTGGCTGCACTTCCACTGCCAGGATCTGCCAGGTTAGGCAGAATTTCATCATCAAAATCATTATGGTCTCTTTCAAGCAAAGACCAGTGGGAAATTAACTGCTGGAATTAGGCATGGTTTCTAGCATTGACCCAAGGCAGCTGCTCGGTGAGGTCAGTTGCAGGGCTCAGGATGGACAGCAGGGACTGAGCTGGTCTCCAGTTTCATTTGGCAAAGAGTGGGTTGATGAACAAACCGCAGGAGGGAGAAGATAAAAGGATAAAGTGTCAAGGATGTGACGGTGGAAGGGAAGATGAAGCTTGTTATCTTCAAAAGGAATGTAGTGACAACTCAGGCGTAAGCATGAGACATCCCTACAAAGAAGAGAACATGAGACAAGGTGGAGCAAGCCATGGGGTTGAGGTGTTTGAGGTGCTTTTACAGTATTGAAGGAGGTAGGGGTTTTTTAACAAGAATTGATGACAACACATGAAACCTATTCCTCATCTTTACTCTTACCCTTTAGGCTCTAAGACAGACCTAGTTTTCTTAAAAGTAGCTGGGGCATTTTGTATGCTCCATTATCCCTGTGAGAGGAGGTAGAATACTTCAAACCCTCCAGAAAGTGCAAAGAACGTGACTATGGTATATTAAAATAGTATTTAGATTTCCAAATAGGAGCATTAACTTGCAACATTTAGAAGAGATGATGCCTACATGAATAAATGATCATCTGCTCTGCACTGCTGATTGATGTGAGACCAACAGAAGGATAAGCCTTGACAGAGTTTATCTGCTTGTTCCTATCTTGCACCAGCTGATGTCATGTCCAGGTGCAAAAACTGAAATGCAGTTTATGTTTTAACCTCTGTTTACAAGAATCAAGTTCTAGTACCTATTGTTGGAATTTCAAAGCATTCTGCATGTGGCATTTCAGGGAATAGTGTGATTTTCTGCCAGTTCCTAATTTCACTGCCTTATGTCAAGAGCTGTAACAGCAGATGAGTCTGAAGCACTGTACATTGCTATTGGAAATGAAAGTGATGAAAAACTGTGATTAAGGAGGGTCCCATTTTACCTTTGCTCTCTGGGCTGTGAAATTAGGAAAAGTTTTCTTCCCTGCTTAACAAGAAGTGCAAATGAGGAATGAGCTTTGCAGGCAGAACTCAGCTGACACTGATGAGCATTTCCTACCTAGGACAACAGTGTCATCAGGCAAGCAAAAGCCCCAGCTCTGTTGGGAATGTGGCCTGTGTCTGGTGACAATTCATGCTGGAGAGCAAACCCATCTGTGACTGTCATCCAATATGCATCAAATAACCCTGTTGAAAAGACTCTCGCTTGTATTAATGCATCATTCTTTGTTCTTCCAAATACAGATTCTGGAAGAAAACATGAAGTTAGAGTGCAAGTGCCATGGGGTCTCAGGATCTTGTACCACTAAAACATGCTGGACAACTCTGCCTAAATTCCGGGAGCTGGGCTACATCCTGAAGGACAAATACAACGAAGCTGTTCAAGTGGAACCAGTGAGGGCAAGTCGTAACAAGCGTCCCACCTTCCTCAAAATAAAGAAGCCACTTTCCTATCGCAAACCCATGGATACAGATTTAGTGTACATAGAAAAATCTCCCAATTATTGTGAAGAAGACCCTGTCACTGGCAGCGTGGGGACGCAGGGCAGGATGTGCAACAAGACAGCCCAGCAGTCCAACGGCTGCGATCTCATGTGCTGTGGTCGAGGTTACAATACACACCAGTACTCAAGAGTGTGGCAGTGCAACTGCAAATTTCATTGGTGCTGCTATGTTAAATGCAACACGTGCAGTGAGAGGACAGAGGTATATACCTGTAAGTGAGCATGTGGCTGGGCAGGCTGGCATGTCCCTGGCCATGAATACATTTGCACATGCACTCAATGTACCTACACAAGACTGTAGGAAAGACCTGCTCTCCCAGAAGAAATGCTGATGAATGGAGCCCTCTCTTTTCTTCTCATGTTTCATTGCTTCTGTGGATACACATTTCAGACTCTTATGAAAGTCAGCCAGGAAACAAAAACAAAGAACCCCCACCCTGAACCACCTGACACACAAAACAGAGAGAAAAAAAATCATCTCAGTTAATGTGCACCTCTAAAGCCAGAAGCATTGACTGCCTTGTGAAGAGACACCGCTCAGAGGAAAACCTCTGAGCATGGCAACCAACTCTTGGTTTGGAAAAAAGATGGGGAAAAACTCCAGTGTACAAGGAGCAGGGAGGGGCAGAGGAGAAGTCCTCAAAAAGGGCTTTGCACAGGATGGGATGGACAGTGTCTCATCGTGAACTGCCCATGCAAGTGTGTGGATGGCACAGACTTAGGCTTCTACACTCGTGAAAAGCTTCTGCTGCTCTTGCCCATCTTTCCACTTCATACCATTTGCTACAGCGAGTAGAACTCTTGAAGGTTTCTGTAGACACTGCTTTATCTGCCTTTCTCATGTGTGTGTGTGTGTGTGCTGCAGATTTTAGCACAGGGAGTTGGGACACTTTGGCATAATAATAGCAATATTTAACAATTTATTCAGATAAAACTAATATTAATTTATTTAATTAAAAAGAACTCTACCAACATTTTTGGATCTATTCTGCAATTAAAGTAGATAGCTGGCTTTCTTTGTGGAATAATTTTGTAGAAATGGCAAGGAAAAACTGGAGCTGTATATATTATTCTTAACTAGGATATTTCTATTAGTTGGACTTGCAGGATGTGTTCTACAGTACTAGATGTTTAAGTATAAAAGCTGGCATCTTTATATATATATGTACATACACAAACACACACTGTTGTTTTGGGGTTTTTTGTTTGTCTGTTTGTTTGTTTTCTCCTGTTTGCTGCTAGTTGTCTGGAACAAAAGTCAAGTGGTAGGGGTTACAAATCTTTACCAGTTTTGGGGTGGTTTTCCTTCGACTAAAGAAACGTTACTAAGATCCTGTTTGGAATATGTCTAAAAGGAAAAAAAAAAGAAAATCCAGACAAACTTCCATCTTTTGGAAAAATCAACCATAGGATAAGAGAGTATATTTTGTAAGAGACTATTTTTATATAAATATTTTATTTATACTACGTCTGCTTGTTCAACCTGTACTTTTTCTCAAAACAGGCATACAATTTGTAATTCTTAGGCTATTTAACAGAGGAAGGGTCATTAGTTTGTGGACACGGCAGCAGCAAGCTGGATACATTCAGCTGCAGTTGGTGGATGTGTCAGGAAGCAGAATGACCTTTCTCTCTGGATGTGTGTACAAACCGGCTCTTTTCCTGCAGCTCCATTTGCAGAATATGCAAAACAAGAACAGGGTTTGTAGCATCAATTCTGCCACATGGCTTGAATTCCTCACTGGTATGAACTGGATGCTCATTTATCCCATTCAAGAAAAGCAAAATCCGAATTAGCTTCCCACATGCGTCAGTCATTAAACTATGGCGTTATGACTAGCAAAAGTGCTGTGTGTGCTGTCAGTTAAACCTCTATATTGTGTTACTGTCAAATTTGATTTTAATCAGTGGAAGACTGTAGACTATGACTGTAAAAACTTGCATGACACACATTGTCTGATTCTCATAGATAGGATACAAAGATTACTTTTTGTCCAACTCTTTTTGGCATTTACATTATTCTACCCCCCCAGAAGGCCAGTGCTCAGGAATCCAGAAAAACATCTAGGCAAATTTAAATACTACTCACTTGTTTGTCATAGCCCAGCTAAGCCATTTTGTGTTCCCTTTATGATATTTCCTTTTTATCACTGTCATTTCTCCAGTTATTTGAGTGATAAATATCATTCTGTTCCTCCTGCTTGACTCATTTGTGACTGGTAAAAAACTAATCTAATTTTAATGATGTTTTTCATTGGGTAAGAAACCAATGATATTGCAGGTTCTGTCTGGTACAGACCAGATTCTTCCCTACTTCTAGACTACAGGATCTCATGCTTTTAATGAGGCTAAGAGGGGCATCAGTAAAGGAGACAAACCTCCAACCAGCACGCAGTGCGGTTCCCTGACTCCTTGTGAGAACAGCAAGCCTCACAATGAGGACATGGTACAGATTTATCTTGTGTCCACTGATCTTTCTGAGGCAAAACTCAGACCTAAGACTGCAAAACCAGAGGAAGTTTCCTTAGAAAGTAAACAAAAGTATCACAAAAGATGTTTTAAAGTTCCACTGTAAGGATATAACCTTTTAGAACTTGTCCGAATGGGGCATGGTGTTTCCTTGTTTCAACTTACTTCTTGTATACATCATTTGTGTAAGAACACAAGCCCATGCAGTACCTGAGCCTGCAGTGTATAATTAAGATTAAATAGAGAGTTTCTTTGCAGAGCTGCCACTTAAAAGAGAATTTTTATGCAATTCAGACACCAGTACAGGATATCAAAATAAAATTATGAACATAATTTACTTTCAAACTTATGACTTGTCAATATAAAGCAATGTAAAAGCAACTCGGGACATAATTGGGTCACTGCTTTTAGTTCTAAATTCTATGCATCAAGAATTCATAAGACATAAAATGCAAGTACATACAGTATGGATGTTAATTACAACAATATGTTATAGTTCAATAATTCAGATCTGATGTTTAATATTGGAATCTCCCCTCCTCCCCCAGTTTTTATTGGCTTTTTACGTAGTGAATACTATATCATAGTCAAAAGTGTGTTTTCTTTACTGGTTAGAGTTATTTTACAACTTATTACTTTTGCAGCATGTTTTTACCCTGAAAGAAGAATCTGTGAAAGTCCTGCTGCCTCTCTGTTTCAGTAAGCAGTGATGTGCAATGTACACCTAGCAGATTAATAACTTAAGGACAAATAACTTCAAACAGTTTTACTCACAATAATAAAGAACTGGATGACAATGAAATGAATTTGATCCACATTTCCCCTGTATTTTACAGCATTGCTTATGATCAGTGTATTAATTAGTGAAAATATCAATTTGATAACTGCATTAACAGTTTGGGAACAGTGAATTAAAGAGCAAGGAAAATACTGCATTCAACTAGAAAGTACTTGGAAATTTGGCTGTGTCATCTTAGACAGGAGAAACCTGTCCCATCAGAATCTGCCATGAGTCTGGAGTTAACTGGCCATTGGCTAAATGGGCTTGAATGGCATGAAGAATAAATAGGAGAAGGAGAAGGAGAAAGATTTACAATTTGGTAGATATTCCCCCCCGACAACAGTTTGTTCTTTGTCCTCAGGGATAGAAGAGCTCTGTTTTTCCTTGGTGAAGAACCACACAATGGGAGTGAAATGCACACAACTGCAGAACAATACAGCTCTCAAAAGAAAACACATCTTTTCATCTCCACTAACCAAGGGAAGTGCTGGATTGCTGTTCACATTAATAACCCAGCTGAGGCTTTTAAAGAAAACATACTCACAAGAGGAGTAAGAGGAGTAGGAAGTGTAAGAGAACAAGCATAACTGCAAGTTGGGAAGCTATTATTCATGCAATCTCACTTCCTCACTTGACAACAGAACCCGGATTCATGGAAATAAAGCAGTTCTGCCTTGGGATTCCTAAGCACTTTGTAAGGATTTTACCTCTCAGCCTTTTTAAAAGGACAACTAACCTGAATACAGTTAGCTTGAATACTAGAAGTACCTACATAAAACATGAATCAGTCAATGATTAAGTTTTCTTTGCCATGTATGCACAAACCTAATGGAGGTATGTCTTTCAACAGTGATAATTAAACTGAAAACAAATTTAAAACGTGCTCTCAAGTGGCTCATTTGGTAAAGTTATTCTAAGGGTGCATAGTTACTTTGAAAAGGAAAATAATGGACACAAACCATGTTACACAAGGCTCTTAATGACTTATCTGTGGATTAGAGAACTGTTTTTAACTGACCACACTTAAAATTCAATGTGCTGAATACAGAAACATCACAGACTACAGGCAGGGTGCATATGCTCAAACTAATTTCTCACAACATTTTTACATTTATCATTATAACAGGTATCAGAAGTATGTACTGTGAATGTCCAAAATGAGTGTATTAACTAATAGCGCCCTCTGCCCCCAACTCATAACCCCAAGAAGTCAACTGAACAAGAAGCTCTCCAACTCTGTTGTTGGTAGGACTGTCCTGCAGCCTCAGTGATTGACATGCCTAGACAGAGCTGGCCAAATCTGGCAGATGCTGTTGCTGTCAGCCAACAGAGGTACAGTCTGAGTCAGGCTTGAATATTCCAAAACTGCTCAAAACTGAACCAAGTACAGGAATTGTATCACAGCAGAACTTCAGATGATGAAGATCACCTAGAATCCAAAACATTCTCCCTTAACTGATGCTTATTTTGGGTAGTTGTCACCATGGCAAGTGACCTGATTTGCTAACCCAATTCATGTTCTTCTGGTCGAAATCGTACCACTAATTCCTCAAAATGTGAGCACTATAATCTTGAACAAAAATTGAGGGAACCCTTGCTCTGGATTAATAACATATGATTAAGTCAAAATGATGAAGAGATGCACTTGGATCTAAAGGACTCCAGGTGTCTGAAGAAGGATACCAGAACTTTGTGATTCTCTCATCCAGAGGTAATGTTGTAAAAGCCAAAAGGCTTCTTTTGATGCTTTGGAGTTTTGTGACATTACTGATTTTTCCATTTTATTACGTACTTACAGATTCATCTATAGCACATATCAGGTAGTTTGCAATTGGAGGTCAGAAACAAGTCCCGGAGAAACCTCACTTCTAAAAGTAGCACAATATATTTACTATTCGTCCTCTCAGGTTTATGTAATTCCTTACCTTGATCTTGTACTTTTGTTAGCAAAGTCACTGCATCCTACTTTTTTTAGGAAAGATGCCTTTGTAAAGAGGCTTGATATATCTGTGAGAAGATGACATTATATTTACATTAGAGAAATGTTTCCAGGATTGTGTGCACTCAAAAACCCCCCAAATGAGGTAAAGAGGATGGTATCAACATTGCAGCATTTTACTATGCTTAGTAACACATAGTCAAACTTAGTTCAGAAAACTTAGAGCTAGTTTGTGTTTCCTATGATAGCTTGCCTTCCCCTATACCCTCAAAATACAAGTAGTATATATCGTACCAGATCCACAGCTGATTTTGTGGTTGCCAATACAAACAATTCACCAGCAGTACCTCACAAACCCAGTAGGACCAGCACAGAAAACCTGTGCACCTCTAATGCATAAGAATGCACAGAAGTTTCTCTCGGGAACAACACATTATGCACAACTTGCTGTTACTGCAGTGCTTCACTTACCCATTCTCATGCTTGCAGCATGTATACACTTGTCTTATTCTCCCCAAGCACTTCAAGTTTTAGCTCTCTCTAGAGTGTTTATAAGCTCTCCAGTCCATTCCCAGTCAGTGATGGCTCATGAGTCCTTGTTTTTAATCTGTATGTGGGGCTGCAATACAATAGAGGAGGAGGACACTCAATGTAAAAACCCATTCAATCTCTCACAATATACCTTTAAGTTTTCACACCAATACAAGAAATATGGCATCACTCCAGCCATCCAACATACCATGTCCTCCTAACTCACATTTTCAATACTATTGAGAAAGCTGCCCTGATGGCTTTTTAAAACAAAATTAAAGACTTTAGCCAAAGCTAAGCCTGCCTCGCTGCTACACACCTCACAGCACAATTTCATTTGGCTCAGGCCAAATCCAAACATCTATTCCATTGAATCAGCAAGAAACCTGTTTTGTGAGTTGTTTCTCGCACTTAATTTCTTTCCTAGCAACTTTTCTTTTGCACATGGGCCTATGAAAATATGCACTATTTGTCCACATGGAGCTTATTGTTGAAATGACTTAAATTTGATCTGAACTGTTTTAAACTACTCAAGATAGTAAATACCTGGTACCTTGAGAAAGAAGTTAATGACAGAGAAGATACAGCACAGGTAGTAGTGTTAGACCATAATGCCACCACCCAGGACTGGAAGATACATAATTTATCACCAAAAAATCAGGATAATTCCTTTTGCCCTTCTATAATGCTGAGGTGTCAAGTTGTACAAATGCTCTGCACTGAGCCTGGCCTCAGACAGCCAGTATTATCCCCAGAAACAGACAGGAAATCAGGAGACACAAAGCACAAGAGGGTTGGCCAGTGGGCACAAAGAAGTCTGTGAAAGAATTCGGACTCCGGCCCAGATTTCTCAGCTTTTGCCATCCTGTTTTAAGGAACTCGAGCAATGACTGAGCTGCCTCCTTTTATAAAATACATATCCAGATTCGAGTGGTTTGGAAATATATTCACTGCATGTAGTAGGTTCACTGCATGTTCTGTGTAGCTGAAGTGAGGAGACTCCCTCTCAGCCTCATTAAATGCTAAGCACACAGTAATTAATATAACCTCCACATTAAGTATGAGTCATGTACCGGGGAGACTGTAGAAACCTGGTCTTGTGTTTTGTCTCCTGAAGTCAAATGATTAACAATGATTTGAGGCAAAGGAGGTAGCAGAGAGTCTTTCTAAGTCAGAAGATGCAGACAGCAGTTCTGCAGAGGAAACAGCCTCTGGCAAGCTGAAACTCAGTGCAAAGCCTGAGGGTCTCCATGAAGCAGGGGCCAGTTGCTGTGATGCTGCACCATTGGAAGCATATACAAAAGTTAGCAAATGCTCTAATGGAAAGTGTTTCACAGGACAGTGCTAAACCACATTGTATCTTCTGCCGCCAACAGAGGGGGGCGTGAGGTGACTCCCTTGGGCCAATGAATTGTACCAACTAAGTGCAAAGTGTGAGAGCTAGAATGGAAGCTTTAAAAAAAAACCCAACCCCAAAAAAAGGATTAGAGCCTTTCTGAGAAGGGAATTTATCTGCTTCTGCCCCTCCTTTCCTGCTCAGCTTGGGTACCTGTCAGAATACTCTGACGTCTGCCCATGTCTAGTTTAAAGCCACGTGAGCTGAATTCAGATTAAACAGTAAAGAAAAAAAACCACTTCCCAGAATATATATTGTGTTTATTTAGGCCAGACCAGCTTGGACAAAAGTGCAAAATCAATCAAAGCCTAAAAGGAAGCTGGCAAACTGTCAGTGCCTCAGCACATCCTAGCTGTGCTTCCTCCATGAGGACAGTGGGGCTGAGAAATTCTTAGTGTTTCTGACACATATAACGAAGGTTTCTATAATAACAAGATGAGATAAGGTGGTACACAGCCCTTCATTAATGACTGCACACCAAAGGTGTCATTTTGATGACTTGTTTGGGCAGGAGTGGTAGTGGCCGGGTGATAGATTATTCTCCCTTTCTCCTGCCACAATGACATCTGCTTTATTCACAGATCAGCCACCAGTTGCTACAACAACGCCAGTGGGCTTTAGAAAATGTTGTTGAGCTGCTGAGAGAATCTTGGCTACCCATTAGCAAAATGTTAACTATGCAAAAGCGAATAGCCTTTGGTTTTGTTGTAGGAAAGAAGTCAATGCTCCCCAATAAGTAAGAATGTCAAAAAGAATTTACATTCAAAAAGTAGAGAAGGGGTTTAACCCATGATATCACCATGATTCAAAAATCCCTCTGGAATTCATTAGTGAAACATTAGGCCTGAAGAATAGAGAAAATAAATAACGAGTTTGAAAAAGAAAGGACAAATACACTTTCCTGTGAGCAGCTTGTTGTCTGCAGCATTTTAACACGTCCATTGCCCCCTCACTTTTCCTGTTCTTTGTCTTAGATTTTTACACAGTAATTCTTTGCTAATAGGGTTTTATTTATTTATTTTTATTTATTTCTTTACTTCCCACTAAGCGCTTTGAGGGGACACTGGGTGCTGTTAAACCATGCGAGGAAACTGATTTGGCTGCCAGTAAAGGCCCTTGCTCCCACTTCACTAGAAGGGGAGAGAACCTCACACTCCAACATATTCCTTAGAAAGCCAATTATAAGAAAGCATTTGCAGGCATTTATAGGAGGAATAGCTTTGTCCTGCAGCCAAGGAAGGCAGCATTGGAGAGCCAAACAGGGCAGGCCATGCCTGGGGGAACAGGAGCAATGCTGGAGGCAGGTGAACATCCCCCTGACAAGTTTACTGTGGATGGCACAGTGAAGATGTGGTCAAAAGCACTGAAATTTCCAGCAGCTGCAGTATCTGCTTTGGGGAAGAAGCATCCAATTGTTTAGAGTGAAATTCCTCCAATTTCTAGGAAAGCACTGCTTGTCGTCTCCCAAGTGACTCCTGTTGGGCTGCCTGCCACTGACGGTGGTGTTAACGTATGTTGGACAGCATCTAGCACAGTGAGAAGTTTCCCCTGCTCCCAGTCCCTGCTCTCCTTTGAAATACAATGGGTCTATCTGTCTTGGTCACAATTTTTCATCCATCTCAAAGTTAAGTGAATATAATTCTTAATTTGTTTTCCAAATGACTCAAACAATTTTCTTCCCTTTGTCTCCCCAGCACGATCAGATCGATTTTACAATGTGTTGTACTTCAAATTTAACTTCATTAAATGTTTATAACATTAAGAGACTAATGACATAAGCCCTGTCTGTAGTATTTATAGGCTTTATGAAGAGACTAAAGAACTGAAAGGACTGAAGTTCAGGTTAATTCTTTGAGAACTAATTTCAACACCTATTCTTATCTGTAAAGCACAGACTACTCCTCCTCCTTCAGGGCTATCATGTTAATTTAACTGCAAGTTTATCAACCACATTTACAGTTGAAATTTGAAATCTAAGCCCAGACCACAATCGATCATAGGTGCATTGTTTGTCTGTCACAGTAAATAGGTCCCAAATGTTAATCTAATGATCTAGTTACAGCACCAAGCTCAAGAGATTTTAAGCTACAGATTACTGGGAGAATACATGTGGAAAATGGTCAGTAGCCTTTTTTTCTCCATTCTAAACACTTCTTGGAGTCCCCTCACCAAGAGGTTGGTTGTAGGTATTGGGTTGTATGTACTGGTTTGTATGTACTGGGTTGTATGAGCCCCCAGTTTGACTATTTTTAATGGAGAGTTCCATGTTATGATTGCAAACCCGTATTTGTAAATGAAGAGTACCCCTGTATTTTGCTGCTCACCACCCCCCTGTCCAACTACCCTGTCTGGTTTTCCTCCCCAGTCCTGAGCTTTCTGCTTCTTCCAGAGATTCTTTCTAAAGCTGCTGACCTTCAGTCCGTGGGAATTAGAGGGAGATCATGAATGCTAGAGCTAATGCTGAATATGCACTAGTTGAATTATATTCCAATGCAGTGTTAATTTTCAAGGGAGTACAACTGGGAAGTGGTTTGGTTTGGGTTTTTTTGGTTGTGGGGGTTGGCTTTTTGTTTTGTTTTGGTTTAGTTCACAGTATAATCAGAGCTTCAGAACTGCCAGTGGAAAACTTTTCAGAAACTGATGGCTGCAGGAGGCTACACCTGATGTGCTCCTCTGGGCCTGCTCTGAGCACTGCCTGTCCCCACTGCCCAGGGAAGGCTCTCCTGAAGTATGAGAGGAGACACATCTCCAGCACTGCTGTGATAAGCACTCCAAAGAGTAAAACAGGGAAACTGGTGTGAAACAGGTGACTCATGGATTGCTTGAAGCTCTTCAACGTGTCGGATCATACAGTTGGCTAGCACTACAACTACCTGACAGGCGGATGGAGCCAGGAGGGGGCTGGTCTCTGCTCCCAAGGAACAAGGGATGGGACAAGAGGAAACAGCCTGAAGTTGCACCAGGGGAGGTTTAGATGGAGATTAGGAACAATTATTTCCCCAAAGGGTGCTCAGGCATTGGAACAGGCTGCGCAGGGCAGTGCTGGAGTCACCGTCCCTGCAAGTGTTCACACTCCGTGTAGCCGAGGCCCTCAGTGACACGGGTTAGTGGTGGCCTTGGCAGTGCTGGGCAACGGTTAGAAAGGTCTTTTCCAACCTGGTTAATTCTGTCATTCTATGATTCTATGGTTCTATACCTCCCCAACTTTACCCAGGAATACCAGCAGACATTCTAGTATAACTGAGCAGTAGATTAAATGCAGAATTCACATAGATCTGGAATGAGCATATGGGAGTACATGCTGTTCTTCTATACTTAATGTGGTTTGAGACTGAGTTGAGCAGCTCAGCACACCTACCCAGTGCACCAGCAATTCACTTGGGGTTTCATCTTTTCAGAGGCTAAAGTTCACTTTCAACTTTAAAGCAAGAACACAGCACAAAAGGTAATTTTTAAAAGAAGTCTGTGTATCACAGGTACAGCAAAGGGAAAAGCAGCATTCCCAGCATCGTTGTCATGGCTACAGACTGAAATCTGTCTTCCACACCTACGGTGTAATGTGGGGAAAGTCCAAAGAGCATCCTTAAAAACACCAACCCCTGCCTGGAGCCCAGAGCCCGCAGCAGGAAGCGGTGGCTCAGCCAGGGAAGCAGCACTGCCAGGGGCCAACCCCCTCCCCAGCAACAGCCACCCTTGGAGCTGTCCCTGTGCGTATGTGCAGTAGTGGTAAAGAGGGCAGCTTCCCCCACAGCTCTCCAGGTAAAGACCAGCACACATCACTGTGCCTTATGGACTGCCAGTTTCAGCTAATTATACACTAGGAACCTTATTTCCTGAAGATGTATATTGCCCTACCAAGAGGGATGGATAACATCTTCATCTGCCAGAAACAGGATTGCTTTTGACAGAGTTATGTTTACAAACATAAAATTTATCACTCTTTTTTTCTAAGATAGCACCTGTGTACACCTGGAACAAGACATTTGCTAATGATTTATGTCGGACAGTAACAACGGCTGGTTTTGCTGGAGCTCTGCCATAACTTAGTGTCTGCTACTCTGCCCTATTGGGTCAAGACAACACATCAGTCAAGTAAATCACTTAAGTAAATTATTGAGAACTTAAATTGACTTTTTCTACATAATATGTAATTACTTCCTTGAACCAACATTCCCTTACATCACCGACCTAAAAAGCTTTCTATTTATTTTTTAACTGAATATTGATTGGATTTAAATTACAGCCAGCATGTACTATTTATCTGAAGTTCAGATTCTAGGGAACAAACTTTCCAACAGCTTTGTCAGCCTCGCAGCTCCTTGCCACCCACACTCCCACATCACTCAGCACAGCCAGCCTCATAGTTGCAATTTGCCCATCCCATTCACAACCCAAGAACAAGCCTGATGCATCTGCCGAAACCAGCAGTGCCAAGGCACTTGGGCTGAAATTGCTGGGAGGCCAAAGATGCTGAAGGTAGTGCAGCAGCACGGGAAAGATGAAAGGCAAGTTTGCAACATCAAGTTCTCACCAACATGTTGTGAAGCAATGAGGGTTTTTGCTGTAGCCAGTGAGACAGTAAAAGCCCAGAACCAAGAATTACAAGTGTAAAATCTCCATGGGGACTACAGAGATTGAGAGTTCCACAAGGCTGTAGCAACCTCTGAATACACTGATACTCCTATCACAAGTCTAGAAGAAAAACCAAATGTGCAGAGATTTCTCACGTCATTCAGAAAGGCAGCAAGAGAGATTTTGACAGATCATATTCTGCTCCTGAGCTCTTGCCCTTGCTTCAAACACAGCGTGCACATACACAGCATTGCAATAGTGTCAGAGCTCAGCAGCCCTGTGCTGGGGAAACCTGGCCAGGTCAGCACTGATTCCTGACCCCTGATCTGTAGCGTGCAGTTCAGTTAATAGGGTGCGGGCCTGTAGCACTGGAATCAGCTCAGATAGTAGGAAAAAGACCCTTTGAGTGCAAATACCCTTCCTGTCTGATAGTTGTCATGTCTGTCTCCAACCATCCTCCCCAAAACTCCTTCAAAAACCTACAAAATGAATATTTTGTGAAGTATTTTTCTTTCTTGAGGAGATGATCAAATGGAAACAAGTACCAATGATTTTCAAAAGTGTCTGGATGCAAGTTTGATGGGGTAGAGGCAGGAAGAAGAGTTGGGACTCAAAGAAGGATGTTTTCTTTCAAGGTGCAAGAGTCTCCCAATGAAATCTCTCATACACAGACCAGCTGCCCTATGCAGCTTTGGGCAGAAGTAAAAAGCCCCTTAAATCTAAGTTTGAAACTGTGGTAAAGTGACCCTGGGCTGCAAAGTATGTCTGGCTTTAGAAAAGGCCAAAGAGGAGCTGCTGCTCCTAGCAAGGGCCAGCAGGAGATCACATCTGTCAGGGTGCAACATTTAATATTCCTCAGTCAGAATTGTTTCCGGTTAAAATTGGCAGAACTGGTGAATGTAATTCTCTTAGCATTTTATTAGTGAGATGGGAAGTTAATGGGAAAGGGCAGCTAAAAGTACTTCTGCTAAGGCTAGAAAATACATTAAAGTCAGCGCTGTCACGGATTACACCCAGGGTCACAGGATTCAGTCACAGGAATTGATTACTGATATTTACAACTCAACAAATTGCTTTAAGCAAGGGTGACATCATGATCTGCACTGTTTACCAGAGGAACTACATATAGTGAGGCTGTAAAATAGCTCACCAGTCCGTGATAGGTTTATGTAGCTGGTGCGATGCTCAGCTGGAATGAATAGGATTCCACTCTCCCCATCTAATGTTCTGTACGAAGCTGCAACTGGCTGAACCAAGGGAAGCAAGAAGGGTTCTGTTAGTTGAGTTTACACATTCCTGAGCATTCTGCTGACTGACGTCTACGGCAGTCCCTTTCATTCAAATGTGAGATTAGAGAAACCTGCTTTCTGTTTAATGCATTTCTTTGTATTTTAATTAAGAATCATTTCAAAAAGCAAGGTCCTACTTGTATCTCTTGAAACAGCTTGAAGTGAATCCCCTGAGCACATCAGCAGACAGAACAGAATGCTGTGGCCAGGTCAGCTCGAGCCTGTATCCTGAGAAGTTCTTGCTTGCAGACTGTCATTGACACTCGGACTGAAGTTTTGTTTCTTAGTTTTAACTGAGCGGAACATGTCGGCGCAGACAGACACCAGGGAAACCTAACCCAGGAGCCATTTCAAAGTTGACAAAGGTCCATGAAGACAAGCAGCTGGAGGAGAAAACTCCCCACCTGCCCTGATGGGGGTACGTAATGGCATAGTTCCATTGAAATCTGAAGGTAGGAACACTCCCAATCCCTGCAGACAGCAGGGAGAGGAAATGGCTTTGGCTCCGAGCACCAGCCCGACCTGATGGCCAAGGGTACGCTCGCTCCTGTCATGCCAGTATGTGCTCCATCTCATGCTCTCCGTTGACCCCAGTGCCATGCAGCTCTTCTGCAGGCCAAGCCATGATCTGTGTCTCCAAACCCCACTGAGGTCCCAGGGGGGAAGAGCTCCTCAAGCCCCAACCTTCTTCCTCAGTAGCGCACATGTTTTCGCTCTAAAGAGGGCAGTTTTTGATTGCCAAAGGAGGCAAATCTCCTTTTGTGTAATTGCATGTGCTTCAAGGTGCTTGTGGACTTTGACCAGTTGCTTTGTACAATCAGACTTTTTCTCCTCCCAGTTGGAGTCTGTCATTTTCTAATGCATTACATTACATAGTAAATTGAATGTGGGTTTGCTGGTTGTTTTTTTTTTTGCTAACCTTTATGAATCCTCTTGAGTGATCTGTGGATGGGATCAGCAAACAAATTTTGTTCTAGCTCTCCAAAACCTGACACATGAATTGATTTCAGCAGGACACATTAAGTGAATGATGGATCTCTGCCAAAAGGGCATGTAGGATTTTGCAAGGGGGAGGGGAAGAAGAAGGAGACTTTGCTTTCTCCCTTTTTTCTCCTCCTTATCCAGTCTTGCTAAGAAAGGGCAAACGCACTTAAATTCGTTGCTCTCAAAGTAAATTGCTTTTCTCTTCTGCTCTCTCAGAAGTCTTTTTTCTTCTGGGTTTATCCTGTTGTTTCCTTCCTCATCCTTACAGCAAAATGAGGTGCGCTGTCTGCTCACCGCCAGAACCACGGCCATGGTAGTGCTGCTCCATCACAGTGCTGGCTCCATGTGGGCTCTGCTCCCATTGCCGCCCCAGCGCTGCCAGCACTCCGTTTGCTTCCCAAGGCTCAGCTGACAGCTTCCCAAGCACATGGAGGCTGGCAAGATGAGTGGGGCTGTTGTAATAAGTGACAGGAAGATCACAAGCTTGAGGAAGCTTGTTCCTTGCTGTTCACAGCTCTCCTGTGAAGTTTCAGAGGCTGTGGTTATGGCCCTGCTCTGTATGCCACGCCAGAGCTTCTGATGCTAATTTGTTGGCGCTGCAAACTCCCACTGCAAGCGATAGATCCCATGACCTTCTTCAGTTACAGATAACACAAACTACAGTTATATTTAAGTGGCATATTGGTTAACCTCGGTGGCTCGCAATACTTTCCTTTGACTCAATTTCTATCATTAATAAAAGGTTTTGTTACAAAGGCACCTTGGAGTTCCTCGCAGGGAAATCTAGCCAACAAGCTCTTTCTTGTGAGCAGTTTTCTGCCCTGAGCTTCTGTTTTAGCCAGGTCGTGCATTACAAATGCTCTGAAACACCAGCAGCAATGAAGACTGCATTAGGACAGGTATTCTGGCAAAATGCAGATGCACTCTGTAGTAACTATTATTGCTGCTGTCGCTTTCAAATCCTCCGAATCACCACATAACATCTAGTCTGGCTCACCACATCCAGCAGGACTATTGGATAAATAAGGAGCATTAAGAAGCAAATGGGACTGGGGGCATGATTTTAGTCTTCGAGAACATGAGACACAGCTACCTTGCAAAGAAAAGCCATCAAACCCAGCTCTTGTGTTTTGGGGGAACTGAGTTGTGTTTTGTAGTCAGAGTCCAATTTTCTCACACACATATACACACATTTCAACAGTCAGTGCCTGACACAGGAAACCTTTGCCATAACCCTTGAAAACTCATTGCTGTCAATCATTAGCATGAACATGCTGGCTGCTCCTCCCTGCATTAGTGGAGCATGCAGCAGCTCTCTGCAAGAACACCCTACGAACCCACATCGTGGAGCAGTAACCAGTGACCACGGGCCAGGAAGCACATTACATATGCATTCCTTCTGTCCTGCTCCGAGGGGAGCATGAATGCCCAGTGATGCCTGAGCCTCCCTGAGACCTGTCCCAGGGGGGTGGCAGCCAGCACTTCAGCTCCCGGGAAACGCTGAAGACCAAACTGCCTGAGATTCTAGAAGCAGCAATAGAGCCAACACAGAGATAGAACTCCCAACCTTTCTTGAAAGACCTGGACTCTTTGTGCTTTGGAGCTCTTCACTTTTACAGCCAACACACTTCATTCCGTTGAAGAATATTTATTTTTTTTTTCTTACTGAATTAAATCTGTTGGGTTTGGGTTTTTTTTTTATATTAATCTAATCAAATAATAAGGAAGCAATGAGGGTGCAGAGTTCGAGTTACTAGAAAGAAAGCCCTGTGCCTTTAGTGTATATTAATAAGGTGCAGAACTAAATATACCAGACTTTCTTCTGGATACTGGACACTTGGATGACCAAACCCTGCAACACTTTCCACTGCAAAAACCTAGGACACACCATTCTTCAGTACTACTCCCAGAAGCTTATTTTCTATTATCCAAAGCAGATCTACAATACACTGTTTTCACAAGAAAAAGAATTTCTTCATCTTCTCTCCTTCCGAGCAGCAGAGTAGTGACTTTCTTTCAGTAATGGAGCAAGGCAGCAACCATAGGCTGTACATAGTGCTTCTGTTTCAGCCCTAGATGTGAAACTGCATGAAGGGGTTAATCCTTGTGAGCTGTGCTGTCATTGACATTTCAATCAACTTTTTCTATGGATATTTGCTCAGAAATGGTACTCTCAAGAGCAAAACTGGTAGTGTCCATGAAGTGTACTTCTGACCTGAGCTTCATACTCACATGGCTTAGAAGAAGGGTTGGTTTCAACCAAAAGCGAAAGTCAAAATAGAGTTACACAGATATTTCTGCTTCTCAGGACATTCAATACCAGAACAAAATATTCAGTAACTATTAAATTTTACTTCATAGATCTATATCATAATAGATAAACAAGTCCTATATAATTTACCTTGTTTAAAGACACATAGAAGATTCTAACAAGCAAAAACTATTGAAAGCAAGCTTCTTGCTCTGAAAAGTAGAGAGCAAAATGAATGGGTGCCAATCCATGCAGACAGACTTCATGTACAACTGTGATTCTGATCTATTCCCTTCTATTCTCCATCCAGTACCTCTGTTTTTCATGCACTAGTTCCTCTCCTTTTACTCTTAAAGGAGTAAGCTTGCTTAAAGGAGACAATTCATCAAGAGAATTTCTACAACATATGTAATTGTTCCTATACATCTCAAGTAAAGAAATCCTACAACTTCACTATGTCATAGTAAGTCTGAACATCCAAATATCTTTTAGTCCTTTCAGTGAGGATGCGACATATCTAGAACAACATTTAAACTCAGACAGCAATGAACCTACACTGCAGCATAGACACTCTTAAATAAGTGATTCTCCTGGAAAAGATTTTTCTCCTTTTTGTACTTCCTGGAAATATTTATCATCAGCTCTATATAGTTCAGGAAATCATTCTGCTTTTAATCATTCATGCTAGTTCAGGTGATGCTGCCAGTAAACAGGGCACATGGGTGCAGTAAGACCCAGGTGAGGTGAAGTCTATCTTCAGTCCTATGCTACAGCACACAGGGAAGTGCAGAATTGTGGCAGTTTACGAGTGCAGGAACCATCCACTGTGGATGACTTATCCAACTCACTTTCCCTTTTCTCCCAGTCACTAAAGGTTGACAAGCAGGATACGGAAACCAGTAAGATAGAGAGGTCTTCAAAACTGACCATTAGACAATAGAAAATCAGAGGGTCTTCCCAAATGCTCAGTGCCAAGTGCCACTCCATTTCTAGACCACAGCAAAGAGAGAGAAAATCAGAGAGGCTGAGAGAGATCTGCTGGCTTCCATGAACTGCATGCAGTGCAAGACTTGTCCGATGGCAGCTCACTCAGTTATGTGCTATAGGTAATGTCAATAGCCTTTGTATTTTATGCAGCTGCAAGCCATCTTGCAACTACGTGCTGTTGTGGAGCAATCCTGGAGCTACTGGCCCCTTGCCTTGGCATTCACAATTCCTGTCAGACCCAAAACCTCCTCTCCTGTGCACATTCTCCACCTTCTTGATTGCTGAAACACCTTGAATTCTTTCTAGACTAGCTCCATTTCCTTTCCATAGCAGCCTCAGTATGAAAGGTACCTTCTTGGATTGATATTAGTAGCATAGTATTTTGAGGTAATTACATTAGATGGATGCCCTCCTTCTTCAGTTATTGCTTTGGCAATTAAAAAGCATTAACTAACAAAACCAAAACTCAGTAGTTTTACTGAATGACTGAATATTTACAAGTATATTGTACTTTAAATTATTCCTCAGCTTTCAAGAGTAACTATTACAATGTACATTAATGCATTACATTTAGCCCTTCCTTAGATTCTAATGTAATGAGATCATTTTCTTCCTTCAAGAGTAGTATTTAGATCAACATAGAAAAGAAAACACATTTATTCCTTTCTTCTGGGGGTTATTTGGCATTACTCTGTATTCCATTCTTACAACTGGTGATTAAACCACAGGTAGTTCAACTCAATTAAGTGGACTGAAATCACACACAAGTTTGAACACAAGGAACACAATCAAGTGATGCTCTGCTACATTTAACGATACAACAATGGAAAAATCAATCCCCAAAACCCAGATCTCTGCAAAACACATGGTGTTAAAAACGACATTACAATGGGAGACACTGAGGTGTGTATTATTCAGGACAGATGAATTCGCAGTCAAATGCCATTACATGGTATTTGTACTACTTAGGTTTGCATTTTGTAGGGCCTATTATTTCATGGTTTAGGGCACACTGTCTCATTCTCTCAGACATAAAACATTACAAATAGCATTTGCAGGCTGGGCATTTAAGTTTTTAAGTGAAAGTTCACTACAAAGCAAGTAAAATTAAGATCTGAACACCTATGTAGAGAGTGGAAACAAGTACAGTACAACTGTGACCAACTGACTAGCTATTAGACTACTCATTCAGGTTATAGAATTCTTTAGTAGAAAGGCACTCCCTGAAAACAAACTCTCCTCCTCAGTGGAATGCACTAATATGAGACTGCATGGGAAAACTATCAGGATTCTCTGTGATGGCTGAGGTCATGCCTGATGAGCACTGAAGAACCATGACTGAATCAAGAGCAAGCGCAGGGCTTTCATTCTGCAAGACCCTTGTTTTCACCTAAATATGGCTTAGCAATTGCTGGCTAGAGACTTGTAGTAGCCCACTTAATTCTGTATGTCCTGTCATACAGATGTGCCATAGTATCATTTTCTAATCAATGAACAGTGACCTGGACAGTGCTCTGGAATGATGTAGACCCATGTATTTGACATAGACTCACACTGGAGCCTAAAAACCTCTTATTTAACTCTCTTTCTGTGCTTGTGAGTTAAATTCTAGCAGCCAAAATATTCAAACAACATCAGAAGCTCTTCGAGTTTTCCAGCCTGATTTCTGCAGACAAAGTTGGCACAAATACTCAGGTCACAGTTATCATCTGTCCTGAAACTGAACCTTCTGAGCCATTTCAGCCTCAGAATTGGTGCTGAAATGGCTCAGAAGAGGCTATGCTTTGAAACACAGATAAAGTCCTTGACTAATGCTGCTGTGAACTAAAGTAAATTCAGATTCTGTCAGGATGTTTTGAAATGCAGGATTTGGCTCAGAACAGAGTATCTTCCAACATTTAAACATTTCAGTCTTTTCTTGGATTTCATTGTCTTTCATTTGCTGTGATTTAATCCAGGAACAGGGAATGACTGGCTCCTTTCGAGCTGCCCCTTCCAATGGCTTCTTTGCCACATCACTCCCTATTCACTCTGTCACTGGTGAAACCATTAAAAATGTCTTTTGATCTCCCTGACCACATGCATTTCAATAACAGGGACCTCCTTCTGCTTGTTCCCCACATTGCATCTTACACCCATACTTAAGCTGGTTTGCAGTAAAGAAGATTGTTAGGGACAGGAGGAATGGAATCATTCTGACTTCACAGATCACACTGACAGTTTGGAATTCCAGCAGAGAGAAAAAAATCTTTTGAGTTTGTGACAAAACAGAGGTTTTTTTCTTGCATTTCATGGGCTCTATGAGTTGCTACCTTTCTCAAAGTCCTTACAAATTCCTTAAATATCTTCAGATTTTCCCCACATCACATCCTGACTGGTTTTGCTGAAGTCTTTAACCAATAACGAGTAACTCTGTCAAATCACAGTAGCATCTGAGATATGTCCAAGATGCTATTTACAGTCTCCATGTAATTACTCTGTTGGTCACCAACAGGTCTGTCTGACTTGTCACTGTTTAAGACCAAATTAAAGCATGAAGACTAAATGGGGTTGGATACCAAAACACTCTAATCACAGATATACACAGTTTTCTCAATTATTCTACTTTCATTTCCCTGAGAGAGGCAATGTGGTTGAGGAAGAGGGTCTGGCAGGTCAGTGTAGAGGTACTAGCAGGCCTGGTGCAGGGTTACCTCACGTTCTCCCTGTTCTCTTGGTGCTGGATCACCCCAAATGATGGTCCCTTCAGACTATCTGAGGTTCTCCCTCTTTTCTGGCTTCCCTCTGAACTTTATCTCCTGGCATCTTTGCACCCCCCACCCCTGAGTCTTCCCAAAAATTCTGTTGTTTCCCTCCTTAGAGGATTGGGCAGAGAATACCCCTTTGGTGGCTGATGTGTTCAAATCACGCTGCCGTATTCTAACCTGCTGTTGTCACTGATGTTCACAGTCTGTTTGATCAGAAGACTTCTGGATGGGCTTGCACTTCCCCATGATGAACAGGTTGTTTGTACAGTTTGGCTGTATCCTCGAGCATACAAACACTAATCAAGGTTCATTCTGTCTGGGACAAGGCATTGGTTGTATTTTATATACTTCCATTAAAATATCCATGTAAGTGGATAAATAAATTTTGTCAGTGAAGAATATATCTATTATATATAAGCACTTTATATGTATAAAATAACACATCTCTTCTAACACGAGTGATGGATGAAGCCTTAGATTTAAGTTCTGTGTTTCATGAAACCTACAGAAGCATGAATTTGGTGCTCAGGATCTGAATGCTGATGATGAGAAGAAGGGAAGTGCTCACACCAGGCAAAGCAAGGAAGTCCCACAGAAAACACACTCACTTTGTCTGCAGAATCCCATATGTCAAATTTTCTCTGAAGTTAATTGCAAGTCATGACTGAGATCCAAATTAATGTGCTGAGCTGTTTTTGCCATGGATCCACAACCCATGCACCAGTGATACCGAGCTGCTTAGAGCCCTTCATGGGAGCAGTTGTTTAACTGACTCACATTTGTAAACACTTCAAAAGATTCTTGCAACTTAAGGAAATCTTATTATGATTGGGGAAAATTCCTGTCCTTTCTCCTCACACTGGGAACCAGAAACCCAGGATGCTTTAAATTCCTCCAATTTAAAGGAGTTTGAGATGTGCTTTGAAATCAGAAATGTATTTCCTCTTCCTGTCTCAATTTCCATTACTCCGAATGGCTCCAAATTACTCCGACGCAACTCCAAAAATGTTTTCTATTTAACAGAAAAATTAACAGCAAACAGATCAAACACAGAATTCCAGAACTCAGATTATGTTTTTTTTCTTCCCTCCCCAGTTGCTTCTGTGCCAGAAAGCACAGAAGCAAGGAAAGCACAGAAAGAAAGGAAGTGGGGCCATCATGTTCTGAAGAAAGGCCAAACCACACCAATCTTGCAGGTGTATGCATATGAGAAAGGAGAAGGAACATATGAGAGGAAATATGGTTCTCATTCCTTCTTGGGGGAAACCCAAGAATCTTTCCTTCCTGTGTGTGACAGCACACAGCCTTGGTGAACACAGTGACTCTCCCATGAACCTAGTCCTTCCACAGCCCCTCTGTTGTCCCGACCACATGGTTATTCAGAGTTGAATAGAGCAGAAAAATCTTTTGGCACCTCAGTTTAAATTAGTTTTCCCCAATACTGTAGAACCCAGTGGAATGTAAGGTGGGTACATCCGAGCTCTGTAGAGCACCTGACCACCTCCAGCACACTGATGTCCCAGGCATAGCCCTCAGTTCACCAGCCGTGCTGTTTGGTGGGGCCAAGACCTCAGTCCCCAGAGGAGCTCTCATTCCTGGCATATTTAAGGGAAGCAATTCCGACACTTAACAGAAGCAGAACCAGCAGTTGGTTGTTTCTCCTCTTCTCTTCTACCAACAGGTGACTTTGAGCTGAATTAAAATGGGGCTTGTCATGAGAAATAGCCACTTTTGCTCTGCAGCCTCTAATTACTCAAAGCCATTAAGAAGCTCTTGGAGAATGGAAAAGCTGCAGTGTTATTTTTATTTCTCTTTTCCCTTGTTGGTAACCTACGCAGCATCTGAGGCACTCTCTTTGTGCACACTGAGCTGGATCTGTAAAACAAAGTCTGTACAACATACTCCATCTAACGAAGCTGTTTGAGGTAAATAGCCCCCTGACACCCTTTGAGATTTTCTCTCCTCTTATTTCTTCTCCTTTTTAATTCCATCTCAGCAATTGCCAGTGCTCTGGATGAATGCAAGGCCTTTCCTCTTCAGAAGCTGATTGTAGCAAGACTTAGATTGCCACCCCTTTCGAAGAAAAATGCCACTTGACAGCTCTTTGGAATGAAGGGGGAGTTACGTGCAGGGGTGACACTGGCAGAAAGAGTTGGCTCTCCCTGTTTCTTCAAACTGCATAATGAATGAAATGGTGAACAGAAGAGAGGATGTAGGGCTGGCAACACGTATTAGTTAAAGGGCTTTTTGAAGCCATCTGTCCACCAGCTTTAGCCACTTCTGAATGAAAATTCGTTCTGAAAGCAAAAGGGACAGACACTCTAATCTTCCAGCTCTTCATCCTCCACTGCAAGCCAACCAAAGGCACTCCAATGCTCAGGGGAGGAGGAGTCCTTAGCTAAGGCAGGACTGCTCTGCTGTCATGGTAAATGGTTATGCTGACAGCACTTATATCAGTTAGCAGCATTTATAAATGCAAAGTGCTAATAAGGACTGAAACAATCAAAGTCAGCTGCATAAAAATCAGCTGCCTAAAACCAGCTACCCCTCATATGCACTTCAGTGCGAATTAACAGAAATCAAACAAAAGAGAGCTTCAGCCTCTTTTAAAAACTAACCCAGAGCACCAGTCACAAGTCCTGACTTTCAGCCCCTCTGTTTAATCACTGAACCAAAACTGCCCTGCTATGGCTGGCGCTGCTGACGGCAGTTTTGGAGGTACCGTTCCTAATTATTTGTTACCTCTATTTCTGCACAGACTGAAGGGTAGAAGAATTCCTGTGTTGAGGGGATAAAATTTGTGGTATTTACTTTTCACATGACTTGGACTAAATAAAAAGCTTCCAAGTTGGTCAGTGCAAACCTGAGATTTGCTACGGGCACACAAACATTTTAGTTCGAAGCTTCTGAAACTACCAAACAGGAGTACAAATTGCACACTTCACCCTCTACCATGACAGTTGTGAGCAAACAGTAAGAAACAGAGATCATTTCACACACAACAGAGGACTCTGATGAAAATCCTCATACTTGAGACCCACTTCCTACCCAACACTGCGCTGTTGATTCAACACAAGCACAAAGGAGAATGAATCCATGTTTAAGCACTCACCCTGTATTACCAAATGTGGGAAAATGACGTGTTAATTTATGCAACAGGATCTGAAGAGCAATGTAAAAGGAAAGAAAACCATCCAGGCAAATGTCTTGGGTGCGCCCTGGCCTACTGGATCCGTGCACCTGGCAAATCAGCAAACTAAAGCAAACAAATGTGGGAAGTAAGTTCATGTTTCTGAAGAAAAGAAAATAAGACAATTTCCCTCGCCCCCATTCGAAGTTTGCATTATTGTACTTTCCCAGGGCTATTCCATGTTAGTTGTTACCATCATTCACAGCCGTTGTTTAGACAGCTTGAGCAGTGGCAACAGAAGTGAAGTAGATATTTATGCAGTTGAAACTATAGCATACAAGTGCATCTTTGGTCCTCATTTCAGCAGGAAGAGATTATACAGAGGGAGTTAAAACAGATATAATATTGAGGGAAAAATAAGTCCTTGAAATCTTTGTCCCCAGAATGCTGAGTTAAAACTGAGCATTCTCTCAGTGGTACCTCACTGTTTAGGTTGCATGATTTGCCATCTGGAGCCCAAAGACCTCATGCAGAATTACAGCCTGGAGAAAAGGCTGTGGAGCTTCAGCCCTATCAACAGAATACTTTGCAATCAACTTTCAAAGGTCCTATTTGTTAGTTACGTGTGTGTGCGTGTGGCAAGAAGGAATAAGGTGATGCTTGGAAATGTTTGTGCTCCTCTGTTGGCAAAGCAGTGAGAACCTGTGTGTAAATCATGTACCTGCAGGTCAGCTCGGGGACTCAGGACCTGGGAGCCACCCACAGGGATCAACATGGTCCCACAGAGGAGGTGTGCAAGCCCAAGGCAAAACTGGTAGGAACCCCAAGGTGATTTGTTGACCTGGTGAAAGATCAACTTATCTCCCAGGGCCTGGAAATCTGTGCTAAGGGCTCTGGCAAATCTGAATCCAGGCTTGGCTGGAAGAGCATGAAGAAGAAGAAACTAGATCTTTGGAGACCTGGTGCTAGGGAGGGAACTGCAGAGCTGCGTGGGCCAGGGCACAGCAAACAGGAGCAGCTAACAGACAGCAGTTTGCTATTACCATTGCTACATGTATTGCCAATGATCAAAATATTTATCTGCAAAGCACAGATCTGTTGAAGAGCTTAGTCCTTTGCTGTATTCAGAGCACTTCATAATTACCAGCCTTTTCAAAATAGTACCTTGCAGAAAAAGGAAACAAACTGAAGGTAAAAGGTACCACTACAAGTTCCATCGGTGACATGCTGGTCTGAGTAAGCGTGTGTGTAGTAGACTGTCATTTACCACTGGGGAAAAATGGTCACGCTGACTTGTGCACTGATTTCTCCCCTTCATTTAATTTAAGCAGGGCTGGACAGAACAGATTAAAACATAATATAATGAAAGACAGAGGATGTGCTTTGTCCAAATGGAAATGGAACTTGAACGGGCATATAAAATAGAATGTGTATTCTTGTTTATGTGAAATGGGTATCTACAGACTGAAATGACTGAAAAGTATCCATATAGGTCTATTAAAACTGGAAGGAGAGAGGCAACTTGAAAAATAACTATTTTATCTGCTAGCAAGCTGATAAGGGAAGTGATGTGACTGAATGTTGCTTTTGTTTAAAAGCAACCAAAAAGATAAGAACCAGAATCCTTGCAGAGATGTGTGGCCAGGCTCCATTACTAGCTGGACACAACTTACAAAACCCAACCCCTAACTAAAATGGCAAATTACTTACTTGGCAAATACAGAAACATAGCCCTGGCTTGTGCCAACTCCCAGTCCCAGCTCCACTGAGGCACCTGAACAAAGGCCTTTCATAGGCAGTGTAATTTAGGCTCCCCGAGTTAGTCAGGATGCTCAGGTGTATAGAGGGGCCTCACGGAGCGCCAGACAGAGACAAATTCACATGGAGTAAGTGAAGCACTTTGCTGGCATGTGGACATGGGTTCCGGAGGCTATTCCCAACACAGAAGACAATCACTGGCAGGTAATAAAGGAGGCATTTATGCGATATGTCAGCGGTTAGTGCAAAGCTTAAAAGAAATGAGATCATGTGGCAAGATAGCATTCTCTGCTTTCCCCCGGGGGAAGGAGCATTACTGTTATTACTATAAGCCATTGTTACCGCTACTTCTTTGAAATAAAAGGTGCCACAGGATCGTCAGCTGATACTTGTGCGATCGCAGCTATCATAAACTGCGGTTTCCAGAGTACTCATCTCCAGTTACACTCTGCAGCTACCACACAAGTGTGCAGCACAGACAGACAGCTCCCCGGGAGGACAAATCTCCAACAAGCCGCCAGCGAGACCACCTCCCCCAGACACGGCTTCACTCTGAGCTCGCACAAGGTAACCAAAGTAAGAACAGGTTAATACGACAAGTTCCACTTGCCCTCTTGGCGTAGACAGTGGAGCTATAGCAATTCAGCCCAACAAGGCCAAGAGAGACAAGGATTATCCAGTTCTTCATACCCCGTTCACTAGACCTCATCAGACTAATTTTCCATTTATTTTCTGTATTTCATATAGAAAAAAATAACTCTAAAATAATCTTCCATTTGAAATGCAAAGCTAATGTCTTTTTGTAATGGGCATGACAGGTAATGTCTGGATTTTGTCAAGATAAAATATCTTGAGCAAACCAGCTTCATTCCAATTTCTTACTACATGGAGAAAACACCATTTAATGAAAAGATGTAAATATTGAAACATCTGAATTTATTTGAAATTTCAAATTGATTTTTATGGTGTCCATAAACCCACAATTTCTCCTTAGAAAAGTCACAGCCATGGTATTCTTTTTTGTGAAACTTTAAACGAAGCAGATGTATCACAACTGTACTATAAAAATAAAACTAACAGATAACTGAAGAACCAATGAGCACCTTCTGAGACTGAACTGCTCTGTATCTATTCAAATGCTGGTTAAACCACTAAACACCGGGTGTCAAAAGCTAAGCCTGTCAGTACACCATACAACAGGTCACTCCAGCTATGGTTTAGTTATATCCAACTAATGGTAAGAAAGATGGTTTAAGCACGGTAAAAAGCATCAACCAAATTAAACAAAAGAAAACAGTGTGAATGTTTGCATCTAACTATCAATGCTTTTGTGACTGTAATTTTTTTTGGTGACAACTAAGTTACATCATTTACTGAATAGAAAAATTTTTGCCCATGGATTCCAGGCCATGAATCAATGAGGTAGGAGTAGGATGCACTAGATGGAACTAAATTTACAAACTGGGAAAAGCATGCTACTTATTTTCAACATAAGCATAGGAAATTGAAGTAAGGGAGTATATAACAGCATCGGAGGTATACAAAGGCATCAGAACACAGTTCATTAAACGAGGTTCCCCCCAAGATCCTCTGGCCAATTCAGTAAAGAGTTTATGTTTTGTTCCTCAGATTCTTCTGCAAAGATGTTTCCAAAATCCTCCTTGATGACCATCTAGCTACCTGCAAGGGCTGCTCCCAGTGTCACTAATAATATCCAGGATCACCCCAACTACAACAGCTTCATACCTTCATCTGTGAAACTCAAACACAAAATAAAGGCAATATGCACAGTCACTGTTTCATTTGTATTCACAATACTCCCTTGTTGTCCTGAATTTTGGATTTACATGAGAGATGAGCAAAGAATATCCTGCAGTCCAACAGCTACTGAGCCGATTTCCTTACTCTCCAGGGACCAATCTGTTGCATGTGTAAGAATATTTCATGCAATATGAGATCCTATGCCTGACAGATAAGCACAGTGGCCCCAAATGAACTAAAGCTGCAGTGAAAGTGGACTAAAGCATCCATTTCCATCTGCTTATATATTGTAAAATATTTCATACAATAACACTCCATAGAATAAGTCAACAGACTTTTATGTATATTATAATGCATTTTTCTAAGCACACATGGTGACAGAGTCCACTTGAGAGAGTTTAAAATCCTAAATCAGGTGTAAGTGCATGGAAGGACTGAGTTGAACAGCTAGAGACATGTTTATACCACACTTATGATTAACAGTGTAAATGTTCTCAATCAGTCACCTCCCACCTATCTTCAAAGTGGCATTTTATTACCAATCTCTCTGTGGAAGAGGCTGGAAAGAGGGTCCTAGAAGAAGTCAAAATGTGCTTGAAATGTGTTTCCCAAATCAAGGTGCGAAGGGGGTTACTGAAGAAACAGTGAAGTTGAGGATGGAAAGCAACAGTGATGCTAGGTCAAAAAGATAAGTTTGGTTGATCACTTCATTTGTTACATTACTAACTTGAAATTGAAGCACTGTAGAAGACTATAGTATAATGGAAACACTTCAAAGCAAAAGGAAATATCCCCTTGCTGTGAGAAGGAGGTAGGGAAGAGGGGAAATATACAGTATGAACAATGCAAAGGGGGGCAGGAAGAGACTGAATCAGCAGAGACTTGTGGAGTTATGTAGAACATGAAATGGACAAGGAAGTTGGGATAGTAAAAAGCATGGGCTCAACAGATACACCAGCACAGTAAGGCTGTAATGTTGGATCCTAGTGAGGGAACATTAACAAGAGCCAGCACATGGATTGTGAGTGAGGGATGGATCTGGCTGACTTGGGGGGTGGGACTGTTTCAGCAGACAACTGGGAAAGTTCAAGGAGCAAGACAACCTCCCTACCTTGGACAGAGGAAACGAAGCAATCGGCAAAGCAAGTTTTCTAACTCCTTCTGGTAGTATAGCAGTGAAGGAAGGAGATGCTGGAGATAAAGCAGAATTGGTGAGATAGGCTGTAAGAGGTGCGAAGGCAATGACATAAAACTCCATAGCAGTAAAGAGAATCATAACCATGAGCCAAGGACTTGCTTGGCTCTTCATCTGGTGGGAGGAAAGAAAGTTGAAAATGAACTAACAGGCACTGTAGTGAGCTCTGCAATCCAAATCAAACACTCTCTTTCCCTCTTAAGCTGTCTTAATTTACAATTCTATTATACTCCTTAGCTCCTTTCAGGCTGCTTAATTTTGTAGCATCTTTAACACAGTGGTAGAAGCATACAAGGTCTATGACATGAGAGATTTTAACCGTGTATATTCCTTTACGTGCAAAGTGAGGCTTGGTACAATCCTCACAGAGTTCGTATGCAATGGATTAATGACCCAGATGATGTTCATTCCTCTTAATATCCTGTCTATTAATTTGGGGGTTCTGCCACCATCCACATGTACTCCATATCCACAATAACTTCAAAAGCTTAATGGACCCCCAGATATGCAGACAGAGTGATGCTATAGACTAATGTTTATTTTGAAAAACAATGCATTGCGGTGCACAGAAAACTCACATCTCTCTTCACTGAAAAACACTGTATGTCCCTTCAGGCAGCTCGTAAAATTAAGAAAACCAGTGGGATTTGGGATTTTATTTCTAGCTTGTACTTAGCAACCAGATTGCTCTGCAAGCTTGAACAGGAGATCCAGATTTTGTCCCCATTTATACATGCACAAAGGCACCAGATGGGAAGAGTGCAGCAGCACAAGAAGAGCTGGTGGCAGAGCTCATCACCAAGTGTCATGTACCAACCCAGGAACAATCAGGAATGGCAGAGCACAGGTTGTGTATACTGAGGCAGCAGACAAGTACAAATAACACACAGCCGCTCCTAATATACAGGGTTATCACAGCGTGGGTTTATTGACTCCTTCAAGCAATAACTACTTTAAATCATGTGTTTCAGATAAGAAGCCTCTTGGATTGAGGGCTGATCTCAAACAGGCCAACCTCTGTTCTCAACAGGAAAGACCTATGGCAAGGGAGTGAGCATAAAGACTGTGAGAAGAAAGAAAACCTGTAACTAAAATGTAGTTTAGAGGCAAGACTCAAAGAGACATACACTGTCAGACGCGTGTGTAAGAAGTCCAGCGACTGAGAGGTGTTATCAGCATCCAAGAGGATGCTGGTTGAATGCAATTATCTTCCAAAGAAAGATTACTATTCAGATAATCAGGGCATATCTTAGGCATGTGACAGTGTGCAGACATGCATGATACATAGCAGTCTTCCAGTATCTGAAGGGGGCCTACAAGGATGCTGGTGAGGGACTCTTCATCAGGGACTGCAGTGAGAGGACAAGGGATAATGGGTTCAAACTAAAAAAGGGGAAGTTCAGGTTAGATGTAAGGAAGAAGTTCTTTACTGTGAGGGTGCTGAGGCACTGGCACAGGTTGGCCAAAGAGGTGGTAAATGCTCCATCCCTGGCAGGGTTCAAGGCCAGGCTGGACAGAGCCTTGGGTGGCATGGTCTAATGTGAGGTGTCCCTGCCCATAGCAGGGGGTTGGAATTGCATGATCTTAAGGTCCTTTCCAACCCAAACCAGTCTGCGATTCTATGATATGAGACAAAAATGCCAGTAGCTCAGAAAAGCATATTTTGCCAGTTTCCCACTCCAGTTAGCACAAACCAGACATTACAAAGGCACCATGTAAGCTTTGCAGAAAGCTAATGTTGGTCTCAGCCAACGTCAATCCTGATAGTAGAATGATAAAAGAATTGTTTTATGGCACCACTGCAGAGATGTTTCAAGGACCAGCGTTGTTACAGTCCTCCAAGTTACCTGTCTTTCTGCACTCCTCCTCGTCTCCTACAGCAGAGTAACTGACCTTGATTTTCATTAAGATTTCAGCCTGGGACATATAACTCACTTTGTGGTTAATTATCTTGCACTGGAGTCCACAACAGTGGTTTGAATGTGGAGCTATTGTGGGTATAACCAGATCCATTAGAGTCTCACTGAGCATCAGAGCAGAGCTAAGCTCAAAAATTTACCAACTCACACAGTGTAATTCCTGTCAGCATTAGGCAGGCAGGTATGGAAGCAGGAAGAGAAGGATCATTTTCTTTCCTTCCCTGGAAAGTGCCTGATTACAAATGGATGGCAGTGCTAGGGTGAGAACAACCTGAAATTCCCGTGTAAGGAGATAGGGTTTTGTAGGTTCCCAGTCTTCAATCTCTCCTTCGTGTTTGCAACTCAGTAAATACCTGAGGTAACCTGCAAGTGATTAGTAAACAGTTTAAGAGCTGGGTTTTGAGGGTTCTTTTGAAGAGGTGGAAAGTTAAGAATGTGTTGTTTCAGGAAGGTGATGAGAAACAATAGAGAGGATAGGACTGAAGTGCATGCAATTCCCTGAAGAAGCAACCTCTGCAGAACAGCAGGTTCCTTTGGCAAACATACTTAGCCATCTCCTGGGCAAAATTCAGAGGACCCAGGCAGAAGTGGCCCATTTCTAATGCAAAGTTGCGTCATGGTACTGCTGCTTGATTGATAGAACTAAGTAGACATGCTGCAGCCAGGGTGACAGTCAGCCCGGGGTGACAGCTCAGAGACCCTGGCCCCTCCATAAGCACCACTTGCTCTGGGAGGAGCTTCCTCTGAGGTCAAAAATGGTCCAGCCGGAGCTGGAGCCGGGTGCGGAGCTGTCCGCGGCGGAGGCAGGAGTGCTGGGCCTGGCTGCCCACACCCGGAGCTATGGATTTAGCTCCTATCCCCAGCAACACACCACCGTTTCTTCAAGCCCACACGGTAAACCCCACAGGTTTCTGGTAGGAAAGGAGCTGCTGGGTTTCACCCTGTAGTTCCCAATGAGAACAGCTGTCTCCCAAGGTCTTCAGTACCAGCACACTGTCTCTTGTACATCCCAGAAAGTACAAGGCTTCTGAAAACAACTGGGATAATCATGCTGCTGTGAAGTGCTGCTGTTATTAAAGACCGTAAAAGTTCAACATACATATCGCCTTAAAAAAACAATAAATCACCTTTTCACAGTGAAATATTTGCCAGCCACTGCATCAGCTCCAGACTCTCTTTAAAGAAAAGTGACAGAATATGATAGCTATTTATTCTCCAGCAGATGTGACCACCAAAACCAGCTTGGGCAGATGCCACTCTCTGCTTGACAGCAGAATTTCCCACATTACTTTTGTGCCACTATTCGCAATGGTTTGCAATCTTAGCAACTGGGGGTGGGAGGGAGGAGAGTAAAGGCTGCAAAAATCTTACCTTTCACTGATTTTTTCCACAGCAAGTGCTGAGCTATCATGGGGACAGTGGACTTTCTGGTCCCTGACCTCCTGTCTCCTTGCACTAAGAGGGAGGTACATCTCAACTGTATGTATTTGTCTGCACTGTTATAAAGCACCCGTTACAGAGTTTCCATCTGTGAGAAGTTAGACTAGGCAAGCACAATTTTAATGCTAATATTTGTGCCAAAGTGGTACCTGTACAAAAGGTTTCACATTGTGAGCTGAAGATGTGCAGCTCCTGAACAAATTTCACCTCATCTTTTCCAGCAGGACGGGCAGGTACAGTGCACTGCTCAGCTCAGAGCTATGGAGAGCAGAGTCACCACGCGAGCAGCTCCTGTGGAGCCATAGTTCCTGTCTCCTAGGAGATCCAATCCCTTATTTCCCAGTACCTCCGTTTTCCTCTGTAGCCTCAGAAGGATTCATTCAATGCTGTTCTGCACATACTTTGAATATTCAGTTTGCAATAGCTTTATCGAAGTGATAAAGCTTCTCAGCATTGAAGCACTTGCCCGAGTTCACTTGGAATTTACTTCAAGTATAAAAAACAATAATTTGTACAAACACGAGCTGTGCCTGGATAAATATTTGCCCATATTTGGTAAATGTTTATATATATAATTTCTGAAAAGCTCCTCTTACTGTGGCAATTTTGAGGTTTTAAAAAGAGAAAAAGATCTCTCCTCTCTGTTTGTTCGCGCTGTTGCAGGAAATCGGCGGTTAAGCAAACTTTGAAAGAAAAAGCCTTAACAAAGCATGTTTTGCCAGTTCATTTAGTTCTGAATGAACCTGACAAATTTTGAAAGCAAACATCGCTGGAGTTTGACCAGTTTCAGAGCACCGAGGATAGCTGCCTTTGCTATTTGAATTATAAAGATTGGCCAGAGTCTTCTGTCAGCTGCCTTGTTCTGCAGGCTGTCTTTGAATCCTCTTAGGAAAGTCAGGGATACCCCCAAACAATAGCATTAAAATCTGTCTTTAGGACTCGCAAAGCATTCAAAGTTCTGTCTAGCTGCTTAGCACAGACTGTGCTAGGCCTCAAGAAGAGAATAGGCCCCTAAAGAAGCAATAATTTTCAGATTGTTGTGTACAATGCAGTGATAAAGCTCCCTGTCACATTTTTCTTCCCAGTCACTGAAGTTCCCATTCAGATGAATTGTCACAGCTTCTTCAATCCAAACAAGCACCCTTCCGGCCTTGTTTGCATTAAAATGTGATAAAACTAAAGGTGACTTTAGCACAGCTGTGCAGAAAAGTGGATTAGGTCAAAGTGACAGCGTTTGTTAGGCCTTGCCACAAAGGTAGTTCAAGATTTGTCTAGAGCGCTAATGTGGGAGAAGCAGAAGGTTCTTATACTCAGCCATTTGTAATAAGGCTACAAACAAAAAATAGTATTTCTTTCATCCAAACGGAGTTTCCCAATGGCACTGGGCCAGCCTGTTGACCTGTTGTCACAGAGAAATCTGGAATGGCACCACCAAACAAAGTGCCTTGTCTTTTGTGTCACTCTTTCCAGGCACCATGCAGCATAGAGCAGTGCCGTCAGCACCCAGCGCCTGGACAGGCGAGGGCAGCACCCGGAAGGAAGGGAGAAAGAAAAGAAGAAAGGAAGAAAGGAAGGGAGGAAGGGAAGGAAGGAGGAAGGGAGGCCATTTTTCCTTATTCACGGTGAAGCACCACTCTTTCAGCAAGGAGAGCATTCCTCACTTCATCATCTTTTAAGCTCCCATTTCTAGTTTATTTTAAGGGAAAACCCCACCAAGGCAAAAGGCCATCAGAAATAGCACCCTTTGCATGCCACCTGCTGGCAAGGTTTTGTATTTGGCTAAGATGGGGGCAGAGCACAATTTTCTCCATGCCAAGAAACACTTATGTCAAAGGGTGGCAGAATCATAAGTGCAAGTCCCATGTACGAGCACTTTGAGCTATATGAGTAGGACCAGGAGGAGGCCACCAAAATCCACCTTCTCGCCACAATTCCGCTATTTATTTCTTCAGTTCATTTATGATTCCTAATGGTCACAGAGACAAATAGATGTGCCATTAATTTTCCCTGTGCACAAATAAAAACTCTGAAGAAATACACAGGACATTATTGTATAGCAACAGCATTGTACATGATGCTTTTTTACTATTTAAAGGTAATGGAGAGCTTTCATATTTATGGGATTTATCCTCAACCTAGATTTTACAGGGAGTTGTCATTATTCACACTCCCTCCACTAACGTTACTTCCAGGAAATGTGGCCCCTCAGCAGGGTTGGTCTGTGCCACATGATGCTCCATCCCTGGCAGTGTTCAAGGCCAGGTTAGACCGAGTTTGGAGCAACGTGGTCTAGTGGAAGGTGTCCCTGCCTGTGGCAGGGGGTTGGAACTGGAGGAGCTTTAAGGTCCCTTCCAACCCAAACCATTCCATGATTCCATGATGTCCTACAACAAACACAACTCTTCATGGTAGAGATTGGACACAGTACCACTGGGAAGTGAGCTGCAGTGCCAGACCAGCAAAGGGTACCAAAGCGCCCAGGATTTTGGTGAGCTATACTGGTTTATTTGAGATGGTCTGCTCCAGTGAAGAGGTTCAAAGACTGTTATTTCACAGAAACTTAGACAATCCATTGCACCTGCAAGAAAATGACTGTCTTCTGTACCTGCAGGATGAGATTCCTGCATTACAAGGAAGTCCAGGAAACCACTCTCTTACAGAGCCTGTATCATCACTAGTCTCATAGCAAAATGCAGAGGAAACAAAATCCACTCCTGGTTTACAGCAGGGCTTCACAAGCCCTTACAGAGAAAGGAGCCTACAAGATAGGTCTGTCTGGGGTGGGGTTGAATTTTTTGGAAATGGTTCAGGAATTCCAAAGGATGGAACCTCAAAACGGAGGGCAAAAATCTCACTTTAGAAATTATTATAGCCTGGAAGCAAGTGTGTCTGAAGTGTAGCCAGATAAGAAGCCAGCTGACATTTGAACAGCTCTGTAGCTTGGCAGATGCTCTCACAGCTAACTACATACACAGTGCTGATCCAAAGATGTAGAAACCAAGGCTTTCTGGTATAGCACACAGGAGAAGGGAGCTCAGCACATGGGCCTGCAAAGGCCAATTGTGTCCCAAGACCAAGACAGATGAGACAGATTTTAATGACAAAATTGTCCACAGTGTAATATATCAATGTATTTTCCACAGAGATTAACCACAAGACTACCAGTTACTGTGGGACTGCACAGCTACTGGTGCATTTTCTCTGAAGAGAGCATTATTTGCTCCAGTGAAGGTATTTCTTCTACAGAGAATTTGTTAAGCTCTCAAACTTCAGGATCCATTTCCTTTGGTGACATTTCCCCCCAGAGAACAGTCAAGACTTGCGCCCTTTTTGCCATTTCAAATGTATTGGGTTTGAGCTCATGTTAAATCACTACTAATAAACTTCAGATCACTTACGCCTTTGTGAGCATTAACCAGGCAATCACAAGTGCAAATGTGCACAGGTTATCCTAGCTTTAACCCAGGCAAAACATGCATAAAACATCTAATTGGTATTTCTTTTTCCTCCTTTGAAATGGAGCTCGGTGAGCTCTCTGAAGATCCCCATGTCCGCAGACTGACACAGCACAGCACATAGCCTGCATTTGGCGCTGGGGCTAAGGAGCCTTTAAGTGACTTCTCTACTGAGATGCCCACACCTCTGCTCCTGGAGCTGTCAGAGAGGAGCCTGCTAAGGCAGGAGCAGACAGGCTGCCAACTAGCCAAGCTTCAAGTCGTGTTCAGCACCATTATGAGGGTGATGCAGTTTTTCCAGTGATCCTTCAGGACAAAGCACGGTGAAACCTTTCACTGCAGCCCATTTAGCTCTCAATAGTCAAGTATATAAAGATATTTTCAATGGAAATTCACTGAGGCAATATTGCTAGGGCAATAATATAAAAGCTTAAAAAGGGTTTCAAGCCTCAAACATTCGCTTGGTTTGGAAATGTTAAATCTGGATTAGAAAGGATCAGCATTATTGCTCTTATGTGTTGCATCTTGCAAAGTTTTCTGCTGAGTCATCATACCTTCACCATTTAGTCTGCCACTGTTGCAGCTTCAGTGTCAGTGTTGCACACACAAAGAACAAACTGTACAGGTATTTGTTTTACAATAAAGAGCATTGGACTATTATCTTCACTGGCATTACACAAATGGACTTGAAGGCTTGCCTCTTCCAATATGTTGAAAGGGTTGAAAGGTAGGGATGTATACCACTGCATTAAATAATAATAGTAATCATCATCATCATAATGATAGTAATGATATGTTATCCCCAGTATTCTTCTGGTAGAAAGGAGAGTTTCTGAGTTTTTAAACAGCAGATCAAATGGATGATGTATTTTCTTAATTGTAAAGATGTTAATAAGACATCCTTAAGTTGTGTTTAAGGAAGTTTTAGAAGTTATAAACTGTATGTTGCCATCTATAGAGGCATCTAAAATTAAAAGGCCAATTCCTAATCACTGAACATAAAACCATACGTGTGTTGAAAGCATTATGCTGATCTGTTAGTGTCTTTATACATGGGATCACGCAGTCATCCTTAGTTGCAATGGTGAGAGTTGAATTCTTTCTAAGTAGCACTTCTCAATCCCAAAACATACTCTAAAAGTGTTTGGTGTAATGACTTAAGGAGTTTGTATCACATCATGCCCTTAACAGAGCCTAAAGGGATGAAACGCTGTTCGACTGGGGACAAGCCTTGCAGCTCCTGGTTAGAGGGAGCTCTGCAGGAGACAAGCTGTGGGATGTGGAGCTCCCTTCAAGGGAGCGATGGGCGAGAACACTGCCAAGAGAAGCAGCCTGAGGCCTTGCAGACGTGAGGCCCGAGCGCTGCCAAGTTCATGGAGGCAGGAGCAGCCCGTGTTACAACGAGCAGAGGTCCTGCTGAACCCACCGACACCTCCAGGCAGCCCCAGCACCAGCTCCGGAGGGAACGCAGCAGTGCTGTGAGTCCTGCAGGCCCTGCAGTGGCTTTGAGCAGGCACCAGGGTCTGCAGGTGCCTGAACCCCACGAGAGAGCTGGTCTCTGCTCCACCCCTCCTAACCTCAAAGTTCCCTGGCCACTGCTGTGCCTGGGGCACTCCTAAACTTCTCTGTGCACACAAGTGCAATTTGCTACAGCATTTGTGATGGAGATCTACACACCTCTTCTGCACACAGGACAGAAATACGCCAATACACACCTACAGAAACTAGATACAGGAAGATCAGAGTAAGTTCACGTATGAAGTGCAGTACCTCTTCTGGGAGCTCACAGAGTAGCTGTAACAGAACATATCTAAAAGTCAAGGAGTCACCTTCACCCTACTGATAGGAAAGAGATGTGCTGTCATCCACATCCAGCTGTTCTGATGCTTGCTAGAAACTACTGGGAAGGAAAGAAAGTGGAAGGAACAGAAAAAGAATGAGAGTAGAACACTGATATATTTTCAGTATGATAAATGAATGAGGCCTAGAAAATAATACAAGAATTCAATTCTGCTGTGAAAATAGCTGAGTGTTATTGATTTGCTTATTAGCCTGGCCGGGTAGAGGGCCAAGGTGTTAACACCACACAACCACAAGACAAAAAGATGGTCTGTTCTTGAAAAGCTGGGTAGTCTGAACTGATTGGCTTTAACAACGGGCACAAGGATATAGATTCTGCAGTTTAAAAGCCTGATTCTTCACACTTATAACAGTTAATTGAAATGCAAACTCTGCAAGCCTATAAGTGTGGTATTATTTCCTTAAACTGAGACTTGGTCCTAAGCCTGACCTTTAATTTTTGTACCAAGTAAAAAGAATTTTTTTTATGTCACTGCACACCCCCCACATTCTGAATACTGGAAGTACTGTAATGACACTCCCAAATATTTTTATCCTCTAGTTTCTTAATAATTATGACCTTTATTACTCTTGTTGGAGGGATTTTCACCTTGTT
This sequence comes from Strigops habroptila, assembly GCF_004027225.2. Classification (NCBI taxonomy): domain Eukaryota; kingdom Metazoa; phylum Chordata; class Aves; order Psittaciformes; family Psittacidae; genus Strigops; species Strigops habroptila. The sequence goes on from NC_046360.1 coordinate 17,386,232, forward strand.
ACAACTGCATTCTCCAAAGCAAGAGAATGAATTGATTGTCTGTGCCGACTCCTGCCTGTCCATGCATGCCCCGAGGTCAGCAGCACACACGAGCTCTAATCATGCTGAGATGACGTTAGCTTAAGTTTTTCCCAACCTGAAGGCAAATGCCTTCTTCATCACCAAAGCATGCTTTCATTTCAAGGCATCCAAAGTTAAACCTCCAGGCTTTGGATTCAAAGTGAATGCATTAAGCACATAAGAAACAATCGAGTGCAAGAGTTAGAGGATACATGCTATTTAACCTGCAATCAAGGCTTTTCCTTCTGTTTTCTCCCAGGAAAAGAGAAAAAAAGAAATGTGATACACTTGCAGAGATATGATAAACGAAAGCAGTTCAGTTTAGCTTTCTGTTTCAAGAAGTGCATTTTTACAGAGTCAAGTGAGGCAACACTTCACTCTAGAATAAACATGGGGATATTATACATGCAATTTACTTAAACTTTTCCTTAAGTTGGAAGCTAACACTTTAAAATGTCTTTAGTGTTAATGATTCCAGAACCTAACATATCCTATCTACTATGTATAACTTTCTGTGGGTCTCTCAGTGTACGCACACACTTGCCTCAAAGAGAATACATAGAAAAACCAAAGCCCAGATAGTGGTATTTTAGAGCTACTTCTTGTGGCCTGTGCGCACACTGCTATCACTTTGTTTAGATACCAGATATCACAGGGAGAGGATCATTATTAGTTTTAAAGCTTTAAATTCTTGCAGTGAATGTTTTACATGATACTCCCTTCCACTTTCTACATCCCCACAAAGGATCTTGGGCTGGAGGACCCACGATGAGTTGAGAAAGACACTGTCCTATAATAAAGTAGGGAAGAATTTGGACAGTTGTCTCAGGGGGCAGAGCACCACCCACAGAACAAGTCCCTCCTACCTTCTCTGTCCCCAGCAGGGTTTCTAGGAAGCCTGAAAAGACAGCTCTGTGTTCAGCACAATCTGCAGGTGAACTGCGAAGCGAGGTCACTCCATCTCCTCCCTGTACAACACTTCATCTCTCTGTAGAGCTCTTCACTGCTATGCTGCTGCCTCACATACTTGCTAAATCAGTATAAACATACTCCAGTGCTGCCCAAGTACATCACTTTGAAGGGCTGGTATTTCAAGAGGAGCCCTGCTGCATTTTGTCACATTGCGGAAAGCAGACTAAGAACAAACTGTTGCTTTCCATAAACCTGTGAGCTTCAACCACAAATAGCTGCTGAATCCAAGTGCATCACATGAACACACATCCAGGCACACACCTAAATGCAGACATAAGGAGTTCTGCTTCTGATTTGGTGACTTCTCTTCTCTTCCTATCACTTCCAAGAGTGATACTAAGCGATATTCCTATGCCTCCATTTCCATCTATAAAACAAGACTGGTCTGTATATTAAAGTCAATGAAATCTAAACAAGTGCTAAAAAGCTTTCTCCAACTCTGAAGTTGGATATTTGTGTCAGAGGTATTGCTGCAGTTGTATGTGCACTGAAATACCCAACCTTGAACTAAAACCTCTCAAATGGCAGCCCCAGATTCTCTCTATATCTGTTGATTTCAACAGAAGATCACCAGCTACAGAATATCAACTCTATGAAAATCTTATTTCCAACAAACCTCAAGGCAGACTTCCTGTATCTGAAGGGTGCCTACAAGGGTGCTGGAGAGGGACTCTTCCTTAGGGACTGTAGTGATAGGACAAGGAGTGATGGGTTCAAACTGAAACAGGGGAAGTTCAGGTTCGATATAAGGGAGAAGTTCTTTACTGTGAGGGTGCTGAGGCACTGGAATGGGTTGCTCAAAGAAGTGGTGAATGCTCCATCCCTGTCAGCGTTCAAGGTCAGGTTGGACAGAGCCTTGGGAGACATGGTCTAATGCGAGGTGTCCCTGCCCGTGGCAGGGGGTGGAACTGGCTGGCCTTAAGGTCCTTTCCAACCCAAACCATTCTATGAGTCCACGATTCTACTTTAAGAAGCTGCTACCACTACTGACCTACCACTCTCATCCAAACACTTAAACTGATTAGTTTAACTCATCAGTTAACTGATGAGTCTAACTTGCACTTCGCAGCTTAACTGCCTGAAACCTTCCTGCATCGTTTCATAATATTATTTTAGTACAAGTTTCTCTGCTATTTAATTGGAAAAAAAAAATTAAGCAATAAAACAGGCACATACTGGCCCAAACCAGAGAAAACTGCTGATTTGTCTGCAGCGTTGGCAACTAACTTAGACATTATTTGACTAGAACTTCTTTAAGAGCTGCATAAAAGCAAAAACAGGATAGTCACAATTTGACATGATTTTTCTGTATAATTTACTTTGTTCTAATAACAGACCCCCCCAAAACCCCAACCTAATAAAAGAAACCCCAACCACCTCATACAGTGGCTACCTGGGAGAGTATCTCACCACCACTTTTTAGACAAGCAATGAGATCAATATTTTCAGAACTGTCTTTGAATTTTAAACTTCACTTTGTTATAAAGAAGAGTTTCTTTTCTATTGGTTTTTTTTTCTCTGCCTCCCCCTTTAACTTCTTTCCAGTGGTGGAGCACACATGGTTCTAGCCACAGTCATCACGATCAGTGTCTGAACCCTTAACAATGGAAAACTTGAATCTAGACTGCAAAGTGTGAGCTCCAGAGAAGTCCTCAGCTCTTTGTTGCTGCCCATTCATCAAAAGTGACTATTGCTGTAAGGAAGAGAACATGTACTACATTACTTCCAATGTTCCAGTTTCACCCATTGTTTTAAAACCAAATCTACTTCATCATCCATTCAAACCAAGCCATGGGAAGTGGAAGAGGAGTCTCTCCTGGCCAGGGCAGGGGTACAGCTGGGGTTGGTATTGCCTTATGCTGCAATGCAAGAATTGCCAGAGCCCCAAATTGTGTACCTGAACCTGAAGTCAAGCAAACACTTGGAGAAAACATACATCAAAAGTGACTGACCTGAGGAAGTGGCAAATGAGAGGAATTCAGGGAATTTCAGTTCTATTCTTAACTCCCTTAGCTGCCTTCCTCAAGTACTGTTCAAAGATGCTTCAGAGGTCAGTCAGACATCCTTCAGATTTAAACCACCATTTTTCCATGTTACAGTGCCTCTGAAGTTTAGTGAAAATGTAAATGATGGTGAGGAAACCAAATCTTGACAATGAAATGAACACTAGAAGTCCAGGATAGGTATTTCTGTAGTTAACTGAGAAACTGTGAAAATCCCAGTGACATCTAGAAAAACATGAAGCAACCTCTTAACTCATTCACTAATGCTGGGAAGAAATCCCAAGGGTCTACAGCATCTTTCTCTTCAGCACTTTAATCGTCATTTCATATTAAAAAGACTTTTCTCTGCTGCTCTTACTTTATACTGAGTGTGATACAATGTTTCCACCACTAATTATAGATCTGCATAAGCTGTGCTAACAGTATTTAGATTGACGTTATACTCTTAATTTTAAAATCTATAATCCCAGACTGGTTTGTGTTGGAAGGGGCCTTAAAGCTCCTCCAGTTCCAACCCCCTGCCATGGGCACCTTCCACTAGACTAGGTTGCTCCAAGCCCTGTCCAGCCTGGCCTTGAACACTGCCAGGGATGAGTAGCTAAAAATTACTTCTTCCAGGCTCTCTTATTTGACATGGAGCACAAATACGTCTCGTATTAGCATGGACTCTATTTGTAGCCCTCTACAAATCAGATCAGACAGTATCACTATTATGAGCTATATTAATACATTCTCCCTTCTTTTACAGTGAATTTTGCTGCCACATACATCGTAATTATATGGTGAAGGTAAAGAGTGTTTAAGCAAACATTATATTTTCTGTACGAGGAGGAGGGTCCAACCCTTGAACTCGTGTAATGTTCAGGAAAAGTGCTCAGTAGATGCTTCAGTCTACAGCTTTCCCTTCCCGTGGGGGTGTGGAAAGGCTCCCTGTGGGACACGTACCAGATGGGCTGATCACTTCCTGCTCAGTCTGCTCTGGCATTTACTGCATTCTTCTTGCGTCACTTGAAAACAAACCACAGAATAAGGAGATCTGTATTTTTATTTCCCTTCAGATTATTTTGGTTGAATTTTGATGCTTCATTACATAATACATTGACCAGGCAATGAAGAGAGCAAACAAAGCAATGCTTCCAGGGAGGTGTAATGGTCTAAGCTAAAACTTACTTTTTCAGCTGGTCTAAAGCACTGAAACGCTACTCCAAGTCTGAAGACACAGAAACACCAATCTTTGTATCTAAATACAAGTGGAAAGCAGTTGCTGTAGAGGCAAGCATCTGAAACCTGCACAGCACTGAGCTGGTGAGCAGGAACACATCCATCCTGGGGCACAAGGAGAGCCCTGAGGAGAAGTAACAATTCGTAGTGCTCTCACTGCCATGAGTGCCATCAGGCTGTCCAGAGAAGGTAAAGACAACTTCAGGATGTCTCCAGACTTGTGAGAACACTCCAGATAAAACCCGCTCCACAACAACCACTGAGAGATCCGGAATATTACTTAAGATTGCGTGATTAGAAAATCAGAAAAGAAAATTAAATATGCCAGAGTTTGTAACAGCTTCCTTGTGCACGCACGTTGATACAATTCAACAACAAGAAACATGCTCAAACCCGCAACAAACCAAACCACCAGAATCTGTATTTGTTTAGTCTGTAGCACAGCTTATATTTATTCAACAAACTATTCTGCATATTTAAACATTCGATTGCTCAGTGTGTGGCTTTGCTAGAACTCTGCATAGACCCAACAGAGACATGGTAAGTGTATGTTTTCTAAACACAACATTGTCAAGCCTGGCAAATGTTTACACCAAAACTTTTCTTCCCCTTCCCTTTCCAAGATCTCTTTTTCAAAGCTCAGATACGCTGAGATGTCTCAATTGAAGCTTTTCACGTGGGCAGAAATATTCAATTCTTCCCAGGCAAAACTGAGACATTTGTATGGGAATATTCCAGGAAGAATTAATAATAAAATGAATCACTGAGTAGCACTAGAATCATTATTCCACCTTGCAGAATTTTGAAGTTGAGGCAAGTTTTGACGACTGAAATCTCAATCTTAAGATACAGGCAGTGCCAGCTGCTGAGGACTGCTCCTCTTCATCTCCAGAGAGAACATCGCACATAGAGAACTCACAGTACTTCTTAAACAACTAACTGAACATTACCATTCCACTAGTTGAACATTACTAAATAGGCCAGAGATTTTTTTCCCCCTGTTCTTTTAACAGGACAGTCATCAGGAAGGCTCCATTTGACTTCCTATGTGCAAACAGGAAGGTGAGCTGTCGCCCTTTCCCTTGTGCAGCCTGATGCTCCAAGGGGAAACCTTACTATAACAGGCACAGAAAGTTACAGGGAATCTCTACAAATATAAAAGTAGTTGCTGGTATTTAATGTTTGTACGAGAATGTATGAAAATATGTCAGGGCAGAGTTTGGCCTGTTATTTATTGACACTTTCTGAGTGAGGCCTTTTGTCATTCTTTTGGCCTAATATAAAGTGACATCTACATTGTTGCTTTTACAGTTTGCTTTCTTATCACTAATGTGACTATTAAACATTTGTAGGTTTTACTACAAAGTGATTATTCCGAGCAGAAAATAAAGTTGTTTGCAGTACGGTTTCAAGAATTCGCTTTCAAAACACTGCTGAAACAAAGGCGATCGAGTGCTAAAACATAATCAGAGTGCACTGAAATGGAATAATTTATTCCTATCTTATATGGTTCTGTAAATATAGTCCATCATTATATCCTTCCCAAAACGGGGGTTAGGCTTTCAAAGGACTACAGAGGGGATTTAGCCACAAAGTTTCCATTAACATCAATGAGTCACTCAGCACCACTTTGAAAGGTTACCTGGGGCGGTTATCCTCCTCTTAGTGCACAGGGGTTTTATACCCCCAGCTCCTCTTAATGTTAGGAAGAATTAAGTTTGTCTCTTTTCTGTTCCCTGATCAGAGAATAGTTTTTTGTAACTTCTGACTGATAATTTTCTAAGTCCCAAACTTAAATGGCTGTTTTGCTTTAGGGAAAGGAGGATCAACAGGCTCAAGGTTTTCCACCCTTAATATCCCTCTTCTTAATGCTGAAGAGTGCAGAACATACATTTTCAACATTGCTATCGCTAGAAGTTTCATTTAATTAACTCTCTACACATCCACACAAACCAATTCTGTTTTACAATCCTCAGCCAAAGCTGCATGTCAATCTAAAAATTAAATAATGGAAACCAGACATTTAGCTTAGTTTATATAACCTGCGAGTGCTCCTATCCTTCCTCTGTTTCACCTAGTGTCATCTTTCAGTGTTCCTCTCTAATTTTATTTGGAACAAAATAAAAAGATTAAGAAAAAATAATTCCCAAAAGATAATTGCAAAATGATTTATGTGCAGGTGTTAATTTATTTTTGGCATTGATGTTCCATAGAGTGCAACATTACAACATTGTGGTATTCAACAGACTATCTGCATTTGATAATCCTGCTAATCATCAAAAGACACTGGATCTGAATCCCGAGGGCAACGTTACATTTTGATTAAATTTTATCATCAGTGATTCTGTTTATGGTTCACTAAGGTATGAATTTCTTTCACATTCCACTGGGTTTACCACTTATTGTGTTTGACTTGGAACACAGTCAGTTTAAGCTTTCTATAAGCCACCAGTTTTCCAGCTACTGCTTTTGCCCTCTTCAGCTATACTGAGTAATCCTGAGCAGAAACAACTCCACAGTTTTGCACTGTCTGCTGTGAGTGGCTCTATTACCATAATGAATAAAAGCCCTGGGCACACACACAGGATGCCACCACAGGCTGATCAGTGCCGCAGGTTCCTCTGGGCCACACCAGGTTTGTTCTAAGCCGGTTCTTTAAGAGACAGCTCAGTTGGTAAAACATGTTCCTAAACTTCTATTGCCAAATGCTAGAACAACTTGTGCAGCAGACTGTTAGCATATATTAGTATTGCGTACATTGATGCAAGTTGTGTAGTAATGCTTGAGAGAGCTTGTTGTAATTAAACTCTACTCCTTCGGAATCTTAATCCCAAGTTTGATTTGTAATTCCAACCTCACGGCTGCACAACCAATTCCGTGCAGCACAGCCCTAGGCTGCAGCATCTTTCCACAGCAGCCAGGCAGCAAGCAGGGCACATATGGCAAACTTCACTTTAAACCTCTGTGCCTGGGTGGAAGAGCCATCACTTCTGAAAAGCAGCTCAGTGCCTGTGGTTACTCTTCACACTTATTCCAAATCAAGTCACTGCAATTTCACAAGGTTTCAAGCTTTCCCTCTGCTCCTTCTCTCTCACGTTGCACTCAGCTTGATATTACACCACCTCCTACCATTGATTTTACTTGCATCCATACTACCTCTACACACACAGTTGAGAATATACTTGGCAACTATATACATAAAGTAGATTCAAACATAGCTCTTCTCCATTTAGCTAAGAGGATCTGGGAAGAAGGGTTTTATGTGTAAGTGAGGATGCACAACTAGACACACACACACACTTGGAGAATATAGTTCATATTAACAATTAGCTACTTAGAGCAACAACTCTTGTAAGCAGAACCACATGAAAAAACCCGACCAGCACAGCCCTCCTTGCCCTGGAGGGATTCCCCATTATTTGTTCTAATAATAATACCACCAAAAGAAGCCCTACAGCCTGTTGAGCTGGCTGCCAACTGTGGATACTGCACTGCTGCAGCACTGTTCAGACTACAGCTGCATTGCTGTCCCTTCATGTCACTGCTTTGAGCTGCCACAACCATGCATGCACGCCACTGTGTGCCTTTGTGCCATGGCAAGTAACAAGAGTGGGCTCTGGCCACTTAGACCTTGGCAGAGGAGCATATTTTTGATGTATCATGAGGCAGTAACACGACCTGGCTAGGGGAAGCTGAGGGGAAATGGGAAGATGGCTCTTTGTATTCCAAAGTTTGCACATTTGAGGAATCATTTTGAGTTGCTTTTTGATACTGTAGCAGTTTTGGTATCAAACAAATCAAGAATAAAAAGAAAGGAAAATGCTTCAAGAACAAAGAAAAATGCCTTTAGCACCACAGGTTAAAAAAGTGAAAATATGACTATGAACGTTAACTTTATTTTCAACATTCCTCACATTTTTTTTTGGTGATAAATGGCTTCATGTGTAGTTGCCTTCAGGGTTATATCCACAGCATCGTTTCATGCTATTCTGAATAAAATTTAAAGTGGACACTAGAACAGGCTTTGCTAAAAGCTAACTCTGTAACTGGCACATGCACACCATCTACATTGGATTCACATAGGGAAGAAAAGCAGAGTGAGAAGCAATTCATGGAACACTTTTGTTGCAAACAAAGCTGGTGTTTTCCTCTTGCCTACAAGTGCATTGTTACATGATGAGCCTTTCCTGTATGGTTAAGACGAACTTTAGTAGCATATACTGAAAAGGAGAATGGTAAAAGGAATTAAGCTATTACAGGAGGACTAGAATTTGTGAAGTAGCCTTGGGTCTTTCCTGCACACAAATAATGATCTCTTGTCATGACTGGGTAGCTTTAGTTACAAGAACAAGGCAGAACTGAACAGAGGGAATGGTAAGAGAATCTCATATTTCATCACAACTAATGAAAAATACCAACTTAACACCTGTAACACCCTGCAAGTCAGTCAATGGGGGCACACTGCCAAGCAGCGTGGGGGACATGTCATTAGGCTTTGTTTTATGAACTTGGTCAGCACCACTTAATTGTTTCAGAGGTTCAGTTTCAAATTCACACAAATAGTTCTTTCTTTATTTCCTTTTCTGTGTGTGTAAACAGAGTTTGGCACTGATCAAACTCCAGAGCTGGCACCTGACAACCTGCACTGCACCAGCAGCTCGTCATTCCACTGGTGGTTATTTTGCTTAGAGTTGCCTGTGGGTGATAGGGGAGGACTTAAAATTCACACCACACTAAATGCTTCACCTGTAAGAAATGCTGGGGCAGCAAAGGCAACAGAAGTCTGCTCATTTCACCCTCTGTGGGAGGGGTGGAGATTCCTACTACCGAAACCAGCTGTAACTCACGCCAACAACCATCTTCTCAACTGAGAAAGTTGGTTCCTACCAAATGGTTGGGGTTTACTTCCTGACCCTACTCTGGGTTACACACAGTTAATGCTCACTCCACAACAGGGATTGTGATCTACAAACTCCAGTGGCCTGAAATACCTTGTAGACAGTGGTCCTGCATATTCCTCCTCACACGCAGGCAGATCACAGGTCACTACGCCTCATAAAAGTCTCACAGTAGCTTTAGTCCCATGAAGTACGGAGGCATTCCCTTAACCTGGCACTGTCTGCAGCCAGGATTTTCTGGCTCAAGTGAAGTGGTGCTCTGAACCCAGGTCAGATAACCCAGTTTGGCAGGTGGTGCTGGAAACAGCTCAAGGATTGCCAGCATGCCTAATCCCAGCAGAGGGCTCTGATACTGCTGATAGTTCCAGTCCTGCTGTTCAGCTCTAGCCTTCTGCACGAGGATGGGACCCTTCCCACTCGACTGGGTCTAACTGTAATGTGAATCAGACCGAGAATGAAGCTATAGATAAGAGGCCCTTAGTTACATGGTTTAGTGGTGGACTTGGCAGTCCTGGGTTGGACTTGATGATCTTGAAGGTCTTTTCCAACCCAGCTGATTCTATGAGTCTATGAGAGACATTTCCCAGTTTTCTCAAACTCACCATGCACAGCAGCAGCACTGATCTATACAGAAAACTGACAGGAAAGCCAGCCAACAAAAATGCACATGAGAGACAAGTAGTGCACGCAGATGCATCATTTGGTGCATAGGACCTTGCAAAAAGAATATGAAAAGACTACCAGAGATGCACAGAATGAACTAAAGAATGTGTTAAGAAACACTATGGAAATGTAATCAAAGGGCTAGAGAAGAATAAGCATGTAGAAGTAAAATAAACCCTATCTCACTGAACTGCAGTGACCAAGACCAGGCTGACCTTGGGATAGTGAGAAAGCTTTTGGTTTTCAGCAGGGAAGCAGTAGACAGACAAGAATTCCAATTTAAGGTTATAAGGAGATTCCAATGTGGTCTGAGCAACCTATTTCTTCTTATAGCTTCTTTGCATAGCTATGTTTATAAGTAATTATTCTTTTATGCCTAAAGGCCATCTACTACTAAAGCAACCTCTAAGCTGTGCTAACACACCAGCACTCACTATCATAAGGTATGGTGCAACATAAAGCATACCCAGGTCTTAACAAGAGTCCAGCTTCTCTGTATATGTATCTCATGAAGCATTTCTTGTTTTCCTAGGAGCTACACAAGTTAGTTTAAAAGATACTAATGCAGAGATCAGGAAAGAAGACAGCATCTTCTAATGCCAATCAACAGCTACACATCCTCTTTTGTAGGAGGTAGTAGGGAGTACACTTTGGTTTTTGAGCCTCAGTACACAAGCAACATGAACTCTACCATGATGAACATGAACACATTCACTCTGCAGCTCAGCAAGACACAAGTGTCTGGGGATGTAACACAGGGCAGGCAGCCACTGCTGGTGTGAACTTCAGCATGTGATACCCAGAAGCAACCATACAAAAGTGCCTGAACTGTGACACTTGCAGTCTAGAAACCCTTCTTTTACCTCCAAATAAGAAATGGGTTTCTTACTGCATTGCAAGTCATTCCATGTACATGCTATTGACACACACACAAAATCAGTTCCAGCCACAAAAGGATCAGAGTCCACAATTTGTCTTAGGATATTGACAGTAAAAATATATGTGGAAGTGGAAGACCCTATATGAAAGCAAGAGCAGAAAACCCCCAAAGGCATCAAGGTCTGCCTTGAGATTTTCAGCATTGCTTTGCATTAGCTCTACCTGTAAATTTAGCATTTTTCTTCTCTGTTTCTCCCTCGAAACCTTCTCTGAACATGAACTTTAGAGCCCAACTAAGTTCAGCTGGGCTAAAAGCATGAAGCGTCCATTCCAGTTGGAAGATGCTTCTCCTCATGCCATGGTGAGATTTGATGCATGTGATGATTGACGTATGTGCTCCGTTTTAAAGAGCAACGTTGATATAAGCTCAGTTTCTGCTCACACATCAGATATGAAAACAGATTAAAAAGACCTTCCTCCAACTGGGTGTTACAAAGTGTTTGCCCAGCACTCCAAGAGTCTATGCTGTCCTATAGATTTCTTCAAGATTTCCTCATTGTGCTACAATTAACCAAACATTATGATGGTGTGTTAGAAGAGAACATTACAATAGCATGTTTTATTTGGAGTAGTGTACTTGTAAGGCTTAAGTAAGAGCTGAAGGAAATGATGACATGAACTGTTGATTAGATTCTTATCAAAGCATCTTCTCTACAAATACCTCTGCAGTATTTTCTGCATGTAATGCAGTTTATATTATCAAAACAGGAAAAAAAGAGAAGATACTACACAACAAACAGTTACCAGAAGCTGACAGACAGTTCAATCTGAACTTGAATGAGCTGTAAGCACTTTATTCTTTCTCTGAACTCTGCTGGATCTTCCCACTCCCTTTCACGCTGTTTGCACTGACAAATGTTACCCCCCGAATTTCATTGTCCAGCTGACTAGCTGCTAGAAGCCACAGGGAATGCAAGACTCTCCAGTCAAGGAGAACCACTGGAATTAACCTACTACATGTAGTCCCAAAGTTGCAGAGCAGAATGGGCCAATTTTACACAAGGTAAATGTGTGGCTATACACAGAAGAGTAAAGATCCATATGTCATTGGGTGGAAGAGGGATTTTTCAAGCAGCATTACTGCTGTGATTGGTTTTGTCAGATCACAAATCATTCAGAAGAAAAAAAATTTGTACCAAAGTGAAACAAGTGATCACTGGAAAGTGCAGCATCTTGAACCCAGCCATTTCCCTGTGTGGAGAAGATGGCAAAACTATCTCTGCAGGCTGCAGTACCTCAGAGGTGAGTGGTACTGTTGACAGTAGGAGAGCAAGTATAGATTGTTATCTTTGTAGTAATGGAAGGAATTACATTCATAGCAAGAAGTTTGGGAATTCAGAAGAATAATATTCTTGGCTGACTTTTATTTTAGTGACAGAAGGGAAAAAAAAAAAGAAAAAGCAGAAACAGCCCTGGGAACAAAGCTCCTGGTTCTCTGAAAAGCTTCGAGTCAGGGTCTGGCTATTTTGAGGCAGTTATCTAAGAACACCGGAGGGACGAAGATTATGAGCTGAAAGGTTAACTATTGTCCTGCTTGTATCATCTGGCTTCTAATAATCTATAGTGCTTTCTGTAGGTAATTTTCTGAAAGATGATGCTTACTTATTTGAACAAATTTAGGAAGTCCTGAAGGGTTTTCAGGCAGCTAAAATCATTGTGCTACTGGATACTGAAGTGCAGCTGAGGCGCAATTGCTATTCTCTGAAATCATATTTTTAAGATGCCCAACACGACCATGTACTGCTGGGAATGGAGCCCCCCTCAAAGGAAAATCCTTGCTATTGGGTCGTATAACAGGAGGTCTAATACCCCTCCAGTAGCTGGCAGCTCCTGGGTCTGGACTCCTAACAGACTGTTTGCTAATGTAAAGGTAAGCTAAGAGAATCACAGTGGAAATTAATTCAGGAATAAAAATCCCCTGTCTCTATTTTTAGCTGCCACTTTGCATAATTTGCACACAATTTTTGTTCACTTTGTGTTATTTATTTCAGAAGCCACTGTAAAAATCTTTTATTGCTGATAGATCTTATGGAAAAGGGTTTCATGCATTGGAAGTCTATGTTGTTCTTTCCATTTCTGGAAAGCTGATTTTGGTTTGAATGCTACTATGACTCTGCATCTTGTTTAACAAGCTCTCCTGTATTAGCATCAGAAAACAGACTCACTTGTTTGATTGTTCTGTAAAGTGAAAAAATACTTCAAATGTTGACAGATGACACTTCTGGTTAAAAGAACATATTGGGATAAACCCAAGTCCATGGCAAGTTAGAAGACTGAAAATATCTCTTCCCTTTCATTACATATTGTTATTACCAGCAGGTTAAAAAAGGGAAGCAAGTCATAACTGGCCAATAATTTCCTTTAGATCAATCAGCCTGTATCTCTCATATCTGTTTTCTATATACAGGAATGTGCTGTCAGGTTTTACTCTTTAGTAAAAAGATTGCACCAACAGATGTAAGATAGCCACTCTGATGTGAGTGAAGTACAATGGGAAAGGCAGTCTCTCCAACACAAGTTGCAATCAGTGCTACAGGACTTCTCTGGAAGCAGCAGTAACATGTGATGTGGTTACAGCACCTGACAGGGAACCCACCACCTGCCAGAGCCTATAGGTGCTCCACCAGCAGGCTTGGCTCCTAATCCAGCAGGTCATGCATGGAGCCCCCTGCTTGCTCTGTTCGGGATCTCGCAGTCAGACTGAAAGTCGAGATCAGTGCTACTGTGCAGTACATGGCCTCCTGAGGTCTCCTGTGGAGCTGCAAAGGTGAAAATCGACTTTTGCTCTAAATGTGACATCATTTGAGGGGTTTTTTGTTTAAAAACAGCTTCATGTCATCCTCATACAGCAAAAGTAAGGTGTCATTTTGGGGAAAGGAAGGAACTCTCTGTTAAGAGGGAAGAGTACAAAGGGAGCACCTTTCTTCCTTTCAAGTAACAAAGTCAGATTTCTAGTTTACTGTGTAAACAGCTTTTAGTTTCACTAACCTGGCTTTACTTAGGAAAGCTGCAGATGTCATATGGTTGAGGTTTTAGGTGCAGGCAAATGACATATACTCTCACAAATATCTATTAATATTCCAATAGTAGCACCAGTAGATGGTGCTCAAGAATACACAGCACAGCTCAGGTGATTTGTAGCACTGATACAACCTGTGCACCATAGATGGCTTCTTCTGATGCCTTTTCCATGAATGTCAGAAGGGCACAGTTGTCGTTTCACCAATGTTAGTGGACGAAGTTCAGCCAGTATCCCACTCTCACCATTGACACTATCCAGGACAGCAGGTTCTCACCTGGGAGCACCTCCTACTACCCAGGTCACGGTGCTACCCACCTAGGTTGTACATGAGGCTCAGTTAAGAACTAGCAGGATCAGAATCATTGAAACAAACAAAATCGCAACTATTGCAAACTACTAAATCAAAGTGCCAGTTTTGGGGGGAGCAGTTTTGGGGGGGAGAGGGCGGAGGTTGCAGGCAATGTGTGTACAGAGGTGTCACTCACAGGCACAACCCCTCATGCTTCATCCGTTGCACACTATCAATACTGGGTGAATTCAGGTGTGAAGCTGGTGCATTTCAGGCCCATCTCTCATGGGCAACATTAGAAGAACTCTCCAACAAGAAGCAAGAACCAACACCAAGTTGGTACCAAGAACTCCATCATAATAAGCAAGCAGTAAGCCTGCCTACTTACACAAGATGCCCACCAGGTACCCAGCAACTTGCAGCAGTTGCTGCAACAGACCAGGAGTGAACGCCAGGCTGCGGAACTTTTGGAAAGGGGTTTTTGCAGTGAGAAGGCAAAATTTTCCTTCTTAATTAAAGTTCTTCAATCATGTGCCTGGCTGACCTCAAGAAGGACTCAAGGTGCCATCTGATTCACCCTCGTCACCAGATCTAGTGCAGCAAAAGGATTATTCTTCTGAGAACTGCAGTTCAGGTCCTTGGCCAGGAACAGATATCATTGCTGTGTTTTTAACCTAGAGATTTGATTTTGAAATCCCATTGCAGACAGAGTCCCAGATGTAATGTTCAAGCTTTACTGAAGTCAACAACTTGAAAGCCTGCATCACTTGTACCCCAGCATTCGTAGGTTATTACAAACGGACAAATCCAGTTTCTGAAGTTGCCAGTCCTTCTGACATCTAGCCTGTAAAAATCACCCGCAGGGGTCCTCCTGTGTGCATTAGGTCACAGCAGGCTTCAGGACACTTCTTGCATGTTCAATTCACCTGTCATTCAGGATTTCTTGTTTTAAGCAATGGAATATCTGCCATCATGTCATGAGTTTACATGCACATCATGGAGTCTTTGGCTATGCATAAACTGGGGCCAGTGTCCTCCTACTTGAAATCTTGTTCTAGTTTTGAGAAGGAGTATTTCATTGGTAGTGTTCCATCTTCAACCAAAGCATTTGGTAAGATGGCAGCAGATCATAGAATCATAGAACAGTTAGGGTTGGAAAGGACCTTAAGATCATCTAGTTCCAATCCCCCTGCCATGGGTAGGGACACCTCGCACTAAACCATCAGAAGATCAAAGAAAATGTTTTCTTTTTGCCAGCAAGAAAGCTGCAGTCTGAAACCTTCCACTGTTTCTTAGTGATATTCCCTACATAGGACACAGGTAAACAGCTAGGATGGAGTATTTCTTCCATCAGATCACATTATTTCCTATACTACCACTTGAGTTCTTCAAAAGCAATGGCCATATTAAAACCAAAAATCAATTAAAATTAAAGGATGCCATCTGGAAACACGTTCACTGACTCCAACTGAAACATGGTGAGCCAAAAGCCAGGCATGTTTAAAGAATCTGATGGGGGGGAAAAGAGGCTGGAAAGAAGTTAGACACAGAGAAACCTGCAATTATCAATAGGATGGATTTTCTTCCCTTTCTGACAGGGAGAGTTCCCAAACCTATCATTATGTGGTCCTAATTACACACCTCTGCAATAGATCACTCGGGTAAGGAGAAATATCTACTGACTGGGAAGCATCACTAATTGTTCCTCTTCTGCTGGCATATGACCTGACTGGAGTAATTACAGACCTGCTTCCTCATTCTCTTCTCCTCGCAGGATTTTGAAGACATATTTCTTCACAGATTGCATAGAATTTAGCATCTTGAAGCTCTTGATTTTGGCTTTTGTGTTCCTCTTTCCTACCTCTCCTTCACTTGGACAAAATATTGTCTATACTACTGCATGTGAAGAAAGCTCTTGCAGCAGTTTCAGCATCCCATCATGCTGTGCAGTGTATATGCGACAGAATGTCCTTGCTTTCAATCTTATGAAGTTCTTCCACTAATTTTATAAAAGCTTTTGACTTCCAGAATTATCACATGTAGCAAAAAGGGGAAAAAAGGGAAGTTTAGACCTATTAAGTGGCTTATCTCTTTAATAGAAGTAGTTAGCTAATTACCTTTGATATACTGAAATCAAGTTTTAACTGTCTGGGAGATATCTATCTATGGTATGTCAGCAAGTTATTTAAGAAGGATTTGAAAACACAGCTAGAGCTGCCATAGCTCAGACTTTGAGACAGGTCACACATCACCACGAACGCTACAGCACAAAACCTAAATGGGAGAATACAGTAACATAGAACAGGCAGGACTGATCCTTGCACCGAGCCCGATAGCTTCCATTTGCCTGCAAATACAACTTCTAAAAAGACACTGCACCACAACTGAAAGATCCAGCAGTGCTGGAGACCTGCAACCCCTTCTGCTAGGTCTTTCCTACCTAACCAGATACTTCTATGTCCACCATTTAGTGCCAGCTGGAATTAAGATAAAATAAATCTGTTGACATACAAACTTCTCCAGTTGCAGTACTTCTCACCCTATTTGCACAGACCATTTTATTCCAACTATACTGATCTTTATTAATACTTTCAGGTCAAATCTTCCACTCTTCTGCCATGTTTCTGGCTTTCCTTTCCCTTCTAATATAGCAAGGAAAAGTCTTATGCCAAAATTCCAGGCTTTGCTGTAGAAATGAACCAGAGATTGTAATATCCTTAAACTGCACCTTTGAAAGCCACCATTTCTCTATAGAATTAGCTGCTTCAAGGGCAAGTAACCAAAGTTCGCTTTTACCGGAATCGGAGTTCATTTATTGCATGAAAAATCACCATGAGAAGCCAAAGATCAGAAGTCCCTCTGTCATTCCTCTCGTCCTGTACCATGGGCTTTATAATGGATTAAAAATCTTCGCCCCATTCATTCTGCCCATCCTGTGCAAAGTCTTATCTTGCCTGGGTGCTCCTGTTCCGATACATACAAATAGAAGCAGCAGAAAATAAATTCCAGAGCTTGGGTTTATTAAGCAGATCTTAAAACTAGATCCCAAACCCAGCCTGGTCAGAGCAAAGACTTCTTATACCATGCCCTGGTTGTGGCCAAGCCTGAAGTCTGGGAAGATTTTATTTCCTGGACCTATCTCCTCTAAGAAATGCTGTACATTTTCCAAGCATCTATGTAACCTGATGATAGGAAGTTGTTTTATGAAGATGTGTATCTTCGGAGTAATGAATTTATCACATGATGGAACTGTTTCCCTGGTTACTACAGAAATTCTTCAATAACAGAGCAAACTGGTATGTAAACAGTCACACTTATCTAACCTATTGGCACAAGAATAACTGCTGACAAGTGCATTCCACACACTCCAAAGGCCCTGTCCAGATCAAATGCACTTCCTTTTTCAGAGTCCTCCTTTATTCAGATCCTGAATATTCCTTATTTCAGTGAAGTACTTCTCAGCATCCTAAAGACCCTGAAAACACCAACATCAATGGTATCCAGCTGCTAGGGGCATCTTTTTCCTTGGACTAGCATTGAACACCATCCAGACATCAAACACATGGAAATAATGTCCAAGTACTGCATCCCCTATCAATCTGACGTCAACAGCTGGCTCTTCCTTATCAGATTAAATGCTACGCTGAGAAGATGATAGCTCAGAAGGTCAAATAACCTAAGTTTATTGCCCTTCTTGGCTGGCATCTTTAATAAAGGATTACTGGTGTTGAAAACACTGGTCAACAGGAATACAAATTCCTTCCCTTCCCCAGATAAGACTGGAAGGGTCTCTACATTAGAGGTTGGACCTTGTGTTCATAGAAATTAATACGGTCCCACTATGTTCAGCGGGGCAAGAGTCACCACAGGAAATAAGTATGTTCAGTTGTGAATGCTTGAAACTCACTTTCACAGAATGAATTACATAAAGAAGCAACTCCATAGCTTAAGACTCATCTTTTCCCATAACTCACTGTGTAAACACCAGTGTGTGCTCCATGCTCCTAGCACTCCACACACTGACCTGCTGAGCAGGTATTGTGATGCAGTCTTCAAAAGCATGGCCAGCTACTACCTTGGTAAGTCTCACAAACATTACAGAGTGCTTTTCACCTGTAAGGTTTGCTGTCCTTTTAGCAGGATTTATTAGCTTCTTTTTCAGAAATTAGCTAAGCTTCAACAAGACTGTAGAGTTTCATGGAGAAGCCTCTCAGCTGCTTGAGCAGTGCTATATCACAGAATGCTATACCCAAATTCTTTATTAATGGACTCTTAAAGTTTCTTCAAAAAGTACTTATCTGAATGCCCTGTTATTGTCCAACTCAGTCCCTCCTGGGAAGTTCCTTTCTACACTTCCTTCTAGGAAGGAGAATTATCTCTTTTTGTCCATTTCTCTCTAAGAACTTATCTATATAGGAACTAGTTTTATATCAAGAGCCAGAGAAGGTAACACATTAACATAGTGTCATGTTCTGTGATGACTTTACTGAGCTGTACAAGGCTGATGTAGCCCTGACTAGCTGGAGTGGATAGGGACTATCTAATCTCATGAACACGACATGATGTACCATGCCAGCCAATGCTAAAGCCCCTTTCAGCTGCTATTGTATCCCTACTCCACTGAGAAGTCTACACATGATTTACAAAACATGAAAGGTACCTAAAAAACCAACTTGGCAGGAGATTTATTCTAATATACAGCAGCAAATTGTGACATTTTCCAATGCAAGCTTCACTGAAAAGCAAAACAAATCACCCTATGAAACCCCAACTGCTACAAATACATGTGTATTCATAGTAAGAATTCACAGTAGGCAACAGCCACTTCTGTGCAGTGACTTAACTACACCCACAAGTTGGGTACAGATGCAGTTGAGAATGTTATTTCTGCATGTTGTGACAGACAAGGTAAAATTATTCTGGGAACGTGGGCCTATGTTTAACACCTGCCTGGCTGTTGCTGTTGGTTTAAAACGAGACATCAAGAAAGTTGCTATCTTTTTAATCTCTTGGAGGGTTTAAGAAATGCTGTAACATAGCATGGCAGAGTTTATTAACCATTACCTGTGCACACAGAAGCAGCACAGAAAATGTAAAGGTGAATCCCAAGTTCAGACAAACTAAGATGTTTATTTCAAGTGGATAAATTTAGAGTGATGGGGTAATGAAAGGGGCATTGACAGCCACTTGTGAGCTCCTTTAACATATCTATTTTCAGGAAATGTAACATCTGGTGTATACCACATCCATTATCCTATCTGTCCAACTTAAGTGCACACAAATAATATATGTGCATGACTGATTTCCCTGCTGATGTCTTTATTATTACTTTGAGCAGATGAAATCTAGACCAGCCTTTTACTGTTACATTTTGTTTTCTGCATTCCAATGTCAAATTGCTTAATTATGTGATATTTGGTCACACTCTGTAAACGTTTCTTGCTGTCATTCTAGTGCCCAGTAGTTAGAACAACACACAGAAAGCCAAGACAAAGTGCAGAACAAGAATTACTTCAGTTCAAAACTGTATCAGTTCTTAACCACATTACTTAGAAAAACCAGAAGCAAAATCATTAATGTTTTGTCAGAGACAGAGTAGCTAAACCCAGAAACTGCTTCCAGTGACTACCAGGCTGAAAGCAGGAGGGCCCGTTCCCATCCCACATCCCGGCTCCGGTCTCATATCCTGACCTTTTGCTTGCCCCAGGCCCCCAACTCCACCCCACCGTGTCTGCCTGGAGCTGCTGATCCTGGCTGTGTTATCACAGCTCTGTTCAAAGCCATCCAAACTTGATGAAGTAACTCCACTTGCCACAGAAACGACTTGAGCCCAGCATGACAGACTGCTCCAGTGACGCAATATCAGCTTTGGTGAACAGAAACCCTTTCACATCAAACTTGATCTATGTAAGAGTAGACGCTCCTGTAATTAGTAATAGAGAAAATAAATGATCCTGACTTTGTCCTCATAGACTTTTTCCTCATATTCCTGGACTGGAGAGAGAACAGTCTTTAGTATAAGAACTACTGTTTTATCAAAACTGAAGGGACTACTTGTTTGGCTTTCCGGAACTTTATATTCAGAGCATCTGAACTTCCACAGGACAGTGTTTCATATATGAATAAGACCCTTAACATGAAAAAAATAAGCCTTGGCTCATTTTTCTCTCCCCAGTAGCCACATGCTTGTATTTTGACAGGACAATAGCTCTTAGAAGCAACTGCTTCCAAATGTTCTAATGAAAACTGTTGTCGTCTCAAGTTTTTCAAGCTGGCAAAACATACGTGCCAGAGCAACCTGTATCACAGTGGAACTTGAGAGCTCTCTTACTTGAAATGAGGAAACCAGAGCACTGCCAGAGATACTCAGGTTTTAGGGTTGGCCACCACAGGGATGCTCAGGGCCCTGCTGCCCAGCAATGGGCAAACAGCACTTCTGAACAGCACGTTCATATCACAGCCAATCTCCTCCTCTTGACAGCTTCCAGATGACACTGAAACGCACATTGCAACTTGCTGTCTGCTCTAGCACCTCTAGTGACTCATGTGGCAGCTCTAACCCCCAGAAATCAAGCTCACAGACTGAGAATACTACTTCAAAAGTGCCCTGAAGGCCACACGCAATGCAATGCAAACAAATGAGCATGAGATGAAAGATTTTAATAAGCATTAAGGGGAGAATCATTTTGAATCAGTCACACCAGTCATTTCTTGGCCATGAACTGGGTGCCAGAAATAGAAGAAGGAGCCTGAATCCTGAACGTCTGTTGGAACCCAGGAAGCAGAGCATGGGGAGGTGGGCTGGTAACAGCAGTGGTGAAAGTGCATGTGGACAGAAGGTGCCAAAGGGCTACTGGATTTGAATGTTGCCATCTTTTTGGCAATTTTCAGTCCCTGGGCTGTTACTTCTTCAGAACTGAGGGTAGGAAAAGGAGATAACGTATGGGGAGAAAGAACTGAAAAGCTGGAAATGATGGATACAGAAGCTCTGCCCCTTCACTTTTATCTGAGCTTTACCTCATTCCTGTTCCTGGGGACATCCCTTCAGTGCCTGCATCCTCTGTCCAGCTCTGAGCTTGTAGGAGTCCTCACTTATGCCTCCTCTTTTGTTAGTGAGAAAAGGGGACTTACCCTTAAACAAGTCTAGAGATACTGAAGACAGAAAGGACGCAAACAGTGAGGGAATGCTGTATACTGAGCCTCTCCTTTGATAGATACAGGCATTGCCAAGGAACCAGAGGAAGCTGAAGGAGAACACTGGGCCACATCTACACTGATATTTTAAAATTAAGGCAAGGCAAAAAGTCAATACCTAACACAATGTTCCAATAGGCTGACTAAAAATACTCCATCTTCAAAGCACTTAAGCCGTGGAGATCAGTCAGGTTCATGGCAGCATAATAAAGAAGTTCCATGGCCACCTGGCCTGTTCTTACTGCAGACCTACTCAAAGTTACTGCTCCCAAAAGTCCTTCCAAAACATTCGCTTCACTTATCAGCTGTTGGGCTGATACGTACTCTGTTTTGTTTTTCCTGAGATGGGCTACGACAGTCAGTCCTGAAACAAGATACACTTGATCTCTCAGGGTAGATACATACCTCAAACCATATTCTCTTCACAAGATTTGAGAGAGTGAAGAAACAAGGCAGAAAAGAAGAAACTCTTAAAGTAAAGCAATTCCTACAGTGCTGCCTTGATTCATCCCTTCAAGGACACCTCAACACAGCAGGTACATTGTTCATACTCTACCAGCACAAACAGACGCTTTGGAAGAGGGCTCGGAAGCCCTGAAGGACAGGATTGTCACTCCTCTAGCTATAGCAGATTGCAATGACAAACCTACCTAACAGGAGCTGCCTACAGATGGTCCACATCTGCAGCTTGGCAAGATGATCCCATTCATGACGCACCCATCAGAACTGCCACCATTTAATTTGGGGCTGAGAGCAGGTGTATCCCAGTACAAAAAGAGAGAGCCCTTGTCAGAGCAAGAGGGAAAAAAATGCTTCACCACCCCACCGAATCACTCCAGCATGCACTATTGTGTCATTAAGAAAGCATCAAAACCTGGAACCCATTTGGACAAACTATCTGAACTCAGATCTTCAGAATGCCAGTTTCTTCATCTCAGTCCTTCCACACAAGTAGTATTCTGACAATCCTAAAGTGAACTAGTCCAAGTGACTGTGCCCTCAGGACTGGAAGGACTGAGCATCATGTTGCAAGCCTGCCATGGATCTTAAATCTATTCTTCTAGTTTCTCCAAAATATTGGGTCTGTGTTACCTTAACTCTTGATTTGAGGAATGTGGAAACTTCAGTGAAGATATATTGATGTTTTGGAATATCATAACTCTTCTTTGTGAACTCACAGAGCATAATCTTCACTTAATGAATTATTTTCATCATCTATTTAAACTATTAAAGTGACTGGCTTGTGTGTTATATGACAAGAATAAAACTAAAGACTAATTTTTGAAAATGGATCATAACTGTCCAGGTCACATGGTATTCCTCAAAATGTTATTTTCCATTTTAAAGTAGTCTGAAAAGTGCTTCTGGAACAGTATTATCTCTGCACAGGTGAAAGGCTATTGACAGAAGAAATGAAAAATGGCCACATGCACTGAATGTTGCAAGAAATCATGAGGACTGAGGTTTTGAAACAGGAAACACTGGCCAAATACATAAATAAATGTACATGTATGTGATTACTGAGGCCTCTAGTAGAGATGCACAGCAAGCACCAAGCCAGCCTGGCTTCCCCCACTCCCTCCATCAGTAATGTGCACAGAGCGTCATTCTGTCCACCTCAGTGAGATGAGGGGAGCATGTACAGATACTGTTTTGTGAACCCAGCTGTTTTGTGAACCCAGCTGTTTCAGATTCTGTGCTTCCAAACTCTAACTCAAAGAATGACCTGCATTAAAGTACAAGTGCATTCACAACAGTTGGACTTTTATGCTGGTGCAACATCCCCCATTTCCTTACTTGATGTGGAAGCCAAAACAAACGCGGTGGATGAGCATTAATATTTCAAGACTCACACAGGCACACACAACCCCACACCAAACGAGCATGCTAAACACTGCTCTCAAGGACCCATCCTCCTCTGTCCCACCCCCAGTCACTCTTCCAGAGGAAGTTGCTATGGTGATGATAATTATTCTTGATCAGCAGGGTACAGTAATTATTGCAATAAAAATCACATCGAGCTTGTCACTACATGTGTGAGACAGGGATTGTCTCCTCAACTCGGCACATGCTCTGCCCTCCCCCACCTCTCAAGGTAGGGTGTTGGGGGGTGTGTGTGTGTGTTGCAATTATGTAGTAAAAAAGATGAAATTTGATTATTTCTTCCTAATATCAACTTTGCAGGAGATGCCAGGCAGTTGCCAGCAGCTATTTGGATGATTCCAATCAGGCAGTCTCTGATCATTTCCACAACAAAGGAAGTAAACAGGATTTTATTTGAGAGAATATATCACAAAAATTAAATGGCTTAGTATTTCCAAACATATTCTGAAGAGTTTTAAATAGTGGCCTAAAGGTTTGCAGCTAATGAAATCCTTCACTTCTCCTGCCTGACACTTAGTTCATGGATGTGGTATCTTAAAGGTCTTTATCTTAAAGGTCTTTTCCAACCTTGTTAATTCTATGATCCTATGATCTTAGACTTGACAGAAGAGTCCCCACACTTCCCATTCACATGCTGGCTGCAGTTTCCTGCTGCATGTGTTTGCAGCCAGGATGGGGCCAATAAAGCAGAAACCCTGGTTCTAGAGAAGCACAATGGATCCAAACATGGTGGCTGCTCTTACCTGACCAGCTCTACAGCAACTTCCCTTAAGACTTGTTTGCCCCTGCTTGTCATTTTAATTGTAGACCTTCATTTCCAAAGTAGTTGCAAAACTGTTATGATTGATGGAGAGAGTAACATGATACCAATATTCTAAAGACATCCAATCATGAATACTAATCTTATAGAGAACTATACATTGAAGCCTCTCTAGAAATCAATCTTCCTTGTGTGCCTAAGTGCACATAGAATCTTAACATACGCATTTATACAAAACCCACTTCGCTTTAGGATATCTATTGCATGTTGAGCTGGAATAAGCATTGATAGCTGAGTCACTCCTGACTAGCTTTTGGGTATTTGATGCTTCTGATCTTGCTTACAAACTATGTCAGACATACTGCCCAAATGTTTCTCTCTCCCCTGAGACCACAAGCTGCATCCCTGTCATTACCCAGGGATCAGGCAGAATGTATCTAAATTGCATTTTACAATATCTTGTTTCATCTCTACATTTTGTAACTACTTCAAAAGAAGTAGAGGGAAAATAACATCACACACTATTTTCAGAAGGCTGTACGTTGGACAATAGCAGAGCAGAAATCAATCAGCATTTCAGTAATGCAAACATCTTAAAGAGCAGCAAAAGTTGTTTATGCTGGTGTAAGATCTGCTGAACCAACAGGTTTTTAAACACTGCCTTAGGAAGGTAACTGTGCTTTTCTTAGTACCTCTATGACACAATCTTTTGTTATACTTCTATATGACATAATGTTCAGTAGTCATTAATATAGGACTAATCTTACAGGCATCTCCTCTGCTCTCAATGGAATGGGAGTGGGGCCAGATTCTTAAGTATGCAAAAATCCAAGAAAAAGATTTATCTGTCTATCAGCATGTATTCATTACACTAAAATTATTATTTGCTCACTATCAGCGTAACCAGCACTTCCAAACGTCTGGAAATGGGACACTTCTATCAACCAGGCATGGCAGGATTAGGGGAAAACCCAAGAATTGTGCCTCCCTCAAACGTAAGTCAAATCCCAACAGCCTGCAGTCAAGGGCCTGAGCAGGGAATGCAACTATGGCTTTTCCCCTCTTATAGGGGACAACAGGAAGGGAAGTTGACCAATTGCCTGTAAATGCTTTACCAGGACTGTTTGGTTCATGCATTTGGCCAGTTGCAATTACAAAGTACGATAGAAGCCTCTCTCAAAGCAATAGAAACTGGCATTCTATATGAGGATCTTGGAACCAGGATTCATGACCTACTGCCCACTTACCATGAGCTTGCTCTATGACCTTGACCATACTCAGGCTTAAAGTCCAATAATTTGAAGGTTTTCAATCTTGGGAGGCTTTGACAAGGCCCCAGGTCTTATGCTGACCCCCACTGTCAAATGAAACAACATCTATGTCCTTCTCGACACATCGCACATCTTAAACATACAAACCACCCAAATGTTCATAAAATACTTCGGGACCACTTAATACACAAGCTACCACAACATGAATTCAGCATCACCTGCACCAGAAAATGTTATTTCTTTTGGCCAGGCTGACCACTGGGAGCTTCTGCTGTGTCTTCAAATGACAGTTCTCAATTAGTTACCTAAATCTAAACTTGTCTGGACAGCATGGCTCCAAAACGAAGTCAAGCATCATCTTCAGCTGATGTCTTTCTATCATTTGGTGTTTGTTGCCACTGCAAACACTCTGAATCTGTTTCCTGATGGTCTAGTTCAAGAAAAACAATGTTTTTTCTTATCAAAGAAATCTAGGTATCTTTTGCACACACACGAATGCAAATACCCTAGACACTCACATGATGAACCAGGACTGGCTGGTCAGTCAATCAACAGCACTTGGCTGACATGCCTTGGTTTGTTTTCATTCCCTCAGCACACCTTATTTCCTAAGTTTTCTGCCCAGCGCACCATACAGAAGGTGACCAGGGGCTTCCCTTCTATGTGAAGTATGCAGACCTTTGTGCCCCAAGGAGACAATGCTTCCCCTGTTCACCTTCCGAAAGGGGTGGCTGGAAGATACAGCAGCCTTCTGCAGGGAGATCAAAGAGCTGCTCGGACATGCTGGTCAAGTACTTCCCTTTCATCTGGATATATTGTTTGTGACCGTATGCCATTCTTAAAGGGTGAAGAAGGTTTCTAATCACTGCAGGAAGAGCACTCAGAGATGACAGCAAGAGAGAAGGAAAGATTAAGAGTTGCTTATAAGCAGGCTACTGTACGGGAATTGCAGGTACATATCTGGAGTAACCTGGATATAGGCTAGAGCAGCACCAAAAATCACAAATTCGTGAAACATGAAAGAAATAATACTTCATGATGTGACAGAGGTTGCTTTATTCCCAGTATAAGTATTATACTGTTAGTTATGCAATTTGTTTTGCATTTCCAAGAATTAGCACTGCACTACAACAAAAAGGGCTTAAATTCTTTTCAATACACTTCATCATTCTGCAGAACCAGAGAATCACCAAGTCCATAAAGCAAAGCACTGCAAGAAAATTCACCTGTGTTCTGATAAACCTTATAGAGAAATTGCAAAGGAGACAGAACTTTCTAAACTGCAAAAAAACAGATCACAGAATTTAAAGTTTCCTCTAGTACAGCTTTGCTTCAGTTCAACAACTCAGTTTGAAAACCCTGAGCTGAAATCTACCCAAATTCCACTTTGTTGTGAAATCATTTCTCATGATAAAGTGGGTCAACTCCATCTACAACTCACTTGCTTTAAGGATGTGTCCCCCAGCAGGGATCCACTGAGATTTCTGTAATTAAAACAAAATGAATAGGTATTTTTTTATGTCTAGTTTTCTAGGCGGTGGCAGTGCTGAAGGGACCAGCAGTGAGGAGCAGCGCCTTGCGCAGAGCATGGGACACTGCCAGCAGCGTGCCACCACTGCAGCACGGCTGCAGCCAGCACGAGAACACGAGTGGAGGACAGAGCTCGCTGCAGCTCGAGTCTCCAGGGGCCTAAGCCAAGCCCTGGCACCTCGGCACCCAGCTGGGATTGCCCAGCGGGTGAGTGCTGCAGAGGTGAGACATCACAATGTACCTGCACTGAAATATGTTTGACCTCCAAGAATTCAAGCTCATTCAGGCCCATCAAGTGGTTCAAGTGCAACAGAAGTGCTGAACGAGGGCTAAGCACAAGGGCTGCTGCATGCCTGACCTCCCCAGAAAGGGAAGAGGCAAAGCCCTGTGGTTTCATAGGTCGCCTCAGGCCAGCCTTCTCCCACATAACATTGCGCCAGTGGCCTAAAGCTACACACTCCTCTAAATTGTTGCTATTAGGGAAGTTCTACAGTGAGTAATCAGTGAAACATGAAATCTCGAGCAGCAGGTGGACCTGCTACATGTACATGAGCTGCATCATATTTCTGTCCCAGTCTATTTGAATAGTAATATTTTCACTAAAGCAAAATTAAAATAAGCAGTATTAAGTGCAAGTTATCTCCTGTATAAATATTTAGATAATGAAGAAAAAGTGTCCTTGTGTGCAAGCACGGGTGCACAGACAAACATTCACCACCAAATTCCATAGAATAGCCTTTGGACAAGAAGCCCAGCAGTGTTTGCACAGATGGCTAGTTCTTCCAGAAATGCTTCATTTCTATTGTTTCTTTGAGGGCAGGGTGATGTACTAGAAACAAAACTAAGAATCTATAGCACCCTTCTCATTTAACACTTCCCATGAGTTATACAAATGAGTTACCACAGCCCACGAGGTCACTAGCACATTCAAGGTACAGAGCACCAAGCACGAGCTGTGGCAGTCCTGCTTGCAAAGAAGCAATAGGCAAGTTGAGAGCCTCAGGGGTCCAAAACTGAAAGACTAAGGAGCCCCATAATAACTGAGAGAGGCATATTAACAAAAAAAACTTCAGTGAAAAGTGTCAGTGAAGTCTGAAATAGAGGAAAAAATTCTTTCAAGTGCTGCAGCTAGCTGAGGCAAGTTCCTTGGTATTTCCTAACCGGGAAGATTCTTCCCTTTGGCTATATACAGCTCCTGCCTACAAGAGAGGAGAGAGCTCATAACTAGGATTAGGTGAGCTGGTCTAGATAAAGAACTGACTTGAACCTCTGCCCAAGGTTTGAACCCAAGGCTTGCTTTGAAAATCAATATTAGGAGGTAGTTTTTCTCCTTTCCTTTTATTTTGTTCCCCCTTCTTCAAAACCTGCTCTTTCCCATTCCTGGTGAAATCAGGATCCTGCATCCTAAAGAACATTTTCTTCTATTTTACAGTCCTATAAGCCCTGTATGTCCTTCCCAGTCTCCCAGTTTTGCAGATTTGAGAGATTTGGCTGAGAACAGAGCTCAGTCACATTATTTGAAATTGCTGGTCCCAAATCACAGTGCCACCTCTACCTCATCTTCTGCTGCTTCTATAGCCTGCTAGTGACACTTCATACTTCACCAAGGAACCTTTGGATAAGATTACTATGTAACACAAAAAGTGGGAAGAAAAGAAAGGATTTCAAAACATATTGAGGAGGAGATCCAGGCAATATCAGAGAAGTCATTCTGACATCAGCTGCTGTGTGCAGCACACATGGCACCACGGCTCGTGCTCTCTCTAGGCAGCACACTGTGACAAGCCAATCAAGGGATGAGTTTTGCCTGTTGCCACACACTTGCTGTTGACAGCCATAAGCTGGGGTTTTTAATAAACTCTCTTCTTCCACTGTTCCATACAAGCTGCTCATCCTTTAAAAAGCAAAATGTTTACACAGGTGAAAAGTCCAACTACCACCAGTTCTGTGACACTAAAGGACATGCTCTTGGCAAAGTGATGCTGACATAATTTGCAGTACTTAAACACACAGCTACGCTCAGAATATCAGGAACATTTGTTGGGATATTTTCCCCCCAATGGCTTAGAAAAGCATCACATTTCTGCTGCAGATCTGTTCTTTCAGTTAACTGAGTGCCCTCAGTAGACGAAGTGGATCTGCCTCTCTTCATACTCCTATTACCTTCTGACTGTACTTTGTCTAACCAGAACTTCATGGAGCACAATATTCAGTCTCTGAAAGAAGGCACAAGTAGGTGTGGAGTTGCTTCTGGAGAGGAAGCAACTGTTCTAGGAACAAACAATTAGTTTCAGATCACTAACAGATCCTCATCTCTGGAACTCACATTTTTGTGATGCCCTGTGTCAAAAGTGACATCTATATTGCCCTGTTTAAAGTACCCAAAGTGGACACACCATTCAGGAGTTTATCCACCGACTCTTTCAACCCTGCTCCCGACCTTCCCAAAACACATCGCCTGGCTGTTGGAAACATACTGTTGTATCTTTATCTTCTTAGATTGTCTATGTTGCAGGCAAGTCCACTGTAGAGGGTCCCCAGCATTCTCCTGCTCCTTATACCTCTGGGCAGACAAGGCAGGAGCCAGACAGTGCTGCCATGCAGCTACATCAGGGCTGGGGACAAGAGCAGCAGCTGTGAGAGATACCTGCATAAACTGATAAAGCTGGTGGAAGAGTCATCAGTGGGGATGTCACCATGAACGAGAAACATTTTCTCAGGAGAAAATAAATAATAAGAGCCCATTAAATGGGAAAACAGTAACTGTATATGCTGATTTTCATAGGCTTGTATCTCTGTTCTCCATCTTGGCTCAGAGTCATGATGGTAAAATAATGTTTTGTGCTTTCTTGAAAGGTATTTGGTGAAATATTTCAAGCATTGGCAAAGAAACACTCCACTAACAGGCATACTCATTTCCAATAGCATTTTGTCTAACATTTACAGGAAAACTGCCACCACCTCAGCCTAACATTGCTTTCTTCGGAAAAGTAACACGTTGCATGTAAAAAGAAAATCACTGCATCTGACGAAGGTTCCCTCCTAATTCACTGACCTTTCTTTGGCTGCCTCACGAGGAATGCTATAAGCAAGTCAGAGCTGCTTTTCGAAAAGGCTGGGGAGTACAGAAGTTCAGCACTGATGCTGACTAATGCAGGAAGAGTGACTCCTTAAAAACATGTCCAGCACATATGTTAATATTGAAACATGAACGTCAAAGGTGGATGAATGTTAAAGAAATTTAGGTAGAAGGAGACACAATTGGAAGCCCTCTGCATGGTAAAGCATACCTAATGTATGCCTAAAAATGTACTGTCTGCTGGTCTCAGAAAGATAAAGGAACCAATTGGGAGTGGAAGATGGTGTTGACAGGAATTTTTTTGGCCACCTACAGTCTCTACAAGCAGTTGAGATACTTTGCAGATGCACAAAGCAGTACAGTCATATGGGAGTATGAAAGCTGGTCCTGTCTCCCAGTCAGGCTGATCTTCATGTCTGCTTTGGAAGCAACCTGCATCTCACATGTTGTAGTGTTGCTCTAAATCCTACAAACTCCAAAGAGGTTCTGGTATTCAAAGATCTTTAAAACACGGGGTCATGATGAGATGCTTTACCCAGAATTTTAAGTGATCTGACATTTTGAGGGGCTTCTGTAGCACCAACATTCTCCAAGCTGTATGTGGACTACCCAGTGGTGTGATGCATGAAGCTACTGCACATTGAAAAGCTTGCTTGAAAACATTTAATCATCTAGGTAGCCCAAGCATGGCTGATGGCCTCCCAGATCACATGCTGAACGAGAACACTGTCTTCTAAAGCTGCTCCATGTGTATTTTGAGAAGAGAAAAACTTATTTAGTATGTGAACATACACTTAGGAAAAAATCTATAAAGATGCCAGTCAGGCATCAAATATCTATTTGCAGATGGTCTCTTTTCTAAAGCCAAGTGGATGGTATCAATAAAACCAGAATCCTTAACTGAAGTAGCCATCCCTGCTCAATTATTCTTTAAATATTCAGCGAATTTAGGAGCAAGGCAAGATCAAACTGCAGGATAATCGATAGAAGCTAACACAAAGCTGACATTTTAGCTGCCTGCTCCCATTTCTCTTCCAAAATATCAGATGATGATGAAATTTGGTTTAAAAATGAGCATACTTAATATACTCTCAAATGAACAATAAACAGCCCAAATGAGCTCTTCTTTTCAAATGTATAATCCCAGTAACACTTAACATTCATTTGAATATGAAAAGGCTTCAGAGAGGTGCTAATAAGAACACGCCACACTTCACATTTAAACAGACAGGGCAATTTGGATTTCAATTAAAAAAAAAAATCACTGTTCAGTCTTGAGGAGAGAAATACCTTCACTCCTACACTGTATCCATTCACATGCACACGTTTTAGCATCACTAATGCAAGCCATGCTTCAGGAAGACAATTTAAATTGCCCTTCAAAGGCAGAAAAAGGAACATATCATTAGCGTGACACCTCTGCTCCTCTTCAATGCATGAAAGGTTGGTTGTGCTACAGAAAGTTACAGGTAGATGTAAATGAAAAAAATACATTCTTGACTTGGTGATAAGGCAAATGTGGAAACAGAAATGCCCGTGTGACAGACTGTCTCCTGCTCTTCCTCACTCGGAGATCTGACAGCTCCAAACTGAAGCTACATTATAATAAAGTTGGAATCCTCTATCTATTTGGAATGTAGTACATGTGCTGCTGGTGCCTTAATAAGGAAAAGAATAAATACAAACCCCAGCTCCTCACCTCCTTCGGTCCTTCTGAGCCTCATCCACATTTTCTGTCTTGTCAACATAAGTTTTTATTGCTACAGGATGGTGTTTTTTTGATGCCACCTTTTATTCAGCTCAACCTACCTTCAGCTCCTGTACACAGCAGGTGGGGTGAGAAACCTGCAGGGAGTTCTGAAAACAAAACCCTCAAGAAAATTCAGATTAACCATCTTGATTTTTAATTTGATCAAACAATGATCTGAGTTTACCCAGAAGTCTACCCAGAAGTCTCTACAGCACGTACGAACACTGGCTTCAGTATGGGAAACTCTCACTAGAAGATACTGGAAACTTGGGGAAAAAGAGCAGAATTTGCAATGGCCACAGCAGCATTCCTCATTTTGTTCATGATGCAACACAATTGATCCATCCCAATTGATTTAGATTTATCACTGTAGATCCAGGGCATGCTTCTGCTGAAGCTCCTTGTGAGAGTCACACATTCTGTTGGTGTTCTTAGGAAAAGAGGATGACATTTGTGTATGGAAATTAGTGCAGGCTGTTATAGGAACACCTTAAGCAATTTCATGGAAAACCTCATGAGCTGCCAAGCCAAGTTTTAGGCTACAAAGCGGAATGATGAAGATAAGTAGTTCTGAAAACATGCTGCAAAGATAAAAGCCTGCACAACAAACCCTCTACTTCTTCCTATGAGCTAAAATAAGGAAAAATTGAAGCTTGTAAATTGATTCTAATATTAGGTTTGCTGATATAAAGTTCCTAAAGCACACAAGTTGCTAAAATCTTCCCTCTCTTCTTCATGCATCCATAGCGATTTGATTATCTCCACAAACCTGGGTCTGAGACAGAAGAGATTGCTGTTTGTTTCCTCTTTTTGGTGAGCTTTTTTCTCCTGTGACTTTTATGCTTTTGCCACTGTTCAAAAATATCTTCTAAAATCTGACGTAATAAAGGCAGAATTACATCCCCAGGCCCTCAGAACGATCAATAAGTAAGTTAATTTCCTGAGTGGCCATAGAGCTCCTGGTTCGTAAGAGAGGACAAAGGACTTAAAGGACACAGAGAGACAGCTCCAGCAGCAAATGTGATTCCCTGCAAATATAGACACCTTTATGTTCACATCAGGCAGAGCCCCTTCTCCCCTCACACTAGGGCATATCCACATCTCTCAGAAATAAGAGGCAAGCGTCCCATTCCTGGGGTAGCATCTTCTGGGAGCTACAGTGTGGAGGAGGGGGAAGAAGAGAGAAGGGCAGCAAGCAAGAAAGGGACATATGTGAGGGTGTTGCCACCCCATGGCATTGCCTAGGGCAACATCGCCTCACCTGCACCATTCAGCAACCACATGCCTCCTGTTCAGACTGACTCCTTCTGCTCTCATGGACACTTACTTTCACCCCTAGGAGTAACAGGCCATGAAGAAAACAAAACTAATCATAGAGAAAGAGAGTGCTTTTGGGAGCAGCCACTCTGCTATCCTCATTCTGGACCACAGACAGGTCTACTGGAAAAGGGGAAGATTGTAAAATCCTTTTTATGGCAATATTCCTGAGCTTTCCCACCCCTACAAAACCTGCTCTTCTCCATCCTCAGGTAGGAGCCTGCTTATGCAACCCTGAAGTGACAAGCTCCAGCTGGGTCCTGTTCACTTGAGAGCTGGACCCAGACCAAGGGCAGGGAGCTGCCAGCACATCCCCGCTTGTGATCTCAGCGCTGTTCTCCAACGGCAGAAGACACCACTTCCTGCCTATCTGCCCAGTGAGCCTCCTGACGTGGGGTAGGGCAGCCTCACGTGCATTACAGACCCCAATGCCCGTACAAAAAGCCTTTACAGATCAAGTGCTTTTGCTGTCACTATTCAACGTGTCTGTGCTATCGCTGCTGTCTGGCTAACCAAGCACAATACTCTATACTCAGCAATCACCACGTAGAAGACATCAGCTGCATAACTGCTACTGTGACTAGCAGAGGTCTCACTGAGGCATTTAATCTGCAAGTTTCCCATAAGAGTTTTAGTTTCAACATTATAAAAGTTATAATGCCAAGATAATAATATTCTCTTTTAAATGGGAACCTAATGGAGCTGCCACAAGCTGTTAGCTGCCTTCACAGATAGAGGCTTCACAAGCAGATTGGTTCTGATGGCTCTCGGCTACCCACTCTGCCCTCTGCATCTGATGTTTCTCAGTACCAAGCCTCTTCTTTCTGGATTAATGATAAAAATAAAAGTAGAACAGGTCAAGTCTAGTAAGATTGCTTTAGAAACCCATTCACTCAACAATTACTTTCTGGTTTATATTCAAAGATCTCATTTTAGCATATTATAATCCATCTTGAATGCACAAATTCCTTCTATCATTCCACTTGAATGCAGGAACACTCTACCCACAATAAATTGGTATTACCCACCAGAAAGCTGACAAACAAAGCTTGTTCTGGCTTTGTGATATACCAAGGCATTATTCTTCTTGAAGCCACATTGATTTGCTAACACAAAACCATTCATCTATTCAAATAACTCACTCGTGTTTTGTGTGTGATGTGCTCCATCTAGCAGCTCTACAGTTGCTTTTGTCATTCAGTGTATATTCGTATTTTCAACATAAAGTCCTGATGCAACTCCAGAACTTCCCAGTTTTCCCAGAGCTGGGGAGGGTGTGAGAATTAGGAAACTATATTCCTTTCCCCAATAATTTTAGTTCATAGACTTAACTCTTTGAAAGCTTTGGATGTCTGGCATCTAAAGACACTATGTTATACTTGCTTTTTAGCACCATTGATGTTTCCTGTTAGAAGAGCAAGTACTCCACTCTCCCACTGCATGAGCACCTCTACTTTTCCAGCTGGGAATTACAACCTACCTGTCTGGAAGGTTGATGGTTAGGTAATAGTACTGTAGTACCAGACTAAAGCATGATCTGAGTTCATTTTGTACCTATTGCTCTTGGGAAAAAAAGGGACTGGACCTTATTTTCACTGGCCCCATATTGGTCTTTGCCTCTTCTTGCTGGCCCCCGTAGTCATCCAGAGAGGATTCACCAACATCGGCCCCTCTGCAGTCACTTTCGTTTCCCTTTCAGCTTACGATTTCTCTTTACTTCAAAGGGGAAAACCAGCTCATCACAGTCTTCTCTCAACAACTTAGTGGCTTTGTAAACATCTGTTAAAGTATCCTTAAACAACTCCCTATTTTAATTGGGGTTTTTGTGTCAAACGCTTTCTCACAGTGGATCTGGCTTACAGTCACTACTTTTTATGGAGTCAAACCCATTAAGGTTTTTAATTCAGGAAGGAAAATAAAAGAGCAAGACTAGACAAGTGAGAATAACACTGAGACTCACAATGCAAGCCCTTAACTCAAGAGAACTTGAAACTCATTTTGTCTTGTTTGTAAGAATGAGGCACCTTGACTGTCTCCCTCTAGGCTGGTACCCTGCAGTGCTGCAGCTCGGAAGGGGATGTGGGGAAAGGGAAGTATTAGTGAAGCAGTTACTCACTCTCGTGACTGCTGGACATTACGAAGGTTCATTCTTCCTGCACTGCAGTCACTAAACCTGGATACTCAGATGAAGATTCCAGACTACATGCAGCTTGTGTAATCCCCAGAGCCAATGAGACAGATCCTGGCATGGAAAAGTGGAAGAGTCCTGTCTACTGCTAACTATTGCACATTTAGGCTTGTCAAACCCCAGCTCTAAGCTGGGGGCTGTCTGGAGCCTCCAGCAGGTAGTTTATCATACTTGTCTGTGGAAGGGAGAGTTCTAGAAATCGCCATCCGTGGCTGTTTCAAGGTAGGAACCTAATGAGTGCTGAAAAAACCCACCATGTAAAATTTAAGGTAACACAGGTTCTGAATGTTGCTTTAATTTCAGTTTTCAAGGTTCAGATGTAGCATATCAAAAGTTCTAAGAGCAATCGAATCCACTTCAATGGGCCTGTGGTATAAAGGGCAACACATCTAAGCTTTCCTAAGCAGCCAAAAAAAGGGTTTGCATTAGAAGATGTAACAGATACACAACTGTGCTCAAGTATTTTTATTTGTCTAACATACGAAATCAAACAAGTCACAGCAAAGTGTGAAACCTGAGGAGGATTCTACCTTAAGGAAAAAAAGTACTGTCTTTTGTAATAACAAATAGTTGGAAGCGGCGCATTGCTCCAGCGACATTGTTCCCTCCAGGACAAGTCTAAACGCTTCAACATTATGAAAACTCTGCCTATTGCTTTGCACCAGAAAATTTATTACCCCCAAATCATTTACAACAGACAGCATGCATTCCAAAACTGATTTGTTACTTTAGGCCACAACAACTCACTTTCAAAGCTTAAAGAATCCATTATACTGTGCAAAGGAAAGAGCATGAACAAGACACGTGTTAGAGAGGAGTTTAAATGGAATTCCATTACAAAGTGTAGATCGAGGAAGCCTACCAACATGGCCACACAATTCATCTGAAGCATTCCTGGCACAGGGGACTGGGGAAGAAGACGGAATACAACTCTTATTTCACAAAGTGTGCAAGCACTTGTCACCATTTCAGCCTCGTGCTTGGCTGGCTGGGAGAAGGAAGCAAGCCAGTTCCAGAAGTCACATATGATTAACACAGGAAGTCCTCTGTCTGGGAGATGTTACTACCTGCTTCCAGACCACGTGCCATTTATTCTACTTCAGTGCAGCACAAAACACAACCTGTGTGTTCAGCATCACTCTGGTTCTATTCTAAGCAACATCAGGCACTTGGGCCAGTGAGGGCTGGTTGATTCAAATGCCTTATATGTGTTGGCATATGTGTCAGCTATGGAGGCCACTGACATTTAACAACCACTTCCCTGGTCTATCGAGTTTTGCTAAGATCAGACTGTTACAGCCCAAAGGCAGAACCAGCTCACGGAGCACAATCTGCCACCGCAGTCACTGACCCTGGGTTTTCCCAGGCAGGCTGGGAAGGGGCTGCTGGAGGCTGGGAGTGGTGCAGAGGGTGCAGGGCACTGAACTGATGGACAAAAGGTGACACAGGGGCTCAGGTGTCAGCTGATGCTGGGCTCTGCTGTGGCACCAGGCTGAACATCTGCATTTCAAGATCA
The DNA here is from genome assembly GCF_004027225.2 of Strigops habroptila. Classification (NCBI taxonomy): domain Eukaryota; kingdom Metazoa; phylum Chordata; class Aves; order Psittaciformes; family Psittacidae; genus Strigops; species Strigops habroptila. Next base: position 17,422,788 of record NC_046360.1, read on the forward strand.
AAGACATTCTGCAGATAGCAGCTTCAGAACGTTACTTCCACACTTGATTTACAGCCTCTTTCATCACACCAGACAATTCGCAAGTTTTTTTAATCACTGCAAATATACATCATTAAGAGTCTTTTTCTACTAAGTTATCGTAAAATGTGAAAGGTAGCAGAGAAAGACTGTGTAGAAGTGATATGTACTTGGTTAGCATTTTACAGTCCCGTGTTCCTTTGATCTGCAGCATACCCAAAGAGCTCAACCTAGACTTTAAGTTGTGTGTAATTCTATATGACCAAAACACAGGAAACTGCTTTGAAAACAAAACCATGTGGGACAACTGGGAGCAACTGCTGTAGGTGCTTTGCTGCCTGCTGGGGTGAGCCCTCAGCAGCACAGACCCAGGCTCCTGGCAGGGACAGTGTGGCTGAGTTGGACACAGGGGTGTTTGCAGTTTACTTTTCTGTTCAAAGCCACAGGAGGAAGAAGCCCCAGCATCACAGAGTCCAGCTTGTTGCTCTCACAGAGACCTGCTCAGGGACTGATCAAGCTCAGAACTGTCTGGGTTCCTTCATCCACTGCCACTCTTGGCTGGAGTGATGTTCTAGGGCTCCATTCCATAACTGCTACTGATGGAAACTGATTTTTGGGTTTTTTTAAAGCCACTAAATATCTGCTCTTCCTTTAGCTTAAACAATTCTCTTTTATTTTATGCAAAACCCACACCTTTTTTGTTTTGCAGTTCTCACTTGAAATATTGACTGTAAAAAAGCCCCAAACTGGTCAAAACCGATCCAAGCTATTCTAAGCATATTAACTGCTGAATGAAGCAAAAGAGAACATCATTATCTAGCATCCAAATGATTTCCTTAAAGCTGCCATTTAAGACCTGGGACTTCTATGATCTTTGTTCAAGAAAAATCACCAGTGACCTTAATAAGATTTCTTTAGGCATGCAGATTGTAGCACCAAGGTAACAGGGGATTCTATAACACACAGAACGAACTCCAATCCCGGTGAGCATTTACATTCAGCAACAGCCAGAGGGGCTATTGAACAAGCTTGTATCCAGCTTATTTTCTTTCCTACAGTTAATGCTACTTCTTAGTGAAGATAATACATCATAATCATGAGGGACTGTAGTGGTATAACAAGGGGTAATGGGTTAAAGCTTAAACAGGGGAGACTGAGATGAGATCTTAGACAGAAGTTCTTCCCTATGAGGGTGCTGAGGCACTGGCACAGGGTGCCCAGAGAAGCTGTGGCTGCCCCATCCCTGGCAGTGTTCAAGGCCAGGTTGGACACAGGGGCTTGGAGCAACCTGCTCTACTGGAAGGTGTCTCTGCCCACGGCAGAGGGTTGGAGCTGGATGAGCTTTAAGGTCCCTTCCAACACAAACCAGTCTGGGATTCTATCCTCAAAAAAAATGCCTTGTTTGTTCCTAATAATACATCTGTATTTTTGCATCTGGGTCAACTGCCCATGTGTGTGTTCTAAAAAACATTTCTAAACAAGGGCAAGATATCAGCTGTAAATTGACTTAGAACCCAGGAAACAGACTGAGTCCATGCCCAGAACAGCAATTCCCTGAGTTTTGGGGATCCAAACACTGCGATTCACACACATGCAACAATACAAATACTACTAGAAAGCATTCAAAGCCAAGTTAGTATACAGCCCTGACTCCTGCTCTCCAGCCAAGCTCTGCATAAAACCCTCCATGAGGTCAGATGAGGAAAATGCAGTAACGCTTCCAATAGAAATACAGCTTCCAGTTCTTACTTGCAATTTGCAGTGTCAAGTGTTCCACACACCCCCTGTAACTGTGACTAATGCTGAGTTGCACTTTGTAAGCTAAGAGCCAAAAGAGCATGTTTCTACTTTCAAACCCAAACAAGTCTCAGAGCTTTTTGCTCTCCTGTAAGCAATACGGAGGCAGAGATCAGCACCACACGGCGCGGCAGCACACAGGTCAGTCATCAGCCTTTGCTGCACCAAAGCCTGGCTAGAGCTGGTGTTGAAAGTAAGGGTTAAAAGGCCAACTTTTAAAGTTCTGAAGGTTGGGGGGTTTTTCCACCCTGATTTTTCTTCACATTTTTGGTCACTGAAGTGCTGTAGTAGAATAATGAAAATGAGAAGTTTTGATTCCTACCTGGGAGAAATTATTTCATGAGACAAGTGAAAAGCATTCCTAGTTCATCACAGTCAGCTCTGGGTACCAAAAGCTCTTGTACGGCTGGTTCCCTTGGCCCTCTCTGAGAGTTTAGGACGACATCCTCATTAAATACATATGCACAAAGCAAAACCTTCAACTGCAGGTATGTGTGAGCACTGTGGTAGTAAAAGGGACCAATTTAGAGGATGCTGAAATATAATTACATCATATATCCATTAGAAGGATGGTCCCTGCAGCTCCCAAAGAACTTGGCAGAGCGTTAAAAGCCTGTCAAGGTTGACCACACAGTAACTGGAGGGGAGGAAGCAAAACCACAGCAAAACACAGCAAAAAACTGAAAAAGGATTTCTAGTGCATCTTTGCCTTTTTCTTTGATCTAAAATAGAAGTAGTACTCTGGAAGTAAACCTAAGAAAAATCAGTGAGAAGGTACCCAGCATACCTCCATCACCACTTTGCTTACCCCCCAAAAACCAGGGGGGTTCTTGGCAGAATCCTTTCCTCTCCAAGGACATCCCCTTTCTTACACATTTCACTGGAAGCTGGGAGACAAAGTTTCGAGCTCCAAATATAAGAGTGGAAAAGCTCTGCAAAACTGCTCCTGACAACTTTTCCAGCTAAAGTCCCAACTGAGCATCCATCTTCATTTTAAATCTGCAAGTTGTTTCAACCTCCTGTTCAGAGATTCTTTTAGGGGGCAGGAAGAAGTCATATTTCTGACCAGCTTTAATTGCAATATAATAAACAGATTTTGATCAACTCATATCCAAGTTGAGAGAAAACCATCCATCTTCCTCTTCCAATTCCCACCTCTCAGTAGTCTCCCATCCAGTTTTAGAAACCTGAGCTTAGATTTGGAAACCAAGTTTGATTTTTGCTTTGAGGATTCCAATAGTAACTTGTTCCAACTTCTTAAGAGAAGCTCCTCACTTGTTCAACGCTATCACTACTAACAGGTTTGCCCAGTTTTGTGCAGCTCCTTTACAATGGCTTCCATGTACAGGGCAGGCTGGTTTTCAGTGTTGCTGTTCTGGAAATTAACAGGCTCATTTGTGTGTCAAGTTCATCTTCCCTATGGTAAGGTGTCCCAGTCTCTGCTTGGAGAGCTTGCTTCCTGCTTTTCTCAATACCATCCCTCCTGCTCTTCTGGTACGAGCAATTTACGTTAGAGGAATAGACAGACAACAAAGAGAAAGTTCAAATCTAGAGCTGCCTAACATAAGTTCTAGAGAGAGGTTTGGGTTTGGTTTCCTGCATGGAAGTGCAGGTTTGGATATATTTGGGGTTTATAGCTTCATAAATGGCACATTTATCACATTTATCCTGCTGGAAATCCAAGCCCGCCTGCTCAGGTGTTAGGTGATGTTAGCCTGTGGTCTTCAGCTAACTTGGGGCAAAACAGCTTCACACCATCATGGGCTCCAGCTCACACTTTGTGCTTTTACTAAGGTTTGTTCTGAGCCTTCATCACCAGCTTTGACTCCGAGAATACTCTTGACACTTTTTCAACCCTTATGGCTCTGCAATGAACTTGAATAGATTTGATTTTCTAATCCCCTCTATTGACTTCTAGGCATGTTTTTGAAACATTAAATGATTTAGATCCTTCATTTGGAACAAAGGCCCTGGCACAGGGCCTTCTCACAGCACAACCAAGCTGCTGCACACACTGGGAGGACTGGAAGAAAGTTGCAGTGGTTCTGTCAAATCTCTTGGCTGAAAATGATGTCTCAATAGCAGTATCTGCCAGCCAAAGAGGCTGAGACCCCAATGCACCTGGGGCTGAGGCTCACAGCAGTTGAACAGCAGAGCAAGGCTTCTCAACTGACTTCCACAAGGGTCCCCAGGATGGGGAGGTTGGAGCAAGGCCTGTTCGAAGAAACATTTCTTTTTCTGCATCTTCTTGCCCGAAAAGGGTTTATGAAATCTGGTATTGGTGTCAGTCACTGGGACTGTGTGTGCAGGCAGCTGCTTTCGGAACAACAAAAGTCCTTAGAGAATTCAAAACCAGCTTTGAAATGTTAATGAATGCTTTGTCATAAGCATCAGAGGGAGAAGGGCCAGATCCTGGATGTGTCATGGCTGTAGATGACACAATTAAGCACTTCTGTTTCTATTCCTTGATTTTACATTTTGATTCTTTATGGTATTTACTCAGTGCCAACTTTAACCACATCCAGTACTCACTGAGTTTGGCTTTCCCTACAAAGACTGCACCTCCAACAAGTAGCTTTTTCAAGCACGGAAACAAGTTTTACTTTTAAATACACTTTAGAATAGGAATTATTTCATGTTGCTTCACTGTCTTATTATTATTCAGAGCATTCCACTGTCTTATTATTATGTAAAGCATTCCTTGCCAGATACGCTGGTCCAAAGGCTGTCCTCAAATACATATATGGCCATCTCAATGTCATCATACACGTTGGAACTCAGAAAATATACAACATATATGAAATAAAAGAGTCTAATCATTGCTGTCACAGGATGAGACCCCAAAGATGCATATTTATTCCATGTATAATAGTTCTCTTTCTGCAAGAGTGGAAAGGAAAGAATACCAGTCACTGCCTGCCCCTGTTCCTGCAAACACGATCAGAGAAGAGACAACTTGGATCTGAAATACCAAAAGTTCTGGATGAAAAGTTCTAAATTAATTTAATATATTCACTGGTGACTCCCCTGGTTCTCTTGAAGCAGGGGCTTATCCCAAGAATTACCACACCTTTGCTACAGAGCTGGCGCTCCTAACCGTGAGCAAGTAACCAGAAGACACAGGCATTAATAGCGATGTGCTTTGAATTTGGCCTCAATACAAGATATCTTGAGGAAATTCCTTCTCTACCTCTGTGAAGCAATAAAAGGAAAAGCCAGAGCATTCAAACCTTCTTACTCAAAGCTGACAAGGATCCTGTTGCAAATACTGGTGCGTGTTCCTGATTCCCACTCCCCACAGAAACAAAACCGCACAAACCCGCGTATGATTTCACAGAGACCAGCGAGCTCTACAGAACCAATATACGTGCTGGAAATTCAAATTAGCAAATGCACAACCCACATGTCTCCATTACCTTGCAAATGCTGTATTAGACCTGAAGCCAGTTGGGATTGCAATGAAAAGATGGAAAAAGTAAAAAAAAAAAAACAAACAAACAAAATGAATGCAGATTGAGATGAGCTTTTAGGCAGAAGCTCTTCCCTGTGAGGGTGCTGAGGCGCTGGCACAGGGTGCCCAGAGAAGCTGTGGCTGCCCCATCCCTGGCAGTGTTCAAGGCCAGGTTGGACACAGGGGCTTGGAGCAACCTGCTCTAGTGGAAGGTGTCCCTGCCTGTGGCAGGGGGCTGGAACTGGATGAGCTTTAAGGTCCCTTCCAACATAAACCAGTCTGGGATCCTGTGAATCTAAGTGGGTTCTATCTCAGCCTGTCAAAGCAGGGGTGCGGGCAGGCACACTGACACTTGACCTGCTCCACTAGATGGCAACAGGCAGCGATAGCATTGCCCTAGCTCAGCACTAACACTGCATTGCTGACTGGTTTTCCCCACCTCCTACTTACTGTCAAATGAATATTGATCAGAAAACAGAAAAAGATTTATTTAACTGTGTGCTTGTCACACCTAAAAACATTGCCTGAAGCATTGTGGCATTCTGATCTCACCATGCTCTGCATTTGCTGTCTGCTTCGACTCAGAATCCACCCAGCTCTCATGCAAACAGGCAAAGGGTGAGAAGGACTAATTTATGAAGTAGGTAATTGTGCAGGAGTGGGGGTAGGTACAGGGCAAGAAAATCCACCACGTAAGGGCTGCCATCTTCACACTCCTCATGCATTGCTTCAGGGATAACCGTTTTGCATATCCCCATCATGCCACAGCAGCACTATCTTACCCCTCACGTCAGGAGTTTCATCTCCTTGCACTCCAAACACCTCAGCTTGCCTCAGAGTGCCAGCTGCACTGCGAGTCAGCCACGAGGGCTACTGCCAACAATAGCACTCAGAACCAAGGTCTGATTCCCAATAACACAAGAATTCCAGCTGCGTACTGGGACCTTCTGTAGCAGAATCTCCAACAAAGATTTCAAAGCCAACTCGTCTTGTGAGAGCTACAATCCATTTCCCTCTCATCTTCATTTCACGAAAGCCAGAAATGAGGTTTGGTTATACTGCTGCCTTAGTGACAACAAGTTAACGTAATTCAATAAAGCTCTCTTCTTTTATTGCAAAACAGTATGTTTTACATGAGGCAGAATTGCTTTATAGATTATACTGCTTTTGATGTCATCTTTGATCAGATTTACTCTTAACTTCAATAGAGCTACTTCAGAGCAGCACCTGCCCAGATGACATCAGAATCGAGACCAACACATTCACATTTTTTGTGATTTCTGCACTGACTTATTACAACTGTAAATGAGCAGAAAAACATCTTCCTAAAAATAGGCAAAGTGCAGCATTAGCAGCACATCCTTCCACAGACTGCACTCCTGCTTGTTACAGATGTATGAAGTACAAAACTCACCCAGCATTGCACAGGACAAGCCCAGGCCCAGTATCTGCCCTGAAGAGCTGACTTAAAGGCTCTTTCGCAAGCAGTACCTATGAGCATTCAGTTCAGGTGCTCCATTTCCCTGGCATAGGAAGGCAATGTAGAGAAGAATTAACTGACACACACAGAGAGTTGAAATACCTACATGGAGTATACAGAGCATATGATTAGCAGAACAAAGATGAGAACCAACAGTTTTGGTTACCATGCTCCAGTGGTAACGCAGCCTTGTGACCTCCTAATGGAAATAATACAGTGTGACACCCCCAAAAGTGACAGCCTTGCTCTGAACCTTCTTGTATATGTAACGCCCGCCCTTCGCTCGCTTTCAAAAGACCCTCTTGACCATGCTCCCATGAGTATACAGTATCATGAAAGAAACACACCTGTGATTTACAAGCTTACATTCAAATGATCCCATTTAAATTGCAACTTCAGTGCAACCCACTGTCAGTCAGCTATGGTTATGCACCAACAACATGCCACGGAACACTTCTTTTAACAAAACTTTGGTTGGTTTTTTTTCATATGCTATTCTAAGGAAGTTTACAAAGTCCAAGGATGAAATGATGTGAGTTAACATACAAGACCTAGGAGAAGAAACTAGAATGAATCTGGCAGGGATCCTAATGCCATCAGCTCCAGGATTTCTTGCTAGCTTTTAGTCTGGGGGTGCATTGCCATAAGCAGTATAATGTTTCCTCTGCCACCAGCACTCAATCCTGCAGAGTGCTAGTTTATGAAGGGCTGTATTTTGACTAATGGTACATCATATAACGTTAAAAACATTTTCTGGGTTTGCAATATTTTTAAGATAAGTCAGATGATGCATTACAATCCAAGCCCCTATGGTCATTAAACTTTTGATCTCTTCACAGTTCCAGCAGACTAGAAAATGAACCCAGCTGACAAAGGCTGGAGTTAGCTATCAATGCTAGAGAGAGCTTTTTCATTTTTAAATTAAATTTTCTTGTGCCAGTAGAATCATACAGTGGTTTGGGTTGGAAAGGATCTTAAGATCATCCAGTTCCAACCCCCTGCCACGGGCAGGGACACCTTCCACTAGAGCAGGTTGCTCCAAGCCCCCATGTCCAACCTGTCCTTGAACACTGCCAGGGATGGGGCAGCCACAGCTTCTCTGGGCACCCTGTGCCAGTGCCTCAGCACCCTCACAGGGAAGAAATTCCTTATATCTAACCTGAACTTCCCCCAGTTCAGTTTAAACCCATCGCCCTTTGTCCTGTCGCTACAGTCTTTGATGAAGAGAAAACCTTTTGTTGGTTCTACCTACCTCATTTTCTGACAATTCAACAATAGTTGTCTTACACAGAGGAGGGTGTATGGTCAGAATTCAGGAACAAGAAAAAGATAGTGTGTGGCATAGACTGGTATTTCTGAAGTCAGAAAAGATGAGCTATGTACAAGGTGAGACTGGAAAAGAAACAAACCCAAGGAGTTTCCAAACCCCAGCAAAACTCCCACGTGTTCTTTAGTAAGAAACTTTGTCAGAGGGCTACAAATCCTCTGAAAAACCCAGCAAGCAGTTTGCTTGGCCACTGACTACATCTGCTGCTTTATTCCTGGGTGCATGAGGAAGACTTTTAGCTTGTGACAGATTGTCATCTGCTGGCGAAGGAGAACAGGGATGCCCAGAACCACAGGATGCCACTTCGCTTCACCAACATCCAAACCCCCTGCGAAAAATTGGATTTCAAGACAAACAAAACCACAGTTCTCTTAATATTTGCAATGGAAGATTTGTAGGGCAAGAAGCAAATCCTCCAAAGCTGGTAGGCAATAGCATGGATACAGTTCTTCTGCCTCTGCAGAAGAGGCATGGAAGAAAACAAGATATAACTGATCAACACATCCAGATAAAGGAGGGGTGCAGATAGATGCTCTACACATAGCGGTTTCTGAAGTATCCTCCAAAACAAGGCGCAGGGAAGGGGCATGGCTGTAGCTGTATGGGTGACAGCATCCTTTTAGTTTAATCCACTTGTACAAGAAGAGCAAACAGCTTTTTTCACCACAACAGCTTGCTTCTCCTGCCTCTGATTTTTTCAAACCTCTTTTGCTCCTATTATATCCATGGATGCACCTGGCACTTCTGTACACAGTGCCCTGAAAGCCTCTCAGACACATCTGGTTTAACAGCCTTTGGAGAAGGACAGAATGAAACAGTTCTACAATTTCTAGATAAGGAGAAATTAATTTGTTGGCAGAATGACTCCATCGACATGTAGTAAGCTGAGACACAACCAGAAAATACTGAGGCAGGATTTCAGCTTGGGGCAGAACCTCCACTGAAGAGCTGCCAATTAAAAGACTATCTGGAAAGGGGGAAAAGATGGGATAAGGATTAATTAGAAATGTAAATCAAATCCAGGCAACCATAATTTATGGCTAAATGGAAAAGGAAAGCCTAGTTTTGCCACAGTTTTAAAATGGAGTGATGATACAGAAAAGACTGAGAGTTGGGTAAGTAAAGGATCAGTGATAAAATCATGTTTATAAACGCATCTCCTGAATATGCCCATCTGAAAATACAAGTTTTAGAGTGATAAACTCCCCAGAGGTCAGTGTTCTGCCTGGGAGGCACTGGTGCACCTCTGCCTGTGCACATACAGGTTTGGATTGAGGAGGAGAATGCCACAGGAGAGCACGCAATGCAGCTGGCACATGAGTACTTCAATGCATGTTCAGGTAGGTGATAAATCATTTGGAGCTGCAGGGATTAGGGACTCCTGCCAAGCCTCAAAAATGCTTGAAACTTGATAAGAAAGAAAGAAACAAAGAACAGGCAATACTGTGTAGGCTCTATTTCTCCAACATGGGCAATATTAATTAAAAAAATAATAAAAAAAAAATTATCAGAGCATTTTATACAATTTATCCCAAGCTTTATTCTTGTGAACAACCTGAAAACTCACTGAATGAGACTGATGTTAAATCCCAAGTTTGTGCATCCAATTATTTTATATATAGAATTCATCCCTTATGATTTTCCTGTTGTTTCACAAGGGAAAGGGGATGCTCATTAGATACACCTGGCATAAATTTTCATTCCATTAAGATAATTTTCAAAGCCTGCTTTCAAACTTGAACTAACCAAGGCCTCCTGGCCCAGCCACAGCAGCAGTAACTTGTTTTGCTAGGAAAGTTCTGCTTTTGTTTTCTACCAAAGGTGAAGATTTACCTTAGGGGATACCTGAGCCAATCTGGTCACATTCACATTGGCCAAATTCATGTTATTCTGTTGGGTTGGCAGGAACATTCATGTTCCCTGACCTGTAAACCTCTATAACAGATCACAAAATTCAGTGTGAACTCCCTGTTTGGTACCTGGTGACACATAGGCACACAGACAAGTCCCGCTCAGCCAGACACTTGACTGCTCTCAGAACATGCAATGCTGCAGTACTTGTCAGGCACAGTTTCACTCTCTGGCACGAAAAACCACAGAAATTCGGGTTAGAGCCTGCTGGTCAGAGGCCCTAAAAGAAGGCGGGAAAAGCCTTTTGGGTCTGGTCAACGTTCTGTTTAGTCTGGTAACATCTCTGCGGCAAAAGGAAGCGCTACTTAGACAAAACATGCAAGTCCAGCCACTTTCTACAGGCCATTCCTCCTGCAGATCCCTGACATCCATGACTGTTGTACTGAGGCTGTCAAAGAGACATCCCTGCCATGTCCTCAGTGGTCCATTAATTTGGCTTTGCCTTTGTAAAACAGCTGATGCTCTTTGTCTCCACCCGTGCTTTGTGCAGCCAGCTCGAGAAGGTCACTACCTGCTGTGTAGAGAAGTATTCCCCCTTTCTGTTAAGTCAGTCTTACAGCATTTCTTTCAGGTGTTTCCCAGCATTAATGCACAGTTCCACATTTGGTTCATCCACAATTCAGGATGTCCTTCTGGGATCATAAATCCCTCCCAAAATCCCACAAAAAGTGCAGCAGAACATGTAAGTAACAGGAGTTCCTATGATCCTTGACTAAGTCATACACAGTATTAATTGTGTATGACTTGGACAAGACATTCCAGCACAGGAAGTAAATATATTTAAGATTTCCTGTGTCTGGTAATACACAGTGGAAACTGGGATCACAATCCACTGTTATTTCACCAAGAGGTCAGTTCTCAAAAGTCGTTGTTGTTGAGGATGATTTACTGAACACAAGAAAATGTCAGTTCCAGAAGTGCTCAACATGTAATTTTACATGATTTACTATTAAAGAAAATGAAGTCTAACACTGCCACAGCAGCATCTGACCAAAACTGAACTCTGTAATGCAGGATAAAGGGCTATCCTCTTGTATGTAAGACACATGTACCATCCATGAACACTAACTACAGAATCAAGCACTAGGATGTTTCCAGAGTCCTATCATGCATAACTGTCTATCTTAGCAATTCAGTGTGGTATTTGCCGGCATGTCAAGCAACCTGATGGAAGGCTGGGCTGGATGTGGTTCTGGGCAACCTGATCTAGTTGAAGATGTCCCTGCTCATTGCAGGGGAGGTTGGACTAGATGAGCTCTGAAGGTCCCTTCCAACCCAACCCATTTTGTGTTTCTATGACTTGCCATGCTGCCGAACGCCTTGCCCCACTTGTCTGTGGAGAAACGGCTGCAGCTTCTCAAACTAATGATTTGCTCCATCCCACAAAAGCAAACAGAAAGCGAAGATGAAAAACAGTATTTGAAAAGTGGAAATTAGAACTGCAGTAAAGCAATTTCCTTTTGAAAACATGACAATTGCTCAAGGCATAGGAGCAAAGTGGCAATTCTTATTCCCCAAAGTATTGTGATCACTTGCAAAACCAAAGTCATGTTGCACCGCTGCACGTATGAGCAGCTGCATGGCAAGTAAAGACAGGCCCTGTTTTGTCAGTACCAAACACTGCTCAGGTGCTTGTCTGCTTTGCTCTCCTCTTCAACAGCTTGGAACTGCAGAATGCAACCACCACTGCTGTGATCCCCTGGTCTCCTGAGTCATAGGCTAATTTGGGCTAATAATGAGGCTTTAGGTCCTGACATAAAATGTCTTTATAACTACATTGATTTCCAACCCCAAATCAACCTCAGCAGCCAGAGCCCTGACTCACAGTGATAATCTGTTCTGCTCCTTCCACCCCCACACGAATACTCTCAGGCTGATTCCTTTGAGACCGGTAACTAAGCACACATCTGGACTCCGCACTCGCCATGTGTAGTTGAGTGACCACATATCTTTATTCTATTTAATCTAATAAAAGAACAAATTCCCTAGATTTCCTTCAACATCCTCTTCCTCAGAAGAGCACACTTCAGTAGCCAAGACACTCAAGCAAAGGTCTGTTTAGCCTCAGGAAGGTACGTACAATACCTGCTGCCTCCCAGCTTGCTCAAGCTTGTTCTCTTTTCCTCTGTGGTCATGAAATAAAATTAAAGATCAATTTAACCACCTGGAAGAAACAAACCTATAAATAAGTAGTCATAAAACCTAGAAGACAAGGCAGGAAGAAACAAAACCTAACGAACAAGAATAGAGGCTGAAAATTTAATTCCAGAACTACCTAAAGAAAAAGCAAACTTACTGTTGAATAGTGCTGGGAAAGAAAGTAATTTACCATTTTTCCTGGAAGCACTTGTCTGTCATAGATATGCCCTGAAAAAGGCAGGTTCATGTGTCTTGGGCTGTGGTTTGTTCAGTTCTATGGAAACCAAGAGTCCCTGCCCTGAAGAGTGTACAGCCTCAGTGTGTTCACACTGCTGCCATAGGTGTGACACTTTGTTGTAGAGGCTTCCAAGCAAACAACGTTTCATTAGCCAACATCTACATCAATCATTTACCATTCTCCAAAACTCCCGAATAAGGATAAAATGGCCTGATTTATTCCAACACAAACTCTGTATCTGCAAAAACATGTGCAACTGCTGGAAGTTCTTATTCAACCTCTTGCTATTCAGATTCTAAAACCATCATAGGAAAGGTACGAAGGAACTGACCTGTAACTCAACTGTAACTCAAATATTTGGGGGGAAAAGTGCTGACTGGGGTATACTGAAATATTTTTTCCATTTTATAAGAAAACACACATTGTTAACATGTCTTTGCTTCATTAAGTCAGTGACGAAGTTACTCTCAACTTCACTAGAACCAGGATCATGCTCATGAAAGTAGCATAAGAATCTTGCCCAAAATTCAGGTTATTAATAAACACTGACAACTAAGAGAGACAGAAAGGCAACTCAGTGCTGCCAAATGAAAATATATAGTGGAACCCAAAGGCAACCACATACATATCCTTCTTCAGGACAGCAATTACAGTCATGGGCTGGATTAAGCAATATGTTCAAAGGGTGAGGAAGAGGGAAATCATAATATTACTTAATTCTTTCACAGAGCAATTTCTTTTCTCTAGTTCTGAATGTTTATTCTAGAGATTTAATATCAGATATTCCCAATTGCAGTTCAGATGCTTCTTGAACTTCATGGATAACTTATTAACCTGCTAGATCGAAAATTCTGTAACCTCAAGTCAAAAAGTGGCTTGTCTGATTCCTTGCTTGGCTGCCTGCCTGTACTCCAAGTCAGGCTAAACCTGTACGGAGAGACCTTGGAGTGTCTACTCATTTTGGGTGGGGAATTCTCTCCAGAGTACATATCCCAAGGGGTAAACATTTGTTGCTGCTTTTACTGCTTGCTGAGTGAGTTTGCTTCATTGCTGATTTGCAACAAGACAAAAAACAAAGAATAACTCAGAAAAAGAAGTACCAAGACAGAAACAACTTCTGTCTCTTTCCTTAGGGTAATAAAGTGTTTTGACTGTTCACTAAACACGGAGGCTGTAAAGCATCAAGATTTTGTATATGTATGTTCGATGTTTTGCTGATTCAAAAGAATCTTTTAATGTCGCTTTCAAGTGACACTGAAAACTCTCCTTTCTGATATACTAATGTTTATTTTTTTCATAACAAGAAAAGATTAAACCCTTACAAATAAATCACAATTTCACAATTTTCTCTTGGGGGGGGGGGAGGGGGGGTGGGGAAGAAAGAAAGAAAAAACCCCAAAAAGGTCAGGAAGCTTCCTTCATCTTAAAGAGAATCCATACACCAGGAAGCCAGCATTGTGTGGTGGCAAGAAGAGATACATTTATTAAGGTTCCTTCAGGACTGTTTCTTCAGGTGTTTCTCCTAGTAAAAAGCCACAAAAGATGGCCTGCTCCCTCAAACAGTGTCAAAAAGCAAGCTTGTCTGTTGGCATTCTGCTGTAAGATGCTAACATCTAAAGGGAAAAAAAGGAAATAACCCAAAGATTTTAAATGCAAGAAGAAATAACTGTTTCCATATGGTTTTTGTCCCATCACTTACTAGAGTTCTGCTACTGGTCACAAACAATAGGAAAAAGGAATTATGAACCACAGCACCACTTGACCTTTATTTTCAGATAATCCTGATTCCAGCAGTCTCCTTCCATGCCAGGCTCCTACATGTATGAGCACAGATACAACCTCATTCCACAGTATTTAGCCATAAAAACAGGTAGAAAAGTCACAAGTCTATTACCAAACCCTTCTTCGCTGCATATGGGAAAAAGATCCTCATAATAAGGTACCGTTGCTGAATGAACCAGGGAAAAAACTATGCACAACAGAAAGACCCAAACCTATGTGTCTCATGCACAAACCAGCAAAGGCAGCTTTCTGACTATGGGGTGAACATTCACTTCTGGTCGTCGGGTCTGAGCAACTTAGTAAAGAAATTTTAAATTGTATAAATAAAAAAATTATTAAAGGATTCAGCCACAGACAATTCCACCTTACAGCACATCTTCTCTAATCCTTATGTCTGCAGATTCTTGTACCTGCAGTTCCTCAAATGCGCATTCTTTACCTGTGCAAAACTGCAGTTTGACAATGTCATCTTAAGACAGAAATTCAGTTACTTAAGACAGAAGAGTCTTAAGTAATGAACCTCTTTCAGAATATTTGTTCAACTATCTATATAGATAATAGTTCATAAATATTTATGAAAGCAGAGGTGAGACTGAGGAGGGGCAGGGGAGCTTCAAAGCTCCAAGCCACAGGTCTCTGAGATTTCTGCAAAAACCACCTGAGGAAATATGTCAAGTGGTGGGTGTTGTGCAGTGATTTTTCATTAATTTTAATTACTGTCATTCTATAGGATAGTGAAGCATCCTCAGTCCTTCACCTTCAAATTGCACTGGGATTTGTGCCAAACTTCTTCTCCCTCTTTGGTTCCCTCAAGCAGTATTTAGTAATGGAAGTGCTTTAACATGTTTAAATAAGAAGTGTAAATGCCAAACACTTCTGAATGAGAAGGAACCTGTATCTTAAATGGCATATGAAGCCTTTATTCATAATTCTATGAACTAAAAACGTGGACTATTTGGGATCAAATAAAAGGCTTATCAGGCTTGAGAAGAGAGTAGATGGAACATCCCCATTTAAGGAAAAACAAAACAAAACATAAAGCAACTCTAACTTTTTGTAACCATTAACAGTGCAGGGGGCAGGGAAGAGAAAAAAAGCTCCACAATCAATTCCCTTGACTGTAGCTTATTGTTTTACTTTAAAAAAAAGTAAAATATTGTCTACACCAGCTTTGCAATAGGATAGTGAAGGTGACCCAAGAATGGTAATATCCCAGAGCTGGCTTCCTTGAGCCACGAGGATCCAGATCCCATTCTCCTCTCACATCCCTCAGCAACCATATGAGAGCTGCTGTTCAAACTCAGGCATCTTTGTTGCAGTGCTCATTTTCAGGTAAGTCATTCTGATAGGGGACAAGTCATGTGCCTGTGCAGAGCATTCACTCTGACCCATGTTTGGAGCGAGCCATGGCCAACCCAGAAGTAGCAGAGCACAGCAGCATCATTTTGAGCCCAGATTAGGTGCCTACTTCCTAGAATGCAAGGGGTGGGAAGGAAGTGAAAAAGAAACCTGCAAATGAGAAGTATCATCTTGGAATGAACATTAAGTGAACAAGATCTTACTGGTTTGTGAAGTAAAGGTTTCATTAAAGCGTGACTGCTAAGCGGGAAGCTTGAGGCAGCAGCCACAACACTTCAAGTTTCCTATTCTTCCACTTGGATAGCAGCGGATGGGGCAGAGATGGCAATTTATGTTAATTAGAATTCCATGAGAGCTGGGATGTATTTGCCAAAATAGAGACTTGCTTTTCCAAAAAGCAGTGTTTGTAAAGATCCACTTCACTGACACTTTCATGCAGATTTGCTGTGTCAAGCATTGCAAACAAAAGCTTCAACCAAAAGCAGAAGTCAGACTCTGCTCGCCCATGACAGCCAGTTTACCTTCAGACACATTCCCCACTTCTAAAGGAGCAATCCATTGAACAAACATCGCCTGATTTTCATCAGCTTTCCACAGTTAACCGAAGAGCAACTCACTTTTTGCAGTTTATATTCTTCCACACCCACGAGGGGAGCTCACCCACAAGCTCAGTCTTTTTTCATGCTAACAGATGTTAGTAGGAAGGGGAATTCTTTCCACCCTCCACAAAAAAAGGTGCCACCTTGGAATCCTGAGTAAATACAGTTACCAATTCTCTCCAAACAAATACACTTTCATTAACATGTCAAAGCTATTCCAGTTGAAAGAACAGGCTGAGAGAGTTGGGGTTGTTCAGCCTGGAGAAGAGAAGGCTGCAGGGAGATCTTGTAACAGTCTTCCCATACTTAAAGGAGGCCTATAAGAAAGGGGCCCTCTGGAGAGGGACTTTTACAAGAGCATATAGTGACAGGACAAGAGCGAATGACTTTGACCTGCCAGAGGGGAGACTGAGATGAGCTCTTAGACAGAAGTTCTTCCCTGTGAGGGTGCCCAGAGAAGCTGCGGCTGCCCCATCCCTGGCAGTGAAGGCCAGGTTGAGCAGGGCTTGAAGCAACCTGCTCTAGTGGAAGGTGTCCCACCCCCATTCAATTTAGGTACAAGTCAGTTGTGTGACAGATCCTGGGCTTTCACAAGGTTTCCTACAAAAAGCCTCCTGAAGAGCTTTTCTGGCTTTTCTGGGTGGGGTGTGTGTGTGTGCGCGTCCCAGCAGCGAAGTTCTCCCTGTATCATAGTCAGCCCAAGGAAATCTGCCACTGTGCAGTTAGAGAGTCTCTGTGGTACAATTTTCCTCTGACCACTCAAAATCTCAGGATATAGAACGGGAAATTTTGGGAGCAAATATGTGCTGAAGACTATTTAGAGACCTAACTTTAACAGAGATACATCCAAGGCTGAGTTAGAACTAAGTTACAGAAGTACCTTTCAATGTTCAGAACAGAAGATATTAGAAGGGATTTACTCATTCACTCTTCAAGGTGTTTTTCATGTATAAAACAGATCTAGTTGCCTCGATACTAAATTCCACTATCTAAATTCTATTTAATTAACTACCACTGTATAGTGGAAGGACTTAGTAGGTGCACAACACCAGTGTCATGGGTATCTTGTCCTTCCCTTTCACGCTGGTTACTACGCCTTTGAGTTGTCCCAGATGCATTTGGCCTGCAATCTCTACTTTCTGCCTGGCTTTGAACAATGATAGCAAGACAAACTCCACCACATCCCACACGGGTCTGTCACAGCTTCCAGGCTGGGTGAGACCTTTCAGCAAGGCCGTGGCTGTACATCTTTAAAGTTGAAAGATAAAAAGTTCAAGGTGGTTTATGGCCAGGACAGAAAGGGGAGTCCACCTGCAATGGAACAGTGGCCTGGGAAAAGCAGTGAACGCTTTCCTGCAGTAAAGAGCTGACCTTGCAGGTCTGAATGGAATTTGTGTCTTTAAATTGAAATCCCATCCAAAGTCAGAACTTCTATTGCTTGACAAAAAAACCCCAAACAACCCACATCCCCCCCAGATTTCAATAGCAGCTCTACTTTTCTGGCCAACAGACTGAGAGGAAAATGAGTTTAAATTAATTTGAGATGAAAGATCTGTGTTGGGGGGATTTAATTATTCTATTAAAAAAAAAAATCAGATAACTGTTATTTCAGAACAGAAACTACAATTTAACTGAAAAGATTTGGAATTATTCTTTCTTGACCCTTCTAACAGTTTTGCTGGTGTCAGCTCTTGGCTGAAAATATTGACTTGAAACTCTTGAATCTTGAATCTTGGTGTCTGTGCTGAAGTGTCTCTCAGCGATTCATTCAATTCTGGTCACACCAGAATTTCAGCTTTGTTACTTGCTAGGTCTGATCATGGTCTTCAAGACTGAAGCATTTTCAACACCACAGAGAAGGAAGGTAATAGCATAATCAGGAAGTAGAAACTCTTACAGACGTAGCTACAGAGTACAATGTAAGTCATAAAGCTCTAGAGTGGCGTGTGACAGCAATGTGTCCGAGATGTTACATACAAAACAATGGAGCCTGCATTACAGAGAAACAGATCAGGACTTTTTCAGGGATACAGGAGGAACAACAGAAGGCAGCCGCTGTGTTCGCTTTGGTGCACATTTGATAATGTGAGAATTAATTTTCCACAGGGAGCAGATATTTCGCCACATGAGTATTTGATACGGGTACGTGGTAGCCAGTGTAATATTTAAATTGCACAAGCTGGACCTGAAATGTTCTGCATTCTTTAACCATTAAAAAGGTAACGCAGAAGCAGCACAGAGATAATTTCCATCCCCCAGTCCCATGCTGTACTCTCTTTTGCAACAGTTTCCACATAGATCCACAGATAAAACATTAATGAGAAGTTTTCATATCCATCTTATCAACAGTCTGAATCCTTGCACTAATGAGGAGCGTGGAGCACTTTTGTATCAAGCTGTGGTGTTTGTTTACCTTTGCATGACACATTAGAGCCCAACCTCTAAAAAATACAACAAGGTCACTCCTTTACTGGTGTTCTCTGTAGCTGCTTGGCACCAAGATTTGAACATGTGAAGAGACGCATCTTTCGGCATCAGCAGATTGAGAGAATACATGCTCTGCTTCGAAACACAGGAAAACTGATCCTGCAGGGCTGTTTCCTTCATCAGCACACCTTCCAGTGCTATCAGGGCACCTGCATGTTGCATAATTGCTATTTCTTTCTCAACCAAACATCAGCAAAGTTTGTAGTTGGTAAAGGTTTACTCATAGGGAGTGCTACAGCCAATGGCACAGGTCAGATTTAAACAAAGAAAAAAGCTAATTTAGCCAGATCTATTCGGGAGCCTACCTGCACCCTTCCCTGTATCACATGCCCCCTGAACTGGCACCAGCTTTGGAGATGTAGCTGGTATGAGCACCTGTGGTAACCTGGTACATATACAGACTTTTCTTCGTGTTAAGCTTTCATACAAACACATTAAGAATTATTCAGAAATACTCAGTATTTTGGGAAGCTAGGTTTGGCTGTGTGGTTTTGGTATGACCAGACAAAGCAAAGCAGTCTGAGCAGCAGCATGTTGCCCTTCAGAGATTTTTTCCTAGCTCAGTTGCTGAGGCTTCTTTGAGTTGACTTAATTTAAAACCCCCTAATAGTTTGAGACTATGTTCAAGATCACAGATTTTAAAAGAGGATTTCACCATTAAACTGTCCCCATTTATGGGTACACAAATCCACAAAGCACACACACACGCAAAGTTTTATCTGTAATCACCTTACTAACTTATGACAGATTCTGAAATAGCACCAGGTCTTCAGCCTCACAGTTTAACACGAGGCCTACCTGACACAACCTCTGCTGATAGGTATTCAACAAATATCTATTCAGTTTTATTTTCCTGAGATCTTAAAATAGGGTTTTTTACATGATTCATCAGCATTATTCAATTCTGTGTCCACACTTCCAAAGTTACCGTCCTCTTAATGATGTTCTATTTCCTTGACCTTAATGAAGATAATCCTCTTCTCGCTGTGATCATCAAACAGATGCTTCCATCACCACAAGTTCCAGCCTCCTTTTCTCCCAGCAGGAGTCCAGTTTGACACAGCAGCAGCCACTTTGCTACCAATGCCTCCTTTGCAAGAAGTGCTACGTTTTCACAGCACTGTTAAGCTCCATGAGCAAGATTTGAGCTTCCTCTGCGCTTTCAGCCTGCCCATCACCTCTCACACATCTGCAGTTCCATGCCATGTTTTGTACTGTATTGATCTATACATAATGCAGAATAGTAGAGCTCATTCAGGAAGAAAATGCAATGCAATTTCATCCGAAAGTTATTTTTTATTATACATTCCCCAAAGAACTATGCAAATCTTGAAATTCTTTGTTTAAAAGACTTCTTCCCTCTCACTTTCTGACTCACATTAATAGAACAGCTTCCTTGACCTGACCTTGTCCAACTGTTCCTTTTAAACCCCACTATGGTAGACTACAACATGGAGCAGTGCTGTTGCTCAAGAAAAGGCGCTGATCTTCACCTGTGAACAAGCTTATGCCACATTTTCTGTACCCATAACACGACAGCTTTAGGATAAAAACCATCAGAATGTTTTTTTGGACCAAGAACATGAGCCTGTTTTTGTGACGGGTCTGGTAAATCACTTCCACCACTTCCTTCTATTCCTCATGAAATTATTAAAAACCAAAACAAAAGCAACAAAGCCCCAAATTTTGAAGAGGTTAGGAGTCCACACAACTCCCCCTCATGGCACACCCCAGGCTGGATGCTATGGCCCAGTTCATCAGTCTCAGAATCTGGGCTCTGTGTCTGGCTTTAAGTGCACCTTCAACTGCACACTGGTAAGATGTAAGATGTTGCCTAACTACTGACATAGCAAGCCATGGTTTAACTCTGCACATAATATAATGGTGTAAAATACACAGGACTTGCTGGAATGAATGTATGGGTGAATAAGGATGCTTAAGGGTATACAACAGTAAATAGATATTTCTCATGTGACTGATCAGAGTGAAAACTATATTCCAGTTTATTACATAGCCTGCAGACATAAAATTGAATGGTAATTGTTTGAACTAGATTCAGCAATACCTACCACAACCACTAACGAGAGAGACCTGTGTTGTCTTGCACTTTTGGATTAAGACTGTTGAATACATTGTATTTTTAGAACAGCAATAAGGATCTTCTCTGTTGTTCATGAAACACGACACAAAGGTTTATCCAGGTAGAACAACTAGTCTGGCTGCACGAGAGAAACTGGGGCAAATTCAACTTCTACATGGCACAAGACAGAAGTCTACAGTCCAATTCCAGGCTATTCTGAGCCACCAAAGGACTTGCACTGGTTTCACCGGGTTTTGCTCAAGTCTCAATTGAGGCCAGTTAACAAAGTTACCAAATCAGTCTCTATAGAGCCATTTGGGGGGGGTTATTTTTTTTAATCTGGTCCTGCTTTCTTTTTAAAACAACAAATCTTTCATATGTTTGTATAACAGTGTGAGGTGTTCCTGTCCGTGGCAGGGGGTTGGAACTGGGTGATCTTAAGGTCCTTCCCAACCCAAACCAGTCTGGGATTCTATGATATACAAGAACCAGATTAAAAAAAAAATACAGATCTCTGCCCCATACAAAGTTTTGGGAATGATGACAGGAAATCCATACGACCTTAAACATCTAAGTAAGAATGTCTACAAGGATTGATAAACTTCTTCACGAGTAACTGATGCAGAACAACACCTGATGAAGTCTCTGGCTTCACAATCTGCTATTAACACCAAAGCACAAGAACGCAAGCATGAGTGCCAACACACATCAGCTGTATTATTTAGAGAAAGCAGAATGTGCATTTGTCATGGGCAGCGCTGACACATCAAAGTGCTGATTATGTGCCCCTCTGGGGCTACCCAAACTCCATTGTTCCAGCTCGTTCAACATCAATATTGCAAAAATGTTGCAGACAGACCTCGTTGATTCAAAGGAAAGGACGCAGCTTGTTACATCAAAGATGAGGCTGCTGGACCAGAAAGAAACCAGAAAGCAAGTGGTACCAGGGGAGCAAACAAACAAGCCCAGCAGCTTTCATTGCTTCCCTGACTGCTCTGTGCAGGCCTTGCTCTTACTCAGAAAAAATCCCTTAAAGCAAGCTGGGAGCAAAGCAAATGCACAAGACAGAGAAGGCACTAGTGTGACTGAGGACTACCTCTGGTTACATGCCAACCATCAAAATATCAAACCATCCTGCAGCAGATAAGCAAAGAACAGTACTATAGTCCTCCCATCACTTATTTCCTAAGCACCATTATTAGACACAAGACCACAATCACAAGCAAAGGCCCAGTCCGGAGAAATCCCTCCCTCCCCACATGCTGAAACACACCATAACACACTCCTGCTTGGAGTCTTAGCCATGAATCTCACAACTGCTGTTTTTCTTCTTGAAGGACAGGACTCATCTGTTGTATAATTGAAGCTCTCAATATAATCAGAGCAGAAAGCTTCCCAGAACTACAGATAGCTAACAGAATGGGAAAAATAACACCATAATACTGAATAACCCAATATCTCCACCTAATGTTCACTCTCAACAGGCTGAGGTGCCTATCAGCACTGGGTTTACCCACAGCCATGGGTACATAATGGTGGGTTGGACCACGGGGAAAGGGAGCCACCATTCCTGACCCAGAGGAACATCTGACAGTCAAAGCTCTTTCTTTAAAACACACAACAGCTCAAAACCACAGAGAAACCAACTGCAGGACATGTTTGCTCTACCACCACCATGATGACTGACCACAGGAAGACATGAGGCTGTTGGGCTGAGCCTGCCCTGAGCATGGGGGGTGCCTGCCCAGACCTGGAAACCCTCATGTTGACTCAGAGCTGAGGCAGGGAACAAGCACTGATATCTACCTGCACCCAGCAGCATCTGCAACAAGAGCCCACCACAGCCCCAGGCCTCTCCAGGTGCTTTATTTACATCCTCTTGGCTTTCATTTAAGGAGGCAAACAGAAATGTTTTTCTCACAACCACAAGAAAGAAGTATAAGGGAGCACAGTAACACATGCTGTGCAGAGCTGTGTTTTTTTCTCTCCCTACACCAATTGTAGGCTTCATTATAGTTGCTTCATCCAAATAGTGGCTTCATTACAGTTGCTCTTCACTTCACATGAGAGCACTGGGGTTCCTGTTGAAAGTATTAACAAATATTTTGTCTTAAACCCAAAATTGATGCACAGCTCCAGGCTGCTCACTACTGACATCAGAGTCCTACAAGGTGGCTTGCAAACCATATATATATTGGTGAGAAATGGAGACAACATAAAAGTGACCATTTTTCAAGTAGTTTTTCATGATTTGGCCTTGAGAGTTCAGTCCAGATTGTGGCGTGAACTGTAATTTAGATTCTGCTCAAATTCTGGCATCTGTAAATGTACCAGATCTGACATTTACAGGGAATGCCTAACATTTGAGCAAGCCAATTATTTTTGGAAGAAGCATTGCTAGGAATTATTATGCATGGATATTTTCTAAAGGAAAAGATGCATTCAGATCTCTTGTTTTATAGTTGTTTACACATAGTTTGTAGCAGGGCATGAGCTGCAGAGTAAAATTCAGTGAAGGGAGAAGAATAATGGTGATAAGGTAACAGCAGAATATGGAGCATGACTGGATGCTCTCCTTTCTTGCCCAGTATTGCACCTATTGTACTGTGTAGTACTCCTACACAGCGCAACACCACACTGTACCTGAGGCACACTACCACACTAAGACTTTAGCTTTTTGCCATGGCTCCTGAGATGGAGCAGGAACTTGCATTACTTCCTGCAGTATGTTTATTGTGGTTGCAAATATCCAGTAAGATGCTTGAAGAAAGTCTTATTTATGCATGTAATCTATGTAAAATATGTAAATGACCTATTTCCAAGAGTCAGTTCAATCATGAGTTAATTAGACAAGGCTCAATTATCCAAAGCTTCAGCATCCAGCACCATAAATGTTGTTACTGAAGTACAGGACTGACACCAATGAAGCCCTTGATAGGATTCCCACAGTAGCAGTCATATAGTTTGGTCATGAATGTTTTCATGTTCCTGTCTAATAAAATGGGATTAGGATGACTGATAATGAACCATGGCATTTGAAATACATTGTTGGCTGTTGAGGGCATGTTATTTAGTCTTCCAATGCATTTCTGGAGAAATCCATTATCTATACACTTTTGCAATGGTTGAGGAACATTTTACAAAGTAGTTACCTTTCCAGTTCTGTTATCACACCTTGTAAGTGCCACAGAAAGATACTTCCTGTTCTTTTGAAGAGCTGCCTTTTCTCAATTGCTGCAAGCACATTTCCCTGTGATTTACTTCTTATTGACAACCCCTCTACAGCAGAAAAACAGCAAAGGTGTTTTGCTACTGAGTCAAAGGTATAAATTTGAGCTTTGCAGTAAACTGATCTGGAGAGCCATATCCAGGCAAGCCCAATGCTTGCACAGGACTGTTAGGTGTGGGAGTCCAGGTTGTGCTTTAATTTTATTTAGTTCTTTTTTTCTTCACAATTTCATTAGTTATCTCTTAATGGCAAACACTGTGTCAAATCCATGAGGCTGAACAGAACTGTGTTGTTTGCATCAGTGCTTGAGAGCAGTATCCACCTCAGACCTCACATAATAGTAATAACAGTTGCTAAGAGATCTCAAAGGGAAAATACCCTGTTGATTACAGCAGGGGCTGTGGGGAAGCTGATGGGCAGATGAAGAAGGCTGAGAAGGAAACACATTGAAGATGATATGGCTATGAAAAAGAGGTTCCCATTCTTTCAGCACATTTGGATTTGCAATCATATCTCACTTTATTTGTAGGAAGCTAAAGAACTACACACCCTGTTATAAACATGGACATGAAACTCCCAGTGATGTTACTTCAGAAGACATTTGTCAATAGAAACAGGAGCCTTTCCTAAGGACAAGGGAAGCTGGAGTCTAGTACAAGAGAATGGCTTCAGACTGGAAAGAGCACTAGAGATGCGAAAGGTGGGCTACCATGCCGCTACACTAAACTGCTGTCTTTAGGAACTTAATTCCTAACACTCTGATTGCCCCCTCTGTTAAGCCAGTTCTGTTATCAGGGAAGAAAAATATATACCAACTTTTCTCTCTTTTGTTTCTTCTGGCTCTTGCATTTCTATGCCAGTGCCTGTCTCCTGCTAAACAAGCTGCTCCTCCCTGCCCAGCAATGCTCTTTGTTGCCGCCTTTTCACTCACTGCTGGCACTAGTGCTAACGTAATCACACTCCAAACAAAGCAGGGGCAACACTGACACCCCTATCCAGCTTCTAAACATACCCCCACCAGGGCTGGGAACATGCTGATTGCCAACAGCATCGTGCCAATGGCAGCAGGAGGGAAACACCCTCCATTTGCCCTGGTAGCCTGGGGAAGAAGGAGTGAAGCCAATACCTGCACTGTCCCACTGGAGCAAGGTCTGGATAAACGCAGGGCCCTGCCAGGCTCACACACAAACCTGCTTCCCACAGTCCAGCTGAGGACTTTGTCTGTTGGAAAGCAGGATGTAGGTAAAGAGAACAAACCGAGTGGTGGGATCCAGCTGGTGTGCATTCACCTGGGTCTTTGTGACTGATTTTGCATATGGCTTAGAGAAAAGTTTGTTGCCATTCAGTTTCTCCACCTGTAAGCAGGTCCAGTGATATCCACCTCTGTCTGTAGCAGAGTTGAGGGGTGTAGTTCCATAATGTGCACTGGAATTTTCACAAAAGGGATATTACTGCATCAGCTCCAATATTCCATTTACATCTGGTTGTGAAAGGAGATATGGAAAACATTGAAAAAAAGTGTTACTCATGCTAATCTTGCTGCTAATTATTTTAACGGCTTACATTTGGAATTTCTGTATATGTTTCTTCTACTTTCCTTCTCTAAATGGGAGTGAAATGTACAAAAGGGCAGGTATTTCCTCCTTTCTGGTCCTACTCCACCTATTTATTGGGCCATGCTACATGCCTGGGAGTTTCATAATGGAAATTGGAAATGGAATTAAAGAAAAGGAAATTGCTACAAATGAAGCAATTTCCTGGGTGTAAACAGCACTTGTCATTTTGAAGACTAGATTTAACACAAAAAGGTATTTTGTTCTGTCAAACAAGTGTGACGATTTGTTGTTAGGTACTATTTAACTAAAAACACTAACAAATAACCTCATTATAATTGCTGATGACATAAAAAACCAAGAGCTGAACGCTGAAGTCCTGATTTGAGCAAAATTCCAGAACTTCCACGGTAATTCTGTCTCAGGAATCACATTAGGATCTGGCCTTGGCAGGTTCAACCCTAATGGATAACAACACCCCCTGGACTAACTTTTCAAAAACTTGGTAACTTGCTTTAAAAACAATAAATTGAGACTGGAGGAGCTAAATCCCATTGACAAGCACCAAAAGTAACACTTAGCGAGTTGGTTTATGACACCATTTAGATACCAGGAGGGTCTGCACTAAGTATTTCCTCCGATCTCAAATGCATGGCTTCCGTAAACACTGGACATCTGTCTCATGCAGTTCCTGGGAATGTCCCACTCTGACTGCATCATCTTTTAAGACAGACTGTGGTCTTTAGGCCACAGGCACCATCCGCCTGCAGCAATGCCCTCCAAGAGCTCCTATTCCCATGGGACCTTCAGAAACCATTGAGGAATGTTGCCTCCTGGTGAGTGGCAGGCCACACCTGCCATTCATTGTGTCTCTAGTTACCCAAATCCCTTTGAAACTCTGTTCCACAAATATTTCAGAAATAGCAATTCTAGTCATATAAACTTATTTAACTTCACTCCTGCTCAGTTCAGCACTGAGGGCTGAATTGAGAATCGGTCTTCATACCTGTGAGTGGCTCTGAATGCAAAAGACTCAGTTCATTTGTCAAAACTAAAAGACACTGCTTGAAGTTGTTGGATGAACTAATATTCTGAACATATTAGTAGGCAACCCTGACAGACAGACGTCTTGACAGTTACACTGGTTTGAACAGTTAGGGCTAAGTCCAGTCTTCTGAGAAGTCCACCAAAGTTCCCTGGCTGCCATGAAGAATGAATGTGGTTGACGATTTGTTGCATATTCCACCACTGAAAAGAGCACGAGTTTTACACCTGCAAACACTGTCTCCTGCCACTATACATCTTTTTCTCTTTTTCTTTTTTTTCTTTTTTTTTGCAACCCTTTGAATATTTGGATCAAATTTAAAGGAATTAAATTCCATTTTAGCCTTTGCTCTTCCAAACCTTGTGGCCTGGTGAATATGTGCACTGTACAGGCACAAAACATCAATGTCAAAAGACTGCAGAGAACATATCCACGGCAACGTGTGAAACGAATTTCACCACCACAGACTGATGCATCACTAAGGCATAACATTTGGTTAGTGGTCTATCATAGCAGCAAAAGTAATTCAGACTTCAGCAATCCTGGATGTACTAGAGGTAAGAAAATCATTCATCCAAGAATAATCAACTTCTGGAAATCATTCACAGCTGCTATTACTGAGCACAATGCACCAGCAATTAGTTGTGCATCATTGCTTTCACGCTGCACAAAGCTGACTGCAGTGGGGGTGGTGAGCATTTGTTAAACGGGGTTTTATATTAAATAAGAGATCAGCTGGAGGAGGCATATTACTGGAATTTACATTTCAGGTCATATCTGGGAATTTACATTTCAGATGTAGAATGTCTCCATTTGGCTTTCACAACTAATGATGTCATAGATCAAAGATACTGGGTACCTCCGAGAGCCCTGCTGGAGAGATACAGTGAATAATTCCACATTTGCAAACCAGCTCCTACTCTTATTTGTACAGGGATTAAGAAGAAGTGATCCCATTGAAACCAAATGAAAATTTTATTCCAGTGGGAGTGATATCAGAATGAGAGAAACAGACTGCACCCATGGTTCTCCTGCCTTCACAGTGGGTTTCAGGCCAGAGTCAGTCCACCCACAGTACTTAAGCTTTAAAGCTATCTTCTACAGTCCATGAAGAGAGGCATGTTGAGAGGGAAGAGGACTTCAAACTACACAGAAGATTAAGGCAGCTAAACTCCTAGCTCAAGAATCTCATTGAAACATTTGATGATAAACCAGATGAATTCATTGCATACAGTAAAGACAATTAAAACATAGGTCTGCACAGTAAATGTCTGCATTTGGAGGAAGCACAAATGAGAACACTATTCTTTTTTATGAACATTTTGAAATAGCATGAGGAAACAAGCCTGGTAACATTTTGTAATAGGCTTCTATGTACTCTCAGAAAAGACAAAGAAACAAGCAAATCCCTGAAGAAGTAGATACTGAAGGCTCGGTTAGAGCCTCATAAAATCTATAGCTGGATTGCACCAAACATCACCATTTACAGAATCATAGAATTGTAGAATCAGGTAGGTTGGAAAAGACCTTTAAGATCATGAAGTCCAACCGTTCCCCTGATCTTGCGAGGGTTGTGCAGCACGAGCAGGGCTGGTAAGATGGGAAGCGGAGGAGCGCGAGGCTTGTGGGGCTGCAGACAGACCAGCGGCAGCAGCTCCCACCCAGAACCATAGCACCAGCTAGGTTGGAAAAGACCTTTAAGACCATTTGGCACTCTCCAAAGAGTGTACACAAACTCCATGCTCAGATGCACATGTCAGTCTTTACTGCCAAACCCATGAACCACTGCATTCTCCTACTACATTTGGCTTCAGTCCCATAGGAAAGTTTCCAGTTGATGCCCTTTGCATGCTTTCCCAGCCAGATTTGCTTCAAGAGTTTACTGAAGGGACAAAAGAGCCAGCAGAACCTAAAGAATGGGTTCAAACTTAAGCAGGGGAAGTTCAGGTTCGATATAAGGAAGAAGTTCTTCACTGTGAGGGTGGTGAGGTCCTGGCACAGGTTGCCCAAAGAAGTGATAAATGCTTCATCCCTGGCAGTGTTCAAGGCCAGGTTGGACAGAGTCCTGGATAACATGGTCTAGTGTAAGGTGTCCCTGCCCATGGCAGGGTGTGGAACTGGATGTTCTTAAGGTCCTTTCCAACCCAAACCATTCTATGATTCTATGATTCTAAGACTGAACTGTGGCAATAAGCTTCTGATGGAACTTAAAAAAGTAACTGATCTCTTTATAAAAACACAAAGCTTGACACAAAATCGGCTTTTATTCAACAGCTGAGAAAGAAGAAATAACGTACATGGTTACTCTCCCAGCCTCGAGTGATTTGCCCAAGGTTTTCTTCCTTTACACAGATCTCTCTGTAAATTTCCTTTTACAGTCTCCTATTATTTTCACCACTTCTTCTATACTACTACTCATCCTAGAGACTACCTCCCCAGTCTTGAAGCCTCAGATGATTTCTGACTGCTCATTTAAATCATTCCTTCAAGCACCTTTCTTCCATGAAGCTATCCAAGAATGCTTTACTCTGACTCCTGCAACCACACCGAAATGACTCTCATCCTTGGTCTGCTGCTTGTGTGAATGGCCTATTCTTTTTCCACAGGAAACTCTTCAGCAGTCTCTATATCCCTTTACACTGCTGTGCAGGAGCTATTTCACTGACACTGCACAAGTAGGTAATACATCTGGGTAAGTTAATAGAAAAGTCCCAAATTACCGCAGACCATTCAGTAAAAGCAACAATAAGGAGTAATAAATACCATTATCACTTACAGTTAGAATATATTGACTATCCAGTCAGGCAGTTCAAAAGCGAGGTAGGAACTACATCAGTAAGCTGCTTCATTTTGAATAATTAGTTTTATAAGAGAACATTGATCAAAGGCATTGGTAGCAAGTTTAGTGAAGTGTTCATCATGTACAAAGTCACTGGAAAATTGCTCAGACCTGAACTGAGCTCAGCCAAAATCAGGTAAACCATAAATAATCAGGGTTAAAGATGAACTGTCAGATCTGAACAAAGGAATTCCACAGACAGGAAAGCATGGCTACAGTCTCGCCAACAGTGGATGGTTTGTAATGAGGACCCTTGCAGGACTTCACAACTTCATTACCAAAACAGTGACACTGTTGTATCATGCATGCTCTGAACAGAGCTTACCTCTTGACTGCAGCGACAAGCAGGAGAGCTCTAGAAAATGAAGTCCATGGAGCTGCTACTTCACACAGCAAAATGATTTTGAAGGATGAGAGAGCAGGTCACCTGTTTGAAAGCTGTTCAGTGCCACAGGAAACCTGCAATGACAGAAATGCAGTTTCTTATGCTATCTGGTTTAATGGAAAGATGGTGAAATAGTGGAGATATGGGGAAAAACTCATACTATTTTGCTGTGAACAGAGAAAAGAATTCAGGCTTTCTGGAAAAAGTTCTTTTCTGCTCATCCTGGTGCAACATGGGGCAAAAAAATCTTATCTACTGCTCAGGGGTGCCCAAACAGCTCACTGCAGATACTGCAGTTTGGTAAACAGTTGTCTTCTATGTTTCCTGCATGTTTACAGCTACCTAACGAAAGGTTTCCCTAAAGTGTGTGAAAACATTCATATTTCTCCTATGAAATGTCCTGTATTAGTAAAAAACTACTCACAATAAGCCCTTCTGTTCTCAAAAACTGCTGGCAAAAGATCCATGGAGGACAACTTGTGATAGTAGTTCATGCTGTGCAGACATGATTGGTAAGGAAGCAGACTGGAAGCACTCCTCTGTGTGAGCACCCATCAGAGGTCAATGATTTTTGACCCTCTCCCATTGGACTGAGAGTAAAAAGATTGTATCCTCCTGCCAAACCTTAAAGTCACTCTGAATCACATGCAGTATATAGTTTTAACCTTGTAGGACAGTTTACTTACACATACTAGTTTACAGTGTAGAGTTTTCTCTTGTACTCCTAATGAGAGAGACATAAGTAGTTTTCCAAGCGCATAAGATGCATTTTTTCCAATATAGAAATAAACTCAAAATTTCAAGTAATTCGACATGCACCTGCAACATGCACTGTAAGTATAGTAATTCCTTATTCCCTTTTCTGCGAATCAGGGAGGGAAACACGTGATAACATTAAAAATGTTCTCTACTAAATGGTTATTCTAGTGATATACTCACTAAAAATAAATGAAAGGAGGACGAACTAGATGCTGCTTGAATCAGTTTCTAGCCCCTAGGAACAGTTGAAGTAAAGCTCCTTTCAGCAAAATGCCAGCATTAGGCCTCTTGCTCTTTTAATGGCACCACGAAAATAGTGGCTAATATTTGTCGCTAAGAAAAGGTTACAGTTCCTCATTACTTGTGGAAGTTCACATTCAAGACAAAACTCCAAGGAACTGAATTTGACCTTGAACTGATTCCAAAAATTTGGCTTGTGCACTTCCAGTTGAAAGCAAACTCAAGGATCCTGGCTCAAGGGTGAAATGGAAGCCTTGTTTGAACTCTGAAATTAGTGCAGTTGGAGAAAAATGACTGTGGAGCACGGGAACATAAATTAAAGGTAAATCATGAAAACAATGAGGGGGTTTAAAAAACCAAAATCACTTTCCGTTAAAAGTCAATTATTTTGCTAGAAGGTCAGATATATGTTCAGAACTAACACTGTTCACCAGCAGACCATGAAGACCTGTGCACGTCTGAAATATGGAGGTCTTTCAATATGCACAACAGCAACTGGCTGTTGGAACAGTGTCAAACAGTCTCTGCAAAATTACAATGCAAGTTGGACCACATGAAGTAATCAAAGTCTCAGTTTATTAAAATGTGTTATTTATGACTTACAGAAAATATTTCTTGTCTGTGAAAGAGAAATGAGTTAAGAATTAACCCTTTTAATATTAAAAAGTTGGGGGTTTTCATTAAACTTACAAATACTGAATTTTATTCATGAAGCAGGCAAAACAGAGATGCCAAGTCTCCCACATTATCATGTGGATTCATTCTCTAGCTAATAAATCTTCTGATTCACATACTCTCTTCGTGGAATCATAACATCTTACCCTTCTGGCGAGGGTTGCTGACATCCTCTATGTAAAGATTACCTTGGCTGCTGGCACCGTATGGCACTGTACCATAACTACAACTAAGCAAACAGTGATTTGAAGGCTTGTTTTAGAATGGTTAATGGTTGTCTCAGACCAATGCTTGTCAAGATATGTTGTCAAAAGCAAGATAAACTAGGTTGGGTCCTCCTCGATCAATCTAGTCAGCATGAACACTGGCTTTGCTTGAGGAAATAAAAAAGAAAACAAAGCTTTGACAATCTTATCTGGCTTTTTTTAGGGTCTGGTCTTTCTGTTCACAATTATATCTTAGCCAAAACAATTAAGGACCAGTATAACACTCCTCATGTTGATGTTCCCTATATTTGGTCAGATGCAAATCCAGAAATAGGAAATTTGAAAAGCTTGGATTCATCTCATCTGACTTGAGAAACTCGTGGCCAAACTCTAGCCCCACAAACATGTGCAGCCTGCACCAGCTGCTATGGCAGCTTCGACTTCCTGCCTGAAGGCAGAATTCCCTTAGATATTGATATAGCCCTTAGTCATGGCTGCTTGATCCACACAGACAGGAGAAACTGAGTAGAAAGTCAGTCATTGCTCAGTACGGCTCTGCTGCCATGGACTCTAATCCTAGAGGGAGCCTCAGGATATGGCACTGCTGCATGGCAGTGATGCCTGAGGCAGGGAAGATATTTACAACTTTCATACATGGATACACTCTCACCTTCTTTAGTTCAGTTTTGATGTATAATAGTTTTTAAGATGACTTAGATTTTCGACGTGGAATGTTGATATTTTATGTGTATGTTGGAATTCTTGCCCTTTTCAGGCAATTTAATGCTTTGCCTCTTAGTCCAACATCAGCTTTTCAGCTCAAGTTGAAAAAAATGCATTTTTCCATAAAAAGCAAAGCAGAAAACTCTTGTTTTGACTTAAACACAATTCACAGCACAAATCACTACAGTTAATGATTTCCCAGGGTTTCCTGGTTAGGGTTCAGCATCTCCCAATGAGCTCAGGTGACAGCTGCACTGATATGATCAGCAAGTCCCAAGCCCATCCAGAACAGATGTGGAAGATGCAGGAGATACCCACTGCTCTCTGCAGTTGTGGGCTCAAAGTCACGAATATCTAACAAGTCTTAAGCATGAACTTATGTTCCAATAAGATGGCAATTTTAAGCACTTTCTGTTCTTGCCCATGTTATCCAAGTATAGATTTGAAAAGGGAAGGATGTGGGGGTGAAAGACACATCAACAGGCTTTCCTGGTCTTGGCACATCAGTGTGAGGCTGGCATCACCAATGCCAGCCTTATCAGCACCTGGCCACATTATACAGGGTTTTAAAAAGCACCTTAAGTCAGACTTCATACTCATTTATGTGGTTATATTGAAGGGTCACATAAAATACACAATTAGTCAAAGAAATAGCCTTGGTCTAGTGATTTTGTTTTGTTAGAATACAGGAAGGTGTCTTTAACACACAACGGTTACTTGTAGTGTGTCTGTTCAGTGAGGGTTTGCTGGGGTTTTTAAAGTCACAATATTGAAATGATAGTGGGTTTAACACTTTCCAAATGCTTTTAAGTCTGAATACTTCAGACTTGAAGTAAGTCTTCCCTTAGGGATTTAATGTATTTAATTATCTCTGAAGTTTTATCCATCATAATAGCTAAGTGAAATCATTGCTCTTGTATAGAACAAAGGGAAGCCAAACATATAAATCAATATTTGATTTTTTAAAGTTATTTACTGGAGTAACACGACAGACACCAAAACAGTCAAAGAATTCCCAATAATTATTTTTTTTATAGAAAATGAACAAAAGGGTACTTTAAACCAACAAAATTGGCGGCTAATTACTGCACAGCAATAGAATTGTACTCAGCAGTGTGGCGGGAGAGACAGGAAGACGAACAATGGAAACTTTTAATTACTTTTGCATTAATCCCAGCCACAGGGTCAGGTAGGATTTGACTGGTTGCTGCTTATATAAAAGTGATCTTAAAGTTGCCTTCAGTTACAAGAGATTTGCACAACAGCCCGGGGTAGCTGAACCATTTTGTATTGTTCCACTAGGAACTTTGTAATTCTTGTTTTCTTTGTGGTCAGACTAATGCAATCTCTGGGTAGTTGAAAGAGCAAGGGGAAATGGAGAGTTTTCCAGTTCCATTCCTTCAACCAGTCATAGCTTTCCACCACCAAGATGCACAAAGGTATAGATCCCAATGCAACCAGTCTGAAACTACATTTAGGATCAGTTCCTACCTTTTAGCAAAAGTGGGATTTTTCTGATTATTTTTCCGTATCAGTGTAGCGGAAAAAGGCTGGAGGAAAAGATCAAATCCTTTTCCAAACCCTTCCTGTGGTCTGGAGCCAGCCTTGTGAGGCCCAGCCCTATGTTCCCCACCTCCTGCTCTTCTATCCCAAATTCCAGTCTCTCTCCAGGCCAAGAGCCCAGCCCAGGTTTCTGTATTTTCTGCTTCTCCAGTCACACTTGTGTGCATCGTGAAAGGTGTGGTATACCCAGGCACTCATCCTCCATGGGCTCTATGGCCCGAACAGCACAAATCTTGTAGCCTTTACCTGGGAGCTGGGAGTATGATCGCCCTCGACTTCAAAAGGCAAATGCCCCAGCTGCAGCCAGCTTCCCTTATCCCTGTGTGTCCTTATCCTTCTCTCCACCCTAGGATACCTCTTGTGACCCCCTGCCCTCTCTATGGCCCGACATAGCCTGTCACCTCCTGACATGGCAGATAAGATCAAATGAGAGAGGGCTGGGGCATGCTAAGCTGTCATTTGCTCTTTGTAACGTGGCCACCTCTGCCTTGCGCACATGAGGAGAGCTTCATTCAGCCAGGGGCTAGTTTGTATTCCACTTTAGCACACAGACACTATGTCATAGCTTGTTCAACTGTACACGACTACATCCACAACTTCTAAAACCTTTGAGTGCAAATTATGAACTGTAAATCCATATGGTATCTAGGGGATTACATAAAGGTTGCAGAACATGTCAATTTACTTATTACTGTGTTCCTAAACTTTGTTTTACTTTACATCTATTTCCTATCATATTACTAAATACGCAATCTACAAGGGATATAATTTGAAACATTTCCCAACCAGGCATAAAAACAGGGATTAATTCTCAAGTACATTAATCAATGCTTTGCCTCTTGGCATTAATTCCTTGTCGTGTTCCACCACCCCACCACCCCCCCCCGCTGAGTGGTGGTGTTTGGAGTGAGCTGTCACTGCCTGCCAGCCCTGCTGCCACTGAAGCCAGGAGCTGGGGCAGCAGTCGCAAAGGGAACTATCAGATCAGCACTACTGTGCTGACGTGCCAGCACTGGAGGCAACACTGGCAGAGAAGTGGAGCAACCAAGTGAGGAACGAGGACCAGAGTTCTGCCTAAATCTTGCATCCCTCCTGCAGTACCTGCAGTTCATGTGTTCTCCATCCAGGATTTGAGGCACTCAGGATTAGCAGGGTCACACCCTGCTCAGAGAGACAAAGGCAATGCCACTCCTCCGATTAGGATTCAAAGCATTTCCTTGGATTTATCAACTCCCAGTGTTTCCTGGCCCATGCAGTTTTTGCTGATGTAGGGTATAATCTGGCTCTCATCTCCTGGGCTACTGCAAATGATGCAATGGCAAATGCACTACCCCACAACTACAATATGGAAAGATTTGACAGAAATCAGCCATCAGGACTTTATTCTGCTGGATATTACTATTGCTGGCAACAGGGGAATAACAGCTTTATGAGAGGAGAGACATATGGAATCCCAATTTACAAACAAGAAAACTGGAGCATATGGAGGAAAACAACCCACACACCATCACAAAGGGAACCAGGACTCCTTGGAAAGTAGAAGCCAAAAGTCCATGTCACAAAAGCACTGTTAGATGCCACATATTTCATATACACGATGGTCAATAACAAATGCTAAACATCATCTATTGCAGGTATGCACTGGGAAATATCCTGGTTAACATTCTCATATTTACTGTAAGAAGCTGCAGTGAGGGACCATAACACTGTGCACATATTGCAGGATCAATTCCAGAGGAAAGCTAGAAGACGCAGAAACATAGGGACGAACTGACCAAGGAACAGGAAGTTACGTACATTCACCACCAACAGCTGGAGAGACATTCAACTGAAGTAAAATAAATTATCCCAACTAGTGTTGGAAAGGGAGTCACTGGGCTGTTTTAGGTTTTTGTTTAAAGGGAACCCTGCAGCAATTAGATACCAATCACATCACCACACAAAGTTACAAACAGGAAAGAGCTGCAGTCCAACGCATGCACCCGCGTTTCTTTAATCCTTTTTCCTTTCAGGCAAATTCCAGACTATTCCCACCTGCCTGCTGTACCCTTGCTGATCAATTATCCTGTTGAACTGAAGGTGAACCTGCTGCAAAGGGCTAAGGTGGCTGCACTGGCGCAGAGTCAATTGCATGGAAAACAAGACGTGTAGAACTCTCTTGAGAAGCAGGATCAGCAGTAATAATACTGATGTCCAGCTTAGCAGGTGTCCCACATGGACTGTTCGGTTTGTTTCATTAAGTGAAAGGATCATAACGTAATGAAGCGTAAATAATGTAGTCATTTTAAAAAGGATCAAGGTGTTCTTTTTGAGAGACAACTTACTTCTTTAAAAAGCCCCAAAAATACCAAGGGTGCCATGGGCACAATACCTCCTGAAGCATCAAGCTTATCTATTTAGATCATTTAGGGGTAACACAATGCCTACCTCACAAAAAAGATGCCCATTCTTCAGTTAATAAGAGCCTTAAAGCATGAAGCTCTTTCAGAGGGGACATCAAGGAAGGGCATCAGGAGAGGTAAAGTTTGCCAAGTGGAACTGTGGCTGTCCTGACACCGAACTGCAAGTCCCACACTTCACAGGCCACCGGTCACTGCTCAGGAGCCATCCTCTGGTTGGCTGCTCCGTTAACAGTGTCAGTAAAGGAGCCATTTAGTAGTGATAGTAATGGTTATATTGGCACATCTGTGCTCTGCAAGCAGCATCCAGAATGACCTGCCCTATAGAACTCACTAAACTTTCTTTAAACTGCAACCTTTGCTGTCAGTACCAATAAGACTCATTCTGAATTGGCTCTCTGCTTTTATATATGACCCATTTTCTGCCTGGCTATACAGGTTAGGACACTGCATAAGTAATATTGCTCAAAATTTTTCATGTTGTACTTTGTACTCAGATTCTCTGTTCTGATTTACATTTTAGATCCTGTTCTCTCTTGCCTCCCTCCTTTAATACATATATATGTATTTTCCAGAAAAATATTAGTTTATATTTTTGCTTGGTTTTCAAGAATTTTGTCACTGGAATTTGTGTGGATTATCTTGATATGGAAAAGATTCCCCTTTCCTTCCTTTCTTCATACCTTGGGCACGTACTAACAAGCCATGGTATGTCACAAATGTCAGAGAACAGATCTCAGCAGCATGCTGACAGAGTACTGACATACAGCAGTGACGTGTTATCTCCTGGGCCAGACTGATGTACCATATGATTATCCATCGCATCCTGCCCCAACTCACCTGAAACCAAAGACAATGGCAACAGGAAATTTTAACACTCATGATCTCATGGGGAAACGAAGCTGCTGTTTCACAACAAAGTAAAGCACTAACAAGTATTTGCACTGTCTTAGCTATAAACCTAAACATTCTTTTCAACAGACATGATTAAGTTGCTGGTTTTGCGGTATTGCAACCCCTCACCCTTTCAGAAGTCATGAGTCAAGCCCCAAAAGGCTCATCAGATAGGCTAAAAGGGATCACTGAATATATAAATACACACACACACACATATATATAAACACACACATGGATTACTATTTGCCTGCGAGATATCGAAACTTGAGCTATAAGGACTAATTTTCAAACATTTTGCTGCAACTAAGGGACCTTCAGGAGCTATTTTGAATAAGCAGATAAAATTCTAACATGAAAGATTCCATTCAGGAACTAACTCAACTTTAAAATAGAAAACAGTGTGTTCTGTGATATGATTTGGCAAAGCCATTAAAGACACTACACAATTCAAATTATTGGACTTGGAGACAATATTACTGGATGTCAGGTTTTAAGGGGCAGCTTCAGAAGTTCTGGTGTTCAGCGGCAAGATCCAAGCTGAGATCAGGCTCTTTCAGATAGGAAATGAACCTGCCCTGTCAGGCAGGTATTACACTGGGTTATAATTATAGTCTGCATGTTTCCCCTTTAAAAAACAATTAAGAGTTAAATATAAATAACTCAAAACTCAAATACTGGAGCA
Organism: Strigops habroptila; assembly: GCF_004027225.2. Taxonomy (NCBI): domain Eukaryota; kingdom Metazoa; phylum Chordata; class Aves; order Psittaciformes; family Psittacidae; genus Strigops; species Strigops habroptila. The sequence continues at coordinate 17,460,651 of NC_046360.1, forward strand.
GTGGGGAATCACTGTGAATTAAAGAAAACATTTGAGTTTCCTTCATTTTCTTTGCAAGGTTAGGATGAGCAGTGTGCTCTGAGGAACAGTTTGCTTAGTGTGGAGTCTAATGACAGGGCACCTGATCATCTTTATTATTAAATCAATATGTTAAAAGCCTCCAGAAGCCTCAGAGAATGATTTTGGATTCATCATCATAACTTGTTCAAGAACGTACTACCCTCAATGCAGCAATCAGACTGGTCGTGTCAGACCCTCAGGAGATACGGAATATCTCCTCATTTCAGCTATGACAGAATATAGCACTGGAATGGTTTTCTAAAGAAACTTTTCTTAATTTTTAAATTTTCCAGTAAACCAACATATTAATAACCAGAAGAGTTAATGTAATCCTAAAGCCTAATCCAAATATCCTCAGAGCAGCCTTCCAGTATCTGAAGGGGGCCTACAAGCATGCTGGAGAGGGACTTTTCATCAGGGACTTAGTAATAGGAGAAGGGGTGATGGGTTTAAACTTAAACAGGAGAAGTTCACATTAGATAAAAGGAAACACTGTGAGGGTGGTGAGGCGCTGGAACAGGTTGCCCAGAGGCAGGTAAATGCTCTATCCCTGGCAGTGTTCAAGGCCAGGTTGGACAGAGCCTTGGGTGACATGGTCTAGTGTGAGGTGTCCCTACCCATGGCAGGGGGTTGGAACTGGATGATCTTAAGGTCCTTTCCAACCCAAACCAGTCTGTGATTCAATGATTCTATGAAATACCCCTCAAGTCCAGGGAAGTCTTCCCAGTTTTAAGCACATCCCAGCTGATATTGGGCAGGCAGCACTCAGGATGGCCATGCACTGTTCCCAAAGTGTTTGCACAGACAGACCTGTCACATGATGGGCTTGGTTTCAATTGCTATTTTTTCCAAGAAAGAATATTACAATTTTTCACCGGGTTATTGCATCATCAGAGATACTTCAAATACCTTCAGGTATCTGCAGCTACAATTCATAACCTGTGTGAAGTGGCCAGAATTACTGTTCTATCTATGCTGTACGTGAGACACAGGTCAAGTGATTGTCCAGGAGACTTGACTCATCCTATGAGCTACACACAAAGCAAAAGCAGGACTAGAATTTGGCACCTCCATTTCAGAAGACTTCAGTGCTCTTCCCCGTGGAACTGAGCTCCCAGAGGACACACAGGGAAGTAAGTTGCATTAACTGAATTAGTGAGTTTGAATATATTTTTTACACTTGCTAAAGTGCCATAAATGTGCCGTTGATTCTCTCTTTCAGTCGTAAAAAGGTGTTAATTCTGTACAGGAGCCAATTCTGCTCATGAAATTTACACTTTGAACATGAATTAACTTTGAGTCTCCCAGTTTGAACAAGCCATCAGATACCTTTGGATTTATAAGGCATTGAGTGCTCTTATCCCCCTTAATTTGATGAAGCTCCTTTTTCAACGGGATCTGAGGGTACTCAGCAGCCTTTCCAGATTCATTTGGCGTCTTACAAAACCAAGAAGATATCATTTAGATTCAGCATAGCAGCAAACAGCCACTGCTGTCCCCTAATAGGCAGTGCGAAGCAACGTGTCTTGACACCGACACCATGAAAAGTAATCCAGGTGCTGCTTCTGCCTTTTTTCCCCCCCTTCCACATGCATCTTTATCATGTTTCATTTTCCTCAGGGCCAAAGAGCTTTCATTTACAGTGCCACACTTGCACAAGAGGTACAGGGCTTTCCTGCACCCATTGTGCATAACAGAGGTTCTGGCATTAGAGCACGCAACTCCCACACTACTACTTTATTTGTCTGAAACAAGCACAGGCAGATCACAGAGACAACAAACCATAATAATAGAACATTATGAATGTGCAACACAGCTTCCAAGTATTTGGAAATGCTCTCCTACAGCATCTCTGCCACTGTGCCAGAAATGTTGCGTTTTGGACTGAAGGCACTGCTCCTTCAAGTGAAATTCTGCCATGTCATATACATCTGAATACAGGGAACAAAGAAAATTAAACAACTGGCCCAGTTAGAAACATCCCCAACAGCACACTGAGACTCAAAGAGGAACACAGCAGGTCCCTTTGCAGCACACACACATCAGCGAAAGAGCTTCCCAGAAAGAAGCAGGGGAAACAAATGCCCACAGATTTACTAGGTAGCTGGGCATAAGAAGTATTCCCCCATTAATTCCATATGCACACTTCCCTTTTTTATTAGGGAGAAATAAAACCCCACAAAACTGCCATCAGTCTGTAATAACTTTTGGTTACTACTGTATAGAGCTAGATACAGGAACTAGCCTAGAAATAACTGGCTCTGTGACTGTAAAGTGTTGGTTATTCTCTTAATCTTTCCTTGATGAGAATACAATGATGAATTTGCTGCTGCATTTTTGTGCTTGCTACTGAAATCACTAGGTTACGTAGTAAGAAGACACACAAGAGATTCATGCTTTGATATGACCTATCAGAATAGGTGAAACAATGATCAGCTCCACCAGCAGCAGCCCCAGTGCAGTTTGGTTGCCACCCAATTGCTGGGTCATGGCTGGACTCTCTGCAGTCCCAAAATATAGAACTTTTCCTGCAGCTGGGGCATTCAGAATGCTTTTCACCCACCTCTCTAATAAAAGCCCACCCTCTGCTCCTGCCTTTTCCAATAGTAGTAAAGTCTCTTACATTTGACCAGATACTTTTGTGAAACCTGAAGGAACTTTGAAAGTATTGCCCCTTGACCACATCTAGCTGGAATAAGCTGAGTGTCAGAGACTGGCAGGAGAATCTCATTAGTTCCTTAGAAAACGAGCTGAAAAAATAAAGGCTGAATAAATGAGGAAAATGACAACAAAGTCTCTCAGCTATCAAACCCAACAGTCTACACACTGTTTAATTGCTTACTCTGTTTTCAGTTTTGAGCATATGCTATTATAATCAAGTAAAAACAGGGTTTAGGTATGCAAGATAAGTTTGTGGATAATGTGAAAGATAAAATGTTGAGGGATACTATACCCTGAGTATTTACATTCCTGTTTTTATAATTGTCTTAATTAAGGAGTAATTACTTCACTCACAGATAGGCTTATCTCTAACATGAAACTACCTGTCTACTAAAAGAAAAATTGAAAAACATCAAAATTGCACTTTTTACTGTCTTTAATGGCTATTCCGTACTTTAAATGCTGTCTTCTCCGCAAGGAAAATACATTGTTATACCCACTTGGTATTCATAGTTTGTAAAGAGCAGTCATGTTGCTAATAATGGAAGCAGGATTTCCAGAAGCACAGAATTAGTTGGCTAACAAAAATATGCTTTCACCTTCTGTGAAATACAAGATAAACTGCCAACACAGGGGTAGTGATGAGAAATTAAGCCTGGCCACCAGTAAAAGGAGGGCCACAGTCAAAAACACGTGAGCTCCTGCTGCCTGCCTTCCCCTGCTGCTGCCTTGTGCCTGGAGAGCACCCAGCGAGGCCGGGCCCCAGGCCCTCACCTGGGAGATCCTGGATCAGGAGCCAGGTGCTGCTGCAGCTGAGCTGAGCTATCAAACAGGCACATCATCAGGTTATCTTTTCGGCTGGCTTCTGTGCTCCAGACTCCCCCCACAAAAAAGAACCAGATCTCATAAGACCTTGTATAAGAGCTGTCTTGTGACATAAAGAAGTGCTTGTATTTGTAGGTAAACAAACCCAGGCGTGAGACACAGGATATGTATTTTCACTAGAGGTGACCTGTCTTCCCATGACTTGACACCTCACCTGCATGCAGCCCTAGATCAAAGTGGAACAAACAGGGGCTCGATCTCAGGGAAGTTGCTGGGTTACAATTCTGCACGGAGAACTGGCAGGAAAGAAGGTGGGGCTTGAAAATAGGCCAGTTCACAAAACTTAACTCACAGATATTAAATACTGCCTAGAACATGAATTAGGCAAGGTCCTAAAGAGCTGCCAGAAGTCTCACTTGGCCTTACTTACCACTCACCAAAGGACCCAGGGAAGTTCTCACCAATAGGACTATCCTTGCCTCCAGTGTATGTGCTATTTAAATAGATGTTATTTAACTCATTAGATGAGGCACCTTCTGACCCCACTTATTTTCCTAGTATAAATTCTTTCTTTCTTTTGGGGTTTTGGGGGTTAGTCTAGATAAATGATGTATTCCTTGTTCCCCAAAGGCTTTACTGCTTAGCTGAGCCTGAGCCTGTTTCACCTTTAATCAAAATGACATGGGAGCAAGTACAGAAGCTGGACTTTAACAGAGCTGTGCTTGCTGGCACCAGCTGGGTTATTGCTTGCTGAGAAGATGGTGAGGCACTGCATATTAATATCAACAGCTTTTCTACTCACTGTTGTATGCTGTAGGCCCACTGGCACCTACTGGTTTATATGTCATGACAGAAGGCACTGCATTTGTGGCATGAAAACAACACAAGAGAAGCTACGACGCATCACAAGAGATGCAGAAACCCCTGGGACTGGTGCAAAGCAAGAGGCAGAGGACTGGCCTTTCCCTTCCTGAGGAGTGACAAGCACAGCACTGTATTAATGGTGCTTCCCTAGTTTAAAACATGCTTTCAGGGTACAAACCCACCTCACTTCATTGCGCCTGCTGGTTCTGTCACACGGACTTTTAGGATTAGTACCTACACTGCAAAGGCTGTTATTTCTAGGAGTCATTTTTGGGGTGGGGATCAGTAAGATATGTTAGGGAAATTAATCTATACGAGCAACCAACTCCTTGCAGCAATATGAACACTCACTGATTTGTGTCATTCTATGTTGCCAGACCATTTGAGAGTGCTTGCAAGGTTTTTCTGAATACTGTTAACCACGTCACTGCTACTGAGCAGAATGTATTCCCTTAAAAAAAAAAAAATGGCAAAATCAAACCAAACCCCCCAACAACCCACAAAAATCCCTCCAATACAGCACCTAAATCTCTTTACTTCTAAATAACTGGAACAGCAGGACAGAAAACCTACCAAATGCATGGAGACAATAGTTCCTATAGCCGCATGGGAACAGTTGCATCAAAGCTATGACCAGGTTGATATTTATAGTAGATACACAACAGTGTTTTACTTATGCAAATAGAGAAATTAACGAATTTGTCCAGCTTATGTGTTTTCCTAAAATAAAGTGAATTTCCAAACCAGACACCAAGTTTTGACTACCAAAATTTGCCTGTGATGATACCGTTGAGCTAAAGCCTCTGCATACACTGCTGTCACATGGAAACTTCTTGGGTTTATTTCATTTTGGGCATTGTTCCTTTTGCAGCATGTTTTGCAATATAACATGAGTGCTCAAGGAGTCTTATGCCATCAGATTTACCAGAAAAATTTGCTAAATATTGGCAAAAGAGTTTGACTCTTATTCAAAACAAGTGGAGTTTCCCCTCGGATTATTTGTGTCAGTATTTCACTGTATAAAGCCTTAATGACAGAGACTAGAACTGGAGCAACAGAATACTGAAAAGAAATGTCCTGCACACAGAAATTTCTACAACGTGCAGAGAAGTCCCGGTTTGAACACAGGTTTCAAACAGGTGTCTCTATTCTGCCCTCCAGTGGTTTAACAACGGCACAGGTCAAGGCAGAGCAAAACGAAAAGCACTGACCAAAACGTAGCAGCCGTTCCTCTGTGTGAGCAATGCACTGAGCGGGGCGCGGAACAGAGCAGGGCAATGCTGAAATTATCACATTTTTAAAGAGAGAACAAAATAAGATTTTTTTTTTGGTCTGATAAAGTAATAGTGTTAATAAAACAGACAAAAATGCTTCTCACTAGGGAGTAAAATCACTTTGCAAGTGTATTTCAAAGCTTCATGTAGAAGCAGATTTGAATTAAATCTTTCTGAATTATATCAATCAGAGCTGTCCATGCCTACCAATAGAGTGAATTAGCTGCTGACGCCAAAGGAACAGCCTTTGCCCATGGTCTATTCTCATAAAACATGAGCTCTTCTTATTGGAAGAAATTTCTATTCTCACCTAAGCCCTTTCACAGTGATTGCGAAAGTGCATTTTCCCAAAGCGGCTTTGTCTTGTACTCTGTATTTGGGAATGTGCCTGGTGTTATTTGCTATGGCATCAAGATCCATGCAACACAGATGGGAGGGTGGCAGGGGACTGTGTCTGCACAACACAGAAATACACTTCAAAATCATCACTGGCACATTTTCACTTAGAGTAAAACCTCATCTTTTGTTATGAAGTTCTTGGTTCCCCTGCGAGAAGAACGACTTGAGGAAAAGGAAGAGGGCTCAAATTCCAAACAGGTGCAGGGTTTTTGCGGCCAGTGTTGAAGCCTGTGCCTGACCATTACCACTGCCTGGTGTGGTGCCTGCTGGTGGATGTTATGCTGTGAGCAAGATGGTCAACAGCATTAGCATAAGAGACCACGAGGATGAGTGAACGAAGCCCTCCTCTCCTGGCTCTTGCTGCTGGGCTTTTCCTCAAGGACAAGTGTCTCACAGTCCTGAACTCTGCATGGCCATTGGGTTCCCCCCAGTTTACCCTCAGCTGACTGTCTAGTGCCCATGTAAGACCACACAGAGCCACGACCTGTGTGTTTTCTTCTCTCTGAGGCTAGTCTGCCTGAGATAGGTGGGGTTTGTTCAGAATTTCTTCTGTCAGTCCCAGATGCTGTTTTTCAACCTGTGGTTTGACCTTCTGATGTATTTTGCCCCCGCGGCAATGTTCTTTATAATTCCACCTTGTTACAACCTTCCCTGTTTTCTGTGGCTCTGTCACACACACCCACACCTCTCCCTGCTTCTATATCCTAACTATGTGGAAGGATGGGTCTCACACTACACATCTGCCTTTACTGTTGGCTACTGGCTGAAGAAACATTTCTATGTGAAAGAGTTGGGCACAAGGCATGGTGCAGGACCAGTCCACAGTGGTGCAGTGCTGCACAGAGCACCACAGTTGCAGTCACAGCTAAAATGCAAGGAAACTGCTCATCCCTGCAGCAAGCAGCTTTTGAGGCATGATAATACCACAGCTCAGCAGCAAGTCAGAAGGGCAGAAGATCATTTTCCCAGGGCCGGGGCTGAGGAACAGCCCTGCAGTCTCCTCCTTCCCTAGTTCAGGCAATAGGCTACAATCAATGAGGTTTTAAAATAATACCTCTTTGACTCTTTTAGACATCACTGCTGGGTTTGAGCCTTCAAACTCTTCTTGAACACCAGGAAAGCCACTGCTTTCTCAGTGTAAACTGAGACCCTCTCTTAGTAGTGGGAATCCATTTGTTGTGATCCTAAAAGTATCTAGAGAGTTTCAACCAGATCTGTGATTTTCTCTACTATGGGAAGTTTGCATTTAAACAGCAACCATACTGCTTCACCATAGAGCTCCGCTATCACAGCTTATCATGAGCCTTCAGTCAGTGTGTTATGCCCCCCTGAGCCCAGAAATCCATCAGGATATGGAGATAGTGCTCCTGCCCATAGCACCAGCTTAAAAATTCATGAGTCAACTCTTCTTCCCCTGTCCCCACCATTAACCTGTGCCATAAATCCATGTGTTGGTTTCTTAACAATAGAGGACTTAAAACACTGCCACTTTTTAAACCTCTAAATCACATTTTCAAGTCTTTAGAACACCATGATATCTCAAATTCTCAAGACACCAAATTCCTGATGCTTTAAACAAATGCACAAAGAGAGCAGTCCATGTTAGTTTGTTCCTTGCCATTATGGATAATTTACCTGCTGAGAAGGGCTATAAACAAAGAAAAAACCTGCCTAATTCGCTCAGCCACAGCAAGTAGATGAATGGTAGTTGTTTCTCCACCAGTAGTATGGGACCTTTGTTCCACTTTGACAGAGCCTAGGGGAGTACTAATTTCCTTCTGCAGAATAATGGGGGTAGAAGAGAGTCTCTTTCAATGGAAGCCTATGAGCTAATTGCTCACACTACCCAACATTGCAGCACTGTGAGCAATAATATGCCATAGTAGCTTTCAGCCCACGCCAAGTTAATAGGATGTGGGTACAAACAGTTACTCCACTGACCAGTCAGTATTTGACACCCTCCTCATCAGTATGTCCTTTCTTAGTGCACAAACCAAACTGACCTAGTGCAATGACTCCATGCTCTGGTTTTCCTTCCAGCTTCTGCCACTCGCTCTCCATTCAAAGCCTGCACAAGTCTCTTAGGGGAGTTTCAGTATGTAAGGCTGAAAGGATAAACCATTCCTCTCCCCTGCATATCAGCTGCCTCAATTCCACAGCAGTTTTTTATGTGAAAGCTCCCTGGAGGTTGGTATCTCTGCACACTCCCAGAACTGACCCTGCATTGAGACATGCACGTAATCAAGATCTACACAGCACCTCAGCTGTTCCACCGCCCATGTCCTACAAGAGACTTGTACAGGGGGTGTTATTAAAGAATGCATAAGACCCAGAGACAAGGTGTGTTCCTTAGGAAAGAAGTGCCAATTGCTGCAAAGTTCTGATGAGCAGTAGTGGGTATTATTTTACAGTAGCCCAATTTTGAGAAGCGGGAGATAGAAGCTCACTGTTCTCCCAGAGAGGAACTAAAGGCCATACCCCTCCCTTCCCAACAGGGATGGCTGTTCAGCCTTGTCCAGTCCATGGAAGATAACACCGAGTGGTACATAATTAAAGATTCATGGGTGGAGAAGCTCTTTTTAGCATACTCACTTTGGAGAGGTTAGGGCCATGGACCAAGCATGGCCAGACTATGTTCTTGTCCCAGCTCCCACATCTGTTTATCCATCTTGGACTTTAGAAGTTAATTGGTGAAAACTGAAGTGACTACAACAAAGGACAGAGACAGAGGTTTGCAGCTCAAATGCAGCAACAGGAATGGGATGAAGGTATCAGCATGACTTTGAAGGTATCAGCAAACAGGCACAAAAATTCTTGTGCCCAGAGCTCGCTCTATTGTAACAGGCCATCATTTCTGTTCATTGTATGGAAGACAGCCTTGCACTGAATTAAAGTTTTGAATAGACAAGATAATCCCCAAACCATATTTCTGGTTCATAACACAGCTTTTCCTTCAAAAGGGAATGACCAAGCCTTAACCACCCCTGTCTGCCTGAGAAGTTGCAACTTGGTGAAACATGTTCACAGTTGCACTGGGGAAAGGAGAATTTTTGCACAGATACCTGGGCTGAGCCTGATTTCACAGTTGTTGTAACTGATCTAATACAAACGAGGAAGCACAAAGCACACATGAAACATGACAGACGCATGGTAACAGATATTCGAAAAGAAGTCAGACTTCTGTATATCTTCGTAGCCTGGAGTGTAACTGTTGATATGTTGAGAGCACTCCAATACCATGGTGATGGACAGTACTAGAAAAACCCAATAAAATCTTAAAAGATGTCAAACACCGATTCTGAAATATTCATAAATAGAAGGTGAAACAAGAACAATCAATGGAATTCCATTATTCAAGATGTTCTCCTTAAGAGCACACTGAACTGGTCCAGCTGAAGTCTTGGTTAGGCCCACTCTACAAAGACTTGAAATCCATGAGCTAAGTTTTCCTCTCAGTGTTGCCAGAGTAACTGAAATAGTAAAGGGAGTTTCTCTGATCTCACACAACTAACTATAAAGGGAGGGTGGTATCTGGCTTTAGCTGAGAACATTAAAACACTTTGACTGATCCTTGAAGGCCGTCAGGAAATGCCATCAGTACCTGTGTACCCACACAATTGTTGTTTCGGGTAAACTTCTGTTGTGCCCGGAACCAGGATTATACAATACACAATAAGGAACAGAGACCAGGGCACCAGCTTCCCATTCCTGTCCCACCACATGACATACTTTTTTCCAAAGGGAATGTTTAAACATTCTCTATTTAATGTTTAATCACAGATGTGCAAAAAAGGGGAAGGAAAAAGGGAATCAATGATTACATTACTAAAACTAGTTATAACCACCTGCAACATGATTCTCTTCACTTACCATAAGAAGTGGCTATAGAGAAGGAGATCTGAGCCATCTTTAATAATTTTTAATAATTATTAAAAATAATCTCTATTATTACTATTATTATTACAAACTTCCAAAAAGCTGGGCTGGTTTTAATATTAGCTCTTCCAGACAATCAGAAAAATGAGAGTTTTAATACAATGGTAAGAAACTACAACCTGGGCAGTTGTCACAAGCTATAAGTACCCTGCAAGTGCCAGCTACTGATTATTCTCTTCTAGTCCGTTAGTGAATCTTCCCAGCCATTCAATCAGAATGTCTCTGGTTCATTTCCCATCACTTGGTATTATGAAAACCAGGCTGGCGTTTAGTCAAACCAGGACAGCTTTACTGATAAAGCCAGTGGGGGAAGCAAAGAATTTGTCAAATCTCACTCCTCCTAAACATAAAGAGCACAGCAAATCAATACACGGAAGTGTTCTCAGTTTGATTCCGACTGCAGAGAGGAAAGGGCAGCACCATGTTCACTGTCTCCAGGCTAACTGAGTGAGTGCATTCTCCATCATATCTACTTCTTACCAGAAAGGAAATGTGCAAGATACTGTGTCAAACTCCAGCGGGAAGAAAGGAGAATTAAGAAAAGATTTCTTGAATTGCACCTTCTTTAGGTGAACACCCACCCATCCCTTCTTTCTGGCCACCCAGCTGACTGCATAGCATCTGATGGACGAAGTAGGGTTCAACAGTTTCTCAGCAAGAAAACTTGGTGAACATGAATTTCATATAAAGTATCTCCTATAAATAGGCTCAGAAAATACAAATCCACAGTGATGCCTTTAGCTACATTTATCTGTTTTCCATGTTATCATTTGGCATGGCAATGATTTCATGACATCTGCATTTTTGGAAACAAAAACTGAAACCACGCATGAAATCCATGTGACAAATTAATGTTCAAGACTCCAAATTTTTGCTAATGTCATTCATCAAAAACTTTGTTTCATTAATTGTGAAAAAATATTCTTATCTGTTACAATAATGTCTAACAATCTGAACTTTAACCAGCCTATGTGCCAACAGTACACCCTGGAATGTTTACTACCTCCCCGAGCTCAAGTGCGACATTAAAATATGCCCAAAGGCTGTACTGAGAGCCCTCATCTTTCTGAAAGGACAGCAAAGGTGAGCTGCTTGCAACTCAAGCACTAGCAGATTGTCACAACTCGCTCAGGTTTGCTGGCAAGTCAGTAGTTATCCCAAAGAGTCCCAGGAATACTAATGCCGAGAAAACTATTGCAATGTTACGAGAGTTGTATCCACAATTCTTTTAATCTAAAGCTATGCAGTGAAGAAATCTGACTTTCACACACTTTTGCTTCCCCTCAGTGTCTCAGGGCTGAAACTTACTATTAAAAAGGAACACAAGTACATTCTTTTCTTTGATGATGGCCTAACAGAGAAAAAAAGCATTTATTTTGCTCAGCCACTCTGTATATCTCACATGGGTTTCGTGCTTTCCAGGCATGTACAAATTCTGTGCACAGGCCCTCTGTCTGGCTCAAGATTTAAGATGCTCATGTCTCTTCTTTGTCATTAGTTAACCTTTACGCCAAAGACTCATTTCTCAACTGCTCCAGACAGTTTAACTCCCTCCCCTTAAGCTACTCAGTGCTACCCTCCTGTTTCTTTCCATCTTGGGCTGGTTCCTAAGTTATACTACAGCAGCCACCAGCCTCTCCTGCTGGCTCTGGCCTGTCTGAGGGCAGCATGCCACGCTCCCAGGACTCCATTCCCAGCAGAGCACAGAGATTCATGTCACCAAGTATGTTTTGAGAAGCAGGATGAGGTGGGTTGGTATTGCTGGTGCATTAGTTCACCCATTCTGCAGTCGGTTCTGTGGACATGGTTCTGTGACTGGAAATGGGCAGCCTGCCTCAACAGGACAGTGCTCATCCTGAAGATTTACGTGATCTGTCAATGCTGAGAATGAGCCAAATTAACATAAGTCCTTTAACTTCCAGGTTTGTGGACTCTTCTGTTAGCCCACAGCTTCAGCAATAAGTTTGTATTTTCTAGTACATGTTCAAAACATCTCCCAAAGCCAGGAGAGCAGCTTGCATGTAGAAAAGCCATTTCACTGGTTCACACCTTAAAATTTCTGTACAAGCCACCATTTCTTTGCCCCAAATCCTTTGTTGTAGCAGTGTGCAATATATCAGATCTTATCACCTTTGACATGACAAAGAATCTACTGCCAGCATTCTCAGCTCCCAACCAGCCAAGTCATTTCCATTCCTCCATCAGGGCAAGTACTCCAGAGTTAGTAACACACTAAGGAACACCTTATTAAGGGAATTCTCCCTTTCTGGGATGTTTACACTCATATTCTGAGAGGGGAAAAAAACCCAAACACCTTTTCCTCTGAAAGAAAGTGCATGAAATAATTAGAAAAACCAGAGACATACAGTTCTGTGCTTTTTCAAAGTGAACATTAGGAACATGAGTTACAGCAACTCCTTAAGGACCTGGATACCCTGGAGCTGGCTGAACATGAGCTTCTGTCTAGAAGGTGTATAAGAGTATTAATACAGCATGATGACTGAGCCAGTGAGTCCCGTATCCACACAGCTCTACAACCAAGGTGTAGACCAAGATCTTTGGTCTTTGATGAGCAGAAAACCAGTTGTCAGCAGGTTCCTAGACATACTGTGAAAATAAATTAGGTGTGAAGTTGTATTTTACTACGAGAACAAGAGACTGCAGATGAGTCTCTCTGAGGCCAGGAGTAAATAACAACTGGGTGTAGAACAGTACCTATACTCTATTTCAGAGTAGACACACAGCCCAACAGCAGCACTAGATTCAACAAGATTCAAAAATGATACAGCAGTGCAGAAAGTTAGATCACCAGAGTGGAAATCAAACTCCTAAGTTGGTTTCATAGCTTCTGTATGTGGTAGAGGAGCTTAAAAATTCACTGTCCAAATTCAGCCAGCACTTGAGCAGAGAGCTGCCAAAAGTCATGCTTGCTTTAGAGTTACTGATAGCACTGCAATAAAAACTCATCTCAGCATGTCTTAAATCCTAGCTCTCCCACAACACGTAAGAAAGATCTGCACTGAGGTGAGGGTATCCACTTAAAAACACAGCCCAGAACTTTCTACAGATAAATATGCCCACCCCTTTCTTCTCAAACACCTGAACATGATGCTTTGTTGAAAGTGGAGATGGAAATGCAAGCGGTTAGATCACCTATGCCAGCAGTGATTCTGCTCCAATCTCTGCTTCTCACAGCATCACAGCCTAAGCACCACACGGCAGCTTGTTCCGAGTGGTCACACTCACCTCCCTTCTGCCGAAGCCAGAGCACTGTTCAACAGTGACTTTACTGAGACAGCAAGGGGTTATCAGTGCATAATGCAGGATTAGAGCACTTACCTGCAACGGAAGACTCCTGTGATCTGAACTCTCTTTCCATGGCTCCTCCTATGTTTGATACACAACTTAGCACTGTAAAAGGACAGAACCAGTCGTTGGAGTAGGGAACTGAAGTCTCCCCTCCTAAATGACTTCTTTAAGAGTCCTGCTCAATCCTTCCCTTCTATTTGGCCTAGAGTCCAGCAGGAGTGCTGAGGACTACCCATGCCAAGACTAGTCTGGCAGTTTAGGCATTCTCCTTCGAGGTGGGAGTTGAGGATGTTAATGCAACCAGACAGAGGAGGGAATTCTCTACCTTTCTCTTCCTGACAAATCCCTCAGGATATTGAATAGCAGGTACAGAGCAAGAAACTTTTGGAAAAAAAATAAATCCCTTAGCTCTGGCATTTTTGCAGGAAGCCTGATCCTGTCTGCGCCACAGAACAACTACATTGTTCAGGTCGTGTTTCCTTTTAAGATGATGTTTTCTTGAACATGGCAGTCATTGACAATATAAATGCTGTTTCCTAGGGCAGAAGTGGATTGCAAAGCCATTTAAATCAGATGAGAACGATTTTTTGGAGCACAAGATCACTTGATTTTAGCTACACAAAACTAAACTCTAAGTCCGGACATTGCTTGCTTTCAGTCTTGAGCCAAAGGAACTTTTTGTTGCAGCACTGCACACTGGTGGAAATGTCCGATAGGTGGAACTGAGATATCTAATGGGTATTTAGAGCTGCGTAAAGACACTGAACATTGAAACTTAATTTATAATACAAGAGACAGAGAAGTGGTTTAGTCGGCACAGTGCAAGTGAAGCTGCCAAAGAGCCATATTTAAGAGCATTTCAATGAATGTTTTTTCAGCATCATCCGTTCTATAGTAATTGTATGCAAACATTTTGTATTCCAGATCAGTAATTCTTTTCCCTCAAGTTTAAGTCCCCCCAAGACAAGAGAACAGCCAGGTTTACATTGAATTGAACTAGGAATGAGTGGTATGGATCTGGATAGCACCAGATATAAGTACCCAGATGTGTTGGGTTTTTTTAACAAAATAGATCAATTGATATGAAAGTATTTACTGCAGCACTGTATTGATTTAACTAATGTATAACAACATATGCAATATGGCATCAAGACACATACCTTACAAAATATCTTTTTCTGAAGCCATAGATAACACAGCATCCCAAACACAGACTTAATAAAGAAAAATGATGCCCATTTACCTTGTGTCAGTAAAATTATCACCCATGTTATATTTAGCTAACAGACAAAAAAGTTACAGGGCGTGAGCAGACTTTTGCAGGAACATCCTTTGGCAGCTGATTCACTGAGAGACATTGACTGTGGCCTTGGGAGGAGAAGGCTGTGAGATTAGCTTCTTCCTTCTGGTGGGAGCACGGCCCATTGCCTTGCTGATCGCAACAGAGGCAGGAGAAATGACGTTAGAAGAGCTTGGGGAGCGGGGATTCATATATGTCAGGAGGTATCATATTCACAGACACCAGACAAGGACTGGGTAAAAGTCATGGTTGGCTCTCAGAACTATAAATCACCTCCTTCCTGCCCATTTGACCTCTTCTCTCCTACTTTCCCTTCAGGAAGTACTCACACACTGCATGCACGCATGCCCAGTGTGGGAAGGGTATGCAGAAAACAGCTCCTACAACTTTGCTGTTGGAGTGCAAGCTAAGGCACAGTCACCAGTGTGACAGTTAACATTATCTGCACTACACAAATCTGGGTTAAAATATATTGAGCAGGGAACGGGAGCAGAGGGGAGATGATATGGAAGATGTAAACAGTGTCAATGCATTTAGCAGTTCTAGTCACCTAAGTGAAAGATACAGCATTTTCCTATTCAGTTACAATCAAAGAGAAACAATTCTTGTGAGGAAAACTAGTGGTTTTTGTGTTGAATTTAAAGGTGTCTCTCATGCTTTCAGATATTAGATATTTCTGGCTGGGCATAATCACATCCAACTGCATTCCTGTCTGATAAAGTGAGATAATGTATCCGCAGCTCTAGTCAATGGTTCTTTTCCCAGAGCGCTGTAATGCAGCCCTTTGTCTTAATCGATAGATTGCAAAGACCCATCACAGTTCCAGAGCTACTGAGGAATAAGAGGTGACATTTTCCATCTCCAGTTTCTGTATTCAAGAGAGGGCTAAATGACGCACACAACAGGCCAGATTGACTAGCTGCTGCTGCACAGCATGAGCACACACCGATTATAAGCCTCTGCCTCCCAAGCCTCTGCAGCATGGCCTTACAGAATACCTTGTGCCAAAGCAGCACAAGCAGGCAACAAAAAACAACCATTAAAATGAAAAGTAATTACTTCTTGAATGGCATTGCACACAAGAGCATGTGCGTGACTAGAGTAACATATACCGCCATATACGAACTGAACTAGGCAAATAAAATCATTGCTACAATAACGAAAATGAGCCTTGCTTCTGCAAAGCTATGTTAAAGTCTCACATCTGCAAGAAAACTCCCTTCCTGTTCTTTTGCAATCAGCTGACAGCGGTGGCTTGCTGCTGTTTCAGCTAGTGATGGCCACTCACAGAAGCACAGTCTTGGCCCTGTTCAAAAGCCAGGTTTTCTAAATAACAAAATGAAACGTGTACCTTAGTCTTTAGCAAAAAGGAGAAAAAGTGCTCTTACCTGAGCTCTGGACCTTACTACACATGCTTGGGGTTGCTATCTTTGCTGTCAGTTTTAGTGCTACAGTGTAAAGCACTCAGGGAACCAGTTATTCATGCCCCCAGGCTCAGGGTTAAGTACAACGATTGGGCAACATCCCAGTAACAATACACCCAGCTTCCCCAGGAGCATTTGGTTCCCATTGTTTCCTAGTGGTATTTTCCATTTGCTTCCTAAGTGTTTACATCTCTTGTACCCAGTAGGCTCTTCAGGATACCCCAGTAATAGAGAGCTCTCATCAGGAAGTCTCAGAGCATAAAGGGTGAAAGTCTACAATGGCTTGGAGAGACAACCTGGGCCAAGATAGGCTGTGCCCCAAGCTCATAATCTGCCTGCAATCAAGACACAAATAAGCATGTCCAGCCCGGAGAACCTGAGCCATAACTGCCTGAGAGGAGTCGACAAGACAGGGAACCTTAAAGCAACATTCTGGATGCCACTGCTGCAGGTGACCCTGGACAGATGACGGCTGGAAAAGGCCTCCTTTGCCTCATGTGGAGCTCTCCTGGATTAACATAGAGCCAGATGCTTTCTTTGCTGGTAGAGATTTACATCCTGTGATGAACCTGAACCCTCCTTTCAGCACAACTGAGGAGTTCCTCAGAACACTAACTTTACTCAGTGAAGTCTGTAGCTTTAATAGGTAAATAATTCACAGCCTTTCTCATAAATATATGTGGCCTGTGCCTTCCTGTCCACACTTAAATCCAGTAGTGCTATTTGGGGAACTCCTTGGGGTCTGAGTTCGTGGTCAAGAAAGGGAAGGATGAAGACTACTCTTATAATAATTTTACAGAGATTCTGAAGAGCATAAATGGAGCCACTTGGCCCAGCTCTCTAACTGCCATCTGCCCTTCTGCAGGCTTTCCCTAGTGAAGATCAGGCTGTCCTGAAAAACTGATGAGGAGAATTCAGAGTCTTTGGCAGCAGCTTCTACCACCAAGTGAACATGCTTCCAGGGGTGATGGCCTGGCCATGGGCAAGGGAAGGAAGCATTCAAAATACAGCAGGTCTCCAAGACTCCAGCAGACTGGTTTCACAAGACAGCTAGCCAAGGAAGTCAAACAGACCCTGCCTCCACTGGCACTTGTGTCCCTCCCAGATCTGGAACTTGCCTCAGTGAGGGGATAAATGCTTGCTGATCCGATGATACTGTCTACCAGCTCATGTCAAACACCTTACATGCCTCATGAGCTTAGGACAGAAAACTTTCAAGAGGACATATCAGTCACAAAACTAGCACAACTTGGAGCAAACAAAATGGTATTTTTACCCAGGGACAATGTGACAATGGGCAAGCCCCATCTGAAGGAGAGGGTTTGGCAATAAACAGACACCAGTGCTACTGAGTGCAAGGGGTCTGCACTGTCTTACATCCACTGAGAGAAAACAGAAGGGGATCTTAGGGGAGGGGGTAAACCAATGTATTATGAAAAGAGACTAAAACAATATTATGGAAACTCATGGCAAAGAGAAATTAAATTACACTGTAATAAAGGAAATTGAATTAAATGTTTACAACTAGTTATGATTTATTTTTAATGATACAAAAGACAATGATCTTGAATGGAACATACAATCCCATATATATCTATCAATGTCCAAGTCCTTTTCACACCCTTTCCTATATTTATAATTGCGAAGGAAGTCTTCTGATGACGTGCCTCAGGAAGAATGAGAAATTACTTGGGTAAGTTAAATAGCAATTTGAAGTCCTCCTGGAAAATGAATTATGATCAGAGGTCACATTCATCAGTAGGTCTGAAGAGAACGAGAGAGATTCTTTGGACATATTATCCATGCGTAAATTAGCCACATTCCTGTGTAACCAACATACAGCATAGAAATAGTACGTGACAAGACAGTGGATTTCCTACAAACTGCTTTTACACAGGTACTGAGAGTTTGCTTTTAAAGATAAGGTCAGAGTGTTACTTTGGTTCCTTGATGAGCAGAACTCATAAAATAAGAGTATGGCGGCACAGAATGGTGGCTTTGAGTATGTTAATGAAAGTAGAGTCTTTAGGCATTGAATAGAACCTTCAAATATAAATAAAAATCAGCACTGGCCTGATGCTGGCCTGAGGGAAGTCAGCAGAGTAACTGGCTGAATGCTGTCTGCATGCACACCTCCACTTGCCCTAAACACACTGCACTTATCTAGGAGCATCCTCCAACAGCTCACGACTCCCCATTAACAAAATCCGAGTGTGGAACATGCACATTGTTATCACGGCTGTGTACAATGTGATACACTGTAGGTAGGTAGAAGGCTGAAGCACTTTAATGCTGCCATAGTGGCACCCATATTTCATTCTCACTGCTGCTGTGGATGACTGTAAGTCATTATAAGAAACCATATGACGTAACTGCTTTCGTCTCTTAACCTCATACAAAGGCCTTGCAATCCAAACTTAGAACCTGTTTCCATTTTATTTCTTGGATACTCAATCTTTTACCTTTATGAAGGATTTTCTTTGCTGCTTTTTATGCATGCTGAATTTTTGTAAACTACTTAAAGTCTGGATTATTTCAAGGACTGCACTTTTCTGGATGAGTGCACAGCCTCTGTGCAAAGGTTGCTTCCCCCAGAATGACTAGTTTTAATTCTCTAAATGAGTGTCATCTTGGAAAACTTGACAAAACCAGCTTGACCTTGGCAGTGTACATTCCTCATCTTCCCTTTTCATACACAAGGTCCATTCACTTTGTTTTCCAGCCTCTGAGATCTGCCTTTCTCCTGCAGCCACAGACTAAATTATGGTATTATATGCCATAGAATATGTTATCTATACAATACTGGTATCTACGGCTTCTACTTAGCATATAAATGTTTCATTCCATATTTGTCTAGAATTTTGTTCCTTGTGTTCTCAGCTTGCACTTATCTACAAGAGAACCATTTCCCTAGTATCATAGGTCCTGCAACTCTCACTCTGGTAAAAGACAACAAGACAATAGTATTTTGACAAGCTGAGAATATGCAATTAGAGAGCAAACTGCTGGGAAGAGGTGGGCCAGAACTTCCCTGTTTTGTTCACCAACGAGGTATTGCTTTGGCCTAGTCCAACCTGAAACAGCCTAGGACTGACCCACCTGAGTTACTGCTTTTGTCCTCATGGCTTCTTGCCAGAGTTGCTGAACCCTCTGCTTATAAAAAAGGAATGGGTGTTCTTTGGGTGGACTCCAGGATGCTGGAATTAGTTCTTTATCTCGGCCCACACAACTGAATTTGTTGCCCTGCAAGGCATACTGGGAATAAAAAGGTTTGAAATGGGTCCAGTTCAGCCTCCCCCAAAGATCCAGAGAAAAAAGGCCTGAAGAGTCTTTGAGCTGTCATCATCCACCCACTCCAACCCAGGCTTAACAATGCCATTTTGTAAGATAAGCACTAGGAGGGAAGGGCAGGCACTGACAGGGTGGGTTCACGGAGCAGGGCATCAGCAGTCGGGAACACAGCCCAGCACCTCTCCCAGGTCAATATGCTACTTGTAAGACTGAGATAGCAGGCACTGACAAACTGAACAGCACTGACAAACCGAACAGCACTGACAAACCGAACAGCACTGACAAACTGTTATTGCTCAAACTGACACTCTGCATTTGAAACCTGGAGTAGCTTTGAAATTGTATGAGTTTAAACAGGCAGATTTTTACTTGGTACAAATCTGAGCAAGTCCAGATTGCATAAATGCTGAGGGAAGTGGGCACATGCAACTGGCTGGGTGTCACCAGGACACGCAGTGTGTCTGGTTTTGCCTGTCTCGGAGTGACTTCTGAAACGTCTGACGTGACTAGATGTAATCTGGCTTGTTCTGGTGATGCATGCTCCCAGGTCACATCTTGTGCGTAACAGAAGGTGATAGTTTTGAGGAAGCAGGACATACCGGTTATCCCAAATCAGCAGATTTCAGTTTTAAAGTTTATAGTGAAAGTTTCCTTTAGAAATATCTCCTTTTCCCCCTCCCTATTTTCATTTGTTAGTGAACAAAATTATGTGCTCGGGTCAGCAGTGTACTTGGCACATGCCTGTCCCAAGGAAAAGGATGAAGCAATTACACTTGCAGCCTTGCAGCACAGAGAGTACCAGACTGCAGCCCAATTCTCACCAGACCTGTGTGGCCATATTCCTTGGAGTCAAGCATCTCTATGGCTGGACTCACTTATGCTAAATTTACACTACCTACAGTCAAAACTATAGCATTAAAAGCATGGCTAAGGTTGGAAAGTGCTCCAGAAATATCAAGCGCCTCAGTCCAGGTTGGCGTGTCATGGCAGCTGCTGCACAAGCCAAGGGAAAGAGATTCCCACTGGTTTTGGTGCAGTTTTGAGGTGCTCAGTGGTGCAAGAGCGTTTCAGTCCCGCTGGCTTTGCCCATTCCCACCAGAGCAGGGCAGTGCACACCTACCTCAAACCTGTTAGCCTAGGATTTATTTTGACGATTCAGGAAATAACTTTAGCACCTTTCCTCTAAGCTCTTGTCTGTCCATGGCCCTCTCCCACCCCGCAGCCTGGCCGTCCTGTCACACAGCCCTGACCCCGTTCCTGCTCCTCAACACACCAGCGTTTGGCCATAACCTCGCAGAGCCAGAAAAGGCCTCTGGTGCCGTGGCCCAGCTTCCCTCAGCGGCTCACCACAGCTCCACGGGGGACCCGCCACAGCTCCTGCTGCGCCCCCAGCCCCGCGCTGGGTAGGACTCTGCGGAGAACAGCCCAGAGGCGGCGCGCCCAGCCCTGAGGAGGACGCGCCGCCCCACACTGGGGGGAACATGTCACCCCGCGCACTGGGGGACCCACCACAGCACGCTGGGGGGAACACATGGCCCTGCACCAAGCGCCAGGCCTTGCCTGCTCCACACCAGCTTAGGATAACTACGATATTCTCTGTTCCTTCCTCTTACAAAGCTACAGAGGATGAGCCTGTGGGCGGCAGGCAGGTTACCCGGCCCCGGCACTTGTAGGGGATTACTGAGAAAACCCTGTAAGGGTTTAAGAACTTCTGCAGGAGACACAGCGCCAGTGCTGTCTGTATGTGCAATAACCCCGGAAACCACTAGATGTCAGGGTTGATGCATAAAAAGATGAAACCGTTTTAGCTGGAAACGCCTCATGTTTTAAGGAAAGGGACTGCCCTTATGACTTTCTGTGCTGGAGACGAGTCCTTTCCAAGGACACCCCTCCACCCAGCAGTCCTGCCCATCGCGGTGCTTTCGACATCTCTGCAGCCCTGCATGACAGCAAAGGCAAATACTTGTATTTCAGGACTGGCTGGGCTGAATCTGTTCTGGCGGGACTGAAATTGTCACTTGGGCTATAAATGGAGTTAGGTATTAGGTAAAAAAGAAACCTGTCTTCTGGGCCTCGAAATCCCAAGTGTCAAGTACTGGAGAGCAGGTTTCCTCCGCTCCCCTAGCCAGGGTCCCATGCCGCCTAACCCCCTCCTGCCACCCCAAAACACCACCTTTTTCATTTGTTTACATGGGAATAAGACACATTTCCCCCCCCCCGGAATCTTTATTACATTGGATGCTGAGGAAATCCTTTCTGATTTCTTCTTTTCTAGAGCACATCTAAGGAAGGGGACACTTGCAGAAGAAAGTTTTCAAAGAGAGGCCAAGACTAAATGGCACATCTGTGCCCCAGGGAGCAGAGAAGGGAAAGAGGAAAGGGTGGAAAAGTCTCAGGGATAAAACAAGATGGATAGCACTGAGCAGGGGAGGCAGGTGAAGAAGTGCAAGCAGACAAGGTAATAAATGCTGGCAAAAAATCCTGTGATGTTTTGACATTGGAAGCAAGGATAAGGTGGCACCTGATGTACCTCATGGCAGTGAAATGACCCAAGTAGTAAAGGGTAAGACTGGCATCTCAGTGAGATAAGATTCTACCATCTGGGAGAGAGATCTGCATCTGGAGGCTAGATATGCTTGGAAAGAGGAAGAGGGACAGGATGATTTCTCTGTCTTCCTGGTACAGAAGGTGGAGAAATAGCAGCAGTGGCAGGGAAGAGCAGCAGCAGAGCTTGTAGGGATGGACAGACAGCTCATGGGAGACCACAGATCCAAAATAAAGAGAGCTTGGAGGAAGCAGAGGTCACCCCAGGACAGTCAACAGAGAGAAATAAAGAGTGAGTAAAAATACAATGATGAAGAAAGCAGGCCGGTGCTTTCCTTCACATACTATCCACCGAGGAGAAGAAAACAGGAGATGCTCACAAAAGAGGTGTTTTCCTGTGCAGCTAAAGTGTTCACAGTTACAAGCATCCCAAACTGTGAATATCTCCATCTAAAAAAAGGCATGGCACCATTTGGGGTAACAGGTCTGCACTTTCTACATAAGAAGGTTCCAAACTGGTTTTAGTTCTCAGGCATGGGGGACATCCCTGAAGCAATGAATGGCCATGAGTATCACATGAAGAGATTCTGTGAGTGGTTAAAGCAATGTGCCCCTAGCAAGAACTCAAAGCAAAATATTCCTATTAATTGGAGAAAATTTGTTAAAACTCACGCAGAAAGGGAGCAAAGATTTGTCCTATATTCATTTACACTGGTAATTCACATAAGTGGAACTAAACGGCTATAAAACTTTTAAATAGAGAACTGGCCTTGTATTTTGGCAGCTTTTCTTTAAGTTAGATTTTTATGGCTTGGCTAATTGTTCCACTTGCTATTCTCCCCTGAAGAATCCTGATGGGCTTCAAGTTGATTTGCTGAAAGCCAGGAATCTAGTAAAAATGTAATTTTACCCTTGCTAACAGCTGGAGAACCAACATCAATTTCAGGAGCTTGCTGAGTAATGAAATTAGAGGACTCACAACTGACAGGAACATGACATGACTGAGTTGAAGGGCAGTGCCATCACTTCTATTTAACTCACTGATGCAGACACCTTTCAGATACAGCTCAGAAGGCACCACTGGGCATATCTTCTGAATCTTAAAGGAAGTTTCTAGTCACAGAAGATGCAATGGTAGATCACAGAAAGCCTGGTTTGAATTGAACTATGAGCTAACACACAAAGGAAGATACTCAATAAGCTCTAATGTCTGTACCTGCACATCAGCCACCTGCACAGCTCACACCTACAAGATCTAGGAGTAGGAAAGGTTCACTGGGAGAGTTAGTTGCACTCACCAGGCCAGCTATTCACCTGGGAAGCTGCCAGACCCAAGTTAGCTGTTCTTAAATTTAGCGTCTACTTGTAATTTTCACGTAAATTATTTCAGAAGATACTGGACAACCTGCACCATCGTTAGCCAGAGTTCAGTTCTGTTGTGCATCTTTCTGGAACAAGGTCCAAAGGGATGCTCCTCTACAAGACAACTGACTTGGAGTGAAACAACACTCAGTCACCTTCCAGCTATCCTTGAACTTACCATTGCTCTTGACCTATTACCCTCCATAAAGCTCAAGAGAAAGTGCTGAATTTGCTATTCAGCAGTCACCATGCAGTCTGAAGTTAAGGATATGTTTGCAGTCACCCAGGGCTATAAACAGACAGAGGGTGAAAATAACCCACTGAGCAAAGACAGAGCTGTTTCCATCACTGATTAAAGAGCCAGTTTTTAAAACACAGACCTATGTTATACAGGTATGAGATTACTGACGTTGTTGCTATCAGGTACACATAATTCCTCTGGCAATAGGGAAGCCTGATATTTAAACCTGTAATCTCCATTTTCCAAAACCGAAAGCTGAGCCGAGGGCTATTTAAATGTGTGGCCTCCAAAGTCAACAAATGCCTTTGGATTGGTTATTGTACTGCTTATTCGGCACACCCCTTCATCCAGAGGATCCCAAAGCCTTTGCAAGGACGAACTAAATGAAACTCTCAGTGTCTGAGATAGGCAGACAGGTAATGAACCTGGAGAGACCTGTGGGACAGAGAGGAAACTGGCAATAGCTCCAGCTCACAGGAAACAGCCCTGCCACGTGCTTCACCTTTACTGTATGATCCGAGTATTTGGAAAGGCAGAAGAATACAAAAGATTTTGTCTCACAGCCAGAAAGCCAGAAACTGTGTTTCTCTGCCACTGCTTGCCTCCTCCTCTCTTGGGTGGAGGTTATACACAGCCCTGTGTGTTGCTGCTTGCTTTCCAAGTGTTGGAAATAAGAGCAGTAAGATATGCCAGCCAGAGGCAATAATGCAGCCTGGACGAGGCTTTGCTTGCAAGGGAGGTGTGCTCAATGTTTCCGTGAAGGAGCTACTGCCTTTAAAAGCATCTCAAGTACAATTCACTGGGAAAAGGATGCTGAAAATAATTAGTGACTTGAATTTTTATGCCTTGGAAATTAACTGAGCTTAAAAATAACCCAAGCATATTTAACATCTTAAAGAGAGACTGCATAAAATGGCTGCTGTAAGGCTATGGCGTATATTACAAGCATTTGCCCTTTGCCTTCATGATCTCTCTCCACATAATAGGGAATAAAAGGACATCCAAAGATCAATTATTCTTCAGCAAAGAAACCCTTTAGGAGCAGCAGATAGCACAATGATGCCCTCATCTTGCTTCCCCTCCACAACCATCACAGCAACTCAGCTTACACAGAGGACAAAACATGCCTCTCTGCCACTGGTAGCAGCAGGATTAGCAGTGTACGGGTTTGGTTTATCTTATTCCACCCAAAAACATGATCTGCCACATACTTGGTAATATTGTTTGATTAGAAAATCTGTTATTGGAAAGTGGCTGATTAATTTATTTGTTTATTTGTAAAGCCGGTTCCAAGTTTGAACTAAACTGCTTTATATGGCAGATTATTTATTTACCACTGACATACAAGAATGTCATTTTACATCACAAATTAGAGATGTTGGCAAAGTGTGTACTGTGGACATGCTCCTTGCAGGATAAGCATGTTTATGGATTGGAAGAAACCCACCAGTTTGTTAATGACTATCTTCTGAACTGATGGGCAGCAGCAACAGCAACGTTACTTCCAGACATCTGATTTATGTGGGCATGGAACTGCTCATTAAAATCCATAATGTTTATTTGCAATATGCAGCTGGTAGGGATTCCCCGAGATCCAGTTCTGCCAGCAGGTATAGTTTTCTCCTGGGTAAGAACTTCCCGTCATCAGCAGACTAAACATAGTTAGTTTTCCATGCAACTGAAAGGCAGGTGAGCAATGTCTTTATAGGGAGAAAAACACAATAGTAAAATCAATCTATGCAGCTATAAAGGCCACACCACCTTTCCTCAATATTGAGCCAAAAAAAGAGCTTGTTTAGAAGCAAACTCCAGACTTAAAGTGCAAACTTCAATATAATGTGACCTGGGAAGTCTTCAGAACGTGGCATCTACAGTGCAAGTACCCAAAAAGGCATTTCTAGCAGAAACCCTGTTCCTAGTTACATGCTGGCAACACTACTTCTCTTCTGCTTTTTCTCCTCATACAGATGTATGAAATAAAGGCAGGGGCAACACCCAGAGACATATCTGTATTTGAATTTCATTCAAGTCCTAACCTAACGGTATGTTATGTTGCTCCTTGTCCCTAATTCTTGCCTAAATTATGTATTATCTTCTTCTGCAGACCAAATGGAGTCCTAAATCCTCTGAGCTCATCTCCCGGTGCTAGTGCACACGAAGTGCACAGAACAGCATGAGCTTTATGCTTCTCCAAGTCCTGTGCTTCTCAGGGGTCCATTTTCCCCTCACAAAATAGCTTTATACACAATATACCTCAGGTTATATAGTCAAACAGACCCTGAGAGACTGCAGAATATGAGATTCAAACATCAACTTTTTACTGCAGCACAGAATCTGATCAAGGAGAAAAGTCCATAAGGTAGCACAACCCCTTTACACCTAACACTGGAGGCATCAGGATATGACTTAACTACAAGAGACTGGACTGCCTGGGGTACTAACCATCTCCACAGTGAATGCTACTATGCGGTGAGAAGCAGAATGCAAACGAGCTGATTTCTCTGTATGAAACAGCATAAAGTTCTGTGCAGGCTCCAAAATCCTTCCAGGATTTTGTAAATACAAACACGTGATTGACCTGCTTGGAGCTCCACGCTGCTCTGACTACTCAAACTACCTAATCTGAAGCTGGCCCAGGATTAGGTGCACGAGTCACACTTTTGACTTTAATTTAAAATTAACTGAACTGTCCATACAGTCAACTCATGAAATAAAACCATTGCCAACAAGAACCTGCTTTCATATAAAAGAAAGAGGATGAGCAGTTATAAAGAAAAGAATGTTATTCTTAAAGATACTCACTGTCTCAGCCTCCATGCTTTCTCCAGCATAGCTCCTGCCTGTCTCCATACTCCACCACTGCCCTTTGCTTACCCATGTTTGTGGAAGGAACATCGCTCTCAGTTTGCACCCCTAGCAACCCCAGCCTCCTGGAGAAAGTCCTCTTCAGTTTGTCCCGGAGTTTGTCCTATCATGGAGAGGAGGTTCAGAAGTAATTAGACAAAATAAAAGCACCCCCATAGCCTGCCCCAGGGGCAAAAAGGGGCTTTACATGGAAAGGCAGTTTTTAACCTAAGACAGAAAAGCACTTTCACCCTCCAGTAAAAGCACTGAGCTTGGTACAAAGCAAAATCTGACTCAAAAAACTCTAGCTTCAAGGAAAGCATGGTCATGCTACTGTCAATATGTGGCTTAAAACTTACTGGGTAGTAGTTAACTTCCCATGCCAAGAGGGGTATCAGAACAACCTTGCCGTGACAAGAGTAGTGGTTCTGTCTCAATATCACCAACAGAAAACCTTGCCTTAAGTAAGGAACTCAGTGTCTGGGGCATTTCACACACGCCCCAAAAAAATAAACCACCAAACAAACCCACCTCAGCAGCAACAAAACAGAACCAAAAAATCCACCCACAAAAAGCCATAAACCAAACACTCCCCCTCCAAAAAAACCCCCAACAACCCAAAACCAAACACATCACACAAAACCCAAAACCCACCCCCCCAAAAAAAAAACCCACCAAAACAAAGTACAGCTTCCCACCCCCCAAAAAACCCTGACAACAACAAAAAACCCAGAAAACTATCGTAGCAGATGGTAGGACTAAGTGCACAGGTGAGTCACTTTAGGCTAAGGGAAAAAACAAGTAGGATAGAGCAGAAGAGAGAAATGACATCGCAAGCAGCATGTACGTATTTATGACTTCTTAAAGGAGTGCAATACACTCAGATATTTCCTTCAGACATCCCACCACACCCCTTATTTATTTTTAATAAGTTCTTAATCTTTGTAGGCAAGAACCCCCTGCAAAATGTGGGACATTTTCCCAGTCTAACCCCAACCACCTCAGCATTTATATTCTCAATTGGTTTGGGTTTTTTTTCAGGACTGATGCATGTATATTTCTTTTTTAACAAAAAAAAAAAAGAAAATCCTGTAGGTAGAAGTTTGATATTCTGGCTCTCAGCCCAGGAGCTCTTAGAAGATGTTTAATACCAAGAATCCCTGGACTCTGCAGGTTATTAATGTACAAGCACAGAAGTTTACAAATAAAAATAAAAATCTTAGAGGCTTTTCTTCAGAAAATTCTCTTCCTTTTTTTTTTTCCTTTACAGTAACGAGTGAGTAACCAACAGCTCCCTGAGTGACACAGACTTGTCTCTGAGGAGCTGGACTCACACTGGACTCTGAACGCGGGCAGCTGATCTCCCAAGGCAGAAAGCCAGCTTTGCCTAACTGCAAGTTTTTCCATTTTCTTTCCCAAACCTACAAATATATTCCACATCAAAGTCTGTTAGGAGTTAGGGGGAAGAATATTTAGTATGGGCTGACAGCTACTCTTTGGAATAACTTTAACGGCTGGAATAGGAGGGCTCTCTGCAGGAAGAAGAGTAGGGATCTAAAGGCAACTTAAGGCCTGCGAGCTGTGCTGCAGTTACTAAATGTAACACTTGACCTCTCTGCTGTAAATGAGACATTTCTAAAGCTGTCCTTCCTTAAGGGCAGAATGAGTCTCTGTCCTGCCCAACAGTGCAGATTCTCTTGGAGGATTTCTTTTAGCAAAATGGCCTGCAGAGAAATATGGCATAACTTCTGGCATGCAGCAAATTCTCTTCGTTTTGAATTGCTGTGGAGGTTGGCCTGCATAAGATTTACGTACCTTGTAAACTAGAGATTTATGGAGAAAATAGGTTGTAAATAGGCATTGTGGTTTCCTGAACATGAACTTTATATCCATTGTGAATTAAGTGTGTTTTAACGTGCGTATTTGTGAAGTTGCCAAGAGGAAGTTAGATTAATTTTGCTCAATTTCTGATCCTCTCAGCATCACTCACTCTAGCAGCCAATATTTGCTGAATTTTAATCTGCCTGGGATTTTTAAAAGTAAGTATTGAATAAATAAGTAACTCAATAATCAGATATGTTGGCTAATGTCCCAGGGCATG
Source organism: Strigops habroptila (assembly GCF_004027225.2). Lineage (NCBI taxonomy): Eukaryota > Metazoa > Chordata > Aves > Psittaciformes > Psittacidae > Strigops > Strigops habroptila. Next base: position 17,489,086 of record NC_046360.1, read on the forward strand.
ATTAACCTGCCTAAACCATGAAGCAGAGCTCAAAGTGCAGAGCTGCATTCTGTTCTGGTTTAATCTCCTCCCAGCTTAAGGAAACCAAACTCCCCTTGGTAAGACCTTTCAGCAATGAGATTATTTAGGTGGCTTTTGTTTAATGAGTTAATATAAATTCCTTGTCATCTAAGCATGAAAATAAGTGTGCCTTGTGCTTTCTTATGTCTCAGGGCAGCTTGTATCTCAACCCATCCTCACTCTTCAAAATACACTTTCAGTATAACTTTTCATTGGAAACAAATGACCAGGAATGCATGTCTGCAGTTAAACTGCACTCAATTCATACATCTGTTAGGTACTTTGAAATAGAGTTAAATTGATAAAGATTTCAAATTCACAAACCAGGCTTTCATATCTTGCTTTGCTACTGATTCACTGTGGCCCTGCGCATATCATTTCATCTCTCTGGCAGTCTCCCATCAGACCCATCTAAATAGATCTGCGTGTTGTTAGGACCAAGACAGTCCCTAACCATCTTTTGGAGATGTTGCCTAGTTATCAGCAAGTTTTAGTTGAGAATCCTAATAAAAAATAATCTTCCATTTGTTTCGAAGGTAAAAAATAAACCAAACCAAAACCTTTCCAAACTGTTTTAAAATATCTTAATAAAATATTTTCACTGAAGTCTGGTCAGAAGCCTTTCTTATCGATTTCTCAGCTTTGCAGCAGCTGAAGTCGATTTAGATTTAGCAGTGCACTACAGTAAATCATAGTTTTCTTCTCTTCCCCTTCTCATTTTTCAACACCAACAATACCTATAGGATTACTAGACAGTCTTTGTTAACCTGCTGCTGGTGCTAACATTCCACTTGAAGTCAAACACCATCCTCAACACCTGATTCTAGTTGGAGCTATGAAAATGTCTACAACATGTAAGCAGGAGACGCAAGCATATGTTTAGTGCTAAATGCATCCAGTCTGGAAGTGGTCCCTAGTCCCTAAATGAAGCAAATGGTCAAAGTGTTTCTATGCGCACTGCTCAGGGCTAGACCGCTTTAGGTCAGGTGTTTGTCCAGGTCTTCTCTGGGCTTCTCAAGGGATCATGTGTCCATAGGACATCACTATAATTTATTTATGGGTTTGGTTTCTGCTGTGAGGATTTCTACCCAAAGCATTTGAAAACAAGTCAGTACTTTCCTTAGAGGACTCAAGGGTGATAGGTTTTCGGAATGAATCCAAATGTGTGCACTTGTGCCTTGCATTTGAAGGTGCAAGTCTTTCCAGGATAGCAAGGACTATACAGGACAGAGAAAGGTAGACCTGGCCTGGTCTTCTACGCTCTGCACACTGGGGAGGATTCCTGCAGTGAGGTACCCCAGGCCTGCACAGAGTCCATCTCAGAAAGAGCCGAATGGTTCGTTCACAGCAAAAGCAGTACCCCAGAGTGAACACATGCACAAAGGGGTAAGGATCTCCAAACAGACCAGATGACTAAGATATAGCCTGTATAGACATTCTGCAAGGGTTTCAAGTCGATAGTGAAAGACACAAACATGAAAGAAGGTGCAGTATGCATTCACTCTTGGTATTTATAATCTGTGTTGCAGTAACACTCACAGAGTTCGCACCATCTGTATTCCTATAGCTAAAGGACTGAAAAATACAAAAAATAACACTTGCAAACAAAAAATTAGTTGTGATGGAAGTATTATTTCTACAGAGAAAAGTACAGATCTACTGATACATCATGAGAAACCCCAACACGTGACCTTGCAGTTCCTAAGTCTCCTAAAATGGTGCTACACAGAGGACTACTTTTTTTTCTTTACAATTCATCACGATTGTATGCAGCAAAACGAAGCCATTCTGTCCTAAGGACTGGGAATTCTAGAAATTCCCCACAGAAAAGGAGACCATCTGAACGACCCTGTGCCAATGCTGTGCCTTTCTGAATGCAGCAGTGAAACAAAACTGGTCACTAGGTGGTGGTGGTGAACCACTACAGAGCAGCCAGCTACATGCTTGGTTAATGAGCTCCAAAGCACCGTGGAGAGGGTAAAAATGCTAAATATTTAAAGTAATAACATTTAGCTGGTACGTGTAGAGCTTTATTTCAGAATTCATTGTACATACTGGTGAGTTTGTGCTCCTCACACCCCTGTGCGGATGCTGCACTTGTCTTCCATGCAGGAGGGAGGGAGGGAGGGATGGTCAGAGGCACAGGGCTCTGCGAGGAGCCCTTGGGGCTGTGGGGCTGAGGAGGACCTCAGGAGGGATCCCAGGCACGGTCTGCAGTCTGTCTGGGGAAGGGGAGGCAAATGCTTTCTGCGTCATCTTTAAGCTGCATCATCCTGAAGCTCCTGAGTATCACAGCAGTGCAGATAGCGGGGGCTGAGGGGGAGAAGACAGGGCCTTCCACCACTTTATGGCTATATGTCTGCTGGACATGATGAAGAAATGCTGGCATGGTGTCTGCACCTGAAGAGGGATTATGCAGGGTAAAAACCCTCCATCTCCCACAACAACCATACATAAGCTGCAGGTTAAGGCCTAGAGGCCTTGGTTTAAGAAGGAATAGACTCAGATTTTCACTGCATCACTCAGTCTTTCACTCAAGGTAGCAAACTATATTTTATCAGGTAGAATATGATTTTTCTATCATTAGCTTTTTCACACTGGAACACATGTTTTGTTAACACTGCCATAGAACCCTTACATTCTTCAGAGAAGAATTCCAGACCATGCTTTGACAGCAAGACCTTAAAACCTCCTCCATTGTCTTCCTATTTCTAGAAGCAATGTGTTTTTAAAAATCAGTTCTCCCTATCCCCTTTGGGCAATGAGACCAAGATGAAATAAACGAAGGTACGGTTGGGAGCAGTGCAGTGAGATTGCAGCAGGAAGTTAAATGATAAAAGCAATCTGTTTGGCTTGATTTAAATTTCAGTCCTCACATTCGAGACTACAATAAAGCTGAAGGTCAAGCACTGATAAACACTGTTGAAGGACAACCCATAACCTGTCCATGACACACCAGTAGGGTTACAGGAACAGCAAAGTGGCCTAGCAGCCGCGCCGTCCATCCCTGTACCAGTGGCCTGCTGCAGTAATTCCAGTGATGGAGACAGGAACTACACCAGGATGAGAGATTCGAGTACCATCCTGAGTCACCCACAGCGGAGTATTTCAGCCTGCTCTTTCTTTTCTTCCCTTCACACAGTTGACATATTGTCTTTCAACCTTGCGTCCCCTCTGCAGAACCTTTTGCTTCCTAGCCATCTGCCCACTGCAGCCAGCTGGGAAGACACAGACATCTGCATGTCTCAAAGCACAGCAAGTATTTTCAGCAAAACTTTTCATACACTCCTAGCCTGCATTCTGATGAAAGAACTTGTGATGCAGAGCCTGTTTAACAGCAGGAGTAGCAACGGGAGTAATAGGGTAGTGCAGTGCTAACTGTGGCGCTTAGTGACTGTGACACTCTCTGACATTGACTGATTAAGAGGCTGAAACACTGACTGTGGCACTGGTCTGTTAAGAATAAAATGAACTTTCACTTCTCATTCGTACACATCCATCACTAGCAGACAAGTCTTAGCTTTTGTAGTAACGACTGCATTTCTTTTGTGAGAGAGATACAAGTAAGATGTAAATGTAGTTTCTTCTATGATTTCAAAAGCATTTTACTTCATCAACATTTTTTGAAAGGATCCTTAAAGAAGAAATAAAGCTCTTTGGTAACACAGCTGGGTTTCAGCATGTTCAGCATCTCAGCTTTCAAAGACTCTTCCTTGTTTGGCTGAGAACCTGGCTAGAGATTTTGAAGCAAGTGGCTGTGTGCTGTTGTTCCCTTGAGAATGCAGCAGTCAATCCCAGTGCAGGATAGTTGTCAGCACCTACCAAAACACCAGGGTCTTGCCTGGATCTTCAGAGCTAAGAATACTCTGAAGCCCTGCCTTGAACAGAGTACACATCTGAATGCTATAAAGGGGATCTCTATGGAATCATCTCTGGAATCAGGGTGCTCCCAGGTTTCTGTACTGTCCTATCTGTACATCTCCAACTATTTTGGCTTCAGGATTAACCAAGATGGTAGCTGTGTGATTCAGGACCTGGCTAATGGAAGTGAGAAAGGTCTGTGTATTAGACGCTGGCAGTTTAAATAAGATAGAAGGAGGATCCTCTTTACTTTGGCTTCTGCCTTTGGCCTTAAGGGACCCACATGCTAGCAATTCTTCCTGTGATATTACTGTGGCCTTGGGCTGTTGTAGGAAGATGCCTGAAAACTTCATCAAGATAGCAAGTCACAACACTGAATCAAAAGAACAAGCCAAAACAAGCTTCTAGAATATAAGCATTATCTTTAGGAATAATGACAGTACCATGATTGTGAAGAGGTAATTGTCCTCAGCAGACACTCAGGAAGACAACGTTACAAAGTCATTTAATACTGCAATTCGAAAGTGTCACTACATAGAGACAGTGAATATGAAAGCACAAAGACTCACTCAGCTAAATGTTTAAAGAAGCAAATAGTCATCAGCTGAACCATATACTGCCTAGACTGGCTCGTATGCAAGTTATTTGCTGGACCAAATCTCTCGGTACTGTTGGCATTGCCATGTAGGTACCATATTACAGTTTGCAGCACTGAGCTCTCTTGTTCAGATCATAAAATGACTTGGGTTTTTTCAAGTTCATTGACACAGCCCTCAGCTGCATCTGGCTCCAGTCTGCTTTGAGCTTTCTCATTTTCCCTCTAGCCCAAATTCGGCCTATCTTCGAAAAAAAAAAAAGGAATTTACATTATGTTCAAATTAAGGCAGATTCCAGAAGAATTTAATCCATCCATCCAGGACATTTCAATTGTTTGAAACATGTCATTCCAAACTCCACCACCCTCCTCACAGTGCTACCACAACACCTGAGTAAGAAGACAGCTACTGAAAACAGTCCTATTTAGGACTATTCATATGATGTTAATTGCAACATCACTTGCTTAGTTCCTCGATTCATCCTCCACGGTTCCTCTTTCAATCTGCCTGATCCACTCACTGTATCTTGTCATAACCTATACTCCAGCTGCTTCAGAAACGGACAGCCCGTCACATAATTGCACATCATCTGATATTACAGTGCTCCAAAATGCCGTGGCTGTACCAAAGAGAACAGTGAAGAGATCTTCACTGCAAGTGAAAAATGGAGGCTCTAGAATGTTAAGTGTTGTTTAAGTTGGAACTTTATTAGCCTCAGATCAAATATGATCCAAATGTAGACATCAACTAACAGCATTTGAATGATTAATTTATTTGCCAATTTTTACTATTGTACTAATGAACTACCCAAATAGGAAACAGCAGTTTTGATTGTTACAAGATACACATTGCTCTATTTCCCTATCAAGATGAGCATAACTTTTTATATTCTTGATCAAAATAAACCTCAAAAGCAAAATTAAACGTCACCATTTGCTGGCGTCCATGCTTTCAAGTTAAAATTAGCTTCCAGCGAGCATACCCATGGCAAAAAAACCCCCTTGAAGCCTATATGTTCATACAGGAGGAAATACAAAGAGGGTGTGAGCAGAGCCAAAGCTAATCCATTCAGCAAGTTGAACAGCTATCTATCTGCAGAATGCTCTTTTGGAGTAGTCAATCAGCACAGACAGCTACGATGCTTTCCTCTTCAAAGAATGCTGGCCTTTCATCTAGGCTGGCTTTGTGCATAAGGAGAGTATTTTTAGCAATGCATTGAATGATTTGACATTGAGAGAACTGAGGGACATTGTCAAACTGGGAAAACTTGGATTGTTAGTTCTTGTCTTATATTTGAAGACTTTCTGGGCCTAGAGAACAGCTTTCTCCTCTAATACCAGTCTGGAAGCATTCATAGACATTATAGTTATTTAGATTTCTACATCATGCATTCAAAAGAAACCTTGGTACTCTCATACCAGTCTTATTATCCAGTCTTCCCAGAGAATGCTAAAATATTCCTGTGTGGATGTCCCTTCTATTTCATATTCAGGATTTAAGGAGACACAGGGTCAAATATGTTGGAAACTGCATGGTGCTTTCGTGGTATAAAACAAAAATAGAGCCAAATTTGTCTGCAAATACAACCCAGTTCCCCTGGAAATACAGAGTCAGCACAGTAGCTGCATCCCTGTGGCACTTGCAACCTCTGGAATCTGAGATTTCATGAGTAAAGGTGGTTTCCACAGAAAATCTCTGTTCCTTGGTCGTTCCTATTGCAGGAGACAAACCTTTGGAGCCATAGCATCCAGACAACTTGATCTAGTGTGGGCAAGAAACTGCCCCATCCCAGGAGCCTTGTGATGTGGAACATAGAAAGCTGTGGCTGGATGGTGTCTTTCCCTCATTGTCCCTGCTGACCACAACTTTCCTATACCAGAGATACCTAACCAGGGCCTTGGACCAAACAGATACTGCAAGGGTAACACTGCATACTGATATTATTACAGTCTTAAAAGGAGATATCCAGGTAGATGTAGACAACATCTACAGTTATAAAATTATATGTTCACCTTCATTACCAAAGCTTTTAGCTATCACATTAATATTCTGCCACTGCAAACCCTAAATTCAGTATTTAGCTAATTAGGAACCAAGTGTTACACCATAAAAAACAGATCTGTCCCACTGCTGCCTATTTCAATATGAAAACCTACAGTCCTTAAAAAACTATTCAAATTACAGCATTCTTAATGTCTAACTGAAAAATAAGAGAGAACTAATCAATATGCACAGCCTTTCATGAACCAGAAGTCTTAAATTATGACTGCTATTAATTGTATATAATTGAAATTATAAACTCCAAGATAAATCTTATCTCACTTGTAAATCTTACAAATATTTCTTCTTAACCTTTATAAATAAGTCCTTGCTCATAAACAGTTACAGATTAATGCAGATCTATGGATGCAACTTCTTTGCAAATGAACCTATGTCAACGTCACTGTTATTTATAAATCCCAGGCTCCATTTTTTTTTTCAGTGTAACAGGTTATGGATCAAGACATTTTGTTATTGTTTGGTGTATAGGCCTTAAGAGTCAGACACTGGCTCTATAATCTAATTTCCCCAGAGATTATGCAACAAAAGTGATAAACTTTTAGTTAGTGCAGCAATGGTTTGACAGCTATAATTTTTTCCCCAGAAGAAAGTAATTTGAATTTCGATTAAGACACATCACTATAGCTTTCCTTATAAACTGCTGGATTAAGCTTCTTGATTGCTCTGTGTGCACATTTGCCCGAATGAACTAAAATGTGGAAATTAAAAATGTAGGAAGAGAGAAGCTTATGCATTCCATTGACCTTTATATTAGTTAAGCATTGGAATTTTAATATATGTATGATACAGACTGAATTAAAGTATAAATCAGAACTCTGAATTTCTCAGATTTATGAGCCGTGTATCACTGATGCTTCATTCCAAAACCTTTCAGCCAGCAGGCTCCGTTATGGAATTGCCTTATGACACTCTGCTACATACTGATAGTTAAACAGCACATAAACTAAAGGTGAGAACTTCAGGCCAGTTCTCATTTTCTTTAATTTAAATTTGAATATGAAGGTAATCAGAAGAAAAGATTAGTGAGAGCTAATATTCTATCCGGCTGTGTAAATTAATAGTGACAGAGGAATCCAAGTCTTCTCTGTCTGCTTATACCTAATCATTTTATAGTACAGTCTGTCTGTATTTTCCCTCAAGCACAAGGTAATACATATGTGCTCATCTTCTACTCTTGAATAGAGAGTATACTCAGTTCTTAGTGCTGCACTTAAGTATATTGATGTAACAGTGGATCTGCTGTCTGCCTTAGTGCCATGGAAGGGAAAGGCTGTATTCCTCCTGTTTTCAACACCATTTCATAGGAAGGTATTAAAAACAAGCAAACAAACAAAAATTAAGAATAATTAAAAAAGAAAACCACAACTGCCCCCCCCCCCCCAACCATAGTCCCCACCCCAGCTCCCAACCCCACACCAGAAAACACTCCTTCAGTACAACCTACTCATGGAGTATACATGAGGCTCAGAATCTTGACTATGTACAGTTTTTATATAAGTGGAACACAACAAGCACATCTTTCACAAATAACCACTCTGGAGGTTGCTAAAAATACATATATAATTCCTCAGATTGGCTGTTTAGTACTTTCCCTTCACAAATCTTTTACAATAAATTGTATATTTATAGCAGCTGAAATACATTTATCACTACAGCATTTCCAGCATGTTCCTTTTCTCCCTTATCTTTTGTTGTACTACAAAACCACACAATTCTAAAAGATGCTAAAAATTAAGTTTGGTTGAGAAGATCTCATCCTGCATTTCCATTGACTTTCATTAGATTTCTCAAGTGAATAGATGAGTTCTGGTACACTAGTTTGGATGGAAGACTCAAGGTTTCTTGCTTGGATTGCACCTCTTTGGAGGGCAAACAAGACCACCCTTGTAACCCCGCTGCTCCTGAAGAAGGGTTGCTTGGCTTACATAGCCCTCAAGATCTCAAGGACCCCAGTTTGAAAGCTCTGTAAGTAACTGTGTTGTGTCGGGAAAGCGGGACCACAACAGAATTGAATCTCTGGTTGGAGAATGTCTGCAAGTTTGCTTAGTTCTGAAAGAAACCCTTGAGATGTGCGGTTTGATGTTGGTTGTACTTCTCCTGGTGGGATGGTGGTACCCATCATCTTTCTGACTATTTCTGCCAATGAATGTAATGCAGCATTGTGAATTTTATTTAGTTTTACATCAGCTGATGCTCCTCTTTAAAAGGAGCCTTTATCCTCTGAAGCTGAGAAATAGTTCTGGCAACAATTTATCATGAATGACAAAATCTTTAACAATACTGTTCTCATTCTGGCCTATCTATAGTACTTAGACGTTGTTTCCACTTAGAACAATGTTATCTGAGATGTTAGAATAGTTTGGTTGTAGTGCTGTGAAGGCAAATACAAGAGGTGAGCCTCACAGCCTGTCTGCTGCCTGCAGGCAGCCTGATCCTGCCTTCGAGGCCTTCAGATCCATTGAGGGACGATGGTCTAGAAGGCAGAACTTTAGGAGTGCAGGAAACATATGGAGATACTACCAGTAACCCTAGAGTTAAATGGAAACCAGCCATTTGCACTGCCCGTTGTCTTTGAAAAGCTGGGTTTTGCCCCTTGTGCATCCTGCAATTTTTGCCTACGTGGTTTACAAAATAACATTGTCTCAGCACATACTCTAACCTGCTCATGCTCCACCTCAGCAGTTTCATGCCTTCTTTAGCAGCCACGCTACATTGATTACATAAATTTGTGGCATAACTGAAGGCAGTGACCATCAGCCATACTTCTATTTTTACTTGTAAAACCAAAAACGTTTGCATAGCCAGGGGGAATGCTGAAACCAAAAAGGGAATGACAGCGGTAGTGTTGCCTTCTCATGTTGTTGTGCAATATGTGGTCATGCTGTGAGGACATCACTAACTGCCCACTAAAAACAAACTCTACCTCGAATGTTAGTGCAGCATGAGTCAGTTTGCAAAGTCTATTTTAGCACTAGCTTATGCAACCAAAGAGATAATTAAGCGAGATCATTGTGGGTATAGCTCTGTAGAGATGGTGCATTACATCAATAATGACTTGTGCCCAGTGTAAGTGTATTGGCACACTCCAAGCCTGGCTAACAAACCAACTGGGGCTGCAGGCAGGAAAGGTGAGGAGATGCAGGTGTGGGAGCATAGCCTGTGAAAGTGCTGCAGTAAGAGAACTGCTAATTAATTCAGTACCAAAACACTCGCTTAGGTAGAAAGCCCCTTCTGTAATGCATGCAGACTGAAACAGCCACATTGCAGCTTCAACATTGCTCTGAGATTTGCAGCCTTTTTCTGAAGGACTCCAGGATTTTAATCTTAGCAAAGGAATGAGATAACTGCAAACCAGCTCTCTTCTGAGCCATATGTGGTGGTACCCCCTCTGGGCCCATGCAGCAGAGTTCCCACTCCTGTCCTCACAGCTAACTTATCTTTAGAAACTGTCCTGCTACGCATTTCCCTCCTGCCTCATTCACGAGAGCCCATCCAGATTCCCACTCTGAAGGGAGCAGAAAGCATTCGTTTCCTTTCACATATTCATGGGGTAAAGAGGATGTCATTGTCACTGGTTGATGGTAAGCTCCCAGGAAAGTCAGGTAATTTCAGGAGCACTGGCATGCTCAGAGCCATGGAGAAGCCACATCTAATTTTACAGAGCCAGCCTTAGTTGTCTCAGACAACGTGCCCTTGACTCTCAAGGGCAGAGCCCACAAGAAAGGCTTGTTTCTGTGGGCAGGTCAGTTCCCTCTCCTGCCACCCTGGTTCCTCCATCCATCCTTCCCACCCAGTCTGCTTTTCCTCCTCTGCTGGCAGAGCAGTCCTGTCCCCCTCCCAGCTACAGCTGACATTTCTTTCTTTCCAGTTACCATAATCCACTTTTGCCCTGGAAAACACTGGATAGACATAACTGCACTCATTACCCCTTCAAACACTTAGACCAAGAAAAGGGATTTCTTTCTGAGTCAACTCTTTTTTCCCCACATTACTGTAGAAGTACAGGCAATGTTTTAAAAAAGTTCAACTCTGGCATAGTTGTTATTCCTTCCATTCCAAATAGTTAGGGGAAAAACCACAGTGCAGGGGAAAGCAGTAAAAAGAAAGAAAGAAAGAATTTATTGTGAAAAATATTCTACAACCATGATCTCATTGCCTAAGGTTAGATATGATGTCTTCTGCAAGAAGGAATTAAACCCAGGTCTCCCAAACCTTGTGATTACCTTGTAACCTATATCTAGCCTGACAATCCTCTACATAAAGGGAAAACGAACACACTTAGTGCCTTAACAGACCGCATGGATAAGGGACAGCATTTAAAGGAGAAAAGGAGAAAAAAAAGGAAAAAAAAAAAAAAGATGCAGTTGTGTTCTTTCCTTACATATTCCTTGAAAGAAATAAAGCAGCATCTTTCACAGTCTTTTTGCCCATCTGTTTTGAAATCCCCTGTGAAAGCTGCTGATTGTCCTTAATAGCAGATGGGTTTATTTTTGGTTTCAGCTTACACTGCTCCATCACTTACAGGGTGAGATCAGCAACTGCTCTAACTTCGTTAGTCTCAATGTGCATCTAACTGGGAACAGCAAACTTCACAGCAGAGGCAGTGGTGTGTTTAAACATACGAAGACAGTCATGTTTACAGGTTGGTTTTATGTTTTCAATTTCTAACTAATTATTTCTAAAGATGCAGTATGTTTGTCACAGGAAAGACAAGTTATGCCAAAACTGGAGACAGCCAACATTGTCTCCAAGCAAATATGTATACATTCTGCATTCCACAGTGCTGGTGCCTGGGGAGGCCATTAGGATACAGCCCAGGATTCAGGAGAAACTGGAGAGAGGTGAGAGGCAACAATCCTAGAGTACCAGAAGAGGTTAGCCTGACCCTTTCCTCTTCTAATGAGACTCATGTCTTCCATCAGGAAACCACCAAAGGAAAAACTGAGCGTTCTTGTTCTTTGAGTACATCACATTACTCTGCATGGTGATAAAGATGTGGTCACAGTGCCAGTTGCTCCATCTGCAAGTGGACGTTACCCAGTGCAGCCCTAATCCTGTTCTCCCAACGGCTTTGGTAGGACCTAAAGATAAAATTAGAGTGGTGAGAGGAGGGTTGAACAGTGAACTCCTGCCACGGTCCCCATTGCTTCAGCAAGCCCAGCAGTGCTCTGAAGACCCCATTTTTGCACAAACTTACTCAGTAACATCCCAACATACAGCTTACGTTTAATGCCTCTATTGAAGTTAGAGCCGGAATGTTTTTCAAGGCTTTTGCAAATAAATCATTAGATCAGCATCCACCATTTACCATCCTATCGCTGCCTGTCCTAATAAGCAATGCATTGCAATTTCCACCACTTTCTGTCATCGCCTGCCATGGTGTAGCCCATTATAACCCTCAGACATCCTCTCCTCAGCACTGAGGAGCTCCAGGATCTGGCCCACTTAAAATTGATAATAAAGACAAATTCTATCTGAAGTCTTTCCTATCTTAGTAACTCACATGGGTTTCTTGTTTTGTGATTTGGTTTTATTGTACTTAAGGCACAGATAATTAAATAGATTTGCATTTGCATTGTCTTACTTAGTTACTCGTGCCTGCTACTTTAAACCTAATAACAAACAACGACATTACTCAGGTACTTATGATATCCATAATCTAAATTAAGAGCCAGTACAAATGACTGTTTATTCTGACTTGATGGATAAACATTCAGCTGTAAAACCAACGAGGACAGCAAAGAAACCCTTACTCCCTCGTCCTCTGCCAAACATCAGGACATACAGCATGCCTTAAAGGAGGGTAAATGCAGACATCGATATCAAGTATGGGAAAGCAAGTTAGAAAGTCAAATCCTACTCGTGTAATTTTGGACATGAATGTATTGGGACACAAGCAAGACAAGTTTGAGAGAAGAGATAACATCTTTATTGCACATAAGGATAAACTGGTAGAAAGAAATAAGTATTCAGGCTCAAAATGCTTATGCAGTTGGCATGCTCTAAAGCTTCTCTGTTTTTTCCAAGTATATCATTATATCTCAGGAACAATATTATCTCTCCCTGCAGACTTTATAGTGCTTAAAATGTCAGCTCTTCTTGAAGATGTCTGCTTTGCACCTTCCATCTGTTCCCAGAGCTGGAGCTGCTGTCCATCACTCCTTCTCACCCCTCCTACAGCAACGTGGGAAAAAGCACACTTGTAGATAGGAGTTCCCAAATAAATTATAGCTTTTAGATGAACATTAGCCTCCTTTCTATACCTAAAACTAGTGGCAGAGATCACAGAGCATCGGTATTATATGCTTGCCATATGAAATTCTATTAATAGGACCCAGCTTTCAAAGTAGGCACCAGAAAAAGTTACCAGTTGTTTCAGTGCAACGTGTGTACAGTAAAATCAGTCTAAAATCCTCAAGAATAATCTTTTACTTAAAAAAAAAAAGAACAGATTTAAGAGCAAAGAGTTGCTGGGTGCAGCAATACCAGTTTCAGTTTGTTCCAAAAGAAATACCAAAGCAAACAGGAAATACCCTAAACTCATATTTTAGATGCTTGGGTAGCATTTGTTTTTATTAAAACTGGGGAAAAAAATAATCTGTCTTCTATGTTTGTGTAGTGTGGGTTAAGGGATGGTGTGTTTCCTATTGTGGGGAGGAAAGCCAGGTAAAGGGGGTTTGACTGATTTGCCTGGTCACATCAAGTCCGCAGCACCCTGTGGAATTCAACCTTGGTCTTCCCCCAGGGAGATCCCATACCACAGCTGGTCTCTGCCCTTTGGACAGAGCATCCCCATGAAGGTCCACAGCCCTTGGGTGAAGTCCCACCATGTTTTCACAGAGGGCAGTAGGGAGGAGAGGTCTTTTTGCCAATGAGGCTTCTTTTACACTCAGTGATTTTGCATCATTCTGCCAGGTAAGGTGGCCGTAGGGTGAAGATTTATATCCACTGAAATCCATTTATACACTGCTAAGGTGGTGTGTGGTGGCCTCAGCATCAATGGAAATGAGAGCCAAGAACTCAGTTACCATGTTCCAGGCTGGCCTCCATCTCAGCGGCATAGGGGGAGTACCACCATCCAAACTTAAGGGGACAAGGTCACAGACAAATGCAGCGATGCTGCATTCCCATGAAAGATCCCAGCCTTTCTGCCAGGCACAGATGGAAAGATGCAGTCTCCTGGCCATGGCTGCTACCTGGGGCAGCCCAGTTGTCAGCAGCCATTCACACTGTGTGCTCACATTCCCAACGCCAGCCATGCTAGCGGACTCAGGAGCACCAGCAAGAAACCCACCTGCTCCTCTGTCTCCTTTCTTCCACGTTGAGTCAGTCTGTTATAAACCACTGAAGCCAGCTAGCTCCCCATCAAAGCCCTGCACTCATGTAGTCAGAAATTTTCCTCCCTTCTGTTCCTGCCTGCTTTCACCAAGGGGGAGTTCTGATTTGCTCCACTTTTTCAGCCAGCCACATGCCATACTGTGATGACTTCATGCAAGTCTAGAGATTAATCTTGCCAAGAACCCAGAACTGAACTGCATCCACTGAACCATGGTAAACCTCAGCACTTATGGTTTGAGGGATGTAATTCCTGGCAGGGATGTCTTAAAATGGTGCCTTCCAACTCTTGATGGTTCCACCAGCCTCCAGAAGCATGTCTGTCCCAACATTTGGTCTCCGATGTGTACACCACTATGCGAGGAGCTGGAGCTTGCTCTGTGGTAAACAGCTCGTCACTTCTGTCCATGGCTTCATGGATGTGCATTTCTCCGCTCTGTATCTGAGAAAACATGGGCACGGCAGAATGGATGGGAATGCCTGGAGGTGCTAATTATAAACCAGTTTTAAACATTTATCAAGTCTGCTGATCATTACCTGACAGCATGGCTGGGATGACTGCAACTTAAGTGCAATTGTTCTAACCAATTGCACTTAAAAGACAGTCAGATTTTTTCCACGGGTGACCCCCTTTTTGTTTTCCTTTTTATGTGGTTCTTCCATTTACTCCTTTATGATGCTCCTCTCTGGCCAACTGTACTGCAACACCCCAAAGAACACAGGAGCCAACTCAGTGTGAAACAGGGCAGGTATAGAGAATTATAGTAATCCCAACTGAAGTCATCAAGTCTAATTTCCCTCTTACTCAAAGAAAAACATTCCCCCACCTTGAATCATTAAGACTATTTTGATGTCTTCTCCACTTCCAGTAAGTATATGTTAATGCTTTTCCCCTTTTGTTCTGAGTTGCATGGTTGCTCATTGTTTCTAAGATTGCCCTTCAGCACAAAAATGAAGGATGGTAGTAATTTCCTCAGGAAGCTCATAAAAATACTCTTTTAGTCTATTCTAGAACATTATTCCAAGAACTAAAGAGCAAATCTCTCACATTTCTGGAAGTCTTCACATATATTATGGATCTTGAGATGGTTAAATGGCACTCAAGTAAACAGGGAGGCTTCTACCAAAAAAAGCCTTGTTTGAGATTAAAAAGTTCTCTTCCATCTCAGTATCAAATTAAAATGTGAGGACTATCAAAGATGTCAGCAGTCCTGTGAAGCTGGTGTTTATGAGTTGACAAGGAATAAGGCTGCCCTGCACGTAGGCTCCCAACACCATCCTGCACTGCTGCCCCGACACCCCAGCTCAGACTTCCTCTGGGAACTGCAGTCCCAACTAACTGCACTGAGCTCCTGGCCCCTTCCCACCCGGCGTGGGATATTCTTGGCAACAGGGATAAGGGCACTTGTTCCAAATAAGGAGAAATCTAGAAACTGGTTTGTCTCGGCACTCTGAGCCAAGCAAATCCGCCAAAACTGATGGAGTGGTCACAGGAGGCAGGAAAAAACACCCACAGAAAACCCAAATGAAGCAAGAGTGAACTTGTGACCGTCTGTCTAGCCAGTACCAGCACAATCTCATTATAGAGCCATGATGAAACACACCGACAGCAAGTGTAACAGATCCAATGAAAGACCTTGAGATGTTTATGCTAATACAAGGCTTCAGTTTCACATTCCATACAAGCTTTTCAAACAAGAACAGTGCCAGGAAACAAGGAAGAAGGATCTTAAATTTTACCTTCAAAAACCCAAACCAAGCACCAAACCCCAGCCCCTGCTCCCCTGCGTGCAGGATAGGTTAAACCAAGGGCTTTTTTAGTGGAAACATGCTTGAGCTCGCTTGTGGGATGAGCCTGCGTTAAAGCTACGCACGGCTTCAGATCATCGTGTTGCCAAAACCTCCATCTAGAGTTTGCACAAGCAACGTGGTCCTTATTTTGTACCATGGAGGAACTGCCCTGCTGCCTTCACAGTTACTACACATGTATTCACCAGCAAGACACCCATGTGCAGACAATGAATAATTTAGCACTCTGAAAACAAAACAAAACCCCCTGAAAGCTCTAGTCCTGGTTCTACTCCAACCCTGCACTATTTATTCTGTCTGCTCCCATTCTACTTCCTCCACTTTGATTAACTAATGGCCAAGAAAAGCAATTAGTAGCATAAGAAAAATATATTCTTGGTATCTCGGAACGGCTGTGAATGCATTACTTTCTATGAGAACAGAGGAAATATTTCTTCAGTGGCTCAGATGAGAAACGAAGGGGAAAAAAGGTAGGAAGAGGTAGGGGAGAAACTATTATTAACTGATTAGATCAGTGTTGAAAGAAAATGAGCCTGCCTGCAAATCTCTACATTATTGATTCTGAAGGGGAAGCTGTAGTATACAATGGAGATAATGAAACACCTTGATTTGCATTTGAAAACAGCTAGAGCTGCCTGGGCAGGGGGATCCAGCGATCTGCAGCGTCACCCAGTCATTGTAAGGGGGCAGGGGAATAGATCACTGCCAAGTGGCAGTTTATGAAACAATTATCACAATACTCCTGCTCTCCATGAATGCCCCACTCTAGTGCTCTGGACAGTCAGTTATAGCACAAACTTGGGCCATGAAAGCCAGAATAGTACCAAGGAGGCCCCAGAATGACCTGAACATGTGAGCACCAGCTGTGGGTCAGAGCAGACACTGCCCAAGCTGGTTCTGGTGCTGGCCACTGGTGAGAGTAACACTTATGGACATAAACTGTAAACTCCAATACCCTGTCAGGAAAAATGTACATGAAGAACATGTGGGAACAAATATTCAACATTAAACTCTACATTTGCTTTCTTCTTCAAAAGCACTCTGAGAAAGAATGAAACATAATGCCTAAAAAAGGAGGAAACCCACCAAAACCAGTGGAATTTGGGAAAAGATAAATCATCTTTTATTAGTGATTTCCCAGGGTGCTCATTCAGCAACGCTCCCTGTAACATCCCCGGAGGCACAGAAGCAGCTGCCTGCCCATCCTGCAGCACTGCTCTGAGTAAAGCCACGGTGTAATGTAGAACAATATCGTTCTTCAGCTCCTGGCTGGGCAGCTCAGTGGTGGTGCCAGCGGATGATGCCTGCCAGCGCCAGGCATCAATGAGAAAGGGCTGATGGATTTTTGGATATTTCTCTTTTTGACCTGTGCTCCTTTTAAAAGGAAGAGATGTGATGAAATAGAAACCCCCTGGCAATGGGGCCAAAGCATCACAACCTACAGAAGGCAACTATGGAAGAGGAGAGGCTACACATGGAATGCAAAAAAGAAAGAGATTATGATTGTTAAAGGTATCAACACTACCAAACACTCTGAAGTTCAAGGGTCTCTAAGGGTGGGAAGGTTGTGAAATGGGGCTGATGAGGGCTTTGCAGTCCGGAGCAGGTAAAAACTACATGGAAAAAGCAGCTCTGCACCACATGCCAAAGGGCTTGGACCCTACCCCAGTGATGAGCAGACTACCCGAACAATGTACCCACAGCAGCGATGGGGACACCCACCTCCTCCTCCTCCAGACTGATCCAACTCACTAAACACACAAACCAACCCCCGAAAGCCCAACCAACCAATTCCCCGCAGACCGTGTCTGTGCAGGGTGTGAGGTGGATGGAGGAAGGGGGGAGACCCACAGTGCCCAGTCTGGCAGCTCCAATCCTGTCTGTTACCTCCTCAGGGTCCTTCGTAACTGGGGCCTGGCCTTTACCCTCGTCTGATCACTTGATTTAAAAGCTGAAAGATATGTTTTTGCACAACAGTATAGGTATCTGTGTGGAGTAATTGTATTCTTAAATAGCCTTCAGCACTAGAGATGTGAGAGTCTTCCAGGTGTGATTCAGGCAACATTGCAAACATCTGTCATGTGTCTTTGTTCCTCTCCCCAGGGGAAAATTAAGTTATGATTAAAGCTGTGTCTTCACCTAAACCATTCACTTCAATGGAGCTCTGCGTCCGCAGCTGTTGGGAAACTGCAGAAAATTCTTTCCTGAGACAATTCAGTGTTTTTCTGAGGAAATCATTCTTTTCAAGGTTACTGAGGTTGGGGTTCTGTTGGTTGGTTGTCCCGGGATGGGGTTTTTGGGAGTTAGGAGAAGATGCCCTGTGGCACAGAGCACAGACCACAGCAACTCTATGTTTGTAACAGCTGGGAGCACCCTCAGCCTCACCAGCCACTGGTACCATCTCTGCTGTCTGCTATGGGAGATCATCAGGTGACAGGGAATAGTCAGTAGGATTTATTCCAGCCTCTAATGCAGCAGATACTCAACCACAAGTACTCTTACAGGGTGAAGTAGAGGGTTTATTTTATAACTCTTATACCGCATGCAAGGACATATAGAGGTTGTAACCACATGCATCACAATTGCTTTGCACTTGGTTATCTGTTTGGACAGAGCCCAGAACAGACTTTCAGCACTTTCAAATCCCAAATCCCAGTGGAGTACTCAAACCTTCCCAGTTAATGGGATTACCTGCATCAGGAATTGCTACTTTTGTGTCAATGGGGAGTGCAGACTCTTGCCTACATGAATTGTAGTGGAATATGTGGTACAGAGTCTGTCTCCACCCTCCCGTTCTCTCAAGGCATTTGTGTCCCATTTTGGATGCATGTTCCTTAAATTGGAAACTGGTTTTACTAACATGCTTCCTAATTACTTTCTAGAAATAGTGGCACTGAGGAGAGTTCTCTGCATATTTGGCTATTATTCCAAAATAAAATTAGATTTAAATCTTTCCCACCACTGCTACTTCTCCTCCTCCCCCCCAAGGAGAGCATTCATCACTTGTTCTACTGGGTCTATTGAGTCAATAGAATAGGGTCAATAGGGTCTATTGGTTCTACTGAGCCAAAAATTTGACTCCTTCAGGTGGCCCTTTCCATAACCAGTGTTCATCTCCAGAAACTTGGTATTTCTCTGTGAGATTTGATTTATTGCTTTAGTTGCAGACTACTAATAATGAAATAAATATCTGTGAGCCCTGGAGAGAACTCATTTCCATCTGCATTCTCATGCGTTGCGTGTTGACTAACCAAGCCCTGGGTCACTTGTCAGCACGAGGTGTCTCACCTAAGGCCAGTTCTTTATCTGGAGTGAACCTTTCCCACTGGACTGGTCTTGGTCTGTCAGATTGGGTTGTCCTTTTTGCTGCAGAAGCTTCCCAAGCCCGGCATCACCCGTTCAGTTCTGCCAGTCCACCAAAACCATTGCACCATCCCATGTGCTGAGCAACTAAACCCTGCTGTGAATTCCTGCAGTCAGCACAGTCCTTGGCTACCACACAGAAGACTCGGCAATGCACAAAGGATCTCCTCCTATGCCTCTCTCCACAGGGCACCACGGCAGCATCCTCTGCCTCTCCAGCCCCAGCTAAAAAAGCAAAATCCACAGCAGATGATGTAATGTTTAACCCCACCATAAAGGGAGCCTCAGCTCACCAGAAGCCAATGTCACCATCTACCTTGAGGAAGCTCCTGGGCCAAGCAAGCCCATGCTTGGGCTGCAGCTGGAGAACCCACCCATTGCTCCAACATGGCCAGCGGCACTGGGATGAGCCCATGGAGCAGCCTCAGGACAAGGGGTGACACTCCTTGTCAGCTCCTCCAGCAGCCTGTGCCAGGGGACACCAGGCAGAAGCCCTTAGAGGGTGGAATCTTATCTAAAGGGCTCCAAAGCTCTGGAATAGTCCTACACAAATATCAACTGCTATTTGTGGAGAACAGCGAGACAAACAATTGTGGTTTAGAATACAAAAGTCCCAAGTGTGTGACTTCAGTTTCACAGCGCTGGAACTGGATATAATTAAACCCTGGTTTCCAACAGCCTCTTCAAAACGAACGTCTCTGTGATGCAGAAAACTCTGAAAGCGTGAAGAGCCTTTTGTTTAACCTCAAAAATCTATTTTTACTCTAGAATCGTAACTCTCCCTGGCTGGAAGTTTCTCTTCCTCCTCACATGGGTGAGAGCAACGGAAAGATGAAGGGGGAAAAAAAGAAGTGGGGAACAGCAGCCAGGGGCTCTCACATGAGCTGTGATGGATAAAGAGGGAGACAAAGACCATGGAACGGATTCCCTATATCCTGCAAACCAGATGAAAGCAAATCCTCACCTTGCAAAGGTCTGATGGGACGTACAGGACTTATCCACCCCCAAAGGACACCAGTTTTAATCACACACTCAGGACTTCACCCCAGGACCACACAAAATCTCAAATGCAGCACCAAAACCACCTATGACAGCACCAGGAAACTGCAAAACCTTACTTCGTTCTTGTTTAGTTTCACTGTTCTTCTTTGCTTTTCACCTTGCGCAGGCAGCTCCCAGCGCTGCTGCCTCTGGCTGGGCTGTGAAGAGCAACACTCTGCAGGGCAATGCAGCCCCAAGGCTGGGTGAAGGTGACGGCACCAGCAGGACCTGCAGGCAGCGAGGGAGGAGCAATGGCTCCTCAAGAAGCTCCACCAAAGCTGGGCGCTGGCAGGTGCTGGGCTCTGCAAGGCCCCGCCAGCCACGGGCCCCCTGTGGGCCCTGTAACATCATCTGAAACCATTTACCACCCGCTCTGCCCGTCCTACCAACCAACACCCAGCACCTGGGCTGGCAGGGGCATTGGAATGGGACCTGTGCAGTGTCTGACCCGCTGATGTTAAAGCTCCTGTTGCAGTATCACAGAATCAGACTGGTTTGGGTTGAAGGGCCCTTAAAGCTCATCCAGTTCCAAGCCCCTGCCATGGGCAGGGACACCTTCCACTAGAGCAGGTTGCTCCAAGCCCCTGTGTCCAACCTGGCCTTGAACACTGCCAGGGATGGGGCAGCCACAGCTTCTCTGGGCACCCTGTGCCAGCGCCTCAGCACCCTCACAGGGAAGAATTTCTGCCTAAGATCTCATATGAATGTACCCCTCTGGCAGGTTAAAGCCATTCCCTACAGGCCCTTGTCCAAAGCCCCTCTCCAGGTTTCTTGTAGCCCCTTTAGGCACTGGAGTTGCTCTAAGATCTCCCCTTCAGGAGCCTTCTCTTCTCCAGACTGACCCAGCCCAGCTCTCTCAGCCTGGCTCCAGAGAGGAGGGGCTCCAGCTCTTTGATCAGTATGTCTCTCATTGCAGCTTTAACCTCAAAGGATGATCAAAACAATAAAATCCACAAGTTTGAAATCAACTTCTGTTCTAAATCTGAGGAATAATTGATATAAAGAAGAAGAAAAAGTACAGTGAATGAAGTTCTGTTTGTGGGATCCTGGAGCTAATGGAAGAATTTTGTCCCATTATAGTTAACATCTTGCTCTTCTGTGATGGGTGACACATGGACTCTGGTCCCTCAGTGTGAGGAGAAGTAAAGCCCAAGCTGAGCAATGCAATGCCGTTTCTCTCCACCAGGCTCAGGGAGGAATGCACAGACCAGACAGCCTCTGCAATAACCTACAGACTTACACTCTTTACATACAAACAGACTGTAAAATACTTCCTCCCTGGTGCAGAAAGGAAACCATTAACATCATCAGGTAAAACCTTCTTTCTCACTCATCTCCTGCTATTTCAACTCTATGTTATGTAAATTCCAGTCAAAAAACAGGCATTGTTCAGACAGGTCACATAAAGGTCATTTCCAATTTTTGGAATCTGAGTTCTTAACACGTATATAATCATCTGCCCCACGTCTGCTCTAATTCTTTATTAGCTTTGCAGCTCTTGTCTTCCTCAAGAATATATCAGCTTGCATAGCTCTTGGGTAGCTGTTCTTCATCCACCTGAACCAGGCCACAGAGAAGCTGGGGGAATAAATAAAAGCTACTTAACTCACGTGGCCATAAAGGTAGAGTCAGGCCTGCGCTCTTCTTGCTGAGACTCTTTGTGTAAGTGGATATACACTCACATTCCCTGTCTCCGTTACCCAAACAAATTAAGCAAAAGGAACATTACTGAAGATGGGAACTGGCCCTTCTAAGAGCTAGACCAGCTGAAAGAGACTAAAGTTCCAACCCAAAGCCATTTGGATCTGGTGAAAGCCCACCCCTGCTGGCCAGTGGGTCTTTGGTGGACAGGTCTGCTCCAGTTCAATCATGAGAAGAGCAAAGGCCGCAGTGCCAATGGCCCCTGCATTGCAGCTCCTCCCAAAACTGACAGGGACCACACTTTGGGTTGGTAAAAGATTCCTGTGGTCATGTTGGGAACAGAAGAATGGGAAATTGTCTCCCACAAGCCTTTCCTTTGCCTTGACCAGCTGCACTGAGCATCTGTTTGAACCCTTTTAGAATGCCTACTGTGCACAGTGCTGATGGAGACAGGCTTTTCTTATAACATAGCACTTCCTGATAATTGTATGCAAAGCCTTTCCTGAACTTTCCTCATCAATTACCTGTCTAGAAAATGAAATGCTGGTGTTACAAACTGCCAGATCCTTCATATGATTGACTGTGGCTGAGTTTAGTCAGCAAAAGGTCTCCAAGTAACAAATGGCTTGTCCATTTGTTCTCTGACAAGAAAGACTGTCAAGGCTCGAATATCATTTACGCTCAATCAAATAGTAACGCTGATGGAAAACTCTGGGTGTTGGCGACTCCTGATGTGCCCCACTGGCACTTGGAGGAATGTATCTCCACTTAACACGGATCCTGCATAATGGATGGGAACGGCTCTCCTGCTTGCTGCTGCAGCCGCCTCTTCCTGTGCCAGGGCTGTGGCTGTGAGATCTGCGTTAACCGAGATGACAAATCACATAAACGTGTGTTTGTCAGCTGGCACTTCCCTGCTCAGTGCCTATGGAACTGTTCACTATGGAAAACAAGGGATGGATGGAAGAAGGTCATTTGTACAAAATGATTTTTATAGGAAAAAACCAAAGAAAAGCTCAATGTGTGCAAATTTCCAAATCTCCCATGTTTTACAGCTGGAGCACAGCAGTAATTTTTCCGTGTTAATGGGTCTTTATGATATCAGATACAGGAAGATTTGCGCTTTATTACCAATAAGTGTCCAAATTAAAGAAGTGACTTTAAGTGGTAGAAATTGGCCTTGGGCTACAGCAAATACAGAACATCTCCCTTCTCACCATACTGGTGGTGTTTACAAGACTTTCAGCTGCAGTTCAATCAAGTATTTTACAATATAATAAAATTGTTGGTTATGGCATAAAAAGCCCCAAGATTTAGTCTCTCCATTTGTTTTGTGTACACACGGCTCAAAATAAGATCAACTGCAGAAAAGAACAGATGATTATTTTACTAGGCAAGGTTGGAGCAGATGACCCATGAGGTCCCTCACAAACTGGTATTCTATAGTTCTATGATTACTGAACTGTACTGTAGTAAACATCCATAGATTGTAGCTATGTTTTTCCTTTAAAACATTTTGCAGAATATTTCTAGCTGGAACAAAGGAAGCTCAAACATTTCAACACTGGAGCTTCTTCGCTGTTTTGGGAGGGAAATTAAAAAAAGAAGAAAAGAGCCATGAGGAAGTTGAGATACTCGTTCCGAAATTCTAACAAACCCTTCGATTATTCTATGCTTTGCCACATCTGGCCTTCAGCTTTGGACCTCGTCCAGTCTCCTGTAGAACTAGAGGAAATCCAACTCAAAACTCTGGTTGTGCTCTTTTCTAAACGGCGTGATACAAACCACCAGCAGAACCAGCATTTTCCTCTGTGCCACACAGTAACACAAGTGAAGTGATTTTGCTGAAGAAGAGAAGTAACTCTCCTTTCTGTTTATTTGAAATCACAAGTGATTCCTCAGTGGCACACCCCCAATCTTTAAAATAAGGAGCAGCAACAGATTCTTTCATCATTTCCATGTTTCCTCTTGGACATCCCTTTGAGAATGATAAAGCACTTACGGGTACCCAAATAGAACAAGACAATCCCAGCCTCTGTAAAGACAACTACAAAAAATGGCAATGTGAGCTTCCACCCTAAAGCAGACATTCTTTTAAGTCTTGCAAATATTTAGCATATGAGTAGTCCCACCAAAGCAAGACTCATTCATAGGCTTTTTCACTGGTGGAGTTTTCCTTTATTTATATATATTTTAGCCAACATAGTATGAAAGTTGGAAGGAGGAAAATAAACTGGTAATATGAGATGAGCCAACCATCAGTGTACACGTATGGCTGCCGACAGCATCCCAACACAGAGAAACCTCAGTGAAGCCCATGGCTAAGCCAAGCCATAAGCTGGTGTCATAAAGAGAAATTGCTCAAGGTTTTTTCCCTTAGTGGCAAAACCCAATACTCCCATGTGAACATCTTTCCTCTCTAGTGCAATACCCTGCAGATGTGACTAAACATAAAAATCATTGCTAAGAAAAGGTTCCAGCATTTAACACAATGTACGTGCTGCCTCTGTAACCCTTCCTTCGTTCCTTGTCAAACGATGATGTAAAGAACTGCTTAAGAAAACAAAACACAAAAGATAAAAATTAACTTAATTTACAAAACCAATAAAAAAGTTTAAAGCAATGATAGAAAAATAATATAAAGGCTAAATACATGAAATGCCAGTTCAACAGGATTAAGCTTTGGTAGAACAGCTAAAGAGCATAGCACCAATAAAATCCAATGTCAATACATGCTTCAGTACGCATGAGCTGTGATGAAAATGTAAATTTTGGCAAGAAAAGTGGTGTATGTTCCCTGACGCCACAGTTTCATTTCCACATCCAGCAAAAAGTCTTTAGGCTCTTTCACTTGCCGCTGAAGATAGACGATGCCCGTGTACGAGTTCAGCCTTCGAGTGCTGAAGTAGTTTTCTTCATTTCCCTTAATAATAGTAAGGATTATGTTGTCTCCAGCATAGGCAGGCGATGGTCCAATACGGAAAATGTGAGCTGGGACCACGATGTTGGTTTGGAAGTTCAGCTGGTAGTAGGTGATGCGCACTGGGGTGTTCTGGCAGTCCAGATAGTTAAAACAACTGATTCGTTCACACCTCCTAAGAGATGACAAATGAAACACAGTCAGTGCCCATGTAAAAGCGCGAAAGAGTCTATGTATTTAAGAATATAGCAAAATATTAGACAAACAGGAGTCCCAGACTTCAGTGTGTAATTACCAACTGCTTGTTCTGCTTTTACAATGCCCATAAAGCATTTGTAAATGATGTAACATTGTCAGAGTACAACATCAAAAGGAAAAGAAAGATCATGGACATGGGGAGCTGTTTTGGGAAGCTCCACAATGAGGAAAGAATCACAGAATCCCAGACTGGTTTGGGTTGAAGGGACCTTAAAGCTCATCCAGTTCCAACCCCCTGCCACGGGCAGGGACACCTTCCACTAGAGCAGGTTGCTCCAAGCCCCTGTGTCCAACCTGGCCTTGAACACTGCCAGGGATGGGGCAGCCACAGCTTCTCTGGGAAAAGTCTGTGCCAGCGCCTCAGCACCCTCACAGGGAAGAAAGATCCAGAGTCATGCTGCAAGCAGCACAGAGCTTGGAGTAGGAGTCTGTGGTTCACCACCAACAGCACAAGCCCCGGACAGTGCCCCAAGAAATATACCTGAAAAAACCCTTAAAAAGGTAGCTAAAACATTGGAATGGCAAAAAAGCTCCTCAACTTGCAAAGCTGCTGCATTCTTTAAGTCAGGAAAAGTATGTTTTAAGTCATAAGCAACTAAATGTGGATTCCTAAAGCACTGGCAGCCACTAAAGCAGGAAATGGGTAGGGAGATTTTGGGGCTCCCAAGCCTCAGCTACTGAGGAGCTGGGAGCTGTGGAGTGTGCCATTCCCAGAACCCTGCAGCCTGGCCAGCTCCTGTTCCTGCTCCACTTCAACGTTTCAACAATCTCTGAGGAACTGCAATCTGAATATGAAACAGGGAGCCCCAAACCCACTGTAAGTGGTGACTGAGCAGCCTGGCAGCCACTGCTGCTGGAAGCAGCATAGAGGATCTCATTTTTTGAAACTTAATCATAAACAGAGCCCTTCTAGAGCTGCAGCACGGAGAGCTGCAAGCTCTGGTGGCTGCTGTTAGAGCAGCAGTTGGAGGGCAAATGGGGGATCTCTAGCTTGGAAGAAAGGAGAGGCAAAACCAGCCAGAAACTCTACATGGGGAAAATCAGTGTGTTCCAGGTACCAAAGCATCTCCTTAGAGCTCTGAGCACTTACACACTCCCTACAAACTAAAGCACGATGTAACACCCCCAAGCACTGGGCTGGGCTGCTCACTGTTCTTGCAGTACTCACATGTCAGACACTTTTCTGTAGTTGGAAGGGCACTCGAAGGACAGGCAGCGGAAGCTGCCCTGGATGTTATAGCAAGTCTCTGCAGCTGAGCAGTTGTGGGTTCCTATTGCACATTCATCGATATCTAACAAGAAGAAACACAAGGAAAAGATAGGGTAAGTTCAAAAGTAAGAAGTAATCACAGTTTAGGGGCTGTAATATGCTCATGAGACTGTGTGCATGAGAAGCAAGAGGAGCCTGGGGCTCTGCAGGCTGAGGGCTCTTGTCCTCACCATTCAGTTGCTGCGTTACCTCTTCAGGCAGGACCGTGTATGACGCACAGCCAGTGGGGTGTGCCAGGCTCACCCCGGTGCACAGGCACTCGCGGTGACGGGTCCACCACACTGCTTCCAACCTGCTAAAATCCGTACGTCCTCAGTGAAAAAGCATTCCTTCCTTGCCACGATCAGCTGATGGGAGCTGCCAGTGCTGCTCGGCAGCCAAGGGAGCCCACCCTACCAGCAGCTTCTGAGCCTTCCCCTGCTCTGTGATAGTCCCTCCCCTGCTCGGCAGCCAGCATGGCTGGTTGCGGGTGCCCAGCACATGGCCAGGGCTGGCCTCCTACCAGAGGGCATGTTTGTCTCTGTGCCTGTGCTTTGCAAACACTGGCACACTCCTGTGGACCTGGCTGTTCTCATTCTGACGCAACACAGGGTTTAACTTTCTGTGGAGAATAAACACAAGAAGGAGAAAAAGTCCTCAAAACCCAGGATCCTCCTGTCTTGCCACTCCACGCTGCAATAAAAGCCAAACACAACCATGTTTGGTTCAAACCAAATGTGCACATCTAGACAGAACTGACCCTGTTGTCACATTCTCTCTTGATCCTGAGGTGACAGAGATGTGTTGTAAGTCATGTTACAACCTAAGCTGAAAGGAAACACAACAAAATACCTAGGTAGCAGTAGTCTAAGGCAGTACAACCCTGAACTTCTCAGAGCAGCCAGCCTGTCCAGCCCCACAGCTGCTCTGTATGCACTCACTGCTGCTCTGCTTGAAGCTACTTTTCAGTTTCCTGAAAGTGATGGGCCAATTCTGACAGCTTCACAGCTCTCTGGTACTCCCTGAACCACAGTTTCTTGCTTAGAGCCAGCCTGTGTCATGCAAGGAGTTCCTAAACAAGCCTGGGGCACGTCCATCACCATGCACTTGTGACAAGCTCATTAGCTGGGGGAAGCATCTATCTGATTTCAAGCATCAGAACATGTGCACAGACATTGGTCCATGCTCCTTCATGGATGAGGCTGTAAAACGTCCACATAGCCCAAGCAAACAAACATTCCCCCATCACCCAGCTTGCACATGTAATGGATGGAGGGATACCCTCTGTCTGCCTACACATTAGCCATTCCCATGTCACATTCATATGTCAAATTCCATATTGTGACAAAAGCTATCCCTCAGGAATAAACAGATCCCATCAGAATATAACCAACCCATGCTAAAAGCCAACAGGACCTTCTCACTGAGGTTTTGAGAACTGAGGAAGCTGGGCTATGTCAGGAGAATTTATTTGTGCATGAAGGTTGGTCTGGATTAAAGCAGGGGGCAAGTACAAAGCAAAGTAACCATGGCTGTACAGCTGCAGCATGCAGGAGGTACAGGGTCCACCAGATCAATGTGAAATATGAGAACTTAAGAACACCACTTTGGAAGAAGGCACACCTATCTGAACATTTAAGTTAATGTCATGGTTTAATCCCAGCTGGCAACTAACTCCCACACAGCCGCTCACTCACTGCTCTGGTGGGAAGAGGGAGAGAACTGGAGGGGTAAAGGTGAGAAAACTGGTGAGTTGAGGTAAAGGCAGTTCAATAGGTAAAGCAAAAGCTGCACATGCAACCAAAGCAAACCAAGGCATTCGTTCCCTGCTTCCCATGGGCAGGCAGGTGATCAGCCATCCCCAGGGCAGCAGGGCTCCATCACACCTAAAGGTATCTTGAGAAACAAATGCCATCACTCCAAATGTTCCCCCATTCCTATTTCTTCCCCCCACTTTATACACTGAGCATGATGCCATATGGTCTGAAACATCCCTTGGGTCAGTTGGGGTCAGCTGTCCTGGCTGGGTCCCCCCCAGCTCTCGCTGGTGGGGTGTGTGAGGAGCAGAAATATTACACACAGCCCTTGCCGTGTGTAAGCACTGCTCAGCAATAGCAAAAACATCCCTGTGTGATCAACACTGCTTCCAGCACAAAGCCAAAACACAGCCCCATACCAGCTACTATGAAGAAAATTAACTCTGCTCCAGCCAAAACCAGCACAGTTAAATATAAATATCTCTCTGCAATGAGAAGTAATGTTGCAGAACACAAAAAAGAACATTTAAAGCTTAAGAACACTTTATGGCCTAGAGCATAAACATGGTTACCTAAATAAGGCCCAAGCCATGGACCTTAAAATGCTGAAAACCAGATGCAATAACAAGGATCCAGCCTGAGCAGAAAATATTGGCAAAGACCTCACAGTCACATTGTGTACTCCCAAATGTCTAGACAACGCACGGAGGCTTTAAAATGAACTAAATGCTAACAGACAAACCATGTGGACTGTGCAGGGCTCTGCAGTTCTGCCAATTGTCACAGAGGAGAGAGACTCTTCAGAGGAAAACTATAACCTCCCACACTCTTCATTCCCCTGGGATGAGAACTGATCTCAGACACCGAACTGACTGGTTTAAAAGTCTTGCAAAGAAAAGCATACAATAGGAAGGAGAGAATCAAAGCAAATGAAATCCTTGGCTGATCCTCAGACGTGCCCCTAGGTGAAAAGAAAATTTCTTCCACATTGCAATCACTGCTGTGAGACCCTCCCTTCACCAGCTTGGCTGTGCTGCAAAATACCACAGGCAGTTTCTCCACAGAGATCCATATGTTGAGATGTTATTACATGAGCTACAAGTCGTCTGTTTGGAATGAAAGGTACAAAGAATATACCACCAGTAACTTGTAAGAGCTGGTCAGATGGTGAGCAACTGGAGCCCAATCTCAGCTGGTGGAAACCAATATAATCTTGAGTTTAGTGCAGCTGACATCGGTTCAGACTGTTTCTCTGACCACAGTTGCAGGGTCAGTGTGTGAGCCTGCCCAAACCTGCAACTACGGATTTGCAGAGCTCAGAAAAAGGGCATGTATCTGGGATTACTCCCAAGGCCTGACTAAATGTTGCACACAGAGCTGCAGCACTTGCACTGTTCTGCAATTTGACCACCTTTGCCCTCTAAGGAGGGTGCATGTACCAAGTGGCATAGGTGCCTTGAAAAGCTTCTCCAAACACTGCTGTTTGGCTGACCTGTACAATAGGAACCCTCCCCACACAGGATGAGCGAGCAGGGAGGATTTCACCCCACACAAACAAGTGCGATCCATTGGTCTGTGTGGCAAAGCCTCTTCCTGCACCTCAGTGACTGGAGCATGCTGGGTGCCTCCAGCTTGGAAGGGCTGTGCTGGCTGATGAATGCAGTGACTCACACTGTTAACTCTGGAACCGGTCCTCAGCTCCAGTCCCAGGTCTGGCAGAGGTGGCAGGGAACATGCCAGCAGCGCTCAGAGTTAGCAGAGGAAAGAAACCAAACAAACAAAGCCTGAGGAGAGGAACAGCTGCAGTTTCTGAAGGTGACTTTTACATAAGAATTTAACTTCATGTGGATGTAACTGCATCCATACTTAAACACACCTTCAAAAAGAACCAAAAAGATTTTGTCGTTCAGTCTGTTTCTCTGTTCCGAAGTCAGGACCAAGCACGCCCATGCTGTTCATGATTTACACAGTGTAAATTTACATCAAGAAGAGAATTTAAGCCTAAGAGATGCATAACCAAAAATTATGTGAAGGGTTCATCAAAACCTGAGAGCAGGAAATGCCTGGTAGTTAGTGTAACAGACTGCAGGAATGCATGTAGAGTATGGAAAGGTAACCAGATCTTCAGTCATTCCACAGTCAGGGCATCCTTTAGAAATGAGGGATTTTTACTTCAAAAACAGACAGCTGTGCACCAAATGAAAACCATCAGACACCCAGAAGACATTTCTATGACTCTGGAGAAAAGGGGTGTGTGTGGAGGACACATGTCATTTACACTAACATTTACTAACATCAACATAATTAAGCTTGGGTGCAGGCTTCTGGATGCCCAGGTCCCCATTAGAGCTCCTGCATTCACTCTCCCAGTTTTCCACGACAGGAAACTGCAACCCATGCTGAAGCCATGGGTTTCTACGTCTGGCACCTCTAAAACACCAGGTCACTTACTGCTGTGCCAAGGTGCACATACAGCTCATGCAAGTAATCAAGTGCCCCAGTCTGAATGATGAAGTGGGGTCCCTTAGGAATTAATTTAAGCAATTAGCTCCCATTGACAGCTGGAATGCTACAGGAAAAAGCTGACATAGCAGATACCAATACTTGGCTTTTTAACAGTGACTGATATAAAACATGGAGACTTGACTGAATAACCAAATTGGCTTAGATCATTCCAAGGATTAAAGCTTCATGATGTAATTGTTTCAGTTCCTAAACTCCTCATTACCTCGACAGGTTCTTCCATTGGCTGCCATGGTATATCCCTGCTCAGGACAAGCACACTGATAACTACCAGGAACATTCACGCAGCGGAAAGTACAAAGAATGCCTGCACTCTGTGTGCACTCATCAATATCTGGGGAAAAAACACAATTACAAACATATGTAAGGAGAAAAACAGGAATCTGGAAAGGGAGGCTGCAGAACACAAGGAAATTCTTATCTGACGCATTTATAATATATTCTTAAACAAGAATGCAACCATGAAAGTTTGACATTGCTCTAGGACCACTGATGGTGCATTCTGAAATGCTGAACATGAGACTGCTCCCAAAAATACTGGTTGGAGGTAGTATGGGCCTATGGAAAAGAACAAGCCTAGGGTACATCTGGGTGAAAAGCTCTCTCTGATAGCTCTGTAATTCTTCTAGGATTTAGTTTATTCTAGGATTCTAGTTTAGGGGCTTCCTTGTGCTACGAAGAACATGGGTTTCTTCACAATTTCTTAAATAGAGACTCTCCAGTGTCAGTATTGGTAACTTCAAGCAAACAGCTAAAACCCTTCCTTTCTCCATTCTGACCACTCCTCATTCAGCCACCATGAGCAGAAGTAAGAGCAAGCCTTCACTCAACCATGACTGAGTGGAGGCTTTAATTGGCGCAATGTAGGTAAACCTATCTTCCCTTCTACTTATTTCAATCATAAGCTCTAGCCCCATGAGACAATAGCCCCACCACTTCTACTGTCACACAAGTGTATTCCAGTCCCAGGTGGAAGGCATGAAAATGAACTGCATTTTCCAATTTGCAGCTTCTGTGGCAGAGTGTAACTCACAATCATCCTTAGGCATCACTTGCAGCATTAGGTCCCTGTTGAAGAGTATACGCATATTTAATTTGACCTGCCAAAGCAGCAGCCTTACCTTTACAAGAATGCCCATCTTCTGCTAGCTGGAAACCTTGCCTGCAGTAACACTGATAGGAACCATAAACATTGGCACACTCCTGGCTGCAGGGACTAGTATCACATTCATTCACATCTGTATCCAAAAACAAACACACAGACATTGCCACAGTGGTCCAGATCAGTATCTTCCACTATTTTTTTCTCCGAGAACAGTTACCAGGTCCTTCTGGTTAGAATGAGTAAGGCTGGACTCATTTGCCCCAAGATGTTTCTGCTCTAGGCAGGATGCCAAGAGGCATAAGGATGTTTGTTCCACCTGAAATTCATTTCTATACATGCCAATGAAAACACATACACATGCAAACATGTGTTTCAGACCCTATGTTACAGTTAATTAAAATTATGTAATCATTGCCTTAAAAAAATCACGGAGAACTTTCAATTCAAAATCAATTTTTTCAAGTTTTGTCACTACCAAGTTTCACCTTTACTAAAATTGGCATGAACAGTCTCCTGCCCTCACTTTGCTCTGTTCTCCTCTGTTAACAAAGGAAAAAGCATGTGAAGGAGAAGGAGAATGGGAAGAAACTTGTTGGCTGTCATCTGACAGTGAGAGGGTTTAATTGAATACTTGCAAATTTGAAGACATCATGGGTTTACTCTATTTATATTGAACTTCAACTCCTTCTTTAAAGTTCCTTAAGTCAGACTGCAATTTCTTCCTCATGGGAAAAACATCTGGTACCTTCGCAGTGCTTCCCATCATAGGACAAGTGGAAACCAGAAGAACAAGTGCAATGGTAGGACCCAGGGGTGTTCTCACACGTGTGCTGACACAGGCGTCCAGGGTAGTTCCAGCACTCATTTATATCTGCCAGCATAAGAAGCAAATACACACTCAACTTAGAAACAAAAGCATCAAACAAAATGCAGGAGGTTATTTTAAAAAGTGTCAGCGATTGATCTGCAGAGCATGAAACACTGCAACCTCAGGTTTTATGCTGTCTGACTTTGTACTCTAACTGGTGTACAGTAGTGATAAACCACAAAATGCTGTATCATAGTCTCTTACGAAGAAAGTTATGGCATCTTCAGAAAGATAAATATCTACAGCAGCAGAAGCATAACCCATAGGGAAGTACTCTGCAGATTACTTTAATTGATAACCTGCACCTAACCCAAACCAAGGGCACCTGGGCCGCAATCACACCACAGAGTGGCAGAGCTCTAAATGACCGGCCGCACACAGGAATGGCTGCTTTGAAGGTGACTCTGTTATCTATTGAGGCTCTGCATTGCAGAACTAATAACTGCACACTACAACGGTGCTAAACACTGCCTTGAGGTCCAAGGCTCAATCAATCAGTCCTTTCATCTCATCTTGTGCCTTACATACCAATGCAGCTCCTGCTGAAGGCATCGTACTGATACCCCATTTTGCAGTCACAGCGGTAAGCCCCAGGCAGGTTATGACAAACCTGCCCTTCGCCACAACGGTGCACACCAGTTTGACATTCATCCACATCTGCAGAAACAGAGAAAGTGATTAGTTAAATACAGTTTGCTAAAAATCAATGTTTATGAAGAGAAAATATAAAGTAACAGGAATAGAAACTGCTTCAAAGAGGGTTGTCCCCTGAACAGAACAAAGAGAATCAGCCTTTCCCACTGTGCTCCTCCAAGTCAGCTTTATATATCCTAAGTCAAATTTTGAAAAGGAATGCATTATCTTAGAAGTGAAAATGGCAACTATAACTGCAATGGACCTTTCCCAGTATATTCTGCATTTCAACCTACACACATTTTGATTCTGATCAAACCATGACATTTAAACACCCTATTCTGATGTTCTGCCATTCTGTGAGTCACGGCAAAGCATTTAAAGCAAACCAAGAACTAGCCAGAAATTCTGCTCATCCCTTCAATTAAAGCAATTGCTATTTTCATCTCCAGTTGCCCTTTCAGTCTTGCTTCTGCTGTCTACCCTTTACTCTTTCTCAATGTTGATCTTTTTTCTTTTCTCAATCAACTCACATTTTCATATTCTTCATGGCCTCCCATCCAAACCCCAACACCAACAAATTAGCTGCTTCTCTACTCATATGCATCATTCCCAATCTCATTTTAATAGTCCTCAGATGAAGACGAGAGTTTTCAATACACGCTGATTTACAAGACTTGCAACATGACTAAATAGCTCATCAGTATCTAACAAATCCCTGTTACCATCTGTGACAAGAAGCATCAAAAATTCTGATTAGCCCTCAGAAACTTGTATTTCTTCAAGTATTCCGAGTTCTGCTGTTTCCTAAGCCATCAGGTTCTGCTTCCTTCCTGTTACTGACACCTTCAACTACTTTTACAACCTAAATTCCTGTTCATGTAACATTAATTAGGATGGTAGTCTAAGGATGGAGGTTCTCCCTACTGCCCTCTTTGAAGTGATCAATTGAAGCACTATTGCTTTTCAAAGGGTTCCTGGGCAGTTCTCCAACAAACAGCAGCCTTGGGAGTGCTCGGGAAAGCAGTCACTTGTGGAGAAAATGATAGGGTAGTGAGAGCAAGTTACATGCCACAGAAACTTGGATGTGGAAAAATGGGGATTATATCAACCCTGATGAGAGGTGCTGACAAATAGTTTGCTCAATATTCAGCACAGATTCCCACCTACACAACTCCTGCTGGCATCGGGAGGTCACAGATGGCAGGGAATGCCAAGCAAGGAATTCCTGACAGGCTCATACATTTCTGCTGAAATGCTGTCTCATTTTCTTTTAATTCAGAGGCAGCATCAAAACAAGGAAGTTTCTAATGCATATATACATTTGTAAAGTAGCAGTTTTATTTGTAATGAATTTGTGTGTGTAAGCATTTTATTACTTTGTCCAAAATGATATATTCCATTGCATTCAGACTTCAATTAGTTCTAGGGAATTATACCATCACTAGTGTGCTGTATTTCACAATAGCTACAGCATTTTCAGTTAAATTAAGAGGTAGCTTTCAATGACTCATTTACTAAACCAGAAAATACTATCATTTTCAAGAGAGGTGAATCCTCTAAGCAGAAGAGATAACCATATAGGTATAGTTCTGCTGGAGAAACGTGCAGGTGGTGTATTTACTACTGTGAATAAATCTGAATCTGGAATCTAATTAGCTATTGTAATGCCTTAAAGAAACTAGCCTTTACCATAGAGAGAGCAAGTAGGACCATATGGTTTTCTGTTTTCTTCTCCACGTCTCTGCCTACTTACAGAAAGGCATACAAAAAACTACCAGAAGATCCTGACTGCGGAGACACAGCGACACAGCAAAGACAGAGAAATCACCAATTAACATTAAACATTTGTTTTCCCAAAATCAAACTAAAGAAGCTTCCTTATACCTGCTCCTTAAAAGCATTGTCAATCATGTAAAGTGGAGACAAAGCATCATCAGTAATTACAATGCATTGTGTTATCTCATCAGGCTATGAAGATATAAATGCTGTATGAATAGTGGCAATTTCCTCCTCTGTCACACATTACACACATTCTCTTTTAGGAACAACTGGGGAAAAAGGCTGGCTTCTTTCTATAAATCATCCATTTGAAATTTAGGAACAGGATTTGCCCTAGCCATTAGCAGGACTTGAAAGTGAAGGCTATTAGCACTGCAGCCAGTACTTCAGTGACAAGACACTGACTTGTCACAGGTCAGTGACAACTGCTGACCTGTGAAGGAAATGGTATTTATGGAGATGTTGATATGGTGGTAACCCTAAAAACAACATCAGGGTTATCACACTTCAGGTGGGGCAAACATACCCAGCCCCCTGACTTCTCTGAAGCAGGACTGATGGAAACCAGCTGAAGAACTGTGTCTTTACAGCAATAGAGAAAGATGGGACTTCGGGACCTTTCCTTTGTGACAACCGAAATACTTCAGGCTGCACTACTCTGCCCCCTGGAGCTGTTTTAGGAAGCTTTCTCCACTTCCTCAGTTACACATAAACTGTCCCCATCTTGTGCTACTTCCAAATCTTCCCCACATTCTCAGTGGCCCAGCATGGTCTGGGTAGTCCTGGGGATAAAATCATGAAGGGAGACAGAGCATAATGAATAGGAAAAAGGAGAATGCAGAAATTTATGCAGAAATGGGGTCTATTTATACCACTATTTTTCATTAAAACTTTCTAGACATAGAATCACAGAGTCATATAGCTTCTAACACAGCTTCCACACACTGGAGCAGCACAAAGCAAATCTTGTTTATTTTTCACCCTTCCTTTTATTCAAAGGGAACGTAAGCACAGATCATTAGGATTTCATCACTAACCAAAATGCTGATTTGTCTTTTTTTTTTCTCCCCACTGTTGTTTTATGATTTCCTACTTTGTGTAACACAGAACATAGGGAATTAAAGAACACATAGCCAACCTTGCCTTGCCAAGCAGCAAGCTTTCAGTTCCTCTGTGCCTAGTGTGCGTTTACAGCACAAATGCTAATAAGAGATAAAATCTGCTATTCTGAGTCAGTAACTCATAAACACATTGGAACAAATACAAATCAGTATCAAGCTGCATGCCAGCCTGTATGAATATTTCAACATTCTTTCACAAAGAAAGTAAGAATTTATCCTAAACAGACACATAACTGGATGTAAATGAGGAGCACCACTCCTAGTGCTACAAAGAACACCCACTTAGTGCTACTCTTGTGAGTCCACAAGCTCAGCGTTTGCTGCATCTCATGGCTTCAGATCATCTCACTCAGCGAGATACTGTAAAAATAGCACAGGATTGTGGTTTTGACTGACAGCATGAGTTTGAGAAGTAACTAGAGTACATTCACTCCAGAACAGAAGCCAGTGAATCCCATATGCAGTCAAAACCAGTGTCACCTGGTGTACCAGGAGGAACTCCATACAGCAGCCAAACACCAGTGCAGCATCCCATAGTGCAAACACATCACCAAGCTGCTTGGACAGCAAATGCATACAACAAACTCCCATTCCTCAAATACAGTTAGCAATCTCAAAACCCTGTTTTTAGAACCGAAATGTTCTTCTTCCTCTGAGAGGGCACCTGACCAGGCCCTGGAGTCTAACCTTACCGACGCATCGCGTTCCATCCTCGTTGGAGTGGTAGCCTCTGCTGCATGTCAGCATGTTCCTTTGGCAGGTGTAAGACCCAACGGTATTGATGCAGTTGAATCCTGGTTTACATGGCTCAGGGAGAGATGTGCATTCATTAATATCTGGTGAAGAAAATGAATTAGAATAGTGAGAGAAGCTACTTAACCTTTCTGGTCTGTTTTCTTCCAGCTGTCACTTCTTTTCCTTCATTTCAATGTATTGTGCTGATGAAGGTCTGCTGTGGCAAGGCTTTCAAATTCAATATGCAAGCATGCATATCTTTAAAAGGACAGTGATGTTTAAATTAAATTCACAGCATGATTTGATGAAGACCACATGTGGTCAATATATACCTCTTGGAGAGGCTAAAAGAGGAGTTGGCCAGTGCTGCTGCACATATGACATATTCCTGGTCAGACTTACCAACGCAGTTTCCCTCAGGGTCTTGTAAAAATCCATCCATGCAGCGCTGCTTTGACTCACAGTAGAATGATCCTTCTGTATTCTGACAAACGAAGTTTACCTTACAACTGTGAGTTCCCCTCTCGCACTCATCAATATCTGTTATCAGATCAAAACACCAAATTGTGACTAGTTAGGCTGTAATTTTCAGTAGTTTTCATGACTTGTTAACTTCTCAGAAGGGAAGTTAGGAGGTACTACTGAAATCAGACAACAAACATTGCCCATGGGAAATCTGAGGTTTAGGTGTGCTTACTCTTGGACATCTATTTCAGCAGAGGCTTCAGAACTTGTCTACAGCAAATTTGATTCAGGTCCCTACTGCCTTGGTCACAGCATCTCTTGTAAACCACAAATACTCAGACATCTGCAGTTTTAAAACCCTAAAGACCCAAATTAAAACTACAAATAAGGTACACATAATAAAATATGTACCACACTCTTTCAAAAGCAAAATGGTCTCTTATTCCTTATATACCTCAGGAATTCCAGGTAGAAACCTACCTCCACTGAATCTGGTATCAATAGGGCACCTCATTTCAATAAGACTGGGGTTTACTGTGTACGCAGGTACACGTGTATATATTCATGTACCTACATACATAGAACAAATACTTATCCAACTCTGAAAACTATCCTGAAAAAACTGGAATGAGAGACAGTACTATCAGTAACCAATGTTCTTCCTCTGCAGCCAGAGCTGAACACAGATTTCTCAGTTTTTATTACATGTGTGAGATTATTTCTCAGACGATGTTCACCAGCCCAGTGCTTTCTGGGCAGACTGAAAGCTTAAAAGTTTCGATGTTATCAATTTACACACAACTGATCTGTGTTGAGTAACTGCAAGGATCAGCTAGCTTGCTGCCACTTTCCAGCTGAGGAAACCTCACCCAGGAAGAGATTTCAGCTGTAAATTCATCCAAAATTCAGCTCCTGTGAATATTTTCAAATGCTGCTGGTTCCTAAGAACACTCCCTGTGATAAACAAAGAGAAGAAACTCTAAACTGAGGAGTCCCCACTCCTCCAGGAGGACAAGGAGAGAACTGTTGGTACTTCTCTTTCTATTCTAACTCCTCAGTTAAATGCTAGGGCCACAAGGGAACACACGGAAGGTACTGTGTTCATAGGTTCATAGAATCCCAGAATAGTTTGTGTTGGAAGGGACCTTAAAGCTCATCCAGCTCCAACCCCTGCCACGGGCAGGGACACCTTGCACTAGAGCAGGTTGCTCCAAGCCCCTGTGTCCAACCTGGCCTTGAACACTGCCAGGGATGGGGCAGCCACAGCTTCTCTGGGAAAAGTCTGTGCCAGCGCCTCAGCACCCTCACAGGGAAGAGCTTCTGCCTCAGAGCTCATCTCAATCTCCCCTCTGGCAGGTTAAAGCCATTCCCCTTGGCCTGTCCCTACAGCCCCTTGTCCAAAGCCCCTCTTCCAGCTTTCTTGTCGTCCCCCTTTAGGTATTGGAAGACTCTTATAAAGTCTGCCCTGAGCCTTCTCTTCTCCAGGCTGAACCAGCCCAGCTCTCTCAGCCTGACATGTATTAATTGTCTTCCTACCATATTTATAGACTGATACAAAGAAAAATGTGGAATTGAGTACTTCACAAACTGCAAATTCAGTAGATCTCTGTAGGCAATTTTACACAGAGCAGTTCTGAAACTTTAGTCCTTCTTATAAGTCATTAATTTAAAGGCTACTTTAAAACTATTTGTAAATTTTGTAATCTTTTATAATCTAACTTTGAGACTAGAAAGATTAGCAATAAATGTGGGAAATGCTATAGAATCAGACAACAGAACAAGACATTCACAAACAACCTCTCCAAGTAAACCAAGGTTTACTTATGACAGCTATATACAAAGCAAGATTTCTGAACAGTTCTGTTTATGACCTTATGGTATATGTCAAGAGCTCAGTTCTTCCCTTGGGCATCTCTTACTTCAGCTGTCAGGAAACTCTTTGTGTAAAAAATTTAGGAGTAAATAGCACTGACTTTTGCCCTGGAAGACAGGGCACATGTGTCTATTGCACACTCCCATGCTGCAGAGCAACTTCTGCTGTGACTACTGATGCTAGGAGCTCCAGTCAACCTCTATAATAGATCAAGAAGAGGGAGATGAAGAATAACTTCTTAACCCCATGAGAATTCCAAATGTAAATAAATGCAGACAGACGTCCTAAACACAGGAAGGGCCAGACTGAATCAGCCCCATGATCCACTCAGGCTGTGATTCAGTGCTTAACAGCAAACAGTATCAGCCCCTTCAGAGAAAAGCAGAGCTGGGCAGAGGAATGTAGTAGGAATTCCTCCATCAGTGAAATCTCTCTCTAACACCTTAAAGACAGGGTAAATTCTAATTCATAAGGTTTCATCCATTTTCCAAATAATTTATAGTTATTGCTGGAAACTATTTCAAATAAATGCATGTCAGAAGTGGCCTATGAAGCCAAACATTTGATCAGCCTTTTATAGTTACAACTCTGGTATCACAGCCCAACCACAATAAAATGCTTTGCAATCCCTTTCCTTTCCTTTTTGCTAACAGCTATTGCATCAGCTGAAAACCACTTGTCTTACCAACACATTCTCCATCTTTCAGTTCATAACCTGGCTGACAGCTCAGTTCCTGGAGACATTTGAATGATCCCACTGTGTTGAGGCAGTGCTCTCTCCGCTGGCAGGTGTGCGTGTCTGTCACGCATTCGTTAATGTCTACAAGAAACAGTTCAAGAAGTCAGTGCCATGTATTTGGCAAGGGATCTGCCTCTTCCTGCTCTTTTGGAAGGAGTCAAAAGCTCAAGTGAAATAGTTTCTTCCAAAAGATAGCCAATACAGACTGTGCTACAGTGTTCTGATGAAAGACTTTTGTCCCAGGATCTTCTGTTAACACAGAGTAACTCGAGAGACACAAATCACAGGGAGATCTCCTTCTCCTCTCCTCTTGCCAAACGTACAGTGGCATCGAGGACAAGGGATGCACAAAACTGATTAAATGGAGGATATGGGCAGAGGATTGATAATCAGCTTCTGGTTTACTGGAGAGAAACCTCCTGGATGAGAAAGTGGTTAATGCTCATTGCTCATGACCAGGTTTTCCCAGCTCAGGGTATGGAACAGCCCTGCTGCTCCGAGCCGCACAGGCAGGAGCTGCTGGTATGGAACTGCTGCTTGAGACAGGAACTGAAACTGCCTGCCTGGCTGAAGGTGGAGTCATGTAACACACTGATTGCCTAAGGAATATGTCATTAGAACTGGATATGACAAGAAAATATGGAGAGAGGAATCCTGAAAGGCTCAATCAAGTTTGTAAATTTGTATTTCAATATTAAAAGAGATCTGATTTCAGCAGGTGGAGAAGGAGAAAAGGTCTTTTTTTAAAAAAATTACTCAAATACAAGGTTGCAGAACGTAGGCCAATTTGGGAAGGAAATGCCATGCCTCTAAAATTTTGACAGGCTTGGATGAAATAACCTCAGATTTAGGTTTTGCTTATTTTAATACTGAAAGCTAGGAATAGCACAATGAGCAAGTACTTAAAAGCAACAAAAAGGGGTAGAGACTGGGAAGAGAAACTTTCCTGCGCTTCTCCACAAAATCTTACACATTCACATCTCTCTATGCAGCTAAGAAGTACTTCTGGAACTAACAAAAGCCAAATGTGACAATAACCATTACCAATGATCTGGTTTCTCTGCACATGAAGCTGTTTTCATGCATACACTAAAGCAAGTATTGTTTAAATCAGATTCTCATATTGGCTGTAGAACCTCACTCTCAGAGCAGTACAACACAATCAGATACATTACTTCCCCTTGTGAAGCGTGAAAACAGGAAAAGCCGTTTTTAAAAGCTTTGTCTCAGAAAATGTCTCAGCTTGTTTTCTACCAAGTAGATTAAGAGGAGCACCAAGACATTTCAGTTCCTGCTGAAGTCAGCTAACTGGTGACATGCACTGAGTTTGGCAAGAGCAGTGAGTTAGCTTGGTGCCATTTCATTTCTCATTTATTTGTGCTTTCTTTTCTTGCCATCACTATTCTTCACATGTTGTGTACTTGCTGTCCAATGGCAGCTGATTAATCCACAGCAAGGTCACTGCTGTGCTGGAGATCTCTCTGCCTGTCCCACACAATGCTGGAGTACTTCCACTAAGCGGCAGGTACTTGCCTCGCTCAGTGTTTTTACATAGTGCTGGCCTCCTAAGGCTTGTACATGCTACAGATTAGAATGCTTGCTACGGATTAGAATGAAGAGTAAGGAACAATATTCTCATAAGTGGTCTTGGGTGGGGGGAAGCACAGCCAAAACAAAGAAAAAACCCAAAACCAAACAAACACCCCCAGCTCACATGAGCTGCTGCGATAGACCTCTCACCCAACTAGACCCAGCTCTTAAGTAAATTAGAGAGGTTTTTCTCTTGTTGTTGCTTGGGTTTTATCGAACTTTAGAGGTAAATGGCTATGGATAGCCACTCAACAGCACCCAAACCAGTTCAAAGACTCTCTGCTGGCTATACAACACATCTGAGATTATCTTTTCTTGCAAACCACAAAAAGCCTTCCCATATAAACAAACTGTCAGCACTACACTGCATCACGTGAACTCCACTCAGTTCACCACGACGCTGGAAAAGCCGCTAGGAGGAAAGCGTGCTCGTCTGAAATACTACCCAGAGAAGGAAGGAAGCGTTCCAGCTGACTCGCAGGGGTACACAGGTAGAAAGGTCAAGATTTCACAGACGAAAAAAGATCTAACATAATTTCCTGGTTTGTCTACATTTTTTTATTCAATTTTCAGATCTCTGAGTACTTGAGAGAATAAGAAGTCCAACTGGCCAGAAGGCATCTGAGGAAATTACAATTATGGAAACTGGATGATTACAAGCAGAATTTCTGCTTTCAATGAAAATCCTGTGCACAAGTGATGCACTGACCATCTCTAAAGCCTAATGATTGTAACCTGGGTTTAAACTGTGAGCCATGCAATATGCAAAGCTCTGCTCTGTCATATCCAGTGTTAGGGCATGAATCTCCACCTCTGGTATCAGGCCAGTTGCCAGCCCACCAAAGTTCCCTCTTCATTTTATTACAGAGACATGCCCTTTTTTGTTCATTTTCCTAAACAAATTCCTAAATGGTCATGCCACAAAATGAGATCTCTGAAGACTTGCAGCATCTTTCTCCTCAGT
This sequence comes from Strigops habroptila, assembly GCF_004027225.2. Taxonomy (NCBI): domain Eukaryota; kingdom Metazoa; phylum Chordata; class Aves; order Psittaciformes; family Psittacidae; genus Strigops; species Strigops habroptila. The sequence continues at coordinate 17,531,435 of NC_046360.1, forward strand.
TCCCACCTGCCCATGTCATTGCTCTCCCTATCAATGCCTATTGCAAAACAGCATTTCTTAGCGTGAGCAGGGGAAAAGGCATCCCTGGGAATACGGCCCGTTTGTGTTCGGGCAGCACACGGCTCCTGCACTAGCTCTGTTCAGCCCAGGTGGTACCTACTATCATTTTCCTCTACAATTATGACACACGGTAGAAGGGAGTGAGGACTGACTGCATTTCTATAAAACAGGACAATCTCTCTCCTTTTTCCCTCCCTGTTGATTATCCATAAAATCAAGAGTGCCCATAACCTGTCTCTTGTCAGTACTGGAAACCAGCTCAACAAGTCAGCAAGATGATTTGCAGAGCACTAGTAAAAACATGAGTTACGTTTTAAGTTTGAAACGAAGTTAACTCCCAACACTGGAAGCTGCAGCCTTCATCTGGCGCAGTTCAGACTGGGAGGTAGGGCAAGATGGTATTTAAAAAACACAGGAATAAGAGGAAAAATAATTCAGTAAATATTAAAACCAAGGAACAGTTAATTTTTGAAAAACCTACTAGGTCTGTGTGTGTGGCAACAACATTCCTCACGTGATGTCAGTAAAACCCAGAATGAAATGTAATCATGCAATACCTCTTCTTTTCAATACGTACTTTGACATTAAAAGTTAATTTTTATGCACTTTTTGTAACAATGTGAAATGCAGACTTTGATTTTTCCTGCAGCTGTAGTTCCTTGGGATTTTTTTTTTCTCTTCAAATGACTTCAGCTCAATTTGCTTTATGGAATACATCTGCTTAATGTAGACCCGCTGTTACTTTGCAACCACCCATCCTGTGCTCACGCGCAGTCCCTGTGGGTCAGCAATAAAATGACTGCTTGCTGCTGACTCTGGCAGAAGGGGAAATTTAGATGGAAGAGCAAAGAAAGCAGCAAAGTAGCCTCCTGTCAGTGTGCATGTAGGTGGTGGTAATGACTTTGCCTGAAAGTCACCAGGAAAAGCAATCCACATTAAAAACATCCAACCTGGCTCTTATCTCTGGAGAACACTGAGCTTTCAAGCCTAAAGACATTTTAATATCTGTTCACACAGTTATACAAAGCTGGTGTGCACAAGCTGTTTAAACAGCTGGTGACTCTTCATTGTGCGTGGTTGGCTTTCAGGAATTCTGGATATCTGCTCTTGAATGCACCTGGAATTATAATCTTCCACAGTTTGACTAAAGGAAATTCAAGAGATAAAAGGTTATCGGCTGTTTTGTTGCTGTGCAAAGATTGCTCCTCCTGTCCCTAAAATATGCAAAGAGTAACATCATTAAAACAACGATAATTTGCAAACAAATCACCAAAAAGCTTTCCTCATGGAGTTTGAGATAGCTCAAGATGGAGCACAAAAGCGGTTAAGCTGGCAAAGGATACCTTAGGTGAATATGGCTGCAGTGAGGCAGTTGAACAAAACAAACCACAGTATGCTTGTGGCTTTCCCCTCTGAGTAGAAAAGTAGGAAAAATGTTAACTGCTGCAAATGTCCTCCAGCACCACAGAGCAGAGCTGTGTACGAGCAGGGAGCACACAGGGCTGATCTAGCAAAAAAAGAGAAACTTCGAGTTTTCTAGATTGTTTACAAGGATACCTGTAAAAACCTGACCTGCATTAGAGAAATACAGAGGTTTGATACTTCGTGAAGGAGAAGAGGATCTTTCATCTTTACAAATGAGAGCTGTATCCTTCATTTAATAAGCAATGCCTAAGGTTTATCTTGTATCAGTCACAATAAAACTCTGTATAATGTCATGGGGTAGAGGACAGGAGATGAAGAAAGTGAAAAAAAGGAAGCACTTGGCATCTTCTATAGCCCCTTCTGCCAAAATTGCTGACAAACATGCATTAATTTACTTTCAGAGCACTCCTGGGAGATGTAGAAAAGGACAGCTCTCTGTATGTATCTGCATAGTCCAAGAAAAACATCAGGGGATTAAATAGCAAGATCTTCAGAAGCAGAATGCAAGGTGAGGCAGTTCCTTCAGCTCCCCACTTACCAGACCTTCTATTCAGAAGTGTGGTACATGCAGCAGGCTCTGTGAAAGCCATGAAACCCACCATGCAGACTGTAGCTAACTACAAGTACTATCTTTCATCTCACAATCTGGTACTTTCTCTGTAAAGGCATCCTTACCTCCAGTAGTGTTTTCTCAGCCATTTAATTTAAACTACATCATTTCATTAGTTTTCCATGCTTACTAGTATCTCTGATTTCAAAAGAAATAATAAAACTAAATAAATAAAAATCCAATTTTGACAATTTAAGGAAAACCCAGAAGATAGTAAATTGCATTTCTGCTCTAAACTATGACACTGTAAAAACTTTCCTGCTCATGCCCTTATGCCATATCATAGAGTCATGGAATGGTTTGGGTTGGAAGGGACCTTAAAGCTCATCCAGTTCCAACCCCCTGCCACAGGCAGGGACACCTTCCACTAGAGCAGGTTGCTCCAAGCCCCTGTGTCCAACCTGGCCTTGAACACTGCCAGGGATGGGGCAGCCACAGCTTCTCTGGGCACCCTGTGCCAGCGCCTCAGCACCCTCCCAGGGAAGAACATCTGCCTGAGAGCTCATCTCAATCTCCCCTCTGGCAGGTTAAAACCATTGCCTATACGATGCTCATTAATAAGATGAGAGCATAGAGCTTTAAAAGATAGGAACAAAACCAAAGCTGTGATTGTCAGAAAATCGATGTTATAAATGTAGAAGGACAGGAGTGGAAGGAGGTGAATGTATTCACACATGACATTATAGTCACAGGCACTGCTGCTTTCATTAATGACTGCAGGTCTCTGGGTGCTCCATTTTTCCAGCGTTACCACACAACACTGCTGCAGCTCAGGTATCTCCTAAACCAGCCTCTAGAAAAGAACCCCCAGTAGAAGCTCTTTCATAAGCTCGCCTTGGCTTTTGGAAGGAAATTAAATCCTCATAAATACACTTGTAAAAATAGATTGGTTTCTTACATGAACTTAAATAGCAGGGATGATACAGCAGAATTATGATGCATCTTTGACTTTTACACAAAGAAATTGGTGCCAGAATCACCAATGGACTAATCCGAATTTTTTCCATTGCTTTGGAATGGATCTTTTCCACTGCCCAGACTTATGCAGATTTCTTGAACTGTATATATGAACTTTTGTCGCTTCATGATGTCTGGTGATTTGCCACTATTGACACTGTCTAGAGAGATCAACTGCTGGTTTCTTAGTCCAGTTTAATAGTTATTGGTACTGCTGTGGTCATCATACCTATGAAGTTTTATGATTTTTGCACAAAGTTATATGTATCCTGAGGATGTATTGCTAGGGAAAAAGCCAAATAGCATACAACTCATGATGTTAAGTGGCTGAGCAAATGGTGCACATGTGTTTTTACTAACTCATATTGAAATGTCATATGCAAAGATGGCCAGAGAGCCTTTGAGCACAAATGGTTTAAATGCATTGCAGAGCATGAAGAATTATGATGCTGTGGTGAACGGCTTACACCTATCATCTTACCAACACATTTTCTATGCCTGTTGAGTATAAAGCCCTCTGCACAGATCACTCTGTGGTTGACACAGTAGAATGATCCCAATGTGTTCACACATAATTGTCCTCTGGAACAAGCGTGAGCACCTGTGAGGCACTCATCCAAATCTATATCAACATGTTGCAGCCAAAAGGGAAAAACAGAATTCTATTAGAACAATTGCTGAAATGAAACGATACTTCTTGCACAATGGAGATGTCTAAATGAAGTGTGTTGGAACTACCACATCAGCACCATGCTATAATACATACAGTGTTACACTGAAAATAGGGCTGGAATAAACCCTCAGAGATCATCCAGTCCCTGCTTGCACCCCTACACTGTTGTCATCACAGAAAGAGACATTCTTGGAAACAGTCACACAGAGGCCATGCACACTCTGCAGGAACCTGTTCCAATGCACCACCACCCTTACCATGAAATCCTTACTTGAATACAGATAATAAATGTCTCTTGCTGCAATTTAAACTCACTACTTCCACTGACATGACCAAATTCTTTCACCTCCTGTAGGAAAATGATTGCCTGGAAATGCCCCTTTTGATGCTGACATCAATTAATCAGATTAGCTTCCACCACACTTGAGTAAGCAATGCACAGTGACTATTTCGGCTGGTGATATTAAATGCCCATTTTCTTCAGAGACTATCCAGAATTTCATGAAAATGATTTGTAATTTGTTACTCAATAAGATCTGAGATTAAGAGGGATGTGGATCACTTGTTAGCGATTCTGAGCGTCAGAAGCTTCTTTCACTTCACTGCTGGCTGTTATTGCTCCCATACTTACAGATTTATAATTAAAGTATGTCACAGGGCATTGCTTTTAACCTCCAGCGCTTTCCCGAGCAAACATATCCTTTGTCACCTCCCAAACATGTCCATTTAAGATTTATACAACATGAACAATCATGACGCAGCTTTGGAATTCACCATTCATCATTGTGCAGGCCTGAGCTTCAGTGTCGAGTGAAACACATGGAGCTGGACCAGCTCACAATGGCACATTCTTCACAGCAGTAAAGCCTCATTGAATTCAGGTTTTCAAGAAATAAAACCAAACAGAACAGATGACAGGGCAGAGCTGTAGCTCTGAGCGGGTTCTCCAGGACAGCAAACATGCCCAAGTCCTGCTAGCTGCTCCTGTTCTCAGGAAGAAAAGCTGCGTGTCCGTAGCTGTGTAGACAGACACTGGGGAGGAACAGCAGTGGGAAGAGAAACCAAGAGGGCTGAAAAAAAAGCCTGGAACGTCAAAGGAAAAGAGCACACATCCAGGCTTGGCTTCACCTGAAGTCCCCAGGTAATAGGCACACTGGACAGATGTGCTTCAGGAGTCATCTGTGAAGCAGATCTGGTACTCCTCTGCCAGTGGTCTCTGTATTGCCATTTGCAAGTCACAATACTGAAAAGAAGGAACTCTTAGAGAAACACCTAGGGATATGAGGTAGAAAAGTGCTTTAACCATGTCTCTGTGGTGAACATGAACCACTTACCTTCACAAGAAATCCCATCAGCCATGATTGTATATCCAGACAAACAAGAGCACACAACATTTCCTTCCACAACATTGCAGATGTGTTTGCAGGGACCGTTATCTATACAAAGAAAATTGCAAAATACATTAGCATTCACAACGCAGATCAGCTGAAGTTACAAACCTCCGGGTCATCCAAACACAATCCCAGTTTAGGCAATGAGGAATGCAGTTTGTAAACAATCTGTCCAGGCAGCCTTAATCACTACTTACAACCCTCCTACTACACAGAAGCACACCTGTGCCACTCCTTACCTGTATTGCTCACATTATGCTGCACAGCTGTACTGCTTACCTTAAACTACACAGCAGGTGTGTAATAACCCTGAAATAAGAGCATAGCCTCAAATTACTTCCACAGCTTTCCCCTGTCAATTCCTCAGCCTCATGCCAGAGGTAACAAATTGAGGATGTGCATTGAAAGCAGATTGGTGAAGGGATGTGTGGAATTCTATTCTGGTTCTCTAAATATTCCTCATTCATCTGCACCTTCAGTTTATACCTCCCACATACCTTTACACTTATCCTGCTCTTCTTCTAAGGACACAATGCGAAGAGGCTGAGAAGGAGAGGCTACCGGAGGGATGGTGGCTTCTGCTTCCAGCCTTGTCACCTGTCCTCTGTCAGGATCTGTAAGGCAAGAGAGGCAGAGATGGATCAGGGACAGCATCACCTCCACCAGACACCCCATGGCAAAGGTCCCCTTCATCCCACTCCATTGTGGTTTGCAGGAGGAAACATTCTGGTGACCTGAAGAACTGCCTTTGCATGGAGGTGAAGAGTCAGTTTTGGAAGCTGCCATCTGTTTGATATGAGCAACTGTCCGACAGCACACACATGTAGAGTGCTGCATGCTAATGGGGATGCTCGCAAACACCGTGGATACAGATCAGGGAGTTTGCCTGAAAACAACTTCTGTAGAGTAAAATGAATAAAACAAAGTGTTAATTCTGTTTCCTCAGATACTGTTCTATTGTAAACACAGTGGCTGTCTTTCAGTCGGTGTATGACCAAAAGAAGAGCTGAACTCAAGCCAAGTCTTTAAAGTTCTTCTGTACATCCCATTTCAACATGGATGAAAAGGAGATGCTGACCTTTGCAAGCACAGGATACCCTGGAATGACTTTTACACACCCAAGTGGAAAACATGACAGCTGCTGTCTGTCATGGAGATTTTCAACAAACAGTAATGTTAAAGGTATCAGAATAGTTAAAAAGACAAAAAGCTCCATTCCATTAATAGCAGTAATCCAGTTTATCAGTATCACCAAACCAGAAGCCTAAATCGTAGAATCACAGAATGGTTTGGATTGGAAAGGGCCTTAAGATCATCTAGTTCCAAACCCCTTTGCTAAGGCTAAATTCTTTCTGAAGAGGGATGTGTCCTATTCCCACCGGTTTGAGTTCAAGTGTCACCTGGAGCAAACTGTGAGCCACCAAACAGTGACAATGTTAAATGCCTGAGTGATTGCAATGCAGCTTTGGGGTACAAAAAGAACCACTTAATTAGAAAAATACAAACATTAAATCAGAGACAACCAATGGGCTATAACATAGAGGCAAATAAGTCACCTGCTTGTGGCATAACCTGAACGATTTCCCCAGAAAGAGAGCAGAGAACAAGTAGCTTTTGAAGTTTCATCGATGTCTGCTTTCTCCTTGCCTCACAGAGCCATTGCAAGAACATCCCTCCTTCCAAGGCTCATGAAAAAGTGTGACATGTTTTAAAAAGCAAAAGTTACACGCAAAAACATTCACAGTCCAAAGAGCAGGAAATGTCCTGGGACAGGTTCAAATACAAAAGCATTCTATCTAATCACAGGAGTACAAATTACCACCCGTATGAGATTTACAACTGCCTGGTGCGGGCCTCTGTGCACAGAGCGCATGACAGAGCTGTGCACATACACAGAGAAAAATGGGAAACGGAAGGCCACTGTGCCACGTTGCCAGGTAGAGCACAGCTTATGCAGGTGTAGCAAGAGAGGTGCCCTGCCATCTCCCTTCCCAGCCTTTGATTTGACCAGGACTGGAGGACAGCAGCAACCCTTTCCCACCTCACTCTTCCTATGTGTCTCAGCTGTGCCACTTGCAGTCCCTACCCTCGCTGCAATCCTCTTCCTCAAGGGATCTCTGTAAACCCCCCCTCACTTCTTGGCACAGCCATGAGCACTGCAGTCCTGCACATCTGCCAGGAGCACTGACTACCCAGATACAAGATGTATTAACCCAAATCTGTACTCAGAGTTAATAGTGGGACAAGCAAAGCAAAGCAAAACCACACATATGGTCCAGGTGAAGGATGAAGCCAAATTTTGCAGTGCTAAACTAAGAACCATTTTCTTTGCCTCTTTTGGATCAGGTTCCTTCCCCAGATTTTTAATATAAGCAATAAAGCAGAGCGCTGCTGCAGAAACCCTGTCAAACACATTACTGATGTAAGCACTGTAACATCACGTTGAGAAGAATGACATAATGAATGTTGTTTGGCTTGGGCAGAAAGTATCTGAAGTCTACGGAACTGTGTCATTGGATGGCAGCACTTACTCTGCTTGTTAAATAACTGAAAGCAGTTGTAACTAACATAAAGTTTCAACTTTTGGGGTTATCTGATTTCAAATCTTGCCATTGGAGAACTCCAGACATCAAAACAATTACAGCACAAGAGACTTTCTTTTCAAGCCTTCCACCACACTAGATGTATTTAGATTTTGTATCACTGAAAGATGTTAATGATTTTAGATAAAAATCAAAGCTCAGGAAGCAATGATGTCTGTCTGAACTGGGGAAAGTTCATCTAAAGGGAAGCTAACGGTGAAATACAAAATGACTCTGAGAAGAAAAGGTATTTCATTAACAATCTTTACAAATCCTCTTCTGAATAGTGAAAACAGTCTTGATTTGAACGTATTAAATACCACTGTGACCCCATGCCACCGATACACAAAAATAAGGCATAATTAAGTTTCCTAAATGGTTGTTTTCCTCTACATTATTAACCTGTCCAATTTCTACAGCAAACGTCCATGTATCAACACCCATAAAATACCTCACAGAAACTACCGAGAAACAAAGAAAGCTTGGTAGATAATGCAGGTGGCAAAAAGACATCATCGTTTATGGTGTTTCCTGCCCATTTTCTCACCTGGAGAGCAGCTGGTCCCATCCTCTTGCAAAGTGAATTCTGGAAAACACGAGCACTTGTAGGACCCCACAGTGTTTATACACAAATGCTGACAGAGCTCTCCACCATAGATAAGACATTCATCCAGGTCATCTCCAGGCAGGTTATTTGACAACTCAGCTTCATTATTGATAGACAAAGCTTCATTGTGATCTTCTGTCTCTGAAACTACAACAGAACAACACTTGCTGGTTCTCTGGCAGGTGTGTTAGCATTAGGACTGTACAGTACAGAGTGTTTCACCACACGAACTCCAAATATAGTTAAATCTACCCAAAACAATCCAAGGACAAGAGCAAATGAACCCATCCTGAAGATAAGACCATTGTGCTGCAGGTCCACCACCACCTCCTTCCGTAAGGCTGGAGGAATAGGCATTTCACAGGAGCCACCAAGAAATACAGTGACACTGGGAGGTCACAAGCTCACCTTTCACGTGGACTAACACCATTGCTACTTGTTATTTGAACCAATGTACCACACTGCAGCCCCATCTGAAATTGGCCCCCGTGAAGAACCACACTGAATTTCAAATTTCAGGAGAAAAACTTGAGCAGTTGGTTTGGAAACTCTTTTCAACACGATACTACTTTATTGGTTACCTCTGTAGCTAGCATCACAAACCTTCGGGGACTCTCTTGACAATGACATGGCTGTCCTGCCTATTGCTTTTAAACCCTGCCAAAAGCACCATCCTTTTCATTTCTTGACCAGGTTTGACAAGACTTTCTGCCATACTAAAATTAGTTTTTCAGCCAGCTTTCCTTAAACATATACGTGCAAACTTCCTCAGTGAGGCCTCAGCTAGGTCAAAATAAACCCTTACATTTGCTGGTGAGGAAGAATACACACTTAGTTCATAAGAAGAGAATGGACAAAAATGGAACCTCAGCATATGCAGGAGGTCACCATGCAACTCGTGTGACCAGTGGCTACAGAGTGATGCAGAAGGAGTGTGATCTTGGGCTAAGGGAGGAAGCAAAGCTGTCGGAGCTCCAGATTCCTCATGCTCTCTTTGTCACACCTCTTTGTCTGCAGGGGTTTGACTTAGCTCTTCACCATCACTATGTTCATATGCTGAAAGAGTGCAACCTAACTTGCAGTGCTCTGGGGCTTCTCCAGAGCATGCTGAGAGAAAGCTGCTGTGATGTTCAGCAGTACAATAGGAAATCTATTCCCAGGACATTTCACTGGTATCATAACCCATGGGACTACTTTGTCTTGAAAAAAAAAAAATCATTATTTGCTTAATGAAGAATCTTTCAGGATTGCTTCTGCTAAAAGACAATGACCTGCTTCAACTTTGCTTCTTACCAATGGCTTGTGGCAGGTCCCTGTACTATGTGACTCAGCGGGAAAACCCAAACAAACCCCCACACTACTAAAGAAGGTACATTTTAACAATCAGAACACCTGCCTTTTTTTTTTTTTTCTTTTTAAAAACTGTTCTAAGAACAAGGAACTCTTTCCTGCAGTGTCTTCAAATCATAACTGGACACTTACCCTTCTCTGGTGTCACTGTCGGCAGAGGTTCAGGTTGCCTTTTTATTTCTGGATGGATGAAGTGGTCTCCCCCTTCACAGCAGGACAGCATCACATGGCTGCAGGGGTAGCCCAGATTGATGCTGGACTCACAGGATTTCCCCTCACTCCTCAGTCGCAGGCCCAGATTACAGCAGTCACAGCATTGCTGCAAGAGGAGGAGAAGCTCGGTGACAAGGATTTAACACAGCCCACTCAGGGGTGAGCCCACACACACCCCTGGCACTGATCTGCACTGTTCTCAACAGTGGAGCAGCTGGAAAAGCACCTTGGTTTAGACAGTTGCAGACATCAAAGCTTTGCTGGTGCTTGGTTTTGCTATGATTCTGTGATCCTACACTAACTGTGCCAGGCTGCACACCACGTCTCCGTGTGACAACGATTTCAGCAACTCTGCATGCGAGGAAGTAATGGCACCACAGACCAACTCTTTGCAGCTCTTGCACACAGCCACTGCTCTGCATATAGCATATTATAAACAAAATAACACCGACGTACACCTCTTTGCATCAGAGCTCAAAAAATGGTTAGTTGTTTGAAGCAATGTGAAACGACTTGTAAATACCTTGCATGGACATGAGGATCAGCATCAGCATCTGAGCTCTGGCAGTAAAGACTTTCCCCTGTGCACCACTGCCCTGCAAACCTACTCTGACCTTTAATCACCTGAGTGTCCAGGGGACACCCTCCTGCTGAGACAGTGGCTAATGAAAGACCAGCATGAATTTTATGAGCTATTGGCCTTCCTTCTCTTTCCTGAGTGCATCTAAGCAGCAGCTTCACTGACAATTGATGCAATGGAGCATCCCTGAAATGTTGTCTCTCCTCCAGTTTCCCCTGCTGCAGGTGGCAGACAGAAGCTGTGTTGTGCTTTACTCAGCCACATCCAATATATTGCAGTCAGGCCACAGAAATACATCGGGTTTCTATCGGATTCAGAAAGTCCATAATATGTATGCATAGTGGATACCTAATCAAGAAAGGAAGCTGAGGAGCTGCAAGTCTCTGCTAGAAACATACAGGAATTACATGTGAATTGAAGATGCCTGTCTGGATTTAAATGCAAGTATTCTGACATCTCTAATATATACATACATTTAGATGCTTTCACTGACAGAATAATTATAAAATGTAGAGTCTCCTTCCCCCTGCAATTCCTTTCATGGTCAGGACATCCAGCCCAGCAGCAGTCATTTACAGGTTGCAGCTACACTGAAACAGCCTCTCTGAACCAGGGGAAGTGATTTCAGGGTCTATTCAGATACTCAAGTCTATAAAAAGCTGTCAGACACGTAAAATGAAGGTCATAATTCAAACTGGCACCAGTTGGCTGCATCAACAGAAAGCCCAAGGATGGAACTGAAGAAAACTAAACTAACTCCTACTTCCCAGGAGAGAGATCCCTGACCTGAGGAAAGCAAATAAGAGCAGCAGTGTTGTGAAGGTTGGACGCAGTATGGAAGTGGCAAGGAATCACGTTTCATGATTAGCAATCCTAGACGGGTATTCACACAAAACAGAGCCTGTCTCTGCTAGAAAGGCAGCGAAAATGTCCTCTAACAGGACTCTTCCCTGAGTCACCCTTCTCCAGTTTCAAATGCTGTAGCTTTTCGGTTTTGAGCATTTCACACACAGTTTGTATCCCCTGCATGTTCAGCCCAGTACCTATGACTACAGCTCATGTTTTATGTCCCTCTTTCTAATCTGACCCCCCCCGAACATCATAAATATTAGATGTTGTTCACATTTGCAAATATGCACAGCCATAAAGAGTTGCCTTTATATGCCCAAATACTTGTTTGTGACAAATGTACAACACAGGTCCTGAAGATGCTGCATTATTTTTGATACTAACTGGGCTAAATCATCTCTTCAAAAGATGTATTAAAAAATAACACCTAAATAATGGCTTGTGGTCATGCTGGAAAAGAGAAACATCCTGTTTTCATCCCCCCAAACCCAGAATCCCCAAATTTAAGATTTTATGAACTGAAAATTCTACTTTCTGTAAATATTTTTTGTATGGGTACAGTTTTTTTTCAGTTTCAATATGCAAAACAGAAGTAATTAAGAAAAACGCATGGTTTTACTTAAGTATTGTAAAATACTGGAGTATTTGCCTTGCAGAATATGTATTTTTCGGTCATAGTTTTGATTCACAGCTTCTCCTATGTGCAGGCATCACAGGGAGTATTAAATCACTCACACACTTTTCACAGGGTTCACATATTTTCCAGTGGAAAAACTTGTTCATCGAAAAGTTCCTTTTAAAATGTAAAAACTTGAATGTCTTGATCTTCTATGAGCTCCCTTTTGAACTACACCAGTTTCCACAACCGATTTAATAACAAATATAATTATTTTTACATTACAATCAAGAAACACACCTTTAGAACCACTGTTAGATTCACAACATTCTATGTTCCTCTCAAATATATCTTTGCTGGAATCATTTACCACGGTGGCATCTCCATCCACTAGGAGAAAGTCCCTAAGCATGTGCTTTTTGTATTAGACTAAATAACAACTGAAAGCAGCCTAAAATTAAGTTGTATTGAACACAAGTTGAATACCTATATCTAAAGACTTGGCACTGCTGCATTCATCTAGAAGCAAAAGAAAGGACCCTAAATCTAAAATGCCTGAAGAAGCACACGTTCATTATCTGGAAGTAAAACCCCTGGCTTTGGGCAGGACAGTCTAAACATCTTGCAAGTCTTTGGGGCAAAAATCTTTCCATGTTCCAGACAAGTATCTCTGATCTATGGCTCTCAGCCATAGCAGTCACTAACACCAGAGTGGATCAGGGGAAACACTGCTACACACGGTCAGCATTTTCTGTGAGGTCACCTCTGAAGGAATGTTTCATAGAATCCCAGACTGGTTTGGGTTGGAAGGGAGCTTAAAGCTCATCCAGCTCCAACCCCCTGCCATGGGCAGGGACACCTTCAACTAGAGCAGGTTGCTCCAAGCCCCGTCGAACCTGGGCTTCCTAACATCTCATCTCCTCTTTCAACTTAAAGCCTTGTCCTGTCCCTCCAGGCCCTTGTCCAAAGCCCCTCTCCAGGTTTCCTGGAGCCCCTTTAGGCACTGGAGCTGCTCTGAGGTCTCCCCTTCAGGAGCCTTCTCTTCTCCAGGCTGCCCCAGCCCAGCTCTCTCAGCCTGGCTCCAGAGCAGAGCTGCTCCAGCCCTCGCAGCAGCTCCGTGGCCTCCTCTGGACTCGTTCCAACAGCTCCACGTCCCTCTTGTGCTGGGAACCCCAGAGCTTGGACATTGAGCTGTTGACAACAACTCTCTGTGTGCAGCCATCCAGCCAACTCCTTACCCAGCAAGTGGTCCATCTGTCACATCCATGCCTCTCCAATTTAGAGACAAGGATGTCACGTAGGCAGCATCAAAAGCTTTGCACAAGCCCAGGTAGATGATGTCAGTCCCTTATCCACCAATGTCGTGGCCCCATCATAGATGGCCACCAAATTTGTCAAGCATGATTGTCCCTTAGTGAGGCCTTAGTGAAGCCATTAACTATAACAGAACAATAAAGCCTTTCTTCGAGTCTCAACAGTATTTATTCATTTTTGTTATTTTTTCAAGCAGTAGCTGCAATGACTAAGGAGCTAAAGGAGGAAAGAGGAGGGAAAACCTGTTCCTTGATAATTATACCATTTCAGATAGTTTCTCTTGAAGGAAAATGTGACATTGGAACTGGCATGAGGAGCTATTCCACAAGCGTATTTTGTAACTTGTTTCAGTTCAGACAGGAATTATGACGTTTTCCCTCTCCACTTCTTTCTGAGCAATGGCATGTGTGCTAAGACTTACTCTACAGCTCGTGCTCTGTCTGGCATGCAAGAGACCTACAGTGAAAACCTAAGGATAATCATTCTGCCACACTTCTGAAATATTAGTGTTTTCTCCCAAATGCACAAATTCTCTTTTTATTCTAATGGTGAACTCCAAACCCAAGTAAATAACAGTTGTGAAAACTACAAATCAACGCAGCTGATTAAACCTTAAGCTCCACAGCAGCCACCCATGTATTTTGCTTTTCCAGTGAACAATTGTCCACAAGAATCTCCAGTGTATGAGAACAGACAGAACTAATGAGTTCCCTGCTGAGACAACGGAAGCTGCACTTTATCTTAGCTATGGCTATGTAAATTGTTATCAGAATGAAATGACTTCTGATATGCACTCTTCTGGTAAAAAGACAAGCGAGCAAGCAAGATGCTGAATCTTCAAACTGGTTTAAATTGGTTTGGCTCCACTGATTCTCATAAAACAAATCTCATTTTTATAAGCTGAGGCTGTGGCTCATGATTTGTGATTTGAACCATTCTTTAATGGTCTGCCTTTATTTATGAACAAAAGCTTCCATCATCATCTCAAATGCTGCTTCATCTAGGCTGTCATCTTGTTTAACTGATAAGTGAGGCTACAGTTCAACACTGTAGGCAAGCAAACTCTTCACTAATGGGTTTCACATCAGATCTTTGAATCAGTTTTGCTCTATCATTTTCTAAAGTCTTCTACACCACAGATAGATAGAAAAATTAAAATGGTCTTTTAAGCTATTTCCAAGGTGAGGAAGCAAAAGTAATACAGCAAGTTACATCTTAAAAACAGAGCTGGAAATAATTCAAAGCAACATTCCTGTGAAGTTTTCAAAGAGACTGCATCACCAGGCAATTGAAACCTCAACACAAACAGCATCATTTCCCTGCCACATTCCTGCAACTTTATAATCTTCTCTGCTCCATGATAATGTATGAAGAAATTACTGCTAAATGCAGGACATGAGGACACCTTATATTCGCAGCAAAACCTGTAGAAGCATCAGAGCAACTCACCTTGTATGCTGATCCTCCACAGGGATCCCCTTCCTCTGGCCCACACATGTCTCCTTCCTTCGCAGCGATCATGCCAGCCAGGCAGCTGTTCTCCTTCACAGTGGAGACGCAGCACTGCTTCTGAGCAATCCTGCAAAGGAACACGAGCTCAAGCGTTCACTGACACTGAAGACATCAGGAGGGGATGCAAAACCCCCCAGACCTATTGGATTCACAACACATTCCACAGATTTGGTCTCTCTTTGACATATGTCTCAATACTAGTGCAATACAGATGGTACCACTGACCTTTACAGGATATATTTTGTTCATATTACTAGTAAAAAGATTCACTAATAAATGCTCAAGAAGCGTTGAGTTTAGGTCTCTCAAAATCCGGTCACTAATATCCTTTACAGCTCAGCTATACTTGTGCAAGAGTCCCTCTGCCGTAGGTTTTATTTCTCAGAAGTCTTCGGAAGGTTTCAGAAACAGAAAACAGACAGAAGCCTTCTTCCCTTGACAGTAGCAAAGGGAAACACACATCTACACACTTCTTCAGCAGCCAGAGGACTGAAGCTCTGGACAGGATTTAAGGAAAGTGTTACATCACAAAACCCCTATAAACTCTCCTTTATAGCTCCACAGATTGTAACCCAGAATTTAGGGTTCTGGTTATCAAATAGAAGGTTATGGGTGACTTGATCACTGCATATGACGTACTTTGGGTAGGTACATTTCCTATACATGGCTCTCCAAATCAAACATTTTAACAAGATTCACTGAAGGTTGAAATGAAACAGATTAAAAATCTAAATGGCAATTTCGTAAATGAAATTCAGATGTTCACTGAAATTAATATTCTTCCCTACTATTTTAAAGTCTATAGTGTATTTCCCCACTCCAGCCCCTTCAAAGAGGTACATGCTTCTTTTATTCATATACGAAAGGGGAGCAAAATCACACAGTCCCTTTGGCTGTACCCCATGGCTGTACCCCATGGCCCTGTCTCTTAGTGCATGCAGTGCAGCACCAGGAGTGTCTGTTCCTGGGAGAGGGAAGGGTCCCTGTGATGAGGAAGGGTGAAGACTTAGAGCTTCAGGCCACAAGAATTCTCCTGAGGGGCTTATGCTGAGTATGTGATCTGTGGATTGGGCATATGTGACACAGAGGAACGTGTTAAAGCTCAGATTAAATTGTGTATTATGTTATGAGTAAGGGACGACAAATCTGTTCTGGACAGATTTGGTGGCATGAAGAAATTAAGCAAAGTTTTTCTTTCTCCAAGAATAACCTTGGTGTCTAACTATCTTTTGCTGATGCACTGTCACAGGGCATGCTGCCTTGTGGGGCACCCTGGTAATGGTGAATGGGAGGTTGGTGCATTTAACAGCCAGCAACTCACAGCAAAGCAATTCTCCTGCAAACAACTTCTGTCAGTCAGATACCATTATTACTGAAATAAAATAAAATAAAATACAGTTGTCCCAGGAAACAAAAGCTTTCCTTTTCTGAAATTTTCTGAAAATATATTTCTAATTCACAGCTTTCATCCTAATGCTTCAATTGAAATTAAAAAGGAAAGAGATGGTTATTGCCCAAATATATTTAAGTACCAGTAATTTAACCACTACTGCTTACCTGAGACATCCCAATCTTCACTGAAAAATGAAAAAAAAACCCAAAACTAACTAACTGAAAGGTTTCACCATTTGTTGAAATGACAAAATGCTACTAGAAGCATTTTTTATGTGCAAAGTGTTTACTGTATTGAAACACTGAAACACTCCATAGATTCGTGTTCTTCTGAAATGTGACATTTATCCACGAGACATTCCTTTCCTGTATGAAATATATCCTAGGAACAGCACTGGCTGGAGTACTAATGTATCAGTGACTATTTTTTATGTTGGTATTTCTTCACCTATCAGCACAGCTCAGCTACAGCTGCTCTTTCTCCAGAAATGAATTGGGAACAGTATTAATCACATTCTCTTGTTTTTTCTTCACAAACCTCCTCTTTGCAGACCAGATCAATGAGTTGTTGGTTCAAAAATAATATTCAGAATGTTTCTGCTTTAGGGGAAGAGTTAATGAGTTCAGATCAGTGAAATGACGTCAATGTATTAAACTGATGTGAGTCTCTAATCAGGACACAGTGTCAGCAAAAAGCAGGATTCATACTTGTACAACTGATGCAGATGCCACCCAGATAAACACTGATCTGCTATGATAAAACACACATCAGTTAGGAAATAAAAACTGCTATATTGGGTCAGAGGAGATTTCATCTAGCCCAACATCCTATTTCTGATACAGCCAGTGGCACAAGCTCTGGGAATATTTTTATATCTGGCTATCAAGTGACTATCTAAGGATTTCCTTAACTTGCTTTAAGTTCATCCACCAGTTACCACACGTGACCTCTTTTAGGTAGCCCCAGGTCCCATCCTTCAGTTAGGGATGTTGGTTGCTACACAGAGATAGGCCAATTTGGTACATGAATGTCCAGAGACATCAAGATACATAGAATCCAGCCTGGTTTGGGTTGAAGGGACCTTAAAGCTCATCCAGTTCCAAGCCTTCCACTAGAGCAGGTTGCTCCAAGCCCCTGTGTCCAACCTGGCATTGAACACTGCCAGGGATGGGGCAGCCACAGCTTCTCTGGGAAAAGTCTGTGCCAGCGCCTCAGCACCCTCACAGGGAAGAGCTTCTGCCTAAGAGCTCATCTCAATCTCCCCTCTGGCAGGTTAAAGCCATTCCCCTTGTCCTGTCCCTACAGGCCCTTGCCCAAAGCCCCTCTCCAGGTTTCTTGTACCCCCTTTAGCACTGGAAGCTGCTCTTAGGTCTCCCCTTAAGGAGCCTTCTCTTCTCCAGGCTGAACAAGCACATCCATGAGTAGCTTTAACCTTTAAGATTTCACCACTCTAAAAACCCAAAATGACATTTGGAAGCAAGAGACCCCTCAATCTGCAACCTCTCCAGAAACAATCTCCAGCCTTGGCAGACACAGGGGAGGCTTCACACATTTGCCTCAGCTGAAGCAAATCAATACCTTGTACAGTGATGGTCGCTTGTAAACCCCAAGGACTTATAGAAAACTACCCTGGCACAGGAACCAGTTTTTACAATCAGCATCTACCTTCTACTTTCTAAAATCTTCAGTTACTGAGGCAAGCAAGTGGCAGACCCCTGGGAGCTTGTGTTACTTGCAGACACTCTGCCACACAAAGTGGTGCACTTGAGGTCTGGATACATGCATGGTGACCAGCTCTGCCACTCTCCAGTGCGGGAGCAGCAAGGTTTTGCCTATGCTTTCCTTTCTGAGGCCAAGGATTTGAATATGTCTTCATGTCAAATGTTTTCTTTACACAGAATTTTACAGGTGGTTTTAAATCTTTAGAGCAGGGACACAACTGAAAGTTTGAAAGTAAAACAACTGAACTCTTGATAGCTTTTAAATCACAGCAGATTCACAGGGACTGAAACATTTCGGATCTGGGATTTTTCATCTAACCCCAGCCTCAGATGTGCACGTGCAGCTCATTACTGTATTGGATTTGCACCTACTTAGGGCAAGGCTGGAATTTTTTAATCTGTCTTTACTTCGCAGACAGTTGGTATGTGTCAATTATGTCATGCCACATCCCAGCGGGAGGGATTTTCATCTCCCAGTAACTCCAGAAAGGTGCAATGATATTAACTTTGATAAAACCAGTTATGTCAGACTCTTTTTAATGTTGAAAACATTGGGATCACTCTTACAGAAACCCATCTGGCTCACGTTGTGCCATGTGAGTCTCAGATAACTTTGCTTTCATCCCTCCCTAAGGCCTATTTCAGACTAGGGGGGAGGAGAGAGAGATGAGATGAATTACAGCCAGTGTAATATGCTGTCCATGTTACTCTGCACCCATTCTTCTTTCCTTGCTGTGCAGTTGGATTCTGGCACCCTCACTCAGCCCAGATGCTACTGGTACCAGCACTATTGCCAAGGCCTATGGTCCCCCCTCCAGCTGAACACAGACATCATACTGGACAATAAACACATCATTTCATGATCCAGATAACCATTGCATTTAGCATTGCCAAATGGAAGACAAACTCTGCCCTGTTATTTATCTGCAACTCCACAGATGTGCGTAAAACTGGGAAACACAAAATCATGCTTTGCTCACGCAAGAGAGGGAAAGAAACCTTAAGAGGCTTTTGTTTAGATAAGATTTTGGGAAAAGGGAGGGGGAAATTCTTCTTTCTAATTTGCCAAGACATATTGCCAGTCTACCAATAATTCACCCAATGAATGAAGCAATTCCCAGTCTCCTGGACATCCCATGAACTGTACAATCATTTGATTTCTCCTGAAGGGTTGCTCTCTAAGTTAACCTAAACCACTCGGGTTTGCCTCACGTACCTGCAAATGTCACCATCCATTCCACTGACAGGGATTTCTGTGCACTCCCCATTGTCTATAGCCCACTGCTGGCCAGCTCCACAGCAGCTCTCAATCAATTCCTTTGTGGAACCTGCATAAAACACACACAGCATTTTTTATATGGAATAGATTGGTTTTAGCTCTGTTTTCTTAATTGAGAAGATCTTTAAAATAACAATACTTCAGGTTTTCCTTCTTCTTCTTTCTTTCCCCATTTCATTTGCTTATATGCAAAAAGAGGCAACTGATACCTGCAGTATCTTGACATGATCGATCACCTGGTAACATCTTTCAGGGAGGAACAACAGAAGCAAATTAGAGTTTTAAACACAATAAAAGACATAACTGGTTTGAAGACAACTCCACCTTTGACATCTCTGAACAAAAAAAGCCCTGTAAAATCATGCATGGCTACCTAACTCAAGTTGGTTTAGTAAGTCATGACGCTGTTGCAACAGTGCCTTCACCACAAGACCAGGTTGCTCCTGAACACTGCCAGGAACGAGGCAGCCACAACTTCTCCAAGCACCCTGTGCCAGTGCCTGAGCAATGCAAGGCACACGTGCCTCACATGTCAATACTCATAATAAAGATGGGCTATCAGACCACAGAGCTCTGCTTTCTCCACAAAGAGTCAATGGCCCGGTGCTGCACCTGCTGTCTCCATTGGCTCATCAGAAATGAGTTCACCACTTCCTTTTAAAGCCATTTATGTGGATGTAAGGAACATCTTGCATATTTCATTCATACTTCCAGGCCAGTCTCTGGGATGGTTTGGTGTTGCCATCAAGAGGAAACAAGACAAAACCACCCCAAGTCCAGTTGTAAGAGATGTGTGGGTGCAATGGACCTTGGATGTCTCCACACCTGGGCACTCTCTGACCAACACCCAGCAACCCCATACTGCACAACAATGTGTTTTCAAGAACCCTCAGCCACTTTTGGGGCTTCAGTCTGTGCAATGCTTCCATTCTATACAGCATCATTAACAATGTTAAAAATGTACTTGAGTCTCAAAAGCTGTGTTATGTCTAAGAGTTGCTGTATGAAACAAGAGGGATGATATGTGCAGTTAAACTAGGCAGGAAATATACTTGGTGTCAGGTAATTACAAGACATTGTTATAAAACAGTGTTTCAACACCATTTTAATTCAGTCCCTTGGTGTAAATGCCATTCATTTTACCAAGTGCTGAAACACATTTGTTGCTACACTACTGTTAGGTTTAAAACACAAGAATACAGCAGAAATTACTAATCTACAGTAATCTACATGATTTATAATTCCAATCAAAATGAATTACTCAGTCCTCACTAAGGATTCAATAGCAGATTGTTGGGCTCGAGTGCCATACTACCGAGCAGTCACATTTACAAAATATATTGCCTTCTGAGTTTATGAATAATTAACTCTAGAATGCAGTTATAATAAAATGAACTATTGCATTTTATCTCAATCAGGAATTAGAAAAACTGAATAATTCATAATAGGACTCAGTCATTAGCATGGATTTATGATACTTTGATTTTACATTAGAACTAGATACATGCACAAGACTGAAGATCACATAGGTCTATGCGGGATGAAGACTTTCAGCTGTAACAGACTTTGAAATACTTAAACATTCAAACAGAGCTTTGTTTATCTGGGGCTTTCATGATTTTAGCAGATTTAGAAGTAGATTTGCATCTGCTCATGGAAAACAAAGTCATTTTAGTTGAGAACACCATAATCCTGAATATTTGTTATACTGTGTGCATCTCTGATACTTCACAGAGTCATTTAACAGGACCTGTTAACAGATAATTTGCTACTTATGAATTTCTTCACAAGTAAAAAAACCAAACAACTTATTCAGGCTATACTATAAAACACCATCACGTCTCCTCACTTGTTTTCCATTTAGTAACTTATTTCCTACAATTATCACTCCATGTCACTCTGAAGATAGATATGAACCAAAGTACATTTTGACATAATCTCAAGTTTGTGTATTGTCTTTTAGAGGCATTCAAAATTTAATTCAAATAGTTAGAGAAACATTTTCTCTCCAGAGAATTTTAACTCCTCCTTGACTGTGCCTTAAAATGTCACCTTGCCTCAATGCAGGTCCAAACCTGATTCGTGGTGCGACGGCCTCCCACTGACTCAGAGATACATCAAGGTTTTCCGTATGATATCCCTGCAGCTTTGACATGCTGGTCCCCAGGAATTTCATCTTTCAGCTACAAGAATCAAAAAATCTGCTATGGGAGGTGGGGGTGTGTGTGTGTGTGTGTGTGTGCGCGTGTTTTAAAAAGTTCAGCTGAAGCTCAACCTTTACACTGCAGAAAGCAGACAGTTAAAGGCTACTGAATTATTTACACAGGGAGTTTGATAGAATAGCAAAGGAGGCAAAAGGGATTTTCAAAAACCCTCCCCTGCTTTTCATCCCCCAGTGTTCACAAATCATGTTTTGAGAGTGATAAAGCACCAGCCAGCTCTCTGGTGGTCAAGAAGGGATAGGATATTTCAGTTGCTTAGCAGAGGTTTCCTGACACTAAAGTTCCACTGATTTCAGCTTCACCCGAATTTCCACAAAAAGGCAATGTTCATACCTCCGTAACTGAGCTGAGCTCCTGTTCTTATGATGAAGCAAGCTATCCAGTTCCTATACCTGAGGAAAATAATTTATCTTCCTCAGAACTACAGAACTTACTCTTGGGAGGGACAGACAACGACACTAAAAGCCAACAAACACCACAGGATCTTGCAAGGAAATGAGTTTGTGCACTGAGATTAATTTTCATGTGGAGCCTTCTAGAAATGAGGCACTCCATTAAGATGCATCTTCATTCTGCGGGTCTCATTGCTCATCCACACGGGAAGCTGACAGCCCTGACTCTCAAGCCATAACATCATTTTGAACAAAACAACTGCACAAACTGCCCGAGTCCTGAGCTGCCATAAATTATCCACCCCCGAGACCAGCAGAGCGGCCTCGCAGCCCAGCATCACCTGCAGGAAGGCAGCAGCACATCAGCTTAACGGGCTGGCCTCAGGGAGCCCCATATGAGCCTCCTCAGCAACACCAGTGGCGGATGATGACTTCCCAAGTAGCAAAGTGTAGAATCATAGAATCCTAGACTGGTTTGGGTTGGAAAGGACCTTAAGATCACCCAGTTCCAACCCCCTGCTATGGGCAGGGAAAGCACGAAGGCTGACTCCTTCATTGGTGCGCACCTAGCACCCTTCTGCACCTTAAAAGCAAGCTGTGATGTGGTATAAAAGCTGACCCGGTAGGATAGGCTGCTTTCACTTGCTGCAACCACCCTCACCCATCAGAAATGAGTGGAAAAGGAACAAAAATGGTACAGAGCAGAACAGGAGCAGTTTCCATCACCTTTCCATGAGCACGTATGATCAAGGAAAGGACCAAAGCAGCGTGCTGCTTTTCCTGTCTAGTCAGTGCTCATGACTTGTTTCCCACTCCCTTATAAAAAAACCCAAGGCAACTTGAACATGTGTTTATAGTTTCATATGTGTCTATCTTTCCTCTTAAAAGAAGGGGTACCTAGACCTGCAGAGCACCCAGCACATGCATTTTACAAGAATTCTTTGCTCACACTGGAGAAAAAGGTATTGTATTTCCTTATCAAATACCTGCCTGAGAACATAAACCTCTATGTTATGGCAAATAATGAAGAACTTCACAGAACAACGATTAACTTGATGGAGTTCTTAAAAAACTCAAAAATACCTGTTTCCAGGGGGTCTTTTTTCTGCTCCAGTCTCTTAATCACTTAAAGCTTTAATAAATAATAATAATCATAAAGTACTGTAGCCCTGTAATAGTTTGTCATTTCTTACCCATCAACAGTCTGAGAGGCTTTATGAAATTCCCTCACTGAATTTTGCCATTCGGTTTGCAGTGTAACATATTCTGAACTTGATTCATCAGAGATGGCTGGGAAGACATTTTAATGAGTAAAGGTGAAGAGGAGAACAAGATTTATCTTGGCAAAGACAGAGGAGGGGAGAGTGACAACACAGTCCCAGAGCCAGCTGCTTTCACTTCAATCTGAACCACCACTTACGTCATTACGCCTGGTTAAGCTTTCTTCAGGACCTGTTCCCAGATAAATGAGTACATGGTTTATTCTGTGCAGGTTACTCCAGGCTTCTCAAAGTGCTCAGTGTTCAGGAGCAGATTTGACTCTAAATCTCACTGAAATGAGAGGAGTGCTTGAGTGTTTCCGTGACCAAACCCTCAGTTAGCTCATTGCTCGGGAAGGGGCTTTAACCCACATGCACTCATGAGGCTTTTAGGCTCCTCTCATTGGAAATAATGAAAAAGCAGATTGCAGGAGAAATACAGGCTGAGCTGAGTTCAACGCATATCCCATGGCTTCAGTCCAGTACCTAATCCTTCTCTCTTCTTTTCCATCATCCCCTTTCATTCCTACAGGACTCAATTTGCCATGCCATCACCACAGTAATGTGAGTGAGTTCCATCACGCTTGCGGCAACCTGCCTTCATTTTAAACTTCATGCAGCAAAGCGGCTTTCTACGGTCTCCTTCTTCCCCTCAAGTCACCTGCATCTCTTTAGAAATCCATCCCACTGTTCATCCAGGACAAGTTCCTGTTTTATTACCTTCACTCCTTGGGAGGCATCTGCTTTCTATTTCAACCTGAAAATGCTGTTTCCTACATTATTCTTTTTTCATAAATTCCTTATGCTGGCTTGCTTGGCAAAATATAAAGAGTTGTGTCTGCCCAAAGGCACAATATAAAACTGGATAAACCCAAGTGAATGTTCTCATTTTACTATGCACTGTACAATAGAGACATACATCAACATAGCCTCAGCCAGGATTGTTTGGCAGATTTTGTTCAAAGTGTGAATGAATAGCAACCTTATATTCCCTCTGGCTTTAGCTCTGGATAATCCTTGCAAGTCAAAACCTGTATTACCTGTGCCAGAGGTCAGATAATTTAGACTGTGTTTGGTCTTTAATGTTTCCATGACAGCACCCTTTATTAGGTCCAGGTTGGGGGGGGGGGGGGGCAACTAAATAAATTCCTTAACCTTTTTCACCAACTAGAAATCTAAGCAATTTCTCTTCCTGCTTTTGAAAACTTTGGCTCACTGAGATCCATCCTTCTGTCACTGAGTTTAAAGTGAAATGGTTCGTACACAACCATCCTTCTATTAGCTACAATAATAACTCAAAGCAAGCATAATGTTTCTTGCCCTTCAGCATAGTCTTGGCTGTATTTTCCTCCTTGACTTTCCTTCCCCAGATATTGCACACAGTATATTTCTGCTGGCTATTAACTTTCAAAAGAGCTGAGGCTTTGAAAGCCTGGTTCCGATTATCCTTGTAATTCCTGCCTAAAGAATTTTATCTTGGAGGACAGCGTGCTCTTTGCAAGCTCCTTTTTGTGGCTAGGTAGGCTTCTTTCTTCACAGCCATCATTTCCACCAGCCCTGTTGAATTTCCAAGTTAAATCAAGAGGCACAGTGAGATGTAGCCAGGGAGTGCCTGTCGGAGCACTTGGGAAATTCAGGCAGGACGACTGAATCTGCTGCAACTCAAGCATTCAGTAACACAAGCACTTTGAGTATGTTCTTACAAATTGAGCTGTGGCTGGAATGGGAGTTAAATTACAGACATAATATTCCTTAAAAAGAAAAAGCAAATAAACATAAAGAGGCAAAAGGATGTGTAAGAGCTTAATGTAGCTTATGTGCTCCCCCTACTTCTGAGGGGTTTTCTACAGAAAAAAAATCACTAGTTTCACCATGTAACTATTCAACCCCCATGGCTGCAGTGCTAGGGACAGCCACCCATCAAGACATGTTGCTGCTTCTTTAAGAGTGTAGCAGTGAAAAAGGTCTTTGGGAAGGTTGAAGGACAAGCCAAGCTGCTGTGCCATGTCGGAGTTCAAGTGCTTAACAATGCTAAATACACCTTAATCACGTAATCCGTATCAATAATATATGTATCACCATTTGATCTCATACCAATCACAGCAGAAATTGTACTTTTGTTTAGAGTCACAAAGGAGGGTTGTACATTTGTACCTGGATCGTATCTTCTCCACTGGGGCACACATTGCAGGTTCAGACACTGCACACACACATGAGAGGGAACTGCTTATGAACAGTCATAGGAAGCCAATCCCAAAGTCCCCTCATCTTTCACGTTGCATCTTTGCATTTGAGTTTTGCAACTTCAGTAACTGAAAAACAAGAAGTCAAGAAGCTGACCAGTGCTTGATGTGCTTCCATGAGTCCAACCACACGTGGCACAGACCTGGAATACGCACCCCGAGCTGCACTCTAGGAGAGCCCATCCAGACACTGCTCACAGAACAACTCTTGAATCATTCTGGGGGGAAAAAAAAGCCAAGATTTTCTTTCTCTTCACAACCAATTCGTGCAAAGTAGAAAACCAGTAAAATTCATCAGAGAAGTTATTCACTGTGAATTGAATGCTCATCTCTATTTAGAACACTGCTGAAACAAAGTGGGAAAATTGACTCACTGACTCATCCCCAGCTGCTGCCTTGATTTTCCTGCTGCATTTCTCAGCACAGCTTTCAAAGTAACCTGACACAGGGTGTTAAGCAGGGGCCGCAGCCCTTGCAAACCACCTCGCGTACCTTGAGAAGGTAACAGAAGGCAGGATTACACACCAGCATCAGGCAGTGACCCGGTCCCAGGGGAGGTATGTGCCCTCCAGCTCTGCTGGGACAGGGCTGAGGCTTGTTCACCACAAACTGCTCATCAGAGGAGGGAAAACTCCGAGTTTCACTGAGTTTCTCATTAGTGCATAGGGATGCTTAAACTGCTCAGAAAAGCTGCTGCAGGGCTCCAGCTCTCCTTACCTGGGTATCCTCCTGTACCCCTTGCTAGCCCTTGTCAAGCTTCTAATCCTAAATGGCATTATTTGTTTTACGATGTTCTGAAGAGCTCTCTCATTTCCTTTGACTTTTCTTTATGAAGTTCTGCAGCCAGTGTTTGTGCAAGGATTGCAGCAATAACGATCGTGGCCCGGGGCATTTCCTGGATTAATGACAGGCTGGAAGAGTTGATGGCCCACGGCTCCGCCTTGATCCATTAACCCCGAGGACTTTCAATTCTCCAGGAAGCACCCACTGCCAGAGCAGTTATTGTGAAGGAAATTCAGTGGGATACTTTAGTGAACGGCACAGAACAAACTTCCTTTTATCCCTCACAAATGTAGGAGGAAATATTAATTCGAATGAGCTGATAATGCTGTTTGGAGTGTTTCAGAGGAGTTTAGCAGCCACTGGCAGGAAGCACAGCAGGAAATTTCTCTTTTGCCATGCAGTGTGCATCAGAACCAGAGCTGTTTGGAAACAAGATTGTTCAATTCCCTAAGAAAACAATAATTTAGGGTGGAAATTAGGAAATGAAGCACCTTGTTTGAAACTGTCGCTGTGATTTCACCCAAGAGGTACTGGGTACTCATTTGTCTCATTTCCACTTCCAACTTTACCTCCAGCTCAAACTATCTGGTCTCCCAGCTGCAGCTCAGTGTGACCCCACTAGAGCCTCTGGCCACGATACACCAAGAGAAATACAATGACATGAAGTGTTTAATTCCCTATTTCCTCCCTGTCAAAAATCTACATCACTCAGATCACACACAAAAGTCCTATGATTTGTTACAACTCCATATTTCTAACTAAAGGTAGCAAGTCTTGCTTGTATGTGCTCATCAGCATTAACAATACCGTTGCATACTTGCAAGTACTGTTAGCGAAGCCACCTTCAAATAAGACACCTTTTGCAAATTACTGTAAACTATGGTCAAAGTGGGTGTTTTCACCTGAAGCTAGGGCTTGAACCAGTGCCCATGGAAACCTACAGGCCCTGTCTGCTCCTTTACTAAAACTTAAAGCACTGAGCCCTTGAATAGGTAGAGTAACTATGAACGTGTTTATATCCATGCAAGTCCTTAGTTCAGCAGCATTGATGAAACTCAGACACGTGCTGATTCAAGTCCTGTACGAGGCGCAGTGTGATGGAGGATAATAGTGCTTCCTCCAGGGAACATTCAACAAGAAACAGCTGTCTCCCACAGAGTATGAAACAATCATAGGGATGTTGTGAATAGATTGGCATTTCATTAGCTGACAGCTTGTATCTGTCTCCACAGAAACTATTCCTTCAGCCATATCATCATTTTATGCTTTACGTAAAGACAGTCGCGATGCTTTTCCTTCTCAAGCTCTTATGCATACACCACTTGAACCAAGCACAAACACAACTGGAAAGAAGGAGCCACGGCCCAGTTTAACCATGTGCTCCATACGCAGCTAGGAAGGAGGTTTCCCTTCCTGATCCTGCCCATCTGGAGGAGGGCTGTGTGCCACAGCAGCACCGGGGCAGGCTCCACTGCCTGCCTGCAGCACCCGAACCAGGCACGAGTTAAATCTCAGCCGGAATTCCATCTCCTGCAATGGACTCTGGCTACACTTCCCACTTGGAAACTACAGACTGCAGCCAATTTTAAAGGAATTTACATTCCTGAACATATTTTACTTTGGAACCAGAGATGAAGAGAGAGAAAAGGGACTGACTTGTGAGAAGCTCCAACTCTGATTTAAATGTGTTTTGGAGCATTTGGGATAAAGGCAGCAAATTCTACTGAAGGGTGGAGGAGTCTCTTCATCTCTCCCACAGAGGCTCATTACAGTTACTTACTGCAGGAGACTTCTGAAACAGAGTAAAAGAAAATACTGAAAGAGGCAGAGCTTTACATGCCATTTCATCAATACATTTCCAAAAAGCAGGATTTATTATTTGTATGTAAGTAGTAAAGAGTCCACTGCTCATTTTCTTTCTTTTTTAATATTCAACCACAAAGTGGGAAAGCAATGTCCATTGGCACACAGCACCTGCTGAGGCTGAGGAAACAGAAGCTAGATAAAGGAGGAGATGGTGGAGAACAGAAGTAACTGCAAAGCGGAGGAGGGAAGTGGACTCAGTGCTCCAGGTTTAAAGATCAAATTGTAATTGGATGATGGAAGTATCAGGACAGTTCCGTTTTGAAACTTCTTACCCAGGTTTCCACTTCAAGTCAGCCTACTACTAGCTAGTGATTAGTGTGCAGTCTTAGTTCAGTACTGGAGGCTGTTGATAATAAGATCCATACGAAGCACTTTGTGGTGATGGAAACCTTTTGGGGCAGCACATGAGAAAGGAACTAAGTGTCTGTATATTTAAACCCAGAAAAGTCTGGACACAGCTGCAAAAAGAAAATAACTTGCTGAGTCATCAGCCATGAAGAAGGGATCTGAGTGGTTGAAACCAGGCTCTGGGTGGCTGAGAGGTTTTGGAGCCCCACCAAACTGTAGAGGCCCACACAGGCAAGCACAATGCCTGGGAAGGCCGAGGCCCTTCGCATCATTTTCACAATTTTAGTTCTTAGCTTAACAACTGTGCTCCATTAGCAGAGTTAGCCAACAGCTTCAAATGGGACAGTGTTTGTTTATTGTCTTAGGCTACAAAAGGTTGATGCAGAGTCAAGCTTTTTAATGTCTGCCTGTGTTTAAAATGAAAGTTTTTCTCTCCCCCATCTTGAGTTCTCAGTGGCCTCTTAATTCGTAAGGAAAAAGAGCACAGTCCTTGCACCCTCACTGAGAGGGACCTGCCCATTTTGTCTGGGGAATGGAAAAATACATTCACAGCCCAATAAGGCATAAATGTATCTTCACATATGAGGCACTTACTTCATACAGAGCTGCTTGCATTCTGAATCACTACAAGGAGAATTCTGGTAAGTACTGACACATCGTTCACACAGTCTGCATGCAGTCTGAATGCAGAATGTCTGAAGTGTGTGGTTACCACCTCAACCGTGTTCCAACAATCCAGCTACATTTCCACCCTTGAAATCAAAGGGATAGAAATATATCCTGCACAGAGACCAAAATCACTAGGCAGATACTGGGTTTCAGTGCTTTTGCCTCCCTGTGTCAGTACACCTTGTGAAAAACAGATCCTTTACATAAGGTCTGAGAGCACAAGTGAAAGAAACTCATCCCCTCTTGGTTGTTCAATAGATCCAGGCCAAGAGGAGAAATATCTTAGTGCTACCTATGCACTGGCTGTAGTTGCAAACACTGACACCATTCTGTAAAAGGGACTGTAACGTACATTTTTAATTCTGTAGCTAACAACCTAATTTGTTATTTACGTGCACAAAGGACAATGAGCACAAACCAGGTCTTTTATAACCTACTCCACAGCAGCAGGACTCTGCATAACTTCTGGTCTCTCCAGCAATCACAGAGATTTGCTTTTATTTGGATTTGCCAATTACACCTTTCTATGCTGTATCTGAAATCTCAAATGGGTGGGAAATGGATCTGTAAAGGCAAATTACAACACTAGTGAGCAGCACAGGCAACCTAGAGATTCCAGTGAAGTGCCAGTGGCATCCCCTCATTTTCCTCATCGGATGCAATTTCTTCTATTAACCTCCAAACCACCCTCTCTTGCTGAGAAAGTCCTCTGACAAACCAATATCCCACACATCCCAGATGGGATCCTGGAGGCAGGGAAGAAGCGAGTTCCTGTGGGAAGGACTCTACCTCTGCCAGGCTTCCGGTCACATTTAAACCCACCAACTCTTTACCTCAGTACCTGACTAACTCATGCAAGGGTTAGAACTCACGCAAGAGGCTAGAACTCAAATGGTTTAAGACTTCAGAGATGAAACCTGATGTAATGCAGCATGAACTTCAGAATAATGTGCTTTCTGATGACACCTGTGAGATGAGAGCTTCCACGCTTGGCAC
Organism: Strigops habroptila; assembly: GCF_004027225.2. Classification (NCBI taxonomy): domain Eukaryota; kingdom Metazoa; phylum Chordata; class Aves; order Psittaciformes; family Psittacidae; genus Strigops; species Strigops habroptila. The sequence goes on from NC_046360.1 coordinate 17,561,345, forward strand.
CAGCTGCATTTCTACATGGCCTAGAAGCTGTTGCACCACTTCCCACCCCCCATTGCCCCATCACTGATAAACTGATGCAGAACTCAGTGGGAAGAAGAACGGAAGCAACGTGCAGGATGGCGCGGAACGGTACAGCACGTTCTTGGCAGTGGCCGGGCACCAGCCACATCCCTCCCCCAGTAAGGAATGCATCTTTCTTAATCAAGGGAGAGGTTCAACTTTGAACTTGCGGCTTCTCCCAGCCTACAAACACTCTTTGTTAACTGTCAGCTGTTTCTTAATCGCTGCAGGACATCAGCTTTCACATAGGACAGGGGCCACGCAGGGGTGAGAGGTGAAGAATTGTTCCCCTCTACCATACAGCTGGAAACATGGGGTCAAAATCTGACTTCTGCTGTGGCTTTGCCACTCCACATAAACCTGCAAGGAAAAGGAAAGGGGTGGAGGCAAGACAGGGTATATACAATTGTAACGGAGTATCAGCACATATCTTCACCAGTGTCTGCAAACCAAAACGAAAGCCAGAAATCTTTATCACATCAGAGAGGCGAGTCCTTATAAATATTTGAAGAAAAATATACCTGTTCCCAATACAGGAGTGCTTGGAAGGACATTGGCCCAGTGAGCCCAAGCTGCACGTATCTAAAATGCGTTTTGATTTGAAGGATTTTCCAGTCCTTTCTGCAGATGAGATAGAAAGCTTTCTGAGCCCGAACACTGTCCCCATGGCTCTGATGGTTGGTACAAGGACATGGGAGAAGGCTCTCCTGTAGCAGCAGCACCACGACAAGTTAAAGCTGCTGTGCCAGGGGGAGCTCCAAAGCTGCTGGGAGAAGCACGTGCTCCAAGCCCTGCTGCCCTCGGCAAGGGTTGGGACCACCAGCAGCCTGTTGGCAAGGCTGCTTTTAGGGAGGAGTTGTTTGTTTTTAAATTCAAGTTAAATGCACTGCAACCACATTATAATGACAGATTGGCTATCTGGCAAAAAGACAAAGTAAAAACTCTTGGGATCACAAGCTTTCTAGGCAATTTGTTACAAAAACTTTCACACAAAATATGAATATTCAGCTTTCAACAACAGAGAAGTGCCATCCACATGTTTCAGGTTAGGACCACTCTAATCTTGCCTCACCCAAATTGCACTGGGCAAAGGCAGAGCAGTGCATGCAGCTGTGTCCTGAGCCGAGCCTGTCTCACACAGCACTGTACCGTGTTGACAAAAGCATCAGTCACCCAGCTGCTGGGGCAGACAGAAGTAACCAGAGCAGCAACAGCCCCTACAACACTAAGCAATGTCATCTGTGTCCAGCTGGCTTCCTGTAGCTCTTACCCTGGAAGGTTTCTCTCTTTCACTCCTGCTTTTCATCTCCAAGTCCCTTAGTCTTCTCCCTTTGCTAACCACATGCATTATTCCTATTTTTCTTGACCTTTTTTCTTTATCTCCCCCAAATCTCTTTTCCCATGTCTTTTTGGAAACTCTCCAACAGAAAAAGGCAATCCCCTTCCTTTGGAAAGGGACTGTGGAAGCCCACAATTCCTGATGTTCCACACACTGCTCACAGTCTACATTTCCCCTAGCCCTTGATCAGTCTTAAACGTTTTTGCACTTTGGCTCACTGACTCAGCAAAGCTTCTGATTTCAGCACGTATTAAAGATCTGGGAAGAGGAGCATTCTGCTGTTGGCAGCACCAGCACATGGTGTGCCTGCGCTGCACCACCCCACCGCACAATTCCTGCCTGCAACCACCTCAAGCCAATGGATGAAATCAAAGTAATACAACACCTGCACTCAATTCATACAGTTGGAAAAGATTTGATTCCTGTGCAGTGATTCACTGACTTCATACGACGTTCAGTCTCCAGCATCTGCACATGAACCAGCACTCTAATAGAGTGAATAATATTTATCATAGAATCCCAGGTTGGAAGGGACCTCAAGGATCGTCTGATCCAACCTTTCTTGGCAAAAGCACAGTCTAGACAAGATGCCCAGCACCCTGACCAGCTGAATCCTAAAGTATCCAACATTGGGGAATCCACCACTTCCCTGGGAAGATTATTGCAGTGGCTGATTCTCACTGTGAGAAATCCTCCTCTTGAGTCCAATTGGAATCTCCCCAGGCGAAACTCCTACCCATCACCCCTTGTCTTCTCCATGGGACTCCCGGTAAAAAGGGAGTCTTCATCTTCTTTGTAGCCACACTTTAAATACTGGCACAGAGTGACAAGCTCTCTCCTGAGACCTCTTTTCTCTGAGCCTTTTCTCCAGGCTGCACAATCCCAGCTCTCTCAGCCTTTCCTCACATGGTGCCCAGTCCTCGATTATCTTTGTGGCCCTTCTCTGGACCTCTCCGGCCCATCCACATCTTTTTTGTACAGCAGGGACCAAAACTGAGCCCAGTATTCCAGGGGTGGCCTGACCAGCACTGAGCAGAGTGGGACAATGACATCTTTATCTCTGCTGGTGATGCCCCTGTTGATGTAACCCCGCATCCTGTCGGCTTTCTTTGCTGCAGCTGCACACTGGTCACTCCCATTGAGCTTGTGTCCCCCAAGACCCCCAGCTGCCTTTCCACAGAGCTGTTCCAAATCCAGGCAGATCCCAGCCTGTGCTGCATGCCTGTGTTTTCCCAGGTGCAAGACCTTACACTTGTCCTTGTTGAACTCCATCAGGTTCTTGTCAGCCCCCTTCCAGTCTGTAGAGGTCATCCTGCAAGGGTGGCTCTCCCTTCCCAAGTGTCCACTTACCCACTCAGTTTGGTGTCATCGGCAAACTTCATCAGGGTGCATCTGATCCCAGCATCCAGATCACTTATGAAGATGTAAAACAGGTATTTGAAGAACTTGAGAGAACATAGAAACCTGAGTTCAGAGTTTCATGAATTCCTAATGTTACTGAAGTAACTTACATTTCCAGCATGTTAAGCATAGAGCAGAACTGCCTGGCGTAGCGTAACCAATTTGTTAGTGAGGCTGATTTCTTTTCCACACCCTCACCTGTTCCAGTAATGACCAGTGCAACTCCGTGCACTTGATTTGTGCATTTGTGGATTATTTAGATAGGAAGTAATATTTAATACTGAAAGGAGTGAAAAGAAGCCTTCTAAATACATTTTTGCTTTCACCATTCTCATCCCCTCTATAAATCATCTCACATTTTAGTTGCTTAACTGGCTAGGAGTGGGGAACTGTTTCACCACTTCCAGCATTCCAAGGTCAATGTACATCTAGGATACAAAGTTTAATAACATCAATTGTCACTGATAATCAGAGATAAAAGAAGTTATTTTACAAACATCTGTGCAGTGGAGTTGGCACATAAAAAAAACTGCAAATGAGCAAAATATGTTAACATTTAGACACAGAAGGTTACATTAGTTCCCAAGAGTCAACATCTGGCTTCAAACAAAACCAGCCCAAGGCCAGCAAGGGCCTAAATTGTCCAGTTCTCTGCCAGCATCATATAGATCCAACTTGAACAGAAACATGACAGGTAAGACTTTCTGAAGGTTTTTTCCATGGAGCAGTTCCAAAACACTTCATATGTTGAAGAAGTCAATTAAATTTGATATGGTTGCTTGACATCCAGTGACATTTGCTAAAAAGACAGACTTGACATTTTTAACTCTTGATGTAATATTTTCACAATCCAGCCCAGCATAAGAAAACAAGTTACAAGTTGAACTTATGAACTATGTACCCAGCACCATCCAGTATCAATCCTATTGGAGGAGTGCAAGTGATCTGAGGTTTTACAGGTACACATACTATCAGCAATGTAAAAAATAACTATTGATTACAACCACACAGCTTCACAAGTGACAGATCCTCTCCTGATTTTTCCCACTGCGACGCATCCACTTTTTTAGTTACTATTTTCTTACTTTAAATTCTGAGGACAGACTGACCTGACACTCATTAGAATGACTGCAAGCTGAGGACACTTTCCCTTCAGTATGGCCACAAATGTAAACCCCAGCAGCCTAACTCACAGCAATCTCTCTTTATGCATAGCTTGACAATCTTCTCAATGCCTTAAGAACATGTTTTGGCTTCACGTTTACAGCATGAAGTATTGTGCCCATATATGAAGCTATGTACAGCGTGGCTGAGGTCACCTTCATTTCATACAGATCTTTTTCCTTCCTTTGTCACCCAGATAAATAGATGGGTCTGTCACACCCCATCTTTGCAAAGTCATTTTTTTAAAGTAGGACCCAAGCTAACATGCAAGTTTTATATATTTTTTAATCATCTTATCAAGGTACTTCTCCCTTAATAGTGGTAATCTTCACTTACCAGAGCTGGTGCAATACAAACGCCCCTCCCAGTCCTTCTGCCCCCATAAAAGAAAAGATTATGCAATTGTTTATGTTTTGTGAAAAAACACATTCATTTTCCTTTTGCAGCTGGCAGGATTTGAGGAAACCAGGGAATGGGGATGTGACAAAAGACTAAAACATGGTGGGGCTCCTGACAACAGCAGGGAGGGGCAGACTCCTCCAGACAACGAGGAAAACATTGCAGCCGAGCTCCTGCTCCACGTCACTCGCTCAAGCGAAGGCTGCCAATTCCTGTGCCAAGAGCCTCTGCAGGTGCCAACATCCGCTGCGGAGCCAGAGGGAGGGAGGCGCAGGCAGGGAGGGGGTGCCTCCCGTGCTGAATGGGTTTGCACCATGCGCTGCGCCCGTGGGCCAGGACACCCACTGCCGGTGCCCTGCTGTGGTCCCAGCGGCAGAGCCCTGCGCCACCCGGGGCCACTGGCTAGCTCTGCTCTGGAGCAACACACGTTCCTCCTTCACCGGGGCAGGAGCCAACAGGTCAGGCTGTCTACGCCAAAGTTCTCCTTCAAGAGCTATCTCCAGCTCTGCTGCCACTCAGGAGTTCATGCAAACCATGTGCATTGTTCTCTTCATTTACTACAACTACGTAGCACATTCCTGCCTCCCCCCAGGAGGCCTGGCTCAGCCAGCTCCAGCTCACAGGTATGAGCATTATGTTAGTTATGATTTACTTCCACAGTCACAAGTTTATTTCAGCAGACCAAAAAAAAAAAAAAAAAAAAAAAAAAACCCAAGAAAGAAGAAAACAACAAAAGATGCCGGCCATATGTCCTGATAGATCCAGAGGATCACACTTTCTGCAGCTGAATCTGACACTGTGACAAATGAAGATCTGCCCTGTCTCATAGCACGTGGCTTTTGAATGACATGTTCAAGAAGTACATTTGTAAATAAGTCATAACTGGCGTAAACTGAAGAACACAGGTCGAAAAAAGTGATGCCCTGGCAAGAAACCAACAAAAAGTAGGCGCTACATGTACTGCTGTTCCTTTCCGAGTTCCTTAAAAATGGATATGGAGATCCACCAAAATCCCCCACGCTTCACTTGCTATTCTGTGTTTTCTTTAAAAATATCTGAGAATATGCAGTGCAAATTATACCCATGTCTGCAGAGCAAAGAGGAAGCTGCAGTCACTTACCTATTCCTATTACCTGACACAATACTCATTTGTTTTCTTTTTTCCCATAGGATTTCATAAACTGCAAATGACAGAAGTGGACTTTTGACCTGTAGGGATTAATGCTGCTTATCATAGCACAGTCCCCAAAGATAAGTCATTCTGTGTAAAGACCAGCCTTAAAGCTGCAATGACAGCTGAAGCAAGGATGCTGAGTACATCTTCAGACAGCCCACTCTGTTCTGTAAGCCTTGCGGCAGCTTTAAGCCCTGCGTGGTGCAAAGCTGTTTGCTTTGCCAGGCTGTAAGGAGTAAGCTTTCTCTTTTTTTTAGAATCACAGAATCACCCAGGTTGGAAAAGACCTTCAAGATGATCAGGTCCAACCGTTCCCAGCACTGCCAAGGCCACCACTAACCCATGGCACTGAGGGGCTCGTCTGCACAGTGTGTGAACACTTGCAGGGACAGTGACTCCAGCACTGCCCTGGGCAGCCTGTTCCTGTTCTTTCCTGACTGAAGAGCCTGTGTGAATGACCTCGCATTTGACCGTGGCTACAGTGCAAGCAATGCACACAGCCCTGTGCAGGCCTCCTTGCTACTCGCTGCTCCCTCAGCCTACGTGTCATCTACAGGCTGCATCTACCATGACTTCTAATTTGCTGCTACAAATGCTGCTACAGGACCCCATGGGAGCAGCACACAGGCTCTGCTCTGCTGCCTTTTGCACTTTCATACCTCATGTCAAAAAGAAATGCCCCACAGAACAGCACATTACATGTCTCTATAACTATGTCCAATCTTACACATTTTTTTAACTTGTCAGCCAGACTTCCAGTTGAATCCCAGATTCCCAGCCTGGTTTGGGTTAAAGGGACCTTAAGGCTCATCCAGTTCCAACCCCCTGCCATGGGCAGGGACACCTCCCACTAGAGCAGGTTGCTCCAAGCCCCTGTGTCCAACCTGGCCTTGAACACTGCCAGGGATGGGGCAGCCACAGCTTCTCTGGGAAAAGTCTGTGCCAGCGCCTCAGCACCCTCACAGGGAAGAACTTCTGCCTAAGAGCTCATCTCAATCTCCCCTCTGGCAGGTTAAAGCCATTCCCCAGTATCCTGTCCCTACAGGCCCTTGTCCACAGCCCCTCTGCACGTTTCCTGTAGCCCCTTTAGGCACTGGAGCTGCTCTAAGGTCTCCCCTTCAGGAGCCTTCTCTTCTCCAGGCTGCCCCAGCCCAGCTCTCTCAGCCTGGCTCCAGAGCAGAGCTGCTCCAGCCCTCGCAGCAGCTCCGGGGCCTCCTCTGGACTCGCTCCAACAGCTCCACGTCCCTCTTGTGCTGTTGCCCCAGAGCTGGATCAGGACTGCAGGGGGGGTCTCCCCAGAGCGCAGCAGAGGGGCAGAATCCCCTCCCTGACCTGCTGCTCACGCTCTGGGAGTGCAGCCCAGCACACGGGGGGGGGTCTGGCTCAAGCCCCACTGAAGCTGGGTCATGGGGAGGTTCTCACCCAACACCACCAAGTCCTTCTCCTCAGGCTGCTCCATCCAGGCTCCCCAGCCTGTAGTTGTGCTTGGTGCTTGAAGTTGCAGACAGACAGCCATGACAAAGTGTCAGGCTCCTGGAAACACTGTGAGGCTGGCTGGCCCGGGCAGAGAGAGGCAGCCCGACTGCGGTGCCACAGGGAGGACCAGCCTCATGCCAGGCAGCACCTCACCACAGACACACAGACCTCCTCTCTGGAGGACTGTTTGAAATGCCTGCCCTCCCAAGGAGGCTCAGCTTGCACGACCAGTATTTAGGACAACTAACACCATACTGAAGTGCAAAACAGACTTTGATCTTTTTTAAATGGGTAGACCCACACCTTCTCATGCATAAACACATTTCTTTCAATTTAGAGACTGGAAGAGGAAAACCAACTGTGCTGGACTTTGAAATGCCCTCCCCCCGAGCAGCTTCCAAGCTCTGATGGACAAATGGTTGAACTAAACTGGTTTGGCCAGAATTAAGATGATACTGTCTGGAGAACCTGCAAGTGCCTCACACATGTACTGCTGGGCGAGGTCAGGCCCCAAGCGCCTAGGTCCGAATTCACCCCTTGCAATCCAGTTCAGTTCAGTTCCCTTCCTTCCTTCAAGAAAACTTCAGCTGCACACACAAACTGTTCCAGCATCATTGCCCAGAGAAGCTGTGGCTGCCTCATCCCTGGCAGTGTTCAAGGCCAGGTTGGACACAGGGGCTTGGAGCAACCTGGTCTAGTGGAAGATGTCCCTGCCCGTGGGACAGGGATCATAATCTTTAAGGCCCCTTCCAACCCCAATCATTCTATGATTCAATTAAATCACAGGTAGTTCACTAGTTAACTAAAATGCTTTTTATTTTTCACACATACACCATGGGCTCACCCTCTGGTTCAGCTGCAGAAATCCTTATCACGTAGGATCTACCTCTTCCTGCCTTGGAACTCCAGCTATTAAGTATCGCAATGTCACAAGCCATCATCTCCTCTGTTCCCAGATTTAGGATGTTCTATCAACCCCCCTCAGCCTGGAAGAGGCCCAGGGCAGAGTCACCTTGCACATCAGTGGAGCCAACCCTGCGTAAACCTTTTACTTGGGCACAGATGTGGTGCAGCCACAAAACTTTCATGTCACTTAGCACAGCAGCTCCCTGTTTACTTATTTCACGCTTCTCTCATGACACCTTCAAGTGTTCTTTCCAATTGTGACACAGTGACATTTCACTGGTGATGCTGCAGGACCACATGGATTGGCGCTGCACTGGAGCTCCGCTGTGCAAGAGGCTTTCTTGGACCACAGACTCTGCTGCTCAAGCCATGAGTCCAGGTCCAGTGATGAACAAGTTCAGAATCATTATGATGAATGCAACTCCTTCAAAAATAAAGGTATTCTTACATTGTCTTAAATGACTGTTTTGGTAAATGGCAAAAACAATGACAAAAGTAACATACAGCTATTCACAGAGTGGGAAATGGTTTAGGAGTTCATTCTGGCTGTACTAATTCCATCATGTATCAAATATTCGGTTAAAGAAATACCTCTGAAGTAAAGAAGAAAGTCTCATTCTTCTTTTTGAAGAAGTACTTAATGGGGTATTTAAAATCAAGCTCCATTAAAACCAACAGAAACTACCACAACAGCCTGCTACCTATCAAGAGATAACAATTTCAATCTGTAAAAATGCAGCCCTGAAGTGACAACCCAAAGTGAGAGAGTGATAGAGAAACCTGCTTATCTGCTCATTAAAAGACAATTAAAAACTAAATCTCTCATTCTGTTGAACCAAATTACTAGCAAACAGATAGCTATTAAATGCTACTAAATTAATCTTTGCAAGCCTCAGACTCTTAATTTCTTGATTGTATGTGTAATAAATACCAAGAGCTTGAGGTAATACAATATGCAAGAGGACTGAATCATTTCTTGGCCATACAAAGAGGAGATAATTTAAAAACTTTATGTAATCTTAGCAGACTGACAGCTGAGGTAACCACCTGGAATGACAGATATATCTAAAGAACCATATGAGACACGGCATTATCCCAAAACTCCCTTCTCTGTCATCATTCACTGAGTGAAAGCTATTGTCAGTGTGCAACTTTGAATACTAGAACCTCTTTTCAGCATGGAAAGAAAACCTTTACCCAAAATATGAAGCCAATAATACACGGAGTGGAAAAGTCAATCAAAAGTAAGGATGATTTGCTATCATGAATGTGGTGCAGGCAACAAGAGGATAACTCCAAGTAGTGCAATGGCAGTGCCAGTTCAGAGTACACAACTTTGGTAATGAAACCCATGGAAAAGCAAAATAAATTATTTACTCACTGCAGTGCACTGTATATTAAACATTAGAGTCCATTTTGCTCATAGGAGGATGAGGGTGACTTACAAAAGGAAAAGAAAGCTTACTGCACACCTCAATGCTACTAATGAGTTGGCTGATGAACATCCTGACCAGTAACCCAGACCAAGACGCAGAGGAAGGACTGAGAGGAGGTGGAAGGACTCATCTGTGCATGAGGCCATCACCTCCCCCTAGCACACAGGACTCCGGGTGGGAACTTGTGGTGTTCCTTCAGGAGCAAAAATGTACTGTAGCCTTAAACAGCAGAGGTTAAGTCTTAAATGTGTATGTACAGGCAGGTCATTCTAAAAGGAGTTAAACACCTTATGACACCTGCACCTCCACTCCTGCAGCCTAACCTGCAAAGTAAGAGTCCTGAAAGGTTCTGCTGCAGACCCTGAAGCTGACAGACATGTCACACCAGCAGCACAAACACTGTGTGAGACTTGCCCACAGCTGTAGCACAGCTCTGGAGCCTCTGAACTCCAATGTGCTAGGACATCCTGCACAGAGGCACATGGCACTTCAGAGCATTGTAGCCCTCTAAGCCTCCTGTGATCAACAAGGATTTCTGTGAATCCCATGGGTTTGTTGCTCAGTACACTGCCCATCAATTAGCTTCCTTAAAACATTATTATATTCACTATAAACTTCAGTAACAAAATCTCAAACGTTGTTGCAAAGGTGATCGGTGACACCACAGAACTCCACACAGACCATGCTATATGATGGACAGATCACATTGGGAATTCATTATACTGGCAAACCACTCACAGGAAAGCTGGAAGAGGAAAGATCTGTTCCCATTCTAGACAGAAGGACTCAGAGGCATACATCTTTGCAATCTAGGCTTCTCAGCTGCAGCTTCAAGACTTGAGACAACCTGAAAACACGAGAAGTGAATTTTTACCCTAAAACTTTCTTAAAACTCGAGTTAAATTTAAAAGTGTGGCCAGCAGTGCCAGTCATTTTTAAGCTGTGAGGAGAATGAACTCCTTAGCGAAGCATACATTATCACAGCACAATAGCAATGAGAGAAGATGCTGATGATAAAGAAGCTGAGTCAGATCAGGAATAGACAGCTTGAGAGCATCTGCAAAGCAGGATGGCTGAGAACGCTCTGGGATGAGTCACCGGAGATACGTAGGAAATGAGGATTACTCAAACCAGGAACAATTATCAGAGCAACATAATGGTTTTTAATGGAAAATTAATGTTTTATTCAAGTACTGTTTGAGAGGTGTAATTCCTTGTATCCAAGCAAGTCTGGAACTCCAGCTCCACCTTTAAGATGTGGATCTGATCGAACTCCCACAACTGCACAAGCCTCCTGAATGACAGACTTGGGCCTTTTCAAAAGCTAGGAACAGAATGGTATAAATGAGATTTATCAGAAATAAGGTCATATAGATGTGGATGACTTTTTTTTTTTTAATAGATAAAAGCTCTTTGGGAACAAACATTTATCCCAGTATATGGTATAAAAGATAAACAAGCACTGTAAAGTCTTCCATAGATTTTGAGAAAGGCTGAGCCACAAAGAACACTCAGCTCCAGCCTTATCCAGAAATGTAAACAGTTTCAGGGGGCTGGTTGCTGTCCACAGCCTGCAAGTAATTAAACACTAATTCTCTACCACCTACTGAGCAAGAAATTGGAGAGGAAACACGACACAATGTTCAGTATGTGCTTCTCAGGCCAGACTGTGTTGCATCTCTGTCATCTTCACCAGAGCAGTACTTACTGACTTGCCCTCCTCATCTAACAACAGACAGATGAGGCTAGAAACCTCCACAGGCAATATGACAGATTTCTATCTCAAAGTGAGGGATTTCCAGTGTCAGCTGAAATTGTCCCAATACGTCCAAAGCCACCCACAAAGCAGAAGGATAGGGCAAGAAACATTTCCAGTTCCCTAAGTGGGGCTCATTTGCGATAACCAAATCCTTGAAAAGACCTTCATACATTTCACCAAAACATTTTCCACTTTATTTGCAGATTCTTTTTCACTGAAAGAAGATGAAAGGCTTCATTGCTTTATCTGTAATTAGACACACATTGGCCACACATTCCTGGGACAAATAAACTGAATTTACCTTAATAGGATGCTTTCATCCAGCTGAACTACTTTAAATGTGCTGCTGCTTTGTTGCACAGAAACATTTACAAAACACAAATCAAACCCAGTCCCAGGATTCCATGGCATTTTTCCGAGCTCTACAGACCTCCTGGGGCAAAAAGTAGGAGGAAAGTGTTTGAAGCATGAAGGATTTTTCCCTTCCCAGTCTCCAGGCCCATATGAACCATTGCTGGAGCTGCTTGGTGATGTCAAACACATCCTCACCCTCTGCAGCAAGGCTGAATCAGACTGTGGCAACGCGAGCGTCGGCATCACTCCTCAAACCCACTCGGGTTTCATCACCGGGTCCAAGCTTTGCCTTGGCGGACAGACAGAATGCCTGGTCCAGACCTCTATTTCCAATTCAGACCTGTATCTATGGCAACTATGATACTATTTCAAACCACTCCTGTCTAGCTGCCTCCAAGTTGCAAGTAAAAGAGAAAAAGCCAACCCCAGCCTATCCATCCACTCCTCTACCAGCACAGTGTGTGACAAGCAGGACATACCTGTCTGATCATCTCCCTCCCTGCTGAAAA